>NW_024543835.1:11152500-11752500 GCF_018167655.1 Microtus oregoni | reverse complement strand
AATGTGGTGGTCTTGTACCCTGTAAAGATTTGTCACTTGTATTGGTTTAACAAAATGTTGATTGGCCAGTAGCCAGGCAGAAAGTATAGACAGGGTAACCAGTATAGGAGAATTCTGGGAAGAGGAAAGGCCAGTCTGCAGTTGTCACACAGATGCAGAGGAAGCAAGATGAGAATGCCTCACTGATAAAATGTACCAAGCTAACAAAGATAAGAATTATGGGTTAATGAAAGATATGAGAGTTAGTTAATAAGAAGTCTGAGCTAATAGGCCAACCAGTTTATAATTAATGTAGGCCTCTTTGTGTTTATTTGGGGCTGAATGGCTGTGGACTAGGCGGGACAGAAACCACTGTCAACACCTTTTCTATAACTTTTTACCTTGATGGGTGATATCTTTATATCTTTATTTTGGGGGAGGAGGAGGCTGTTATTGCAGAGTACATCTGCTTTAGCACAGGAGGCTTGTCTGCCCACCCGGTCATAAGATGATGTTCTAGTTTCATTTCTGTGCCTGTGATAAAACACCCCAATGAAAAGTAGTTTAGGGGAGAAAGGAGTTTATTTGGTTCGCAATTCCAGGTCCATCATAGCAGAGAAGTTACAGTGGCAGGAACTCAAATCAGCAAGCCATGGCATGTCACAGTTAAGAGCAGAGAGAAATAAATACATACAAGATGACTTGCTTTTCTTTCTCCTCTCTTATATAGTTCAGGATCCCTTGCCTAGGGAATGGTGCTACCCACTGTGGGCTGGGTCTTCCCACATTAATTGATAGTCAAGACAATTGCCCACATACATACACACAGGGCAATCTGTTCTAGACAATTTCTTAATTGAGATTCTTTCCCCTTAGGGTTAGAGAGATGGCTCAGCAGTTAACAGCCTTTATGTTCTTGCAGAAGACCTAAGTCCAATTCCCAGTGGCCCATAAATGTCTGTATTTCAAGCTCTAAAAGATGTGACACCCTCTTCTGGCTTCTGCAGGCACCTGCACTCATATATACATACTCACATGTAGACATCTATGCATAACTAGAAATAAAATAAATCTTGAGAGAAAAAGACTCTCGAGGAGATTCGAGGCTATTTCGAGTCGAGAGTTAAAAATTACTGCAAGTATTCAATTGTTGCACAAACTGTGTTTTACATTGCGTCTCATGGGATTTCAGCTTTCACTGAGCAGAGGATTGGAGAACAAGCAGTTTTCTGACCATTTGTTTGAAGAAGTACCAGTGAGGAAACAAGGAGACAAATTAGGGACAGGAAAGAAGACAAGAAAAAGCTACAAGAGAGATGTAGGCAACTGGTCCCCATTGGAGACTCATGGGAAGCAGTGCAGAATGAGCCTCAGTTGGTTTTATCTTAGAGGCAAGGAAGCTGTGGCATTTATCCACACTCCTCTCTCATTGCCTGGGGCAGGGCCAACAACAGTGCTCCTTGACAGTTGTGGTTGTCTCAGACAAGGACCATTCCTCTCAATGTGGATTGAGGATGTCCTCAAATTGTGAGTCTCACATCCTTGCAGTATGATCCTGTATGTGTGTACAGAATGGCGATACCCCAGGAGATGGATAGGGCTCAGACAACATTTTCTTTCTTTTAATACTGAAGATAAGTGGGATGAGTCAGTTGTTCATGCTTCCTGACATAGACAGGTGCTATGGAATGAACCAGGGCATGTGGATAAGTGAGACTGTGCCCCATTTAAGGGGAGCAAGCAATTTTATGCTTTAAGGTCAAAAGACCAAAGATAGTCTACTCTTTGATGTCCCCACTGGACAGTCCCCAAAGCAGCCTGGGCACAATTGTCCCAGGAGACTCTAGACTTGTATTCTTTTTGTGTGTGTTCTTCTGTAGGGCAGCAGCTGGCCTATTGCCTCATCTTTCCAACAAGGTGAAGTATTTTTGTGTGTGTGTTTGTTTGCTTTTAATTACACCGTGTGCACAGCCTTTGGAACCCTAAGCATGTAAAGGAGCATAGTGGCTGGATTTCAGAACTCTGTGAACAGTCCTCTCTTTACAGCAGCGCAAGACGGGAAAACTTATGGCCTGGAAGATCTTGCTAGAGGAGTAAGAGAACTCATTTAATTGAGAGATCATTGGCTGAGTTTACAATTAGTAAGCCACATCCATCCTTGCCCATTGGTTCCCAGGTCTGTGCTTCCCTTCCGTGGTACAGTTCATTAGACGGGGCACCAGAGATCTTAGAAGAACAGAGTACCCAGAGCGGGGAAGTTGATGATACTTTTCAGTACGTCTCATTCTGGGTTAGCAGTCTATCAGTTGGCTTGAGACTTAATCTGTCAATCTGTCTCTGCTCCAGCAGCTGTAGCTCTGTAAGAGAAACTGAACGGACAGCACTTCCCATTGCCCATTACTTCACTTATTGCCTCTATATCTGCCCTGTGTTGTTTATTGGAGCGTCAAATGTCTCAGAGCCCATAAGTCTTGCATCGCATTATCTTCCTTCTCTTTTTAAATTTTAAGTCTTATATTAAATTCATTTTTTGACAATTTCTTATGTATACAAAATATATACTCTATAGAGTATGTTCTGATTATGGTACCTTCACCCTCTCGCCTTCCATCCTACTACCCGTGGCCCCTCCTCCCTGCAAGCCCCTTTCCTCCAGTTAGTGGTCCTCCACTTCCACATCTCCTCACTGCACTAATCCTGGTCCCTTATAGCCTCCCTCCAGTCTCTTTCCTCTTCCACTTGCCATCATCCTTTTGATGACCCCGACCTTCCTCATCATTGTTTCTCTCTCTTGTGATCTTTTGCAGGTTTTTGGGCTCTCACAGAAGACGGGGACGAGAGTTTGGTTCTCAGCTCCCATGTCAGGCACCATACAAACCACCTGCAACTCCAGATTTGGGGAATCTGGTGTCCTTTTAGGGCCTCCTCAAGTGTACACATGCACATTCCTACACGTGCGCGCGCACGCACGCGCACACACACGAATAAAAATGAAAAAGCAAATTGCTCTACATCTTGTGCTGAGGTCGTAATTTCTCACTGTGTGCATTATCTCCACGCACCTTGGGAGCCACCCTGTGCTCTGTGGGATGTTTATCAGCATGCTTAATCTCTACCCACTGGGTGCCAGCAGCAGCCTCCTGCATTTTCTGACAGCTAAACATATTTGTAGACATTTCCAAACGTCCCGGAGGGACAAAACAATCTGTGACTGTGAGTCACTCCTCTTATGTAACAAGTCAAGCTTTGGAAACAGAGACAGTAGTCCCTCGGCCACACAGCCCTTTACACATTGGGCATGATAGTGTGCTTCCCATTTGACTTTTTGTTTTTATTTCATTTTGTCTTTCGAATGTTCTAAAATTTACCAATTTTTCTTAGTTAATAGAGTCTTTGGTCCGATGCAAACAAAAACATCACCAAATCTTTAGAAAGTGCATTAAAACTAACAAAGTATTTTATTTATTTGCTTTGGAAGCAATCTATAACCATGCCCAAATTTCCTCATTTTAGTCTTTTTAGTCTTCACTCAGTGTTTGTTCTTTTAGTGTAAAACAAATTTTCCCATGGTTTCTTCTTTAAAATCCCTTGCCAGTTTTCAGTGGTTTTAAATTTGTCCGACCAACTTTAAAATATATAACATTTTATTAATTCTTTGAGAACTTATTACAATGTATTTCGTCCCTATCAATACCCCCTAACTCCTCCTAAATCACCCCCACCCCTCTCCTCCTTCCAACTTCATGTCTTTTCTTAAAAATGACCTGTTGTGTCCATTTGAGCTGCCCGTATACACCTGAGTGTGGGGCCATCCACTGAGGCATGATGGACCTATCCAGGACCACACGTTGAAGAAAGCTGCTTCTCCCTTCCCGCAGAAGTCATCAGCTGTCTCTAGATCCTCAGACCTGGAGGCTTGTTAAGTCCCTGCCCCTTTCTTTATTCAGTCAGGTTTTAATTGGTGACTTGCTATCATGAGCAATGGCTTCTGTTCTTCTTGAGACAGGGTGCCCAGGCTGGCCTGAAGTTTGTTTGTCTCTTGCTTCAGACTCCAGAGTGCTCGGATTACTGGCCTGCACCTTCATACCTAACTATTTTCTCTCCCTGTCTATTTTTCTCCTTTTTGGATTGTTTGAGATAGAGTTCCACCCTGTAGTCTGGGCTGGCCCGGAACTCACTATGTAACTCACTCTGTCCTTGAACTCATGGCAGTTCTCTCTCTCTTTTTTTTTTTTTTTTGGTTTTTCGAGACAGGGTTTCTCTGTGGTTTTGGAGCCTGTCCTGGAACTAGCTCTTGTAGACCAGGCTGGTCTCGAACTCACAGAGATCCGCCTGCCTCTGCCTCCCGAGTGCTGGGATTAAAGGCGTGCGCCACCACCGCCCGGCTCTCATGGCAGTTCTCTAGTCTGCTGGGATTACAAATGTGAGACACCACAGCTGGCACTTTACATTTTTTAATATTAGAGCATTCTTTATCCAGTATTTTTACTGAATTTTCTCTGCTAACCCTTAATGCTTCAATGACCTCATTTTGTCTTATGGCTTTAAGATCAGTTGTACATTGATATTGATCTAGGAGCCAATAACTTGGATGATGTCATTAGTCTTATGCAAGGCTTTCCCTGTACAGTTATGGCTTGCCAGTTTCCATCCCTAGCATGGACCACATACTACTCACAGCATTAAGCTTCCTATTCCAAATATTCAGGTACCTGGATGCTGAATAGGAAATCTAAATTTCACACACTGAAGCTGAACTCCTGACAACTTGCTCCTTTAGCAGTGCATCGGTGGCGTTTCAACAAGAAATTGGAACTGCTGTGTGTGCTATGGAATGACATATTTATTTATAGGAATCAGGCTCCACACGATCATAGGAGACGCAAGGGAACTGAGCGGTGGGAGAAGACAGTTGAAGGATAAGAGCGCAGAAGCCATTATCCACCAGGGATCACTAAGGGAAGCTACTAGAATCTATGAAGGGCTGTTGCTTCTTTCTCAGAGGGAGAGCCTGATTGCATGGCAGGCTAGCAGTGCAAAGCAAAAGAAAAGCGGGGCATGAAGCAGAAGATATCAAGGATCATTAGGAATGTACAAGGTTTAACTGGGACCAGTGAGAACAAGTCTGTCTGGTCTCACTGCCTTGAACTTTGATGATAGAGGTAACCTATAGAAGGGTCTAACTCCCTTCTCATTGATCTGTACAGAAACCTGGCCCTGGATTCAGGAAAGTTGAGGGAAGAGATCCAGCGGGAGCTGAGGTTCCAGCTGTTGCTTACCCTTGCCCCATATCATCCATCACTAGAGACTGTTAGAAGCTGCAGTGGTATCTGACACCTGACCCAAACCTTCAAGGTGTAATGGCTGATGTTCCAATTCTACTTTCCAGATCTCAACAGTGTTTATTTGATCACCCCTAGCCTAGAACTGCAGCAAGCTATGAGGCTATCTGTCAGTCTACATCAGTGGGCAGATCTAGAGGAGAGGAAGTAAGGAAATGGCCCTGTGTAAGGTAACATGGTATGCAATTCTCCAAGGAGCATCTCCATCTTAAGAAATGGCAATTTCATCATGCTAGGAGTCGGGGGGTCTTATTTAGAAAAGTGTCTGTTCATGAACTGTGTTCATTTATGTCTGATTGTTCATTCATTTTCTTATTGTCAAACTTTAACAGCTGGTTGTGAATTGAGTGTAATAGTCTTTTGTCAGTGAAGGTTTGCTTTTCTGTATTCATTTTGGCAAACCCTCTGAATGGTAGGTATTCTAAACATTAATCAAAAATCAATTTGTTCAATTACAGGTACCCTTCTAGCTATGGAGGTAACCAAATTAGTCAAAAAGAATTTTAATTTTTACAGGGGACCAATGGTAAATCAGCTAATATCAAAGTATTTTCTTTATATAGCTTTAAACAAAAAGAGTACTCTGCAAAAAATAAGCAAATTCATATCATTTACAGATGACCATACTGGTTGAGAACTGATTTTGCCCAGGGTTGTTTGCTTAAGGCAATGGAGCTCCCATTCACCACTAATGGTGTTATTTAGGTTTGCTCCCCTGGTTTTCACTAAGATCCTTTTGTTCGATGGGAAATGCTAGGTCATAAAATAGAACATGTATAAGAAAATGAATTTTCTTGTCTCATGAGAAAAATACATATCTCTATGAACTCTAGGTAGAAGAAGATATTTGGCTGCTCTATAAATCATTTTAGTTATTTTTTTGTTTCAGAAAAGGAAGATGGACCCAAAGGAAATCAGTTTTACAAAACGTGTTCATCCTTCTCTTGATCAGAGGTGTGCATTTCCTGTTTTGAGGCTTTCCACAGAAGATTAAAAGTTGATCTCATGGCCTGAGTTGGTTTTTCCTGTCAAACAACAAAAGAAGAAAAAAGAAAAGAAAAGAATCAGTCAAGACATAGTTTAGGAGTTTCACCTGTTACTCCCATATGACAGCGCTTTTGAATCTGTGAGGTCTTGAATGTTCACTATTAATGCCAACAAGTTCTGACAGGTCACCTGTAAGACTCCCATCTGTAATCATGCAGATGGACTTAGGAAGGGCCAAAGGAAGCTGTCAGGGTGGGCTTTATTCTTCCAGAGAACCCAGGCTTGATTCCCAGGGCTCGTGTCAGGCAATCTGTGACCACATCTCCAAGAGGTCCTATACCGTCTCCTGGACTCCATGGGCGGCCACACCCATATTACATATGGTAGACACAGACAGAAGACACACATACACAAATAGAAATAAATCTTTAAATCTAAAAAAGAAAGGAAAATATAAGGGAATTACTCCGTTTTGCTCATAGTCCTAGTAGAGAGATACAGATGAGAAAAATAAATGGGGATGGGTAGCTAGACCAAGTTTTGAGACTTTTGGGAAAATGGGGGAGGCAAGGGCTGTTTCCAGGAGGACCACAGAGTTTGGAGGTTAACATGGGAGAAATAGAATTGCCTAGAGTTACACAGACACGTACAGATTCAAGCCTCAGAAGCTTTGTCAGACTCGTAGCGATTATCTTGAGGGATGCTACAGGAATGCTCTTGTGTTTGTATATCATCCAGGCATACAAACACTGCACATTCCTAGCGTGCTTTGTACTTCCCAACGTCTGTTCACCGTGCCTTGAAACCAAAGAGGATGACCAGCAGGAGTCCTGTCATTCCCATGCCCAAGAAGAAGGCCAGCAGCAGGAGACCTACCTCAGACTTAGTACCTCAGCTCGCACTACTCTCTTAGCTCAATTGTCATGTTTACTTGCCACATCAACAAAATATTCAACTTTGCAGACAGAGCCTGAGGACACCCTAGGGACCTCATCTGTTGGACAGACCTCCAGGGATCTTCATGTTTTAACAGGTCTCAGAGCAAAATGTGAGCACCCTATGGGGGGAACGACTGGAATTTCAAAAACGTGCAAAAGACACACGCACAGGCCAGCCTGAGTACAGGCCTTAGGCAACAGCTTCTTGCCTGATTCCAGGGGCCTTGCTCCAAAGTCACGTCTTCTCCGGTTTGATATATCAGAGGTCAGAATCGAAGTTTCAAACTAGGGGCTCTGTGAACAAATTCCAGAAGGTCTTTCCTGAGATCTTGGGGGATCTTAATTACTTCATTTTAAGGGTGCACAGTGTAGGAGGTGAGAAGCCACAGGGTATCTGAGGAGACACAAAACACATCCTGAGGAAGCAGACACATTTCACCTACCTTACTACTTTCTCATTAAATGGAAGAAAAAAAACCACCACCATCCAGGAAAAGACCATGTGCCATGAGAAAGGTGGGATGCGGGGACAAAATGAGTCAGTTGGCCAGACCCACAGTCTATGGCAAATCGGCACCCCTGGAAAGCCACCAATTGACCAGGAAATCATGTCACTAAATCTTCTTTCCCCAAGCCTGAAGACCAGATGCCATTTTCCAGCCATTTCCATTTGTAGTTTCTCTGATGGTGTGATACTCCAAGGATCTGTGGATTATTAAAGAATGAAGAAGTCAACTGATAGGTTAGCCCATGCAGAAAAGGCAAATCAGGATCACACAGGTCCCCATTGCTGCTGGTCAGTCTGCCCAGTGGCCCAATAACCAGGTGAGTTTCTTTTGGAAAATTAGAGTCTTAATATCAGGGTTGGTAAAAACAAAAACAAAAACAAAAAAAAAACAAAAACGTTCTGGAATTCATTTTAGAAAGAACAGGGTTTTTTTTTGGGGGGGGTGATCTCTTCAGTGAACATACCCACCCCTGCCTATCTGTATTACTATCTCATTCATTTTTATGAGTCCTGATGAGCCTGGAGAGTGACGTCACTGTTGTCAGTGATGGGGAGGTTTGACTTTTCTTTCATTAATAAGAATTTTCTCCTGAGTCACAGCAGATGATTTACTGTCTGTCAGGAAGGACCTTAAACTCATAATAGTAGGTCCTCCATAAATAGAAGCCATACGTCACAGAAGATGGGAACGGCCTCCTAGGGCATAGAGAAGCGAACATTTGCAGAAAAACTAATCAAAATTGTTCCACTTGATGGTGCTTGACGTCATCCTCTGGAGCAGAGCTAGTCACTGCAGTCACCTGGGAAGAGCTGAAAAACAGGAGCATGTATTCTTCAGAAATTCTGCTTCAAAAACCATGCTGGTGACTGCGTAATGGTCACTTTCAAAACCTTTGTAAGTCATTCTATCTAATATACTAATACAATTGAAAACCAACCTTAGGTACTGGCCATACCATGAACATGCCGTTTTGTCTGATCTTGGAAGCTAAGCAGGTTTAGCCCTGGTTTAGTAGTTGGATGAGAGAAACAACCTTAATAGTTTGATTGCTTTTCCTATTTCTATTCACCTCTTCTAAACCAAGCTAGTCCAGTTTCTCTATATCACAAATAAAAGTACATTTATTTATTCCGTGTGTGTGTGTGTGTGTGTGTGTGTGTTGGGTCTGTGTGTGCCACTATTTGTGTGTAGAGGTCAGAGGTTCTCTCTTTCCAGTATGCGGGTCCCAGGGATTGAACTCAGGTCATCATGTGGCAAGTGCCTATACCCGCTCATCTATCTCGCCAGTGTAAATGATTTTCTTAGGTGCCCAAACTAGATCTAATGACAGGGTGTGGCAACAAAACTTGTAATCCTAGCACTTGGGAAAACTGAGACCAGAAGATCAAGAGTTCACGGCTGTCCTGGGCCACACTGCAGCAAGACCTCATTTAAAAAACAAACAAACCAACCAAAAATGGCTGGAAGATGGTACAGTGGGTAAAAGTGCATTCTGTGCAAGCACGAGGACCTGAGTTTGAATCTCCAGAACCCAGAGAGAAGTAAGACATGCCAACCGGAACGTCTGTGACCCATGGCTCCTAAAGGGAGAGAAAGGATTCCCAGAAGCCAGAGGGACAGTTAGCCTGGCATATGCAACCGAAAACCAGCTGACACCCTGCCTCAGGCAAGGTGGTAAGCAGACAGTGACAGCCTTGGGCTGTTCTCTGACCTCCGCACGAATGCTGTGGCATTCATGAGTCCACATATTCTCCCTCTCCCCCCCACATATCCTCCCTCTCCCTCCACATTGTCCCCTTGTCCCCCACATACCTCCCCCCCGAAGTCTTAGAACTCATTCTCTTTCTGTCTTCCATTTTTTTTAAAGGAATCATTTCTTTTAATTGAATACTTCATTCAGACCACATCCCCTTCTGGATGCTTTTCAGGCAACCATTTGGTCCCCACTTCTCAAGAATGTTACAACTGACTGTATTGAGTGAGCAGGAGCCCCAAATCAGGCCTTTGAAACTGTAAAACAAGCAGCACCTTCCCCCAAACCACCCTCTCCTTTCACTTAGCAAGGAACGGGGAGTTAAAGGATCCAAATTCTACTTTCCAACTGTAGACACCCGAGAACCTGGATGCACTGCAAACACCACAAGCTAGCATATCAGAGATGAAGCAAGGCAGCCCCTACACACTTCAAGGCGAGGCTCTGATCGCTCCTCCCACAGGAACGGCCTCTACTTAATTTCCCAAAGACTTATAAAATCTACCAAAAGGAACACAATGGATCAGCATAAGTCGGCTTACTCACGAGAGACTTTCTTGAGTAACAACTTTTGACTGTTGAGAATGTCACGTTTTTTTTCAAGGCAGCAAAGTCCAGGGCACTCGAGAGGACAGTTGAGCAGCGACCTAGTGTGCTGGGGGTAGGTTTATGTAGGGTGCAGGCGCACACCACACACACCGCTTTTCTTCAGGGTATATGGCAAGCCGCCAAGACCCCTGATCATCAAGGTAAGTTATTGTCTATAGGACAGAGCGTAGAACAGCAGAGGGAAAGGTGCTTTCGTGGAGGGCTATCGGAAGGCGGTTATTGTGCAGAAAGTCCTGAGGCTTAAGCAAAAGGGCGGCGGCAGCTGGGGACTGGGACTTCTAGATACTTGGCTACTGCTTGGTGGCAGCAGAGGCCTCAGTGCCAATTGCTTCCTCCACCGATTGTGCTGGCTCCTCTTCTTCCTCCACTTCGTAGTAGCCAACCTCGTAGTAAACATCCTCGTCCTCCTCCTCCTCCTCCTCCCCATAGTAGTCAATCTCGTAGTAGATGTTCTCATCTTCCTCCTCCTCCTCATAGTAGAAGTCGCCCTCTTCGTAATAGTCGCTCTCCCACTCTTCAGCCCCTTCGTAGTAGACATCGTCTTCCTCGCCCTCCACATAGTAGCTATCGTAGTAGTTATCCGCCTCCTCCTCACTCTCTTCTTTGTCCTCCTTGTCCTCCTTGCCCTCCTTGCCCTCCTCGTAGAAGTTTCCCTTGTCCTCATCCTTGTTCTCACCGTTGGCCTCATTCTCCTCTTGGGGATAGACGGCTGGATACGTCTGCACGCACTCCCGCATGGCTTGGAACTGCTCTACGCAGTCTGACCCCTTGATTTCGTCCGTGCTGTAATGGAAGCAGGCGAAGGCAGATTTGAAGGATTCTCCACAAGGACCGCTGGCCATCCCCCCAAAGCACGGGCAATTCCAGTTAATTTCTCCACTTGGCAGTGTCAAGCGGTACTCCTCATAGGGATCATTGGGGTCGTCGACCACCAGCTCTGCGTTGCTGGGACTTTCGTGGTCTTCTTTGGTCACAAATATGATTTGATCCTTCCCTTCCTGCTGGCAGTAGGCCATGGTAGCTCTGGGTGTTGGTGCTCAGTGCTGCTGGTTGCTACTGACTAGCAGCTTCAAGTTCGCAGCTCACTGCTCGCAATGCTGGAGGGAGTGGCTGTCTCTGTTACACCTTCAGGCTGTGACCTCCTCCCTCTCTGCTCCTCGGCCTGGAGGCGTGGAGGGCGGTTCTAAGGCCCGCAGATGCCCGCCCCTTCCAGGCCGGCTCCGCTGGCCCTCAGTATTTTTTCAAAGGAAAACATAATCCCCTGCGGTTTTGATGAGTACTCCTCAAAGGTCCATGTGTAAAAGTTGGGTCCCCAGCGTAGTGCTATTTATTGGACGGTTCCGGTGAATCTTTAAGCATTCCTGTAGAAACGACTGGAAGACCCTTAGGTTACTGAGGGTATTTCCTGGAAGGGAATAATGAGTCTGAACTCATCCAGGCCCTTTGCATCCTGGGTCATGGTGTGACCACGGTTTCTCTGGTTATGTGCATGTGTCACCTGTCACCGTCATCCACTGGAGCTGCTCAATCTTAGATTTGAATCTCCAGAACCATGAGCCAAAATAGAGCTCTCTTTACTTCCTAAGTTCCCTGGATCAGGCATTTTGTTGTAAAGCTGTCTTATGCGATTCTTCTTTATCTGTACATGAGCTAATTGCAAACTTGGCTGGCATAAGCTTGTTAAAATGAACGTTCCCGGCTTCCGCAACTGAACATGATTGTTGGGTAGGTTAGTGGAGGTACTTGGAAGCTGAATTTTAAAGTAGTTCACTGATCAATAGGAACAGGACAGTTTCCTAATTTGGAAATAAAGAGGTTGTGGATATAAGTTAGAGGAAGTAGGAGTTCTTTAATGGCAGCACAAAGGAAAATGGGTATTTCCTTTCAGTTATTTTTCTTCTGATGCCAACTCTGCTTTATCAAAAGGTAGGCCTGAACTGCGAGCCTGTATTTCTTATTTTGTTTGATTACTGTTGTTTTAAAATTAAAGAGGTGGTCCTTAATGTCCCTCCACCCCCCCCAAAAAAAACCCATGGACATGCCTTTTATTTTTTAATTTTGCAAGTAGAATTCAAACAGTTAGAGCTTCCAGAATGGACAATGACTTGGCGAGCACTGTGACCCAGAACGATGACATACAGCCTAGCCCACAGTCATTGTGCTGTCCAGCCTAAGTCTGGAGTTCCTGGGGGGGGAGCGAAACCACTGAAGGCTTACGTGACTCAGCTGAAGTGCAGCTCAACCATCACTTGCCTCAAAAGCCCTGACTGAGCCCGTGACTCACAGAGGCATGCTCTTCAATTCCACGCTCTGAGACATCTTTGCTCAGGGACGGTGTTGAAAAGCTTCGGAAGGAATCCGAAACTTCAGGCTTGACATTCTGCTCTTTCACCTGCTGTCAGTACAACTATGATAAAGTCATTGCGAGTCTCACATCCACAGCTGTACAGAGGGGACAGTGCAATCCATCCTACCTAGCTAAGGAGAGTGGGCTCCCCCCATTTCACAAGTATTACCAAGATCGGTCGGACCTTGAGCTGGCTGACAGCCACAGGGGCGGGGTGGTCCCTGAAGTGGTTGCATCCTGAAACACCACCAAGGGTGGCTGCGGTGAAGTCAGGAGCCTTCTGTGGCACAAGACTTGGGTTTTCTTCCACAGTAGTGATAATGGAACAGCTTAGGCAGCTGGCCAGATTAGAAACCCGGAAATATTTATGCGATGAGCGAAACTAAAGCAACCAGTCAGTCATTTGACACATCTGCCCAGCGCTGAAAAGACAACCTTCCTTCCTCCCTCTCTCCCTTCCTCCCTTCCTCCTTCTCTCCCTTCCTCCCTTCCTCCATCTCTCCCTTCATTCCTTCCTTTCTCCCCCACCCACCTTTAAAACTAGCATGGTAGCAGAAGCCTGTAATATTAGAATTAGGAGACAGAGACAGGAGGATTAGGAGTTCAAGGCCAGCTTCAGTTAGGTAGCAAGTTCTGGACTATCCTGGGTATGTGAGGCCCTGTATCAAACAATAAGATCAAAGGTTCTAGTCAGGTGACTCCGTGGGTGAAGGCACTAGCTGCAGAAGCCTGGTATCCAGGACCCTCCTCTGCTGTGTTCTGCCTTCTTCTCTCAAGCCTTTGCTAAGCCCGGAGCTCACTGTTCTTTGGCTAGGCTGGTGGCCAGCACACTCCAGAGAGCCTCCTGTCTCCCTCCCACCCAAGCACCAGCACTATGGTTACAGGTTCACAGGGTCACACCTGACGTTTTGTGGGGGTGTGGATAATCTGAACTCCTGTCCCCATCCTCGTACAGCGAGTGCTCTTACCCACTGAGCCATCTCCTCAGCTCAGCTTTCTTTTCTTTTTAAAGGAAAGATTACAGATAGTATCTTCATAGAAAATTATTTTTGAGTTAGCATAAAAAGTTTCACTGTGGGATTTTCATGCATACTTTTTTGTTGATCTTTATAACTGCTTTAAATATTTTTATTTATTGTGTGGCAATTTCATACATGTATAATCCTAACTTTTGTCAAAAACAGTAATTGGAAATGAATGTTTCCTTTTCACCAAACAGTGATGGGAAAATTGGATGCCCATATATAAAAGAATAAAGTAAGACATATATCTCTTACTCTGCACAAAAAGAGGAATTCAAAATGGATAAAAGCTCCCAGTATAGGGGCTGGAGAGATGGCTCAGTGGTTAAGAGCACTGACTGCTCTTCCAGAGAACCCGGGTTCAATTCCCAGCACCCACATGGCAGCTCACAACTGTCTTAAGATCCAGTTGCAGGGGATCTGACACCTTCACACCAATGCACATAAAATAAAGTTAAATAAACCATAAAAATGTTAAAAAAGATCCCAGTATAAAACCCTAAACACTGGAACTTCCCAATGAACATATAGCGAAAACAGTTCAAAATACAAGCATAGGCAAACACTTTCTGAAAAGAACCCCAGTTGTACAGGAAAGAAGTTCAGGGGCTGACAAATGGGATTGGATGAAATCAGAGAGCCACCATAATTTATTGCACTCCTTGATTGATTTATTCGAATAAAAAAGTTATCAAGATTATTAGGTGCTGAGAAGCTGGCTTAGTCAGTAAAGAGCATGTCGGGTGAGCAAAAAGACCTGAGTTCTGATCCCTAACACTCACACAGCTGAATGCTGTGTGTGCCTGTAATCCCAGGGCCAAGGAGACAGAGGTAGGAGAATCCCTGGAACTTGCTGTTTAGCTAATCAGTGAGGCCCAGCTTCAATGAGAGACTCTCAGAAAATAAGGTGGTAGCTTTGTTCATGTGTTCTTTTGTGCAACACCAATATTATTCTTTCCCCAGCACAACTAACCAACAGCTCAAGGAGAAACAGTTAAGGATCATGAAAACGCCCTGTTGTTTATGAAGATCTCCCCTAGAGTTAGTATTTGCCAATGGTTCTTGTCTGCCTGCTTATTCTTGGCTATGATGGTTGCCGTATGATCATTTCCCACAGTTCCTCTTTTCTGAGATTCCGCACTGAATACTTATTAGCCCTTGACATTAAGCTGAAAGCAAGCCCTCCTTCTCTCCGTTTATCTGCTTATCTGGCCAATCAGAACAGACATATGTTCCTATATTTCCATGGCTTTATAACTTAGTACTGAGCTTCATAAGTTTGCTTTGGTGCTATGATTTGCCTCCTCTGTCCTTGAAGAAGGACACCATCTTGTTTTTTTAAAATATTTATTTATTTATTATGTATACGATATTCTGTCTGTGTGTATGTCTGCAGGCCAGAAGAGGGCACCAGACATCATTACAGATGGTTGTGAGCCACCATGTGGTTGCCGGGAATTGAATTCAGGACCTCTGGAAGAGCAGGCAATGCTCTTAACCACTGAGCCATCTCTCCAGCCCGAATGTCGGCATCTTTTTTCCCGTCACTTTCTTCCTTCCTAGCACATAAAAAATATTCTATGCTCCCCTTATGTCTACCATGATCTGTCCCAGAAAGCAGCAGGATCAAACAAACCTCTGATAAACCTCTGACATCCACAGCTGGTTGCATCTGAGACCAGCCTTCTAGCAGTCTTGTGTGTGTATGTGTGTGCAGACACGCGTGTGCACGCGTGTGCGTGAGAGACCAAGCATGCATGCATATGGATGCCATAGACTGGCATCTAGTGCCTTAATCGACCACTTTTTAACCCCCTATAGGCGATTACAATAAAGCAGTCCCACACTAGCTCAGAATGGAGTGTAGTAAAGGGTTCTTTATTTAGTACATGTGGCCACACCCAGGGTGTGCCAATATCTTAAAGGCTGAAGGAGTTCCCACAGCACCCCCTCCTTTTTTTGAGACAGGGTTTCTCTGTGTATCCCTGACTGTCCTGGAACTTACTGTGTAGACTATGCTGGCCTCGAACTCACAGAGATCCACCTGCTTTTGCCCTCCTCCATCCAGGTCTAGGAAGGTGAGCATCCAAACTGGCTAGGCTCCCACAAAGCCAGTACATACAGTAGGATCAAAACCCAGTGCCATTGTCCTTGGCTTCTCAGTAGTCCTCATTGTCCGCCATGTTCAGAGAGGCCGGTTTGATCCCATAGTTTTTCAGTCCCCAGTCCAGCTGGCCTTGGTGAGCTCCCAATAGATCAGCCCCACTGTCTCAGTGGGTGGGTGCACCTCTCACGGTCCTGACTTCCTTGCTCATGTTCTCCCTCCTTCTGTTCCTCATATGGATCTTGGGAGCTCAGTCTAGTGCCCCAGTGTGGGTCTCTGTCTCTATCTCCATCCATCGCCAGATGAAGGTTCTATGGTGATATGCAAGGTATTCATCAGTATTGCTATAGGATAGGGTCATTTCAGGTTCCCTGTCCTCAGCTGCCCAGGGAACTGGTTGGGGACATCTCCATGGACACATGGGAATCCCTCTAGAGTCAAGTCTCTTGCCAACCCTAAAATGGCTCCCTTAATTAAGATATATAGTTTCCTGCTCCCATATCCACCCTTCCTCCATCTCAACCATCCCATTCCCCCCAAGCTCTCCCCATCCTCTCCTTCTCACTTTTCTTTATGTGTTTTAAATGTTAGCCACCTCTCTGAAGTATAGCTGGCCAAGACTTGCTACCATTTTGTAGGCTGTCTCTTCACTCCGGCAGTAGGTTTCCTCTGCTGTGCAGAAGCCCTTTAATTGTATATGATCCCATTTGTCAACTCTTGAAGTTATTTCCTGTACTGTTGGGCTCCTTCTGCGCTCTTTCTTGAAGTGTTTTCTGTAAGGGTCCCTCCAGCAGCTTCAGTTTTTATATTAAGATCTTTATAGAATCATTTTAAAAGGACAATTTAAGAAAGGGTTTGGAGGACTTGCAGGTAGGAGACTGGAGAAGGAAATACTACTTCCAGATTGAAGTCTGGAGATCTGCACAGGCTGTCCCCACACCTGCATCCCCATGCTTATCTGGGTGTTTCAGGAAGCCAGGGAAGTCCTGGGGTATTACACGGGCCTGGAAAGAGTTCTTTCCTGTAGCCAGATTGGACAAGCATTGCAATAGCCAAGCATTTGGTAGACTATGTGGACGAACGTGCCCTCGGTAGTGACTGAAGGTTGCTCCTATCTGCGCTAGCTTCACAGAGTTGAAAAGCTGGCCTTGAAGGACTCAAACTATTTCCACAGAGCTTCAGCCTAGCGAAGATTAAGTTACACAATGCTAAAGAAGCCCTTTTTATTTAAGCAGAAGGACCCAGCGCTGAACAATGGCCCTAGTGTCCGGCATCTGATTAATGACTATCGTGGTTCTGTGGGACTATTCTCAGGAAACACGCGGAAATGTTTAGGCCTCAAGGACTGTGATCTGTGAGATTTGCAAAAATGGAGGGAAGAGGAGAGGTGGATGTGGGCTGATGCTAATACGGGCTCTTTGTACGGGTTTTTAGTTTTGTATCTCTCAGATTGAAATTACTAAAATTCCAAGTTAATAGAAAAAAATTTGACGCTTCTCATATTTCAGAAACACATAGAATTTGTTTTATTTAGATCATGTTATGGTGGTGCTCAATCTAGCTATGGGAAAAGTATATACCTTTTAATTACCAACTGTTAGACAGAATAGAAAAGAGCATCGAGAGGGAGCCTATAAAGGCAGAGAGTTGCAAAAAAGGAGAGAAATTTAGCAAATAGCTCTTCACAATCGTGATGGACATTTGAAATCCCTTTGATTGGGAGTCATTTCCTATGGTTTACTTCAGTGAGAAATTTTCAGATGTACTTTCTTCTGATCTGGTGTTCCAATTTTTTATTTTTCATTTTCATTTTTTCAAAACTACCTATATATGTGTGTGTTTCTGCGTGGGTGCATGTGCACGGTGAGCTGCCCAACCACCTGTAACTCCAGCCCCAGGGGATATGACAGCCTCTTCTAGATGCAGACACCTGCACTCAGGTTTTCTGCATCATCAAGCCATCTCCTTAGCCCCCCCCCCCCATTTTTCTTAAATTTCTATTTTGAGATAGGATAGACTCACCATGTAGTTCTGGTGTTTGGAAAAGTCTGAGTCCCTGTGCGAGGCAGCAGTAGATGCTCCTACCATGAGACAATCAGGGAGAGGAGGACTGGCTCCCGGTTGCAGGGAGGAAGAACAGGTCCAAGTGAATCCATGAATGCTAAAGTATCCCATACCTCAGTGTGGCCACATGTTCCCTCTAAGTTGAGGACACACGGGCCTGTCATCACTCTGTGACCAGCTAGTTTTCTATAGCAAGAGATCCTAACACATTAAGATGACAAATATACATTCTTTGGTCAGCTTGAGGTTTGTGGTGCATGGAAGAAGACCCTAATATTTGATACCGAAAGAGTGCCGGAGGAAGTATTATAGACTGTCAAACAGATGAGAAATTTTCTTTTCTGATCTTGAGGAACAAATTCACTGAAAACAAGTACGCTTTTGGCAGTGCATTTGTATTAGATCCTCTGTCTCCCATCCAAGTGCTAACCAAGGCCAACCCTGCTTAGCTTCCAAGACCATACATTTGGTCTTTCAAAGCTCCTTCTGAGGTGTCTGAAAAAAGTATTCATTGAACATTTTTTTGCCTCCTGGTCTATTTATTTGCTTTAAAGTGAACCTCCTGTTTCCACGTTCTTCCATATTCAGAAACACTTCTTAGTTCTATATGCTTAATTTTGTTTTTTAGACCCTGGCATGGTGGCACACACCTTTAACCCCAGCACGTGGGAGGCAGAGACAGGAAGATCTCTGGAAGTTCAAGGCCAGCCTGGTCTACTCATCGAGTTCCTGGACAGCCAGGGCTGCATAATGAGAGCTACTCTGTCTCATCTATTTTTAATTTTAGGATATCATGAAATTCAGTTCCATCTTTAATTAGTGAAAATGTACGAGTCAGAAACTTTCAAAGTTCCCCAATCAAACATAAACTCAGTGACTAAAAGCCACAAGGCTTTCCCCGGGGAGCAAATAAGATGCCAACGGCAGGGATAGGACTCCACACTGCAAGAACTGGTCCTCAGCTCTGACAATACCTTCGAGTCACACTGTGAGCTTTACAGCATCTTAGGATACTAGAAGTGCAGCTGTCCTAGGAGCACAGGAGACTAATGGCGGGCGTGGCAAGGAGAGGGTAGCAAGGTATAAAGGAAGATGCTCAAAGTAACTTATATACTTGTACAAAACAGCCTAATGTGACTCATATAATAATGATGGTGATGGTGGTGATAATAAATAATAACAAACAAACAAATAAATTACACGGTCAGGAAGTCAAACCCAGAATGTTCGGAAGTGGCACGACTGTCAGCAGCTTTTGAAGCTCCCTGGGTAGTCCCCCTCACACCATCCCAAGGCTGAGGAACATGGATCTTGACTGAGACATGATTTTCACCATCTTGCGAAGTGAGCATTGCAAGGAATAAATTCCAAGAGCTGATCTTAGATCGTCTTATAGGCATGTATAATTTATAACTCCAGATTCTGTTCTCTGTCAAATGCAATTTCATATTTATAGAGTCTTTTATGGTATAAAAGGACCACTTTTTAAAAAAGCACTATCTATAAATTTCAGGAATTTTGAATGAAAAAAAAAAAACGAGTAAACGAGTAGATATGATGGGCACAGAGAGTATCATGGGAAACACATTTGCTAAGCCTGGTGGCACAGGCCTGTAATTCCAGCTACTTGGGAGCCTGGGGCAGGAGACTCAGCAGACTGCTTTCAAGGCCAGGCTGGGCAACTTAGAGCTTGAACAAAAAATGCTCCCACAACCCTTATCGCTCAGGAAACTACAAGGGCTCTATGAGCTCTTTGTTAGGAGGAGCTGGCAATAAAGTCTAAATATGTAGTTGTTTTTCTTCTTTTAAAAAAGATTATTTTTATCTTGTGTTTTGCCTGCAGGTGCATCTGTATATCCTATCAATGCCTGGTGTCCATGAAGGCCAGAAGAGGGGCTAGGAGTCCCTTGAACTGGAATGCTAAGACGGTTGTGAGCCACGATGTGGGTTCTGGAAACCAAATCAGGATTCTCTGCAAGAGCAACAAATGTTCTTAACCACTGAACCGTCTTTCGAGCCCCGAAATACCTAGTCCTTTCTGTGCTCCATCATCATTCTCTTCAATACTGAATCTTGACCATTCCGGAAAGAGAACTTTGGCATCTTAACATAGTGTAAACATAAAGTTTTTTTTTTTTTTGCAGCTGAAGGTCACTATATGCAGAGAAATAATTGTAATTTCACCTGGTCATAGGATAATACTAGTGAAGACCTCCGTAGAGCAGCGACTGACATTAAGGAGCTCAAGGACCTACTCAGGAAGGGAGCACATCAAGCTTTGAGACTGACTTAATGACTGTGATCAACACCATGACCAAAAGCAGCCCAGGGAGGAAAGGGTCCATTTAAAGCTTTCCATCACAATTCATCATCCAAGGAAGTCAGGGCGGGAAGCTGGAGGCAGGAGCGGAAGCAGAAGCCAAGGGGGGAGTGCTGCTTACTGGCTCGCTCTCCATGCCTGTTCCTTCTGCATTTACCCTGGACCACATGCCCAGGGGTGGCACCACCAAAGTGGCATGGGCCCTTCCACATCAATCAATCAAGAAAAATGCCCTACAGACTTACCAGTCTGATGGGGGCATTGTCTCAATTGAGGTCCCCTCTTCCCAGATGGCTCTGGTTTATGTCAAGTTGACAAAAACTAAACAACAACAACAAAAAAAACCCCAAACAAATAAACAAATAAAAGTAACCAGCACAGAGGCCTTGCCTCGAGTGGGTTTGGGCTGCAGCTCGATGATATAGCGCTTGCCTGCCATGTACGACACACCAAATTCAATCTCCAGACAAGAAGGAAAGTCAAAAGGGAAAGAGAACATTTTTTTTTTGAAAGAGAACATTTTATTAGGATACTGAATTTGCAACTGAATGAAAGAGAACTTTCCATTTCAGCTAAGAATTGACCCTTAGGGAAGACTATATGATAATGGTTCTAGTTAGACATGGCAAAGGGACACAGGGGACCTGAGAACCGTTCGAGCCACTTTGCCCATTTTCTGAAGCAGCTTAGTGACCTTGCTCTCCTCAGAAGAAAGTGACTTTCACAGTTTTCCGCCCCGAATTGGCTCTGCCTCCGCATAGATAGCAGCATTTTGATACGGAGCACTTTACTTCGTTCACCCTGATCCTACTTCCCCCGCCATGTGACCAGTGATTTCCAGCATCAGCTGACCATTGAGTTCTTCTTGGTCTCATCATCCTTTGAAGCATTGTATCTGTTCCTGGCTGTCCTGTTAGTCGTCTCTGAAGGAGCCAGGGCTGTAGAGCCCTTGGTATTTGTAACAAACGGGAGACACCGTGAAAGAATGACTGGAGACACAGATACTGGAGCTGGCCTGCCAGGGCTTAAATCCTGGCCCTTTCTTTAGGTAACACCAAGCAAGCTTCTCGATCTCACGCTGCCTCAGTTTTACCCATCTGTAAAATGGGGATAATGATAACAGAATCTCCCTGACTGGCTATGAGTCTCTCTCACACACACAAAGGCATCAATGCAATGTCTGATGCAGAGTAAACTCTAAAGAAATGGAAACGGGTCCGGAGAGATGTCTCAGCGGTTAAGAGCACTGTTCATGGCCTGATCGCCCTTCCTGCCAGAGGACCCAAGTTCGATTCCCCCTAGACGCATGGTAGCTCGCAGCCATCCGTCCTGAGCTCTGGCGCCCTCTTGTGGGAAAAAAACAACCAACCAACCAAACAAACAAACAAAAGAAATGGAAACGGTTATTTGTAAGTGGTACTTCTCTTCTTTATGGTCCCATCAACAAAAGTCACGAGAGTGATCCTGGGAGCCAGCTCAGCATGTTTTCCAGGGAGGACTGGTGTTGAATACACAGGCTTCCTTCTTTGCTGCCTACCTTCCTTGAATTGATGGTGTTCTCAGGCCAGCACCCATCCACTAGGGAGTGCGATGTTTTCCTTAGGCTATTTAAAAGACATAGAGGGTATAGAGCTTTATCTTTTCCCTCCTGTAGCCAGAACATGGCAGCTGTTGTGTGTTCAATAACTTTGTGGTCTTGTTGGGCTCGTACTGGGGCCAAATATAGCTCCAGGAAGTTGCCAAGAGCATGTGGCTTTGAGAAACCTTCCTTTCCCTCCAAGGGACCTGCAGCAGAAGGGATGTACTACTTACGCCTTTCCAATGGGGGAAAGAAACAACCAGGAACAGTGTAGTTTGCACTTAACAGTGAGCGAGCCACATCTAGCATATGTCCTGTTAGTTAAAGTGCTGGATTAATGGGGTTTGTTAATGGGGTCAAGACCATCACTTCAGTCTCCTGGGCTATTCTTCAAGCATTTACTGGGCACTTGTTAGATACCAGACACTGTGGCATACATAGAAAAGCAAAGCAAGATGGCTGCCCTTTAGGCATCTGGGTGAAGATAGTGCAGTGCTTTGTAGGCTTTTACAGATTAAAGAAGTACCTCTGTCCTCCACTCACAAGGAACTGTATGCTTGACTTTTGTTCCCAGGTCCCGACAAAGGGCTTCCAGAAACTGTCTGATTTCTTGATTGATAAGACTCAAGCAGCATCTTTTGTTCTAATGTTTGGCCTTTGGCATCGTTGTCGAGTGCAGGCTTTTGTGAGTGATGAGGGTGATAGAAGATTCTGGTTGCCCACACACCTCTTTGATTCCTTGGGTGGTAGGAGTCCTCCTTTTCTACTGAGACTACTCTTAGCACTTCGAGATGAGAGCTGATTGCAAAACCAATGAAATCTTGAGTAGCAGAGGCTTAGAACTTTTAGGTCTACACCCCTGAACTTCTGGGGGGTGGGGAGAATAGGCCATGTCTCTTTGATGAGCCCCTAAATGCCCAGACTCAGAGAGAGTCGAGATTGGTTGGGTGCTGGGAGCATGTGGGCATAAGCTCCTGGAGTTCACTCTGTGTTCCTGTTGGAATATTGGTTGAAGATGTGTTACAATTGTTTATGCTGTGGAACATTTGTTTAATGATGCAAAGATGTGTTGCATACTTTTATGTTGCATTTGTTTAACTCTTTGAAGCTCTGATTCTTTGCCTGTCTAAAATACCTGATTGGTCTAATAAAGAGCTGAATGGCCAATAGCTAGGCAGAAGAAAGGATGGGGGCCTGACAGGCAGAGAGAAAAAAATAGAAGAATGAGGTGAGAGAGAGGAACAAGAGAAGGAGAGGAGGACTCCAGGGTCCAGCCACCTAGCTGTACAGCCAGCCACGGAGGAAGAAATAAAGAAAGCTATGTAGAATAGAGAAAGATAAAAGCCCAGAGCAAAAGGATAGACTGGATAATGTAAAAGAAGCTGGCTAGAAACAAGCCAAGGTAAGGCTAAGCATTCATAAGAAAGAATAATTCTCCATGTGATTATTTGGGAGCTGGGTGGGCATGTCCCACAAAAGACCAAAGAGTAAAGAGTTAAAAAACAAAACCAAACCAAAAACCACGTACCTCTTCACCAGGACGCTTGACAATATCCTCTGTAACAAAGTGGTACATGTACTGAAAGGGATGCTTCTGAGTTCTGTGAGCAACTGTAGCAGGTTATAAAGTGGGGGAAGGGGATGATGAGAACCTCCCGAATTTCTAGCTAGTTGATCAGAAACCCCAGATTTTTAGCAGGGTTAGGACTTGCAACTAAGATTTCCGGTGGGAGCAGTCTGGAGGGACTGAGTCCTTAAATTTTGAAACCTAGAAGATCAGACTCAAGAGTTGAATTGTAGGGCATTCAAACGGCATCCAGGAAGTCGGAGAGCTGTTGGTTAAGGAGCAGAAAGCACCACATATTTGCTTGGTTTGGAAGTGTTCTGTGGCTAGAAATATGTTAGCATGTTGGCAGACCCAAGAGTACACAGTGATCCTTGACTTTACATCTGCATTGATTAAATAAAATTAACCTTGACCCAGGAGGCTGAGTTAGCAACTAGTGGCAGGAAGTGATTATAGCACTATCAGAGGGCATCTGGGAGAGAGACACACACACAGGAAGTAGTTGGGTGGGGATTTGGAATGGTGCAGAATTTTCTGTTTTGGCAGAGCCAAGGTCCTTTGAAGATGCCAGTAAGGAGAGAAGGTTAGCATTTTGCTACTCAGCCTCTCTGAGCTCGCAGGTTTTCACTCCAGCCTTTGAATTTTGAGTTTTATTTAAAATTAGAACGATAGAGATCTAGTTAAAACTACCTTTAGCAGCGGCCACAGCACTGGTGCCTGCAGGAACAGAATGGGCACCAGGCGGCATCCTGAGCCGCCAGGCCACTCCCAGAGAAGCAGGCCAGTAACTGTGGAGTTGCAGTTGCTGGCTGGGATAGCAGTGGATTAAGGCACAGCCACTGTGCCAAAGTTAAAGCAACATTAGCGGATTCTTATATCAATCTTTGAGTATCAAGATCAGAAATATATAACTCACAGTAGCTTAAACAATAAAGGTAATTCATAACTCCAGAGGATAAAAACTCGAGAGACTGGCAATAGCTTTCGGAGAGGCTTGAGCCGGAAGCCTAAAGACATCACCAAGGGCCCTGCATTTCCACTTGGCTTTGTTCAGAATTGTGCAAACGAAAAACACACTCCCTTGCAATCTCAGTATGACTTCTGGCAATAGGCGGGGTTTTTTTTTTTTTCTTCTTCACTTCTAATTGGAAAAAGGATACTGGCTGGTTTCCTACCAAAAACTCCTGATATTTGTTTTGGTTGACTTGGATCATACATCGAAACTGCCTCTGAGTATGACTTGCATGGGAGATGGAACACGCTATCTTAGCTCTCCTCAAGTGCTACATCCCTGAGACGTTACAAGGGAGATAGAACGTGGGGTGTGAATTGATACCAGCAGCATAACCAATTAAATCAATAACAAATAATCAAAGGTTAACTGTGGATATAATCCAATAATAAAAACATAGTCTTGGGACCAACCGAGGATGACAGTTGTGTAGCTTGGTCTGTTGGTAGATCTCCTAGCAGTGGGATTAAGACCTGTCCCTGGTGCATGAGCTGGCTCTTTTGGAATCTATTCCCATGCAGGGTAGCCTCACCCAGCCTTGATGCAAGGGGAGGAGCTTGCTCCTGCCTCTACATCATGTGATGTGCTTTGTTGACTCCCATGGAAGGCCCTCCCCTTTCTGACTGGAGGAAGAGTGGGTGGGGCTAAATGAGTGGTGGTGGGGAGGGAAGGGGAAGAAAAGAGGGAGGGGAAACTGGCTGGTATGTAAAATAAATGAAAAGATTTAATAAAAAAAGTAAAAAAAAAACCCCAAAAAAGTAAAAAATCAGAACTGAGGAACAAAGCATAATCTTAGCTCTTTCACATTTCCCAAGGTTTTGTTCCTTTTTAGTAAGTTTCCCAGTCTTGACATTCTTAGCATTTGAGGCAGATTTTGGTTTTGCTCTGTGTGTGCATGGGGTGGGGGTGGAGGGTGGGTGGTTGTCTGTCTGGGAGGTAAAATGACTTTTTTCTTGAGTCACCATTTTGTAGTTAAACCTTTTAGGTAAAAAGCCCTGTTAGGGATGTCTGGAGACATTTCAGTTGCCACAGCTGTGGGAGAGTGGGTGGAGCTACTGACACCTAGTGGGTAGAGAGTAGGGGTGCTCTAAGCGCTCACAGTCCACAACATAGTCTCACAAAAAGAAATCTATCTGGCCCAAGATGTCAATAGTGCCAAGGCCGAAAAGTCCCGTGCTAGCTAAAAATTTTAGGACAGTTTTCAATTTTATGTTTTTGTTTTGTTTGTTTGAGACAGGGTGTCTCTGTGTAGCTTTGGAGCCTGTTCTGGAACTCACTCGTAGACCAGGCTGGCCTCGAACTCACAGAGATCTGCTTGCCTCTGTTTCCCAAGTGTTGGGATTAAAGGCACATGCCACCATCGCCTGGCCTAATTTTATGTTTTAAACACAGACCATTCTATATTTGCAAAACACCAGAAGAAAAATTGCTGGGTGATGTTTTACTCTTTTGGCTTTTTTGGTGTGTGTGTGTGGGGGGGGGGCTACTACTTAGATTCCAAATAATTTACACACAAAAGCTTATTCTTAGTTAGGAATGTCTGGCCTTAGTTTGGCGAGTTTCTTGCCAGCTTTTCTTAAATTATCCCAACTACATTTTGCCCCCAGGCTTTCTTCGTTCCTTAGTTCTGTATACTTAAGATAATACATGTCCGTAACATGTGGGTAAATTAGAACTCTCATGTACCATTGGTGGGAATGTAAAATGATGCAGCTGCTTTAGAAAACAGTTCACTGGTTCGTCGCAAGGTTAAACACAGATGCCATATAATCCAGAAATTTCTCTTTGAAATGCATATACTCAAAAGTTTGGAGATATGTGTTTAGAGAAAATTTTTTTTCAGCATTCACAATAATTCCCAAATGAAAATAACTCAAAATCCATCAACAAATGGATGGAACACACACAAGATGTCTTATGTATATGAATAGAATGTTGTTTATCAATAATGAACAATGAAATATTGAAACAATACCAATGAAAGGAGTCAGCTACAATAGGCCATGTATTACAGGATTTCATTTACATAAAGTATCCAAAATAGACAAATTAAATCGGTGCTAGCCAAGGGCTGAGACAAGGAACTTGGGGGCTAGGGAATGGTGGTGGACGGGTGAGGCCCAAATGGTCTAAAGTTGATTATGATAAGAGTTGCGCAGCTCTGAACATACAGAAGCCACTGAAGTGTATACTTTAAGTGAAATAGATGATGTAGGAATTATCACTTAGTAAAGGTTGTCACAGAAATGACACACATGGCAAGACAGAGGCACAGAAGTATGGTATGTTTCAAGAAGACAAGGAAGTTGACATAAACGATTATAGAGGACATACGGGGAAATCTATGAGCTGGGTAGGGGTCAGATCACGGAGGACATGAGGGAAATGAGGAGAAACAATAATGTTTTAGAAATATTAATTCATGGAAAAATGGTTTGAAGACACCAGAGGGGAGAGAGACGGCAGTTAAGACTTCTGCAATATCCCCAGTGTCGACTGCTGAAGGCTGAGCCAGAATGACGAAGGCTGGCCTTGGCTTCACTAGCCTTCTGCTTCCACTCCCTAAGTGTTGGCATTTCAGGCATGCACCACCATGCTTGGCTAACATTCTGGAGGCATCACAATCCCTGACTTCAAACTCTACTACAGAGCTATAGTACTGAAAACAGCCTGGTACTGGCATAAAAACAGACAGGAGGACCAATGGAACCAAATAGAAGACCCAGATATCAATCCACACATCTTCAAACACCTGATCTTTGACAAGGACGCAAAAAATATCATATGGAAAAAAGAAAGCATACTTAACAAATATAATGTAGGCATAACTGGATATCAACATGTAGAAGAATTAAAATAGACCCCTATCTGTCACCATGCACAAAACTCAGGTCCAAAAGATCAAAGTCCTCAACATAAAGCCAGCCACACTGAATCTCATAGAAGAGAAAGTGGGAAGACACTTGAATGCATTGGCACGGGGAACCACTTCCTAAATATAACCCCAGCAACACAGACACTGAGAGAAACAATTAATAAATGGGACCTCCTGACACTGAAAAGCTTCTGTAAAGCAAACGACATGGTCAACAAGACAAAACGACAGCCTACAGAATGGGAAAAGATCTTTACTAACCCCACATCAGACAGAGGTCTGATCTCCAAAATATACAAAGAACTCAAGAAATTGGACACCAAAAGAACAAATAATCCAATAAAAAAAATGGAGTACAGACCTAAACAGAGAACTCTCAACAGAAGAATCTAAAACGGCTGAAAGACACTTAAGGAAATGTTCAGCATCCTTAGTCCTCAGAGAAATGCAAATCAAAACAACTCTGCGATTCCATCTTATACCTGTGAGAATAGCCAAGATCAAAAACACTGATGACAACTTATGCTGGAGAGGTTGTGGGGAAAAGGGAACACTTCTGCATTGCTGGTGGGAATGCAAGCTGGTACAACCCCTTTGGATGTCAGTGTGGCAATTTCTCAGAAAATTAGGAAACAACCTTCCTCAAAATCCAGTAATATCATTTTTGCATATATATCCAAAGGAGGCTCAATTGTGCCACAAGGACATGTGCTCAACTATGTTCATAGCAGCTTTGTTTGTCATAGCCAGAACCTGGAAACAACCTAAATGCCCCTCGACTGAAGAATGGATAAAGAAAATGTGGTACATTTACACAATGGAGAAAAAAATACACAGCAGAAAAAATAACAACATCTTGAATTTTGCAGGAAAATGAATGGAGTTAGAAAACATTATTTTGAGTGAGGTAACCCAGACACAAAAATACAGTTATCACATGTACTCATTTTTAGGTGGTTTTTAAACATAAAGCAAAGAAAACCAGCCTACAAACCACAATCCCAGAGAACTTGGACAACAATGCAGACCCTAAGAGAGACTTACATAGATCTAATCTACATGAGAAGTAGAAAAAGATAAGATCTCCTGAGTAAATTGGGAGCATGGGAACCTTGGGGGAGGGTTAAGGGGGGAGGGGAGAGGCAGGTAGGGGAACAGAGAAAAATGTAGAGCTCTATAAAAATCAATAAAAATATAAAATAAAGAGATGTAAATAATTAGGTTTCATTATGGCATTTTATTCATTCATTTATTATTATTATTATTATTGGTTTTCAAGACAGGATTTCTCTGTCTTGTCCTGTAACTTGCTTTGTAGAGCAGGCTAAACTCAAACTCAGAGATCCACCTGCCTCTGCCTCCCAAGTACTGGCATTAAAAGTGTGCACCAGCACATGCAGCATCATTATGGAATTTTAAAATGAAGATTTAAAAAATATTTATTTATATGTATGTGGCTGCGTACGTGTATGTCACATATGTGTGGGTGCCTTAAGAGGCCAGAAGAGGGTCTCAGATCCCCTGGAACTAGTGGTACAAGTGTTTGCAAGCCACCTGACGTGGGTGCTGGGAACCAAACCTGAATTCTCTGGAAGGAGCAGCAAATGTTCTTAACCTGGAGCTCCATTATGGTATTTATTCCAAAAAAACAAAACCAAAATTTGTGCCTGTTGTTTCTTCTCGTGACCACACAAGAGATCTCAAAGAGGATCTTAAGGAAACAGGGTTTTGTGATGATCAGAGAAGTGGTTATGGATGAAGGAAGCAAAGACATTTTCTCATTCATCCCCATGACCACAGCTATTTACATCTCTGACATAAAACAATGCCCTGCGAAGTTTTGTGAACACAAGAATGTGTGAAGTAGATTCTTTGTATTTTTGGAATTGCTCTTACCTAACAGAGACCTTCTGGACACTGCAAAGGCTTTTGAAAAATGGAGATGCAGAACTGTCACATTCAGAGAATGGACCCTTTTATGTGAGGGGAAGGCTGTGATAGGGAGACAAAGACAAGAGTGGGAAATCTAAAGTGTCCTCTCCCTCTCATTAGCCAGACAGGACCTAGTCGCACAAGCAAGAGAGAAGACAACATGCTCTACGTATTGACCCAATGAATATCCTATTAGGCCGCATGACTAAAGCCATGGCCACCCAAAAGCACCTAGATAGTTTTCTTTTTCAATGACTCCTGATTGGCTACAGTCAGCCTTATTCTGCTACAAAACATCCCGAGATGATCAAGTCAGAAGACCTTGCTTCCATATCACAACTTAGAGTCGATAGTAGAAACCCATTTCTCAAGCAGAGCAAAAGTGGTTTTTTCTTTCCCTGCAGCTAGGTTACATCTAAGGAGATGGAATGAACCAGGACTCTCCCACAGAAGATTCTACTCTGTAGAGTTACTGATTTTTTTATTTGTATATTGGAGGGAGGAGAAAGGGGATGCATGAGCCATCACGAGCCTTTTGGCTATGACTTCCTGTGGATCTGCATTCCCTACATTAGCAAAAGGAGCTTGTGGGTGACTAATGCATTTGCTTGGCATTTTGAGTATTTATGCACAAAACCATACTGGGGTCACACTTGGTGAACAATATATGGTTTATTTATAGCAAAGGAAAGGCTGTAAATAGTGTCTCAGGGTCTCTCTGGGAACCAGTTATGGATTAGAGTAATTGAAATCAGTTAGGGTGGTCGGAAATATTGGCAGAAGAGGCGGGTTGTGATGGAAAGCCTCCTGAAGGATTTCTTCTTTCATTTTCTATCAAATGGTACTCAGTTAAAATAAACGACCGCCAGCAAATTTAGAAGATGAACAAGGTTTTGGGTTTGAGCAGTAGTGAAAATCAATTCTCTGTCTTTTCTAGAGCTAAGGCCTTGTTTCAGGAACCATTAACTATCTAGACCCAAATGGCTCTCAGTGGAATCATCCCGCCCCCTTTCGGAAACTAACCCTTTTGGGCTGCCTCTGTCTTAGTTTGGTCTGTGGCTGGACTTTGCAAACATCAGGGCTGGCAGAGTAACAATCTGCCACAGGCAAGAAGAAAATCCAGTTCAACATGACTTAGCTGATGTTGGGTCAAAATTCTCAAGTCTGACCTCTGGTAGTATAATTTAGCCATATTTAAGGACAGCACGATTTTGGGAAAAAGTTACCTGATGATAATAACTCCATCCTGTGTGTACAATCAAGTTTAAGACGTGTTTACATTGAAACTTTTTATAAAAGTACAGGTGGCCTCTTCCATAAAGATTGGTTTTGTTGACTTGGAAACATTGCTTAAGATAAGGGTCTAGGGAGAATGACTGAGACAAACATAAAAGTCTCTGGGAGCCAGACCTACAGCTAGCACAGAAGTCACCTAGGCTGTTGTAAAGTACAAGTGACATCTCCCGTAAGGATGGGTTTATGGAATTCAAGATAAAGGTCTAGAGATGAAGAATCTGGGATAAACAAACTTAAAAGTCTGGGGAATTCAGGCGAGGCTTGACCCTGTAGATAGCACAGTTCACCAGGCTACTAAGTATGCGCATTCCCAGCTTTCTGGGTGGGAAACGGGTCTGATCCAGGAGACAAGCCTGCGTGGTTACCATTCCTTGTTGCCATAGTGCTTATTTGTGAACACAAGCACCTTGTGTCCTCTTACATTGGGCCATTCAGAACATTCTTGATATTTTTCAGGTCCTGGGGGCTGCGGGTTGGTGATGTTTCCCCATTGCATGTACTATTCAGAGTCTCAACAGTTGTCCTTACAGTTCTGGCTCACCTTTCCTGAGTTAAGAGAGAGCAGGAAGTAGAAAGTTAGACTTCTAAGAATCAAAACTTGTTATTGTCTAGCTCTCTGGCTTCTGTAGTGGTTTGTATCTGAACAAGTCCCCCAGGGACTCCTGTGTGGAACGCTTGGTCTGTAGCCAGTGCTGTGCCGGCAAGGGGCCTGGAACATAAAGCAAGGGTGATGGAGTTGCGTAGGTCACCAGGGGTATGTAGCTTGTGGACAGCCTCAGCAACAAGCTCCTGCTGCAGCAACTAAGGCTTTCTGCCATGGCTCCCCTGCCATGATGGACTAAGACCCTCTGAAACTATAAGCCAAAATAAACCTTTTTTCTCTGGAGTTGCTAGGTCAAGTATACTATCATAGTGTCTACCCATCTTTTCCTCTGATTGGTGTAGTTGGGGCTGTCTGTGTCTCTGATGATCAATCTTCCAGGTGCCAGTGGATCCAAGGCTCAGATGGTTGCTCCTTATAGTGTAGTCAGGGCCATGGTTCCAGTCACCCTAGAGGTTACTCGGCCTTCTCGGAGATCGCTCAGTGCTCACAGGGGTTGCTCTGAAATACTGGGGGTTGTTCAGGCCTGCTCCCACGGAGGTTGCTTGCTTGGGGCTGTTCCCACTGAGGTTGCTGCCTTGGGCCTGCTCTGTCAGAGGTTGCTGACTCAGGCCTGCTACCCCAGAGGTCGCTGATTCATGCTTGGTCCCACAGAAGTCTCTGGCTTGGACCTGCTCTCTCAGCAGTGGCTCCCTTGTAACTGCTCCTGTGGAGGTCACTGCCTTAGGCCTGCTCTGACAGAGGTTGCTGGCTCAGGCCTGTTCCCATAGATGTTCCTGGCTTGGGCCTACTTCCGCAGAGGTCCCTGGCTTGGGCCTGCTACCTCAGAGATCCATGACTCACCCCAGGGGTTATTGTTAAAGATACATTAAAAAAGAGTTATGTTGAATTCGTACCTCAGAATTTGGCCTTATTTTCAAATATGATCTTGGCAAAGGTAATTAACATAAAGTAAGGTTATAAAGGTTAACCCACAATCCCTAAGGATTGTGGGTAAATATCAAAAGTTAAGAAGATTCTTCCTAGAGATCTTAGAAGGAGCATAATCTTGCCCATTTTGGATACTAACCTCATTTATGATGTAATACTAGTAATTATGAGATACAGACCCAGCCTGGGTAAGTCAGGTCAGTGTCACTGTAGCTGTCTTTCATGTTAGTCCATTAAGATGTGCATTAGCCTAGACTTAACATCTAAAATTTTTTAAAAGATTTATTTATTTATTTATACAGTATCCTGCATGTAGGCCAGAAGAGGGCACCAGATCTCATTATAGGTGGTTATGAGTTAACATGTGGTTGCTGGGAATTGAACTCAGGACCTCTGGAAGAGCAGTCAGTGCTCTTAACCACTGAGCCATCTCTCCAGCCCAACATATAAAATTTTTAAGTAATATATATAGTCATTACTTATACTCTGATGGTTATATAGTTTATGTATATTTTCCAGGGAGCTATGCCCCACAAATACACACACACACACACACACACACACACACACACACATATCCCAGGTTTGTTTACCATAACAATAGTAGACAAAGCAGGTGAATCCTACTAAGAGCATTCCACAGATAAGGATTCTTTCACTAGTTAATGCTGTTAGTGGATTTGCAAGATTGGTCATCAACATGTACACATGGATAGTTGGTTGCCTCAGAATATTTTCTTTACTAGAGACGACCTCAGTAGAAAGAGAGATTGAGCTGCAGCTTCTTGCTAACCCTTTCCTTCCCAGTTTCCAAGGAGCAAGAGAGGCTGAATGCCTTCCTTATTTATTTATAGCTTCCCAGACTAGGAAAGCTAAGGACTTTTCCATATGTTTCAAGAATCATACCTCATCTGAGCTTCTCAACAACCCTAGGGGGTCATTAGCTGTTTTTTTCTTTTAGTGATAACTTCATTTTTAAAGAGAGAAAATGTATTCAAGATGCAGCAAATTCTTTTGCTCAATTATCGGTAGATAGAATTTCCCCATGTTACAATCACCAAGATTATCTTTTTAAAGGTTGTTTATTAGATACACACACTGTCTCTAATTTTTAACAGGAATAAAACTATAAAGAACAGATTTTTGCAGAAACTTGTATTAAATCTAAATTTATTTGAACTTTGTCCCTATAGGCATTCTCCCCTTAGCTGTTCAGAGAAGTTTTACATACCTATAGAAAAAGTTCATGCAAATACCAACTCAATATGTTTTCACAATAAAGAATTATTTGTTCCTGGGCTTGGAGAGATGACTCAGTGGTTAGGAGAACTTGCTGTTCTTCCAGAGGACATAAAATTTGGTTCCCAGCAGCAACATAATGCTGACGACCATCTGGAATTCTAGTTCCAGGGATCTGACACCTTCTTCTGGCCTTTGCATACCCACACACATGACATACATTCAGACACAAACTTATACTTAAGAAATATTATCTATTCCTGGAGTTCCCTTTGTGTTTCCTTCTAGAAATTACACTATTGTCTCCCATCAAGGGTAACCACTATTTAGGCTTCTGACGCTAGAGATTTATCCATGTGGTTATCTGAGTTATAGTTGGTTCACTTGATATAAGGTATTAAGTCTATAGATTAGAAAAATGGAGTCTCAGAGAGGTTAAGTAACTTGTTCAAAATGACATAGCAGTAAATAGCAGAGCCAGAATTTGAATTCAGGTAATCTGACTACATTGTTAACCGTGATGCTATTTTGTCCCTGATTGCTGTTTATCTAATATCTATATTCTAGATTTTATGTGATGAATTATCATGATCAAAGTAACTTATAGAAAAAGGTTTACTTTGTCTTATGGTTCTAGAGGGCTAGAGTTCACAATGGTAGGTAAGGCCCGGCATGGCACTAGGAGCAGAAAGCTAGCTGACTACTTCTTTACTCATACACAGGAAGCAGAGAGAGTGAACAGGAAGTGGAGCAGAGCTATACACCTTCAAAGTCCATCCTACGTGACGTACTTCCTGCAGCCAAGCTCAACCTCCTAAAGGTTTCAGGACCTCTCTCAAAGAGCACCACCGACTGGAGTCAAACGTTCACATTCATGAGCTTAGGGGGTCATTTCCCATTCAAACCACAACATCATCTACGTCCTTTTCCATAACAGCTAGAACACACTAATAGATGTTTGTATACAACATGCTAATAGATTTCCTGGAGTGAATGAATGACAAATAAATAAGAATGAGATGTGCTTGCTTCTACAATGCAGTGATTTTGCTTAGGTTGTTAGAAATGCCTTAAGAGATTCTACATCTTCCTCTGGTTTACCTTGATTATGGGCTTTTCCTCAGACTCACTCACACTGCCTGCCATCCTTTGTGTTTTCTGGAGGTGCTGGGACGGAACCCAGGGCCTCACACGTTAGCCAAGTACTTTACCAATGAGCGACACCCTCCACCCTTTGAAAATTGCCTTGCAAGTTATTAGTCTAAACTGATAGTCTTTGAGGTCATAAGTGATCACTAGAAAATTTCCAGAACCAAGAGAAGTGGTAAATTTCCCCGAAGATTTAAATTTTTTCCAATATCTTGAAAGCCTGTTCCTAAAGCAGAAAAAAGTAAGGAGGTAAGGATGTGCCATCTCAAAATTTGTCACGTCTTTCAGTTAAAATTACTTGAAGAACTTCAGCTTCAAAGGGGGGCATTTGACCTGTTTTTCCTTGCATGCACAAATCATAAAAATTCTTTTTAAAAAATAATTTATCTTTTGAGATTATATTGTATTTCTATTGTTTTCCCCTTTCCTGCAAATGTACCCATGCACCCCTCCCATGCCTTGCTCTCTTTCAAATTCAAGGCCTCTTTTTCTTTAATTCGTGTGTGTGTGTGTGTGTATTTTCCTAAATACATAAATATAATCTGATCAGTCCATATAATGTTACTTGTCTGTATATGTTTCCAGGACTGTTCATTTGGTATTGGATAACCAGTTGGTGTGCTATTCCCGGAGCCATAAAAATTCTTTAGGGAGGCATGTCTTCACATATCAAATCTGGAAAATAGCCTTGCTCACCAAAGACTAGTAACCTGAGCTGCAATCAAGCTGAATAAACAAACGTCAAAGCAATCTTTATCTTCCACTTCCTTGCATGCTTCTCTCAGCAGCATTCCTAAAAATCACCTCCCTAGCCTGGCTATCCATTTTTCCCTCTCATTCCCTCACAAATTAATTATTCTTTGTTTAAAAAGTATAAAAGCATCAAGCGCTGGTGATTTCTTCAGATGCTGCTCTCTTGTGAAGATCCTGCCATACATGTGAAATCAATACAATTTTCATGCTTTTCTCTGGTTAGTGAGACCCTGAATTAGTTGGATTCCTTCATGAAGGCAAAGCACCCATTTAAGAGCTGATGAAGGTAGGGGCATCTTTCCATTCTCTCATAGAAGAAACAGCTTCTTGTTTCGTTGGAGAGTATTTTTTCTCAGAGTGACATTTTTGTATACTGGACATAGGTAAGTCACTTCATGAATAATCCAACTCAAGAGTTAATTATCAGTGAACTGATCTTATGCTCAATGTTTTTACTTTATTGAATGAATATTGTATTTGATAAGAAAAACACGTGTGTGCAAGAACACATATGAGAGCATTATAAGAAATGGGTTATTTGCACTTTTGTGGTCTAAAATAAGGATCGCTGAACCTTTTCTCTAATGGGTCAGATAGTAAATCCATTAGGCTGAGACCCAAATCTGCACTTTAAAGTGGAAACAGGTATAAAAAATATCAGAACGAATGTATATGTTCCAGCAATGTGTTCCAATAAAACGTTATTTCCAAAATCAGGCACAGGCTGTGTTTAATCTACAGACCATATTTTGACAATCACTTTTCCAGGAAAAAAAGAGATAAAAATTGATTCAAGGAGCAAAGGCCCTAAATAAGATCAGAGGAAAAATAAACAATTTCCCTCAATTTGGTAAATCGTTTATAGACATACCCATTGTCTCTCTGGTGTCCTAACTAAAGAGAAACGTGACAATGAATGTCTTCTGATTGGAATAGCTGCAGATAAGCATTAACATCCCAAGTCTAATCTTTACCTTTGAAACTCCTGCTTAAAGTTGGACACTGATTGGCATGGTGACTGAGAACTGGAGATGGTTTCGAGCCTTTACTAAGAGTGGCTGACTGTGGGAATTTGAATGAGGGTGGCCCCCACAGGCCCATATATTTGAATGCTTGGTCCCCAGTTGGTAGAAGTGTTTGAGAAAGACTGGGAGGTATGGCCTTGTTGGAGGAGACATACCTCTGGGGGTGGGCTTTGAGGTTTCTAAAGCCTATACCATTTCCAGTTAGCTCTTTATCTGTCTTGTAGTTGTTGCCTTAAGGATGTAAGCTCTCAGCTACGACTTCACTGACATGCCTTCCTCCTTGCTGCCATGGTATTTGCCATGATGGTTATGAACTTTAGCCCTCTGGAACTGCAAGCCCTAATAAACTCTTCTATAAGTTACCTTGGTAATGGTGTCTCTTCACAGTGATGTAAAAGTAACCAAGACGTTGTCTCTAAACTATACAAGCAATATTGTGCTGAACCTCTGCTTCCCTCCGAGAGCCTGGAATTTGCTAATAGAGATTACCTCTGTGCTTATCCCCTGGAGTAAGAATCCTGAGTACCGGATCCTTAATGAGCTAGTCTGGCTGACAATATTTGACACGTGTAACCGCAGCTCATTAGTGGAAGAATTAAGCATCCTGCATGACTCTGCTGAGAGAGAATCCTTTGAAGGAAGTGCCAGATTCTGACTCCTTTCTCCTCATATGCCTGGTCCTTTGCTCGTTGTACTTGATATCTGCTTTATAGGCCATAATAACTATGAGTGTGACTGTATGCTGTATCCTGGGCATCCCTGACCCACTCATCTGACCTGGAAGTGGTCCTGAAGACCCCATGACATGGAATAAAGAATTTTCCCACCTTGTTCCCTTCTCTCAAGACACAAAACATCAGCATTTAAGTGTGTAACTATTCCTGACAAAACGGTTTAACATAACAGAAGGTTTGCAAGTCTGTAAGATAAAATGTGGTCAGAGCTTCCCTAAATGAGTAACATCCAAGAAAATGGATGAAGAAGTGAGAAACTACTGACTTTGAAAATAGGCCCAAATTGATTTTAAAAGGTGGGGAGGGAGCTTGTTGTTAGACATATGGCTACTTTCAGCCTTCATCTCTGGGGCCAACCCAAAAGACTTGATGTGTCAACACAATTCCTAAAATCTAATGCTGGGCACGGGGTTCAGTAAATCACCTGTGCCCAGCTGTAGGTAGAGTTCTTCTGTCTCATCAGTCAGCTTTGTCCTGATAGTCAGCTCCCAAATAACCATATACTTATTATTAATTATAAATATTTGACCGATAGCTTAGGCTTGTTACTAACTAGCTCTTAAAACTCAAATTAGCTTGTATTTCTTATCTATGCTCTACCACCGCATGGCATGCTCATCTCCTGCTTCCTCTGTCTGCCTGGTGACTCTGCCCTCCTTCTTCCCCATTCTCTCAGTCTGGCTCGCCCACCTAACCTCTTTCTGCCTAGCTATTGGTCAGTCATTTCTTTATTAACAGTGAGAGCAGTACGTCTTCATAGTGTACCAAAGAATTATTCCTCAGCACCCAGATTCACTACGAGGAGTTGATCTTGAACTACCTACTGAACTTGGCCTTGTTTAAGCAACCACTCTGGGAAATGCTCCAATTGTGCCTATATAAATCATACCGTTGCTTTTGGTCTGAGAGAGTCTCCACAGGGGGCTGTTCTCCCTTGTGTATTCCCCCAATTCCAGGAACTTCCCAATGCAGTCATCCTTCTATATCTGTGGGTTCCACATTCATGGGTTCTACCAACTATAGATAGAAAATATTTGGAGAAATTGTATCTGCATTGAGCATCACAAACTCCCCCTTTGTCATTATTCCTTAAACAATACAGTATGGCATCTATTAACACAGCATTCACTTTGCATCAGGAATTCTAATAAGAAGAGATGGCTTAAAATATATGGAAAGAGCTAATTTCTGTGCAGATGCTATGGGATTTTATACAAGAACCTCGAGTAACCACAAGTGCTGTAACCAGTCTCCATTTTCTACTGAGGGAAGGGATGACTGTACTCCTATAGTCTGAAGTAATCCTTGACAGTTAGCTTGAGGACTAACCCACAGCCTTCCCTAACCTTGTCTGTAGGTACAGTGACCCCACCCAGCATTTGTCATGTCTCAAGTCCTTGCGCTTCCCCTATTAGCAGTGACCTCAAAGGTTGTGGATAAGGACTTGTAAATCATGTAGGTGTCACTGGACAGAAAACATTCCAGAAAACACCAAGGTGAACACATACTGCAAAGAAAAGGGAAAGAAAATCCAGCATGTTCGCAAAAAAGCTGAAGGTGTAAGGTGTCCTTTGCCACATTGAAACCAAAACCAAACCAAAACAAAAAATCCCAAACAAACGTTTTCCTAAGACTTAAAAAAAATATTTTGAGTATTTCTGCTTATGAATTAGTCTTCTGCTTCCATTACTAGAAGATATTTAAATCTTATCTATCACAGTAAATGAGTATTAACTTAAAATATCCTTTCTAAACACCTGACTTGAACCCTGGTCTCTGCAGCCTCGCTGCATTTGGTTGGCAACTGACCACACCTTTTCAGTTTCTTCTGCTTCATCTAAATTTGTTCATGCACCCTGTCTTCAAAATTCATCATCTTGTGGTCCCACCACAGTTGGGGTCTGTGTTGATGTCCAGTAGCCCATGTCTAGACCCCAACTTTGTGACCATGTTAGTGTTCAAGGGCTGTGCTACCACTGGGGCCATACCGGTTTGGGTTGCCAGCACTGTCACCTGGGGCCATGGTGTCATGCAGGCCAGGGATGCTGCTGAGGGCCATGTCTGGGTCCATGGTCCTACTGCAGCCAGGATCTGCGCTGATGCCTTCAGTTCCTGACACCGTTGAAAGCCATGCTAATGCCAGGGGTCAGAGTCACCACTGGGGGCCGTGTTGGTGTCTGGGGGCCATGCTGCCATGGGGGCCATGATGATCTGAGTGGTCTGTGCTGCCACCTGGGGCCATGGTGACATATGAGCCCAGGCTGCTGCCTGGGACCACGTTTGGGTCCATGTTCCTAATTCAGCTGGGGTCTGTATTGATGGCTATGGCCACCAGAGAGCACACAGATGCTCATGGTCTGGGTTGCAACCTGTGGCCAGGTGGGTGTCTGAGGACTATGTTCCTGCCAGGGCCATTCTGATTGGAGTGGCCTGTGCTGTTATCCAGGGCCATGGTGTCATATGGACCAGGGCTGTTGCTGAAGGCCATGTCTTGTTTCTGGGCCCTATAGCAGCCAGGGTCTGCGTTGATGTCCGTGGCTACTGTTACCACCTAGAGCCATGAGGATGACCAGGATCTGATCAGCTACCTGAGACCACCTCAGTGTCCGAGGGCCATGTTGTCGCCAGGGCCATACTGACCTGGGTGATCTGTGCTGCCACAGGGGCCATGGTGACATCTGGGACAGAGCTGCTGCTGAGGGCCATGTCTGGGTCCATGGTACTGCTGCAGCTGGGGTCGGCGATGATCTCTATGGCTGGTGTTAGCACAGGGGGCCATAGGAAGCACATGTGTGGAAATCTGAGGGCTGTACTGTGCCAGCTCTGCTCTTCGCAGGCTCTGGGATCACTGGCCCTGCCCTCTGCTGGATACTGCAGCAGGACAGCTGGCTCCACCCGTCAGGGGAGAGTTGCCTCTCTTCTCCCTGACGAATGATGGCCACATCCCTCACCATGGGCACGTGATTCACTTGGGCAGCACATTAGCACTGACCTTATCATTGGATGCAGGTGAACCGACTCTGAGAGTGTGCGAGCAGGAGAGTTGACCCCGACCCTCTTAACTGCCATGTGGTGGCAATGGATGAGGGAGAGATGCCCTTCTCTGCTCACTCGCTGCCACCTGCAGCAGGTGAGAGAGCCGGCCCTGGGGTCATGAGGGTGACAGAACCAGCCCTGCCCTACACTGGCTGCAGCACACAGGAGAGCAGGCCCTGCACCCTGCCTGGACAGCACACTAGAGTTGACCCAGTTATCCATCCGAGTACAGGTGAGCCAGCCCTGAGGGTGTGAGAGCAGGAGATACACCCTTGCCCTGCCCCCTATGCCTGCTACATCAATTAGCACCTCTCCTGGGCTAAAGATCCTGTGTCGTGAGTGTGGGTATCCGGATCTGAGGACCTGAGAGCAGGAGAACTGGCCTTGCTTCTTGCTGTAAGCTGCATTGCGTGAGCCAGCCGGAGCAGTGCTGGAGAGCTCGCCCAGGGAGAGCTGGCAGACTGACAACCCAGCTACCACCCAGTCCCAGAGCCAGGCCGGTAAGTTAGCCCACTCCAGCATCCACTGCTTCTATGAACTGTTGGAGCAGGTGAAGGCGACGAACCTACAGATCCAAAACTGCAGGATCTCCACGACACAGGACAACAACAGGGTATCCAAGAGGAGCCCCAGAGGGAGCCCACTGTTGATAGTGCAGCAGAAGCCAGAGGTCTTGAGCCAGACCGATGACTCACGGCAATGAACACTGGCAAGTGGACATGAATAGACTAAAGGGTGAACTGTGGGACTCCCAAGGTCACACTACAGCCCCCACGACAAGAGACAAGATTCTTCTCCTCCCCCCCCCTTCTTTTTTGTTTGCTTTTTCTTTCAAATTTTCTTTTGTTTTGTGGGGGAGGTTGCAAGGGCAGAGGGCAGAAATCAGGGGACGGGGAGATAAGTGGGATCGGGAGCCATGATGTGAAATCCACAAAAAATAAATAAGTTTAAAAACTACTGAAAGCACAGAACAGGAAAAAAAATCAGCTTCTACCATTATCAAAAATTTTGGGGAGTCCCATCAGAGACACCACTTGTTACCCGAGAAACCAGAGTCCCCTCTTGTTCTTAGTCTCATTAATACATTAAGAATAAATTCAAATGCTTGGGGTTAGAGAGATAGCTCTGTGGTTAAGAACACTGGTTGCTGAGGCAGAGGCAGGTGAATCTCCGTAAGTTTGACACCAGCCTGATCTATAGAGCTAGTTCCAGGCCAGCCAAGGATACACAAAGAAACCCTGTCTTGAAAAACAAAACAAAAAAGTACCAAAACAAAAAAAGAACACTCTTTACTGGGCGTTGGTGGCACATGCCTTTAATCCCAACACTCGAGAGGCAGAGGCAGGCAGATCTCAGTGAGTTCGAGGCCAGCTTGGAGTACAGAGCCATGCCTGCTATATAGAGAAACCCTGTCTCAAAGACAAAACAAAACAAAAGAATGGACTTTAAAAAAAATCTCAAAGGCAATATTATTATCATTTAAAGGAAAATTCCCAGGGCAGGTAAGCTGTAAATATCAGGAGTTACCTGGAGGAGGAGGATGGGGATGAGAGAAAGTCTCGTGGTTTGATTTAAGCCACACAGTGGGAAGGGGAACTTTAGAGAAAGGAGCAGAGAACATATCTTTAGGCTCTGTCTAGCATCTGAAAGAACAAAGAGAAAGGGAAAGTTACACCTTTCTGGGCCAGGACTCGCTCAGAAAAGGCAGGCAGACCCAACAGAACCTCATGGCAGTTCATACAGACTGTGTTGGGGGGCAGCGGGCAAGAATTCTGGGAAGGAAAAGTACATAATCTCCTTAAAGGGCTAATGATTCCTCATACCTTCTAGCAAAGCTTAAGGCGGACCTGCCTTCCTGAGGAGCAGTCCCTTGGCCTAGTGATTGATCTGCTCAACCGAATTAAAGCTTGAGGGAGGAGATGGTGCCATGTCTCCTGTCAGAGGTGGATTCCACTCTTCACCGTAGCACTGTCATTTAAAAGGCACCTTGTCTTCCAGCCCTTTGGAACCTCACTAAGTTCAGGAACCCAGGAGACAGCATAAACTCCTTTCCATAAACCACTTATTCTCATTTATGGTTAAAATAAAGTTTTCTGGGGCCTGAGAAGCTACCAGACTTCTCCGCTGTGAGACTAGAAGCAATTTAAGATTCTAGTTAAGGCCCTTTCCATTGTCACCACCGTCCCCTACCAAAGATCACAAAAGAGTGAGCTTTAGATGTATTTGGGTTCGGTATACAGCTGTCTTGGATTGTTTACGTAAATACAAGAACAACAGCTCTTTAACTCCTAATGGCAATCAGAGGTCTTTACTCCACTTGGCAACATTATTTTTTTTATTTATTTTCCTTTTTATTAACAATTTCCACCTCCTCCCCTCCTCCCATTTCCCTCCCCCTCCCTCCACTTTCCCTCCCCCTCCCTCTCCAGTGCAAAGAGCAGTCAAGTTTCCCTGCGCAGTGGGAAGTCCAAGGTCCTACCCACTCCATCCAGGCAACATTACTTTTGAGGTCTCCTTCATTTTAACAGAAACTAAAGACGGAGATTAAAGGCATCCTTGGTGTGTGTGGGGGGGTGGGTGGCTTGTTAAATTGCAGTCCACTCCCGACCCCAAGATTATTATTTTTATTTTTAGATTTATGTGTGTGAATGTGTTGCCTGTATGTATATATGTGTAGCACTTGCATGACTGATGCCCTCCGAGATCAGAATAGGACATCAGATCCCTTGGCACTGGAGTTACAGATGCCTGGGAGCCACTATGTACGTGCTAGGAACTGAACCCGGGTGTGCTGCAAGAGAAGCATGGGATCTTAAGCACTGAACCATCTCTCTAGCCCCAGACCCCAAGATTTCTGAGGAGTGCTGGTATGGGGCCTCAAGTCTGCATTTGTAACCATTTTCAGGCAAGTGCTAAAGCTATCTGTCTAGAGACCACAGGGGCAACAGCTAGATGAGGGTCAGGGCCAGTTCTCTGAAAGCCCTGCTGAATCTCTGCACTACTCCAAATAGCCTTCCAGGCAGTTGGCTTATTCCCTTAAGGGCATGTAAAGTGTTTTTCTTCTGTGACATCTTGACAGGAAATAGAAATGGGAAGCAGAATTTGAATGCCCTCATTTTGCCCATTTTTGTAAGCCGGGTTTCTCTGTGAACAGCGCGTCCTCTTTAATAAGATCTAAATCTACTACTATTTTTGTTCCTGGGACAAGCGTTCATTTTGTCCAGCATTTATCCAGTTGCAGACTAGAGCAATAGTGTGCCGTTCATCCCACTCCGGTGGAGAGAAAAGTCAGAAGAATTTGATACATTACACTAGAGACAGACCCTGGACTACTCTACCCGTCAGGGGAGTGAATTGCTTAAGAACTAGAGAACCTTTGTCCATACTAAAAATTGGTGGAAAGACACTTTAGGTCACTTTTCCAGACGCTCTGGAGATGAGGATTCTTATGCAAGTGTTTTTTTTTTTTTTTTAAAAGTTGGTGCTTAAGGAAATTGGACACGGAAGAGGCAGAAGATTTAGATGTGATTCAGACGAAAGGCCTAGCCTTAGCGGTACAGCCAAGAGCTCTGGAGTATGAGTTAGGACTCTGGTTGTCCTGACTTGGAGCCATAAAGCGAGGCTTTCGTAAGCCAGTCCCCAGCTCTTCAATGGACTTTAAGTAGCTGGAGATCAGTCTTCCAAAAATATGCTCTGGTCCAGACCGTTGGAAAAGCACACAGAAGCCAAGGGGTAGAAAAGCAGAACTGAGAAGAGATTCTAAGGGAGCTGAGTGGTGGCAGCTTCCACTATGTACCTCTGACGCGGTGCTAACACCAGAGGGGTTGTTTTCCAGAGGACCGAAAATGTATATTAAGCAAGTTAGAGGAAAGGGGTGCTGTCTCTGCAAGGGGGAGATAAGAGTGACCTGGAGACCAGGGAGCGAGGCTGAGAACTGGAGTGACTTCAGAGGGACGCCTCTTTCTTTGGGCCTTGGAGTCACATTTAGCACTCAGCTAAGGAATATTTCTTGCCTTGCAATGCCGTTGAGATACCCCCTGCTTGCCAGTCATCTTAAATACATCATAAGCTGTGTCTGCAGGGGTTTGTTTGTTTCTTTCTTTCTTTCTTTATTTATTTATTATAAAAAATTTCTGCCTCCTCCCTGCCTCCCATTTCCCTCCCCCTTCCCCCACTACCCTCCCTCTCCCTCTCCAGTCCAAAGAGCAGTCAGGGTTCCCTGCCCTGTGGGAAGTCCAAGGTCCTCCCCCTTCCATCCAGGTCTAGTAAGGTGAGCATCCAAACAGACTAGGCTCCCACAAAGCCAGTACGTGCAGTAGGATCAAAACCCAGTGCCATTGTCCTTGGCTTCTCAGTCAGCCCTCATTGTTCGCCATGTTCAGAGAGGCCGGTTTGATCCCATGCTTTTTCAGTCCCGGTCCAGTTGGCCTTGGTGAGCTCCCAGTAGATAAGCCCCACCGTCTCAGTGGGTGGGTGCACTCCTCGCGGTCCTGACTTCTTTGCTCATGTTCTCCCTCCTTCTGCTCCTCATTTGGACCTTGGGAGCTCAGTCCGATGCTCCAATGTGAGTCTCTGTCTATATCTTCATCCATCGCCAGATAAAGGTTCTATGGTGATATGCAAGATATTCATCAGTGTGACTATAGGATAGGGCCAGTTCAGGCTCCCTCTCCTCAGCTGCCCAAGGAACTATCTGGGGACATCTCCCTGGACACCTGGGAACCCCTCTAGAGTCAAGTCTCTTGCCAACCCTAAAATGGCTCCTTAATTAAGATATATACTTCCTTGCTCCCAATCCACCCTTCCTCCATCCCAACCATCCCATTCCCCCAAGCTCTCCCCATCCTCCTCTTCTCACTTTTCTCTCCCCATCTCCCCTTACCCCCATCCCACCCTCACCCCCAAGTTCCCAATTTTTGCCTGACAATCTTGTTTACTTCCAATATCCAGGAGGATAATTATATGTTTTTCTTTGGGTTCACCTTCTTATTTAGCTTCTCTAGGATCATGAATTATAGACTCAATGTCCTTTATTTATGACTAGAGTCCACTAATGAGTGAGTACCTACCATGTTCATCTTTTTGGGTCTGGGTAACCTCACTCAGGATAGTGTTTTCTATTTCCATCCATTTGCATGCAAAATTCAAGATGTCATTGTTTTTTTTTTTCCGCTGTGTAGTACTCTAATGTGTATATATTCCACACTTTCTTTATCCATTCTTCCATTGAGGGGCATCTAGGTTGTTTCCAGGTCCTGGCTATTACAAATAATGCTGCTATGAACATAGTTGAACAAATGCTTTTGTAGTATGATAGGGCATCTCTTGGGTATATTCCCAAGAGGTCTGCAGGGGTGTTAAGGGCATGGGCTGTTGGCATACCCTGTATCACCCTCCTCTGCCCTGTGCCAGCAAATTGACACATGAAGCAGGACATAGCCACAGGTGACGGCCCAGAGCGGGAGCTCCTAAAGCGGCGAAGGAAAAAGCAGGCAGCTGACTGGGAAACAGACAGATGCCAGGCCCCCTTTCTGCACAGACAATAGAGGAAAAGGCACGTGTGAAAAGAGAAGTAGGGACGTAGTGGTGGGGCTCCACTTACAGTGTAAATGTCATCCCAGATAGGAGAGGTTCTTACAAGAGCTGACACCTTCAGCCTTTGGCCCTGTGAAGACCAAATTGTTATAGAAACGGTGATGGCAAAAGGCATTAGCTCTCTAAGCCAGATGAATAGGTAATGAACAATCTTTCCAGAAAAATGTAGGCTAGGAGTCACATTTAGCTTTTATATCTGACAAAACTAAAATTATAGTTGGGGTTATCATTTTTTCTTAGCAATTTATTTTGACGATAATTTGGTATTAGACAGTGTTATATACTTAGTAACATTAGTCAGCCTTATTAAAATGGATCTGATGACACGATTTTTTTCTTTTAAAAATATTTTAAGTTTTTAACTTTTTTGAAAATGTTGGGTGACTAAATAGAATAAGAGATACTGTCTACGTGAATTTCTTTGAGCAAGGTAAAATAGTGATCCTTAATATACATATAATTTAACAAATAAATCTATAAATGTATAAAATTATATTTGTTTGAACTCTACTACTTTGTTTTATATTTGTAATATTCTCATATTTGGCTAATACATTTATATTTACCATTTAAAATAATCGCACATAATTTTAGTGATTATCTACAAAATTATATACAGAAATATGCATGAATACAATTTTATTTTTTCTGAACAGTAAACGTAATTTCCGTTTTTCTCAATTACACAGGATAGTTCTTGTGAAAACATGTGCTAGATGGACTGGCTTAGGCACTAAAGTGTGGTGGCTAATGAAGAAGGCTTTCCCTTCCAGTCGTTGTTCCTGGAAACCCTTGTGAGGGGTCACGTGGACTAAGGCATGCCTTTGCCGCTCTTGAGACGCTCTCCTATCCTGTATGGCGCGTAAACCCTAAGTGGGATCAAGCCTTGCTTTCTCCCTTTTCTCTTCACATTTATTTATTTCTGCATATATTTTCTGTGACAGGATCTTACTTAGTAGCTCAGGCTGGCCTTGAACTGGTGGCAGTCCTCCTGTCTCCGTCTCTGGTGTAGAGATTACAGCACGTGCTGTAAACATCCCACTCTGTAATTGTATCTTTAAAAAGTATGTTCATCTTAGAGCATTTGGGCTGCTATAACCTCCTACCCTGTGGAGCTTATAAACAACAAAACGTCTAAGGGCTGTGGTGGATAGGAAGTTAAGGATCCAGACACTGCAAGATTCAGGTCTGAGGAAAGCCCCCTTGCCCGTAGATAGCATCTCCTATCTGACTTTACATGGCAGACAGGGGAAGAAGCTCTTCAGAATTCCTTTAATAAGAACACCAGCCCACTCATTAGGGCTCCACTTTCGTGGCCTAACCGCATCCCAAAGGTCCATTCCCTAATTCCACCACACTGGTGGCCAGGATTTCAGCAGATAGTTGGAAGGACACACATAGTGTGTGTCCTTAGTGACCATCGATCGTGACGCTGGTTTGGTTTGCTCTGGATCCCGAGCCTGAGCGCTCTTTTCATTATGTCTCATAGATATGAATGGACACATCTTTGAACTGTTCAGTAACTTGTGATTTTCTTCTTTCCTGTGTTTCGAGGGTCCACTAACTGAGGTTCTCATGGACTGGAAGCCCCCCCCCCCCCTGAGTAAAGCACTTAATTTTGGGACTAATTAGAAATGGGAGGTGGGGGTGGGGTGGGGGAGGTAGCATCTATGATTTCCAACATTCCTGTTAGACTAGCTACAATTTTTCATAGAAATGTTAGAAAACTTTCTCAGTTACTGTTCTACTGCTGTGGAGAGACACCATGATCAAGGCGATTCTTTTTTTTAATTAAATTTTTTAACACAATCTTTTCTCATTTTACATGACTATCCCCATTCCCACTCCCCCCACCCCACCCTCCATCCACTCCTCAGAAAGGGTAAGGTTTCCCATGGAGAGTCAACAAAGTCTGACACTTCACTTTGAGGCAGAACCAAGGCCCTCCCCGCTATATCTAGGCTGAGCAAGGTATCCCTCCCAAAAGAATGGGCTCCAAAAAGCCAGTTCAAGTATTAGGGATAAATCCTGGTCCCACTGCCAGTGGCCTCACAGACTGTCCAAGCCTCACAACTGTCCCCCACATTCAGTGGGCCTAGTTTAGTCCTATGCAGGTGTTCCCGCTATCAGTCCAGATAGAGTCAGCGAGCTCTCACTAGCTCAGGTCAGCTGTTTCTGTGGATATCCCCATCATGGTCTTGACCCCTTTGCTCATATTATCACTCCTCCCTCTCTTGGGCTGGTCTTCCGTAGCTCATTCCAGTGCTTCTCTGTAGATCTCTGTGCCTGCTTCCATCTATTGCTGGATGAAGGTTCTATGATGACAGTTAAGGTAGTCAACAATATGATTACAGAGGAAGGCCAGCTCAGGCACCCTCTTCATTGCCGCTTAATTCTTTTATAAAAAGAAAGCATTTCATTGGGGACTTGTTTCCAGTTTCAGAGGGTTACTCCATGACAATCACATGTGAAGGAGACAGGCATGGTGCTGGAGTAGTAGCTGAGAGCTTTACATTCTGATCCATAAGCAGCAGGCAGAGAGATATTGGGCCTGGCATGGGCTTCTGAAACCTCAAAACCTACCCCCAATGACATACGTCCTGCAATAAGACCATACCTCTTAGTTCTTCCCAAGCAGTTCTAATGACTGAGTGCCAGGCATTCAGACACATGAGCCTATATGAGGGCCATTCTCATTCAAACTGCCGCATTTCACTCTCTGGCTCCACAGGCTTGTAGTCAGACCATAATACCAACTGCATTCAGTCCAACTTCAAAAGACCCCATAGTCTGTCACAGTCTCAACAATGTTTAAACGTCCGAAGTCCTTGTCTTTTCTGAGGCTCAAGGCAATCTCTTCGCTGTAACCCCATGTAAAAGCAAAGGCAAAAAGTCAATCACATACATCCAACATCCAATGACACAGAATATGCATTGCCATTTCAAAAGGAAGGAAAGGGAGCACAGTGAGGAAACACTGGACCAAAGCAGGACTGAAAAACAACAGGGGAAATTAAAAAGCCTGTATTCCTCTGTCTGATGGCAAAGCATTTAGATGGCTGTCTTAGTTAGGGTTTCTATTGCTGTGAAGAGACACAATAGCTCTTATACAGGAAAACGTTTAATTGTGATGGCTGCTTACCTCAGTGGCTTTTCTTAAACTCAGAGGAATATTCCATAAACCTTCGTTAATTTTAAATTCTGGTTAATGGGAATCTGCAACCGCTGATGTAATAAGTCAATCAAACCGAATCAATAAATCCAGGTTTATTCTGAGCACAGCACCCCTGGGTGGCCCCAGGGGAAGTTGAAGAGACCTTCAGGGGAAACCATGAGGTGGGGGCTTTTAATACTCTTGGGGTGGAGCCTCCGATGGTAGGCTTTTTCAGGCGCAGGGTAATGCCCCTGGGGGTGGAGCCACTGATGGCAGGCTTTCTCAGGGGCAGAGTCTAGACGGAGGCAGCTCCAGGGGAGGAGGTTTGGGTGGAACCTCCACCTGAACACCCCTTTCTCGTATACTTTTTGAGTCTAAAGTAGACCATTTGGCCCAAACTACCAAGTTCTTCTGCATGCAGGGATTGAAATGTGGCCCCCTTTTGAATTACGTTTTCCTAAGCTTTCCATTTTTGTTCAGGCCTAGGAAATCTCTCGAGCCCTTCTCTTTAATAAACTGCAGGATTAGCTGGGTCCCCGGTTTTGTCCTGAGGTTACCACTCCCTTTATTCCACTCAGCATCAGGCCTTTCTCTTTAGCTTCTCATCTGCTTGAGCACAGGACTAAGATTCAACACTTCATTTCTTGGTTCTCTTTTCCTTCCTAATTGTAGATTTTGTGTTTCTCTTTACCCTGCCTGCTCCTTTTCACTGTCGATCTGCATAAGAGCAATCATACATAATCATGTGACCAGGCTATCTTGAAATCTCCTCGACCAAAATTCCTCAAGTCAGTCTTTAGCAGACTTAGGACAAGGGCGAAGAGCACCAAGATTCTTTGCTAAAATATTAGAAGAATGGTTACTAGGCCATCCAATAATATTCTTCTCTCCTGAAACCTCTTGAGCTGGGCCCCTATAGTCCGTATATTACCCTCAGCACTAATATCTTCCATGTTCTTACCAGGATGCCATTAAGCCCTGCAAATAATGTTCGACTGATTTTCTAGTCCAAAGCCCAAAGTCTTCCATATTCCTCCAACAAACAGCATGGTCAGATTTATTAAAGTAAAAACCCAGTCCCTGGTACCAACTTCTTAAACACTGTTCCATCGCTGTGAAGAGGCACCATGACAACAGCAACCCTTAAAAGAGAAAGCATTTAACTGGGGGCTTGTTTACAAGTTTGGAGGACTAGTCTGTGATCATCATGGCAGGCAGCACAGAGGCAGACGTGAGGTTGAGAGCTTCATCCTGATCTGCAGGCAGGCGGGCAGGCAGGCGGGCGGGCAGGCGGGCAGGCGGGCAGGCGGGCAGGCGGGCAGGCAGGCGGGCAGGCAGGCAAGGGAGTAAGACTGACTGACCTGGCAATGGGCTTTTGAAACCTCAAAGTCCAACCCCTGGGACACACTTCTCCCAACAGGTCTACACCTCCTAATCCTCCACAAACATGTTTACCAACTAACTGGGGACCAAGCAGTCAAACATATGAGCCTATGGGGTCCATTCTCATTGAGACTACCACAGAAGCCCAAAAGCTTCTATGCGTCTATTTCAAGGGAAAGACAGAGTTTATCTTCTGGAGGAACTATCATACCACGATGCATGTGTTTCCAGCAGGGTTTGTTTACATGCTTGCACCTCCAAGGTCATTGGATGGATGAGGCTCATTTCCCTCTCAGAGGTCTGCATTTTCTGACCTTTCATACTGGTCTCCTTTCCAGCATCTCTGCCAACTCCTTTCTGCTCTCATGTCACAGGTGACCCTCTGCCTATCTTGCCTGTATGCACACCAGTGGCAGGGATGAATTCCACAGTGAAAAATGAGATCACACAAACGGAGACTTAGCTATGAACTGAGATGATCTGTTCTTCAATTCCACTTAACTCTATAGAACGACAGTGGCTAATGATCAGTCACTGAGTGCTTACCATACGCCTGCTTAAGTGACTTAGTTCTGAGTCTGCTAGCATCCACCTTTTCCAGGAGAGGAAATAGACTCCGAGAAGTTGTACAGTTCAGCGAAGTCACAGGAACGTGAAACAGCTCTGCCTGCTCACAGAGCCTGAGTTTCTGCAGCAGTCTTCTTTTCATGTGGATGCTTTGGAGGCATTGGTACCTCTCACTGATTGGTTTCCAGCATTTGTGATTCCGAAAACAGGGCATTTTATCATATCAAATAAAGGCAGATGATACTAGGCATTCTGCAAAAGCTGAGTCATATCCCCTTTCCCTCAGTTTCAATCAGATCAGATAACTATGCAGGCCTCTCTGACTGATAGGTATAGTCTTCTGCAAGTGTAGATCCAGGGAACTGTGGGTGGCTAGATACGGGTCTCCTCCATCTTTGCGTCCTCCAAGGAAAACTAAACTAAACTAAACAGGCCCCATAACTGTGAGAAATGAAGTTCTCTTGTCTATAAACGAGCCCATTAAAGGTATTTTTCTCAGACTAGCCTGAATGGATTAAGATATCAGTGCTGCTAGAGCAAATTACCACAGATGTAGTGACCTAAGCCAAAATAAATCGATTATTTCCAGTTCTGGAGATTAGAGTCTGAACTAGAGCTCACTAAGCAGAACACAAAGGTGTTGACAAGGCTGCATTTTGTCCCGGATGTGCTAGAGGAGAGTCTGTTCGCATTTCCCAGCAGCTGGAAGCCATCGGCACTCCTTGACCCCCAAACCTGCCTTCCCTTCTCAAAGCCAGCAGCACAGCCTCTTTAAACGATGCTCTTCTTTTCTCTTACTGTAGCTCTCTCTCTTTTACCTCCCTCTTTTCTTTTTAACAAGTACCCTTGTGAGTCCATTGAGTCAACCCAGAAAATCATGGAAGAATACCCCTCTGACGGATAGTTTTGTGTCAACTTAACACAAGCGAGAGTAGTTTTGGAAGGGGAACCTCAATCGAGAAAATGCCCAGGACCAGAAAGGCCTGTGGGGCACTTTTTGATTAATGATTGATGGGGGCGGGCCCAGCTCACTCTCGGTACTGCCATCTCTGGGCTGGTGGTCACAAGGTTTGCAAGAAAGCAGGCTGGGCAAGTCACGAGGAGCAAGTCCATAAGCAACACCCCTCCATGGCCTCTGCATCAGCTCCTGCCTCCAGGTCCCTGCTCCGATGCCCCTCAGTATTAGACTGTGACCAGAGAGTTGTAAACTGAAACCAACCCTTCCCTCCTCAAGTGGCTTTTGGCCATGGTGTTTTATCATAGTGATAGAAGCCAAACTAAGACAATCCTCATCTCAAGCCTCCTACTTACTCTCTCTTTTCTAAGAAGTCTTCTTTCCCATTGGAAGGGGTTCTGGATAGTTTTCTGCTAAAGATGCAAACTAAAGTCGTTTGAGAGGAGGGAACGTCAGTTAAGAAAATGCCTTCCTGCTGGGCAGTGGTGGCTCACGCCTTTAATTCCAGCACTCAGGGAGGCAGAGGCAGGTAGATCTCTGTGAGTTTGAGGCCAGCCAGTTCTACAAAGCAAGTTCCAGGACAACCAGACATACACAGAGAAACCCTGTCTTGAAAAACAAAAACAAAATAAAAAAAAATAAAACAAAAGCCTCCCATAAGGGCAGGTTGTAGGCAAGCCTTAAGGCATTTTCTTATTAATGATTGATGGGGGAGGTTGTCAGTGGTGCCACCCCTGGGCTAGTGGTCCTGGGTTGTGTAAGAAAGCAGGTTGAGCATCCATGAGGAGCAAGTCAGTAAGCAGCCCTCCTACATGGCTTCTGCATCAATTCTTACCTCCAAGTTCCTGCCTTGAGTTCCTGCTCTGGCTTCCTTTAACGACGAACAGTGACTTGAAAAGTAAGCCAAACAAACCCTTTCCTCCTCGGTTTACTTTTGGTCATGGTATTTCTTTCTTTTCCTTTTTTTTTAAAGTTATTTTTTTTGTTGTTTTCAATCTATCCCAACCAGTTTCCCTTCCCTTCACTTCTCCCAGTCCCAGTGCCGCCCCACTCCCCTCTCCCTGAAATCCACTCCTCTTCCATTTCCCTTCAGAAAAGAGCAGAGGTCCCCCAGGGATTTCACTAGTCATGGTATTTCATCATAGTAATAGTAGCCCTAACTAAGGCAGAAGGTTAGATATTCCCAGGTTTTGAGGATTAGAAGGTCGATGTCTTTGAGGGCCGTGATACTGTTTCTCAGGATTTTGCTCTATGGAAGTCTGTGTGGTAAGCTCCAAATAGCTAGAAGTGAAAGAATAATGGCACTCCTTGTTCTGCAAGAAGCCTAATAGGTGTCACTGTGTTCTAACCACTTACAATCTTGACCTCTCCTTTCTAAAAAAGTCTGTTATATGTGACAACGCCAAAAACCATTTTATCCCTTAAGCTACCAACTTCATGTCAAACTTGGCTCTTTTCTTGCTTTCAACTCTGATAATCAGTTTTCAAGTCCTGTTCAATCAGCCTGGGGAATGATTCAAGTACATCGCCTCTAACATTGACCTCATCACTTGCCACTTGGATATTGTAATCACTCCCTAGCCTGTTTCCTGCCACCGATCTCGCTCCACTTGAGTCCGTTGCCCTCTCCAATTCTAGAGTTCCCATGCTGAAGAAAGCTTTTCCCTCTTCAAACTACTTATTAGTTCTTGTGTTAGGGCTGATGGAGCCAAAATCTCTCACTCTGCACCTTGTCCAGTCGTGGGTGTGAAGATATATCTACACGGTGTGAAGATACATTGCTGTGATTGCTGTAATAAAGAGCCAAATGGAAAATAGCTCATCAGGGGCTATAAGCGAGACTTCTGGGATCAGAGAGGACTCTGGAAAGAAGGAAGGTAGAGACGCCAGGAGAGACAGAGCAAACAACTTTCAAAACTCTAGAAATGACAGAAACAACTGACTGCCTGGACAGTCACCAAAGGTTCCTCTGTAACATTGGGGCATCCATTCTTTTTCCCACCTCAAAAGATACTAGCTAATGCCTACAAGACTTAGATCAATGTTCTTACAACTGGTTCAGACATTTTCATGATCATGATGCAACGAGGAAGTTATTACAAAGGACTCAAAATTCTAGAGACAAAATGAAGTGATATCATGAACTTTGAAAGTGTTATTCACTGTAACTTGAAGGGTAGGTCCAACCTTCAAGGTAGGTCATATCCCAGTTATTCTGCATCTGGCTAGTGCCATCCCTGTTATTCTGCATCTGCACTTTATGTAAATGAACTTTTCTTTTTGGGCCACCATCTCATGAAAAAATGACATGGAGACTTGTTAATTATGAAAGCTAGGCCATAGCTTTGGCTTGTTTCTAAGTACCTCTTAGAACTAACATTAAGCTGTATTTTTAAACCTGCTTTCTTCCATTCACCTGTTACCTCGCCTCCAGGTTATTCTGCATCTGGCTAGTGCCATCCCTGTTATTCTGCATCTCACTAGTGCCATCCCTGTTATTCTAGATCTGGCTAGTGCCTATCCCAATTATTCTGCGTCTGACTAGTGCCATCCCTGTTATTCTGCGTCGGACTAGTGCCATCCCTGTTATTCTGTGTCTGACTAGTGCCATCCCTGTTATTCTGTGTCTGACTAGTGCCATCCCTGTTATTTTAGATCTGGCTAGTGCCTATCCCAATTATTCTGCGTCTGGCTAGTGCCATCCCTGTTATTCTGTGTCTGGCTAGTGCCATCCCTGTTATTCTGCATCTGGCTAGTGCCATCCCTGTTATTCTGCGTCTGACTAGTGCCATCCCTGTCATTCTGTGTCTGACTAGTGCCATCCCTGTTATTTTAGATCTGGCTAGTGCCTATCCCAATTATTCTGTGTCTGACTAGTGCCATCCATGTTATTGTAGATCTGGCTAGTGCCATCACTGTTATTCTGCATCTGACTAGTGCCATCCCTGTTATTCTGCATCTGACTAGTGCCATCCCTGTTATTCTGCATCTGGCTAGTGCCATCCCTGTTATTCTGTATCTGACTAGTGCCATCCCTGTTATTTTAGATCTGGCTAGTGCCTATCCCAATTATTCTGCGTCTGGCTAGTGCCAGCCCTGTTATTCTGCGTCTGACTAGTGCCATCCCTGTTATTCTGTGTCTGACTAGTGCCATCCCTGTTATTCTGAATCTGACTAGTGCCATCCCTTTTATTCTGCGTCTGACTAGTGCCATCCCTGTTATTCTGTGTCTGACTAGTGCCTATCCCTGTTATTCTGCATCTGACTAGTGCCATCCCTGTTATTCTGCATCTGACTAGTGCCATCCCTGTTATTTTAGATCTGGCTAGTGCCTATCCTAATTATTCTGCATCTGGCTAGTGCCATCCCTGTTATTCTGCATCTGACTAGTGCCATCCCTGTTATTTTAGATCTGGCTAGTGCCTATCCCAATTATTCTGCGTCTGGTTAGTGCCATCCCTGTTATTCTGCATCTGACTAGTGCCATCCCTGTTATTCTGCGTCTGACTAGTGCCATCCCTGTTATTCTGCGTCTGACTAGTGCCATCCCTGTTATTGTAGATATGGCTAGTGCCATCCCTGTTATTCTGCATCTGGCTAGTGCCATCCCTGTTATTCTGCATCTGACTAGTGCCATCCCTGTTATTCTGTGTCTGACTAGTGCCATCCCTGTTATTCTGCATCTGACTAGTGCCATCCCTGTTATTCTGTGTCTGACTAGTGCCATCCCTGTTATTCTGCATCTGGCTAGTGCCATCCCTGTTATTCTGTGTCTGACTAGTGCCATCCCTGTTATTCTGCATCTGACTAGTGCCATCACTGTTATTCTGCATCTGGCTAGTGCCTATCCCAATTATTCTGTGTCTGGCTAGTGCCATCCCTGTTATTCTGTGTCTGACTAGTGCCATCCCTGTTATTCTGCATCTGACTAGTGCCATCCCTGTTATTCTGCATCTGACTAGTGATATCCCTGTTATTCTGCATCTGACTAGTGCCATCCCTGTTATTCTGTGTCTGGCTAGTGCCATCCCTGTTATTCTGCGTCTGACTAGTGCCATCACTGTTATTCTGCATCTGGCTAGTGCCTATCCCACTTATTCTGCATCTGGCTAGCAACTCAAAAAGAATATTCTGTCTACATGTGGATCTCTGTCTTCATTCCCATCTACTTCAAGAAGAAGCCTCTCTGATGAGGGAGGAGTGATGCATTGATTTATGGGTGTAGAGCTCTGCAGTTAGGAGTCACTTCATTGTTATATTTCTTTAGCAGAATAATAGTAGTAGGCTTTCCCTTAAGCCATGACCTATCTAGTCTCAGGCTCTTGACCTCATTAACGGTGTCAAGTATGACTTCTCTCTCATAGAACAGGTTTTTACTGTTAGTTGTCTCTCCTCATATTTCTTCCTTTACCCTGCCTTTCCGTCTTCCTACTCTAGTTTCCCTTTTATCTTTTTATAGCACTGTATTCTATTTCTTCTTCCTTGGAAGGTTCTCCTTTCCCCATGGTCTCTTACTAGTTACCTATCCTCTACGGTTATTTGGATTGAGACACACATGTCTAAAGCTTAAAAGTTAACTTATAAGAGAAAGCATTCAATATTCAATATTTTTTGTGGGGGTCTGGGCTTAATCATTCAAAACAATTGTTTCTAGCTTCATCTATTTACCCAGAAACTTCATAATTTCATTTTTCTTAACTGCTGAATAATATTCCATTGTGTAAATGTATCACATTTTATTTATCTAGTCATCATTTGATGGGAATCTGGGCTGTTTCCAATTTCTGGGTATTATGAAAGAGCTATTGCAGATTATTAGTTAAAGATGATTACATTTGTTTGTGCTGTGGGAAATTTGTTTAAGATTCAAAGACAAGCTGCCTGCTTTTAATGTTGCACTTGTTTAACTATAAAGCTGTGTTACTGTGCCTGTCTAAAACGTCTGATTGGTCTAATAAAGAGCTGAACAGCCAATAACTAGGCAGGAGAAAGGATAGGCGGGGTTGGCAGGCAGAGAGAATGAATAGAAAAAATCTGGGAAGAAGAGATCTAGAAGCAAGAAAAGAAGGGGTCAGCCACCCAGCCACACAGCCAGCCACGGAGTAAGAGTGAAAACAAGATACACTGAAGTAAGAAAGGAAAAAAGCCCAGAGGCCAACAGTAGATGGGATAGTTTAAGAAAAGCCAGCTAGAAACAAGCTGAAGACTCCATGAGTTTTATTTGGGAGCCGGGTAGCAGGCCCCAGAATGAGCAAAAGAGTAAAAAACAACCGATGACAGTTTGGTGCCCAACACGGGCCCCACATTTCCATATAGGGCCTGAGAAAGCTGACAAAAGAGGACACATCTGCTTTGACAAGTGCTACTGTTTAGACAGCGGGGTAGCACCAAATAGAAAGTACAAGCTAAATAAAACCTGGGCAGCTCAAGCATTCTAGATCTCTGGGAAGGTTGAATGTAGTTCTCAGTCACCTACCTGGGCGGCATGAGCTTTAAGCTTGGCTCTCACAACCCAAGAAGTGGGGTTGAGAGTTGTGAGCTGCAGGAAGGATTCAGGTGTAGCTTAGCAGTTTAAAGTTTGCTCTTGTGGTCAAAAAGGAGGAGAGGTCCAGACGGAGCAAATCTCTAAGCAGGTTCCAGGGTGCTTTACAATGTGCATAGGCTTAAGAAAGAAAGAGTGTGTGTATAGACAGTCATAGAAAGAAATAGTTTAAAAAATAATAAAGTCTTTAAAGAGAGTAAAAGTAATAGAAAAGAAAAGAGCCACAGAAGATGGGAAACACACAGGGAGTCTGGGTTATACGTAGTATTGTGTTGATTTTGAATGCTGATGAGCAAAAGACAGCTGTTGACAGACATGGGATTGTGAGCAGGACTGCTAAACTGAACCAACCTAGATACTTTAGGGCTATCTTAACTTTAAAAAAGAAGTCAAAAATACATTTTTCAAAGGGAAGTTAAAAATGCTTTGGAGAAGAGGGTTTTTTTTAATTATTTTTATTTTTATTTATTTTTTGCTTTTCTTCCCACAGGAGACAAGAAGCTCTGGGTCCCTTCAGGAATAATATGGATCCGGTTTGATCAAAGGAGACCTCCTGAATCTTGATAGGTGATATAGATCAACAAAGGTAATAGCTGGTCTTCCCAGGACTTGGTCATTATCTCAGATTTTCTCAGGGACACCTAAAGATGTCTTTGCCCACAGACAACAGAATGCAGTTTGAAGAACATGATGCCCACCTTCCCAAGGAGGGTGTGGGAGGCTTTTATTTATTTGGTGGCTTATAAATGTGTGTTATCATTTAGGGAAATATAGGAATTTGGGATAAAAGGCAGCTATTAATCTCAAATATTTTGCATTGGCATGGATTTTGGTATATGGGTACACATTTAAAGTTAATTTTGTTACATTGTATATATGCTTCTACTCTATTGTGCTTATGCGGCTCATTTAAAAATGCAATAATTAAGAAATGAGGTTAGTAGTTAATCTATAATAATCAAACTTGTAGTCACATTACATATGTTTTCAAGGTTAAATAGGTATATTTTAGACAGATAAATGATTTTCTTTTTCCTTTGTTGTTGTCCAGGCACCCATGTCTATTATATTCATAGGAGGTATTTTGTGTAACAGCAATTTCAGGGATTTTTTTAAGCTTAAAGACCTTTTGTTTATTTTAGTCATTTTCAATTTAATTTAATTAATTTATTTTAGCTTTTTAATACAGGATTTCTCTGTGTAGCCCTGACTGTCCTGGAACTCACTCTGTAGAACAGGCTGACCTCAAACTCAGAAATCTGCCTGCCTCTGCCTCCTGACATGTACCATTATGTCTGACCACACATTTAAGTTTTTTTTTTATTGTTTTTCAGATAAATGATTTTCAAACACTTCAACAACCTACAAAATATGGCCTTTAAGATGTTTAATAAGCTAAGGTTTTTCATGATGAGACACATCTGCTTCTGGCAGCACCAATTTACTTCAGAGAAGTTTGCTTTCTTTGTGGCAAGATTAGCCATTTGGGTAAGAAACTGCATTTGCCTTGACTGCTTGATAGTATGTGATATAAACTGGACATGCAGGATCCACATGAAAATGACTTCTGAACTTTGTCAAAACAAGGTGGGATGATCCTTCAGGGTTCCTGCTTTATGGAAGAGTCTGCAGACATTCTACAGAGCACAGAGGAAAGCGACTGATGAATTTTGCCAATACAGGGCAGGTCAGCCCTTCAAATTTCCTGCTTCACTGTAAAATCTGTCAGATACTCTAAACCTTATAAAGATGGATGTCCCAACATTGCAGAGAAACTTTGGGTGACTATCCAGGCAACTAGATTTCTCTATTGTTAGGTAATATTAATTCCTTCTGGGGTCTTTGATGGAGTTAAAGACTAAATAATTAGAGTTATACTTATCCTTGGTTATGATAGAAAGTAAATTAGGTATACAACTTTAGAATCACTAAGATAAGATAAGATAAGATAAGATAGGCAGTGAAGTATTTTCTCTGAATTTGAATAATACAAATGGACTGAATATGGTAAATGTAATTCTTATTTTATAACATTTTTGTTGTATATAGTTTTACGTGCTAAAATTAAAACTTTTTATTTTTATTTACACAAAATGGGAACAGACCAGCAATGAACATGGATAAGCAAGTATCTCTGTAATAGGATACAGAGATATGCCCTTTGTGTATTTGACCAGAGTGCTATAGCTGGAAATTATGGTAAGTCAATTTTCACCTTTTTTAATTTTTTTTTATTTTTTTATTTTTTAGAAAAGGATTCTCTGTGTCACAGTCCTGGATGTCTTGATTCACAGACATCTGCCCACTTCTGCCTCCTGAATACTGGGATTAAAGATATCCACCACCATGCCCCTCAGCAATTTTCAGATTCTTGAGGCACTCTTTACATTGATTTCTGATTTCCATAGTGGCTGTACCAGTTTGCACTCCTACCAGCAATGAATATGTATTCCCCTTTCTCTGCCTCCTTGCCAGCTCGGCCTGTAATTTGCTTTAATCTTGGCCATTCTAACTGGGGTGAAGTGCAATAATAAAATAGTATAATTTACATTTCCCTGGTGGTAAAAGCTATTGAGCACTTTAAAAAGGTTTCATATGTATTTGCATTTCTTTTTAGAATTTTCTGTTCAGTTCTATAGCCCATTTTTAATTGAATTATTTATTTTATTAATGTTTTGTTTTTGAAAGTTTTGTTTTTGTTTTGGTATATTGTAGGCACTAATTTTCTGTGGGATGAATAGCAAGGTATATCTTTGGTCATAAAAAGTAACTAAAAAATTCAGTTATTTTTAAGCCGGGCGGTAGTGGCGCACGCCTTTAATCCCAGCACTCGGGAGGCAGAGGCAGGCGGATCTCTGTGAGTTCGAGACCAGCCTGGTCTACAGAGCTAGTTCCAGGACAGGCTCCAAAGCCACAGAGAAACCCTGTCTCGAAAAACCAAAAAAAAAAAAATCAGTTATTTTTTTATTGAGAAAAGGAGAAGAAAAAAAAAACAAGTTTCCACCTCCTCCCAGCCTCCCATTTCCCTCCCCCTCCTCCCACTCTTCTCCCCCTCCTCCCACCCTTCTCCCCCTCCTCCCACCCTTCTCCCCCTCCCCCCACTCCTTTCCCCCTCCCTCTCCAGTCCAAAGAGCCATCAGGGTTTTCTGCCCTGTGGTAAGTCCTAGGTCCTCCCTCCTCCGTCCATATCTAGGAAGGTGAACATCCAAACTGGCTAGGCTCCCACAAAGCCAGCACATTAAGCAGGATCAAAAGTTTTCAAGAAATCTTAACTAAAGTGCTTTTAATCCAGTAGAAAATAATGTGCCCAGTTAAGCGGGAGTTGATATGCTCTAGGTACATTGGATTTTTGTATGAATTACCGAAGACTGTATAATAAAAAAAAGCATTTATTTTAAACTCATCTATAATTTAGGAGTCTCAGGAACTTATGTGGGATTCTTGTCATTGAATGTCTTATTGTCAGTATATGTCATTGCTGTATGTAAGTTATAACATTAGAGAATCTTTTAAACACCTGTCCAACGACTGGCAACAATGGGGCTAGGAAAGGATTAGAAAACAAAAGTCTATAAGTAGTCAAAGAATCAAACCATTTCAAATCCTTCATCAAAACAAAGAAAAATTGAAATGCATAAAGAAACACACACACACACACACACACACAAATAAATGGTTGTGAATAGGAACACCATGTTATGTGTCCGCCTCTGTGAAAACCGTGAGACCAGAGCCTGTCAGTGTAAGTAAGTAAGGGTCATCACTACGGAGCCTTGGTTGTCCTGGACATGTCTATGCAGCCGCGAACTCACAGAGGTGCTCCTGCCTCTGCCTCCTGCGGGCTGTAACTAACGGCGTGCGCCACCACAGCAAGCCCTTTGCCGCGCCAGCCTGTTCCGTTCTTAAAGGTCCTATCGAGACATGACACGGGTCATGGCTGACAGCGGCAGTTGACTTCCTATCAAAATTGGTGGCTAATGACCTCCTAACTGAAGGGCTCTGTGTTTGGGGGCTCTGCTTATACTTCGGTGTGGTGCGCATGGCTTTGGAAGTTAAATGGGTGACGTGGTTCCCCTCCCCCCACGGCCTCCCACTCTGCAGCGGAAGTGTAACCCCCCTGTGACCCCCCCAGCGGCACACAGCCGGAAAGCAAGTGTGGCCTGACGTGCGCACGCGCCTCCTCTTCGTGAGGAACTTCGGGCCAGCGAGGATTCCGCCTGAGAGGCGCCTCTCGGCCGCTGGTCGTCATCGTTGGCGCAGCGGCCACCCGTTTGCACCCACCGCGGAGGACTGACAGGTACCGAATTTTTAGACACTCTTGAGAAATTAGTGTCCCTAGGTGTGTTGGCCGTTATTGTTTTTTAATCCCTTGAGGTACGGAGCATCCCGGTGGCCTCTAGAATTGTCACCTCAGCCGTGTGGACGTAGCATACGGCGACGCTCTCGGGCTCATGGCGGGCCCTGTGGCTAGGAGGCCGGATTCTTGATGTCCACGTTAAATTAGGGTGGTAATGGAGTCCTATGGTATGGGCTGTGGCGGGGAGGCCCGATTCTTGGTGTCCACGTTAAATTAGGGTGGCAATGGATTTGTTAGGCATGGCCTGTGGCCTGGAGGCCAGATTCTTGGTGTCTGAAATGAAGGTGACAATGGAGTTGTAGGCCATGGCCAGTGCCAGGGAGGCTGAATTCTTGGTTTTCACATTAAATTAGGGTGGCAATGGAGTCCTATGGTATGGGCTGTGGCGGGGAGTCCGGATTCTTGGTATCCACATTAAATTCGGGTGGCAATGGAGTCCGTTGGTATGGGCTGTGGCAGGTAGGCCCGAGTCTCGGTGTCTACATTAAATTAGGGTGGCATTGGAGTCCTATGGTATGGGCTGTGGCAGGTAGGCCCGATTCTTGGTGTCCACGTTAAATTAGGGTGGCCATGGGGTCCTATGGCATGGGCTGTGTTGGGAAGGCTGGATTCCTGGTTTCCACATTAAATTAGGGTGGCAATGGAGTCCTAAGCAGACAGGAAAACCACAACAGTTCATAATTGCCACTTCCTATTGCTGACAGGGCATGTTTTTTTTTTTAAGTGTCCTGACTTGCCGTTATGATGGACTGGAGTTTAGAGGAGGCTTGGAAGCGGACAGATGATATTATTGAGAGTGTTCAGCAGCAACCCCCTCCACTGAAACCCACGTCTTGTGGGGAAAAATCTCTTCAGGAAAAACTGTATGACATTTATGTGGAGGAGTGTGAAAAGGAGCCAGAAGCAGAGGGCCTTCGAAGCAATGTCAACTTGCTAGAGAAGCTTATGAAAAGAGAGCCATTGCCATGTTTAGTGGTCAGCCTGTACCCAGAAAACCAGGGCTATTCTCTCATGCTCAAGGATAAAGATGGAGTCCTTATAGAGCCCTATCCAGGGCCGTATGTAGGACAGAAACTGCTTGAATATTTGGATGCTGAAGAGTTACCTTCCTTTCTGATTGATATTCTGGAAAAGTCTCCTGTGAATGTTTTTCACAGTGGCTGTGTCATAGCAGAAATCCGAGACTACAGGCAGTGTGGTGACATCTACCCTCCCGAGGAGCCTGCTGCAGAGGCTGCTGTGTCCTCTCCTGCTTGCCAAGTCCGGCATATTCTCTTACGTCCAACGATGCAGTCTCTAGTAAGCGATGTCGAGTCCATGACAAGTGACAGCAGTCAGTGGACCCAGGAAGCAAAACTGGAGCTTGAGAGCCAACTGATCTTAGCTACAGCAGAGCCACTGTGTCTGGATCCTTCTGTTGCTGTCACCTGCACGGCCAACAAATTGCTGTTTAATGAGAAGAAGATAATGATAGCCTCCATGAAAAAATCCTTCATGGGTCATGATTGGTCCTGTCTAGACCTGGAGGAAGAAAAGCATGCATGTACATCTCCTCCTGATGTTGCAACAATGATCGCTTGCAGAAAACGAGCAGAGATCAAACCAGGTGACCCATACGATCTGAAGATCCCTGAAGCAGGAAAGTGTGTAGATACATGGAAGCAGAAACCCTGTGAACTGGTGGCCCCTTCAGAGGTGGATGTGCAGAAATACGCTAAAGGGAAGCAGTCTAGGCCCCATGGCGATGACTCAGAATCCACAGCCTGGCCAGATGACTCAGAATCCACAGCCTGGCCAGATGACTCAGAATCCACAGCCTGGCCAGATCCTGAGGTAACATGTGGTTATTTATTTGATTATGAAAAGGGCTGTCATCCATGGGAAACAGAGCCAAGTGTGATGCAGTCCCTTAGTGACCCATTTTTTTCTTCTGAAATAGGGTCACCGACAGAGGGCAGATGTGATAGTCAGATGCTTCTTCCCCAAGTTGCCCTAAGTGGTTGTTTACTTGGTTCTATAGCTGGGGGAAAGATTGAGTCTGGGAAGGCAACGGATGTGTGCCAAGGGTCTGCCCAGAGCCAGGCTGAATGCCTAAGCAAAGAGCTGCAGGGATCCAATGACTCCATCTGTCTTGGCCAGCCCTCCCAAGGGATGAAGGCCAATTCCCCATCAGTGACATCCCCAGTCTTAGAGACAAGAGTGAAGAGCCCAGCTCCACTGTTCACACTACCCTCCACCTCAGATAAGGGCTCTTCAGCACCCAATCCTCCCTCAATAGCAGTCAGAGGTAGGAAGTTTCCAAGACTTGCTCCTTCTCTCCAATCAGCTAGTCTTCCTCAGCAAACTTTGTGGGGAATGAGCAGTATCAATACCCTTGCTGCAGCTGTCCAGCCCTCTGCCAGCTCATCAGAAAGCCATCCAGTCACCCAGAGCCCCAGCAGTGGCACTGCCCAAAATGTTACCAATTTGTTTAGCCTAGCACAGGGATCCCCTGGTTTGAAGAGAGGTTCACCCCAGGTGCAGAGCTTCCCCACTAGTGCCCTAGCATTTACAGAAACCTCTTCCAGAGACGTTCTGTCTCCTATAGGTCAGATGCCCAGTACCCAGACCAGCACACCACAGGGCTCTGTGCAATTAATTCTAAAAAGTACTTCAGGCCCCATAGCTGTCAGGATTCCAACTGGCACTGTCATTTTTCGCCCAGAGTCACAAACACAGCAGCCACAGCAACCACACCAACAGCCACAGTCATGGTTGTATCCACAGCCAGAGCTGCAGCAGTCCCAGCAGCTCCAGCAGCTGCAGCAGCTGCAGCAGTCCCAGCAGCTCCAGCAGCTGCAGCAGCTGCAGCAGTCCCAGCAGCTCCAGCAGTCCCAGCAGCTCCAGCAGCTGCAGCAGTCCCAGAAGTCCCAGCAGCTCCAGCAGTCCCAGCAGCTCCAGCAGTCCCAGCAGTCCCAGCAGCTCCAGCAGTCCCAGCAGCTCCAGCAGTCCCAGCAGCTCCAGCAGCTGCAGCAGTCCCAGCAGCTCCAGCAGCTGCAGCAGCTCCAGCAGCTCCAGCAGCTGCAGCAGTCCAAGCAGCTCCAGCAGCTGCAGCAGTCCCAGCAGTCCCAGCAGCTCCAGAAGCTGCAGCAATCCCAGCAGCTCCAGCAGTCCCAGCAGCTCCAGCAGCTGCAGCAGTCCCAGCAGCTGCAGCAGCTCCAGCAGTCCCAGCAGCTCCAGCAGTCCCAGCAGCTCCAGCAGCTGCAGCAGTCCCAGCAGCTGCAGCAGCTCCAGCAGTCCCAGCAGCTCCAGCAGCTGCAGCAGTCCCAGCAGCTGCAGCAGTCCCAGCAGCTGCAGCAGTCCCAGCAGTCCCAGCAGCTCCAGCAGCTCCAGCAGTCCCAGCAGCTCCAGCAGCTGCAGCAGTCCCAGCAGCTGCAACAGTCCCAGCAGCTCCAGCAGTCCCAGCAGCTCCAGCAGCTCCAGCAGCTCCAGCAGTCCCAGCTGTCCCAGCAGCTCCAGCAGCTGCAGCAGTCCCAGCAGTCCCAGCAGTCCCAGAAGCTCCTGCAGCAGTCCCAGAAGCTGCAACAGTCCCAGCAGCTCCAGGAGCTCCAGCAGTCCCAGCAGCTCCAGCAACTGCAGCAGTCCCAGCAGTCCCAGCAGCTGCAGCAGTCCCAGCAGTCCCAGAAGCTCCTGCAGCAGTCCCAGAAGCTGCAACAGTCCCAGCAGCTCCAGCAGCTCCAGCAGTCCCAGCAGCTCCAGCAACTGCAGCAGTCCCAGCAGTCCCAGCAGCTCCAGCAGTCCCAGCAGTCCCAGCAGCTCCAGCAGCTGCAGCAGTCCCAGCAGTCCCAGCAGCTCCAGAAGCTGCAGCAATCCCAGCAGCTCCAGCAGTCCCAGCAGCTCCAGCAGCTGCAGCAGTCCCAGCAGCTGCAGCAGCTCCAGCAGTCCCAGCAGCTCCAGCAGCTGCAGCAGTCCCAGCAGCTGCAGCAGTCCCAGCAGCTGCAGCAGTCCCAGCAGCTGCAGCAGTCCCAGCAGTCCCAGCAGCTCCAGCAGCTCCAGCAGTCCCAGCAGCTCCAGCAGCTGCAGCAGTCCCAGCAGCTGCAACAGTCCCAGCAGCTCCAGCAGTCCCAGCAGCTCCAGCAGCTCCAGCAGCTCCAGCAGCTCCAGCAGTCCCAGCAGTCCCAGCAGCTCCAGCAGCTGCAGCAGTCCCAGCAGTCCCAGCAGTCCCAGAAGCTCCTGCAGCAGTCCCAGAAGCTGCAACAGTCCCAGCAGCTCCAGGAGCTCCAGCAGTCCCAGCAGCTCCAGCAACTGCAGCAGTCCCAGCAGTCCCAGCAGCTGCAGCAGTCCCAGCAGTCCCAGAAGCTCCTGCAGCAGTCCCAGAAGCTGCAACAGTCCCAGCAGCTCCAGCAGCTCCAGCAGTCCCAGCAGCTCCAGCAACTGCAGCAGTCCCAGCAGTCCCAGCAGTCCCAGCAGCTGCAGCAGTCCCAGCAGTCCCAGCAGCTCCAGCAGCTGCAGCAGTCCCAGCAGGCCCAGCAGGCCCAGCAGGCCCAGCAGGCCCAGCAGCCCCAGCAGCTGCAGCAGCCCCAGCAGCCCCAGCAGCCCCAACAGCCCCAGCTGCTCCAGCAGCCCCGGCAGCTCTGGCAGCCTTGGCAGCCCCGGCAGCTCTGGCAGCCCTGGCAGCCCCGGCAGCCCTGGCAGCCCCAGCAGCCACAGCAGTCCCAGAAGCCCTGGCAGCCCTGGCAGCCTCAGCAGCCACAGCAGTCCCAGCAGCCCCAGCAGCCTGAGCAGCCCCAGCCTTTGTATGTGTTCATTCCAAAACAGCATCAACTACCTAGGGCTCCTATCCTTCCAGAGCCAGCACCACAAACTTACCAGGGCAGCCAGGGAGCTAGCGTTCAGCAATGGGCAGTGCCAACTCAGCAAACTGGTCTCTTTAACCTTGCTGAGGCCAGGAGGGTTTGCCAACCTCAGACAACTGTGGTGTGCCAGGTGGGTTCTAGCCAAAGTCCTGGGCAGATCCTTCCTTCACAAAGTTTCCAGCACCCTACTGCCCAAGTACAGCAGCTATGGGCTTGGGGCCAGAATGTGCAGCTGAGATTGCTGCCACATACTGTGTCTGTGCCCAGAGCAGCCACTCAGCCTAGTCATCAGGGCCACACAGGTGGCCAGCACAGACATACAGAGAGTGGAGGTCCACCAACCACCCCAAAGTCTTAAGTCTTGCCTATACTCCCTTTCTCAAAATTGCAACAATATACTTAAATTTAATAACTTAGCAATAATTGAGAGGTGTATTTGTAAATGATCATTAAAAACAAACACATTTTGCTGTTTTAACAAAAAAAAATTGGAATGAGTTTTGTCTTCAATGACTTTTTTTTTACTCTCTCCACCAAAGACAGGGTTTTTCTGTGTAGCCCTGGCTGTCCTGGAACTCACTCTGTAGACCAGGCCAGTCTTAAGTTCACAGAAATCCTCCTGCCTCTGCCTCCCCGCAAGTGCTGGGATTAAAGGTATGCCTACGCCACCACTGTTGCGGCTGTTTTAACAATTTTATAGTCACAGCTCAGTATTAGAAAGCACAGTCCCAATGCTGTGCCGCATGCTTCTAGAACTAATTCATTTGTTTTCGGGACTGAAACGCTGCACCCCTAAACCATAAAATCCCCCATTTCCTGTCCCCACCCCTGGCTGCTTATGCCTCCAGGAGTCTGAGTGCTCCCAGTACCTCACATGTGTGGAACCATTATATTATATCAGCCTATTATATCAGACAGTCTTTTTCACTTGACATGATGTCCCCAAGGCTCGTGCATGTTGTGCCTTGTGACAGATTTGTAAAAATGATTTTCCTGTTAAATATGTAAGGAACTGACTTGTGAACCAGGAGAAATGTCTTTCAGGAGAACTTAGTTTGTCCTTCTTAGTTTAAAAGGCCTGCATGCAGCATCTGAAATGCGATTGCTGCGAGCCCGCTGGCAAAACTAATCCCAAAGGAGACCAGAACAAAGGAAAGTCGTCACACTGAAATGTGTCCGCCCTAGACAGGCACCCTGTGCAAGGGAGTCGGTGGCAGATTTGTTTATGGCCCTCCCAGCCCTCGGAAGGTTTCCCAGCACTCGGGGCTCTGGCCAGCCCCAGCTCTCCTCCAGACCCTGCCACTGGCCTGGAAGAGGCAGTCTGGGATGGCTTGCTGTGGTGCTCCTTGGGAGGCCATTTACCTATTTTAGAACATTCTAGGATACTTGCACCAAGGGAATAAGCACTTGGAAATAACATTTACTGCTCTGCTTCTCCAGTGCCCACAGCCTTCTGAGCTGTAAAGTGGACTGTCGTCCTCCTTCTCCTTCTCCCCCTCCTTCTCTCCCTCCTCCTCCTCCTCCTCCCCCTTCCTCTCCCCTACTCCTCTTCTCCATCCTCCCCCTTCCCCCTCCTCTCCCCCTCTACCTCTTCCCCTTTCCCCCCTCCTCCTTCCCCCCTCCTCCCCCTTCCTCTCCCCTACTCCTCCTCCCCCTCCCACTACCCTCTCCTCCACCTCTTCCCCTTCCCCCCTCCCCCTCTTCCCCTTCCCCCCTTCCTCCCCTTTTCCTTCCTTTTTCCCCTCTCCCCCTCCTCCTCCTCCCCCCACCCCCGTTTATCCTTCCCCAGTTGTTCAGCTCATTTCAGTTTTCCTGTTTCAATGACCTGAACTGCTCCATCTCTTTTGATCTGTTCCCTTCAGAGAGTCGAGGTGTGCTGGGCTGGAGAGATGGCCTGGCCCTTAAAGGCTAGGCTCACATCCAAAACAGGAGAGAGTCAAGGGGTGATCAGTTCTGTAGGGTTACCCACACCAAGGTAACATTTCCGTTACCGTGATCCTTTCGCATTTATGACATTGACAGCGCTGTGCAGTCAACCCCTCTGTCTGTATGCCAACCATGCTCGGCACTTCAAAAGAAGTCCCGGGCCTCTTAAGCACAAAGGGGGAAGGCTTCCTCCCCTCCCCCCAGCCACTTTGCTTTGTGGCCCTATAGATTTAATTGTTCTTAGTGTTTATAGTGTATGACTTATACAGTGTTTGGTACAACGTTGTACATCTTGTGTCTGCCTTTTTGCCTGGCATGTGTTTGATGTGTATTCGTCTTGTACTATGCACCGGCACTTGGAGCCTCTTTGGCACATTCCCTGTGTATGGCCTTACCTGTTTATCTGTGTTTGGTCTGTTGCCATCTTTTGGCTGCTGTGGGTAGTGGTGCTGCCATCATTCAGACACAGGTGTTATTTTGCTGTTTGTTTTGTTCCTTTGTAACTCTTAAGGATAGTCTGCCTACATGAAGTCTGCCTTTGTAAGGGCACATGTATGTTTGTTTGCCTTTTGCCCTAAGAAGTGGAAACACGGCCTGTCCATTCTGAAAGAGATTAGCGAAGGGACGGTGATGTCACTGGCATAAACCATGCTGGGCTTCCGCGGTTGCTCTTCAACAAAGATTTGGCCTCCTTTAAGCCCGCTGGTTCCAGTGGCCACCAGAGTGACAGCGAGCAGACGGGAGCATCCTGGACAACGCCAGGAGTGGAGCCTGCACTCGAAAGAAGTGACATGGTCCAGTGAGCAGTTACAAAGGACTGAGCTCAGCCTCTGAGCCCAGCAGATCTAACCTCAGTGTGCTGCCAGTTTTGGTGTCCTTCCTCCCTTTGCTCTGTAACCAGTCCATTCAGGTAGAATAAGCAGAATGTTTTGCTTGAGAGATGTGTCCTTTGTTTTCAGACAGGCAAATAAATTCATCTTTGTTTCCAATTTCCATTTAGTGGCATCTGTTTATTTCCCTGGAATTATTTCTACCCTGCTATCAGTATGATGTATTTTTACCATTGAGACTATTATCTGGCTATAATTTATTTTTAAACATAATTCTTTGGGAATTTTATGCCATGCATCCCAATTCTTCTCACCTCTTAGTCTCTCCTTATTTGTCCCTCACCCCTGTAGCCTGCTCCCCAAGAGAATACCCCCAAATCAATTAAAAACAAAACCAAACTCACCCCCTCCCGTCATTCCAACACCTCATCACTCATCCTAGAGGCAGTGGGTGCTGCACTGTGTCAGGCAGTGGACCCTTTTGTGCAGTCAGCCCCACTCACAAATGTTCATTACTGTCAGTCATTGGTCTGGGTCAAGGCCTCTGGTGCTCCATCATCACTGGACCCTCCCCGAATTTCCTCTGGGACATCCTGCTGTCGCCCTGAGTCATGAGATTCTGCTGTTATTGTTCCTCAGGACCGGTTCCTTCACACACTCCAGATGGGGTAGATGTTAGGGTGAGCCACCTCAAGGCCCAGGTGGTAGCTGAGCTGGTTTTGTCTGGGCTCTGGGATTACCCCTCTCAGGCAAGGGGTAGAGCCAACTCTTTTAGGGTCATGCCACAACCTTGGTGAGGAGTGCAGCCATCTTGAGTGGGGGAGGGGGCAGCTCTCCTGCTGCGGTGCCCAGTGAGAGGGAGGGCCAGCCATCCCAGGTCCAGTAAGGGGTTAGGCCAGCTCAGCAGAGCCTCCGATTTCAACATGCATGTTTCTTATGACCCCCTGTGGTAACATGGGCCGTGGACATCACCAAAGTCCCCAACTGCAGCAGGAACATGGATGTTACCATGGCCCTGGTGGCAGCACAGGCCACCTGAGTTAGTATGGTCCAGTGGCAGCAAGGCCCTCAGACACCAACATGGTCTCAAGTGACTGTCAAGATACTGGGCATCTGCCCAGCCTCTGGTGGTAACAGCAGCCACAGACATCAATCCAGACTCTGGAACTGGGTACATTTTATGATTTCACTTGATTTTAGTGTTATGAGAACCTGGAATGTCTCTCTTCTTCTTTTTTTAGACAATGTTTCTCATGGTTCTGGTCATCTTGGAGCTCACTGTGTAGACCAGGCTGACTCACAGAGATCTGCCTGCCTCTACCTCCTGAGTGCTGAGACTAAAGGCATGTGCCACCACTGCCCAGCTTCTCTTTCCTGATTCAAGATGAATTCTTACTCATTATTCAAAATTGGTTTGCTTGTGTGTGTGTGTGTGTGTGTGTGTGTGTAAGTGTAGGTATTTGTAGCAATCAGGGACCTGCTTTTGGGACCTGACTTATACCTTTTTGAGGTGGAGTCTCTCTTGCTGCTTTTGCTATGCTGTGTACTCCAGGGGAGAGGACTCTGGGGCTCCAGGGTCATTCTCCTGTTTCCACCCCTCATCTCATATTAAAGAGCACTGGGTTGACAGCTGTTGGCCAGAACATCTGGATTTTTTTAAAATATTTTATTTATTTATTATGTGTACAATATTCTGTCTGTGTGTATGCCTGCAGGCCAGAAGAGGGCACCAGACCTCATTACAGATGGTTGTGAGCCACCATGTGGTTGCTGGGAATTGAACTCAGGACCTTTGGAAGAGCAGGCAATGCTCTTAACCACTGAGCCATCTCTCCAGCCCCAACATCTGGATCTTTATGTGAGTTTTGGGAATGAAACTTGCTTGTGTGGCTAGCTCCTTGTGTGACTTTTACCTCTTGAGATATCTCTCTGGTCTCAAATTATTTTTTAATTTATTTATTTTCAAAATTAGTTTTTCAAAAGCCATGCCTTTGAAATAATTTCAAAGTATGTTGATAGTGAGAGGGTTATATGAACACAGGTGGACCAGAATTCTTCAACAGGTTACACAGAAGATGCCATCACAAGTGAGCATCCAGTAACATCCAGGTAGCCAGGGAGTGCCTGGCCAAAAAGGGCCTTTGTCACAGGGGATATTGAGAACAAGCTGATTCCTTGAAGATACTGGAAGGGAGTGCCTTTGCCATACAGTGCTGTGAGCATCTTATTGGAAGCCTGGTGTGGTGGCATGTGACCATAATCTCAACAGTTTGGAGGCTGATACAGGAAGATCAGTAGCTGGAGGCCAGTCCAGTTGGATACTGAGATCTCATCTCACAGCAACAACATAGGATGTAACTTGAGCCCCATATGTAACTTAAATTTTCTCATAGCCACATTTTAAAAATTAAAAGCAAACAATAAAACAAGAGAATTACTTCTCAATAAAATTTACTTGGCCCAGCCTAGTACATCTATAATATTACCACTTCTATTTTATCAATATTTACAAATTCTCAATGAGATCTTTTATATTTTTAGACTCAGTGTTCTAACTCTAGACATTGTCTCAACTGTGGTGCTAAATTTTCATAAACTGTACTTGCTATGCAGCTGGACTACTAGCTCAGTTTGTTAAGGGTGTGCTTGCATTGCAAGCACGGTGAACTGAGTTCGATATCCCAGAAACTACATGAGAAAGGAAAAAGAAAACAAAAGAAGAGCGGAACTGGCATAGTGGTACAGTGGCAAGCAGGTCTCTGGGGCAGCTTACTTCACAAGTGACAGGCTGAAGGCCTCGCTTAAAAAAATAGGTAGATGTTACCTGGAAGAGACCGCTGAGGGCATCCTCTAGCTTCCATGTGGCCATGACTCCTGACACATAAACACACACAAAAGTGCATGATATGAATTTAGATTTGTAGAAAACTTACAGTTGAAATGTAAATTCAGGGGACCGGAGAAATGGCCCAGTGGGTAAGAGTGCTTGCTGCTGCTTTTGCAGAAGACCCAAATTATGTTCTTAGCACCCATGCCATGTGGTTTACAACTGCCTGTAACTGCAGCTCCAGGGGATCTGACTCCCTTCTCCTGGTTTCTTCAGTATGTGCAGGCATGTGTCCATACAGACACACATGTATGCATAAACAATCTTCATTACAAAGGAAGAAAATGCAGATACATTTCTCAAACATACTTATAATTTTCCTGATAAGTGAATCAAGTATCAATTTTTAAATTTTGTTTTTGGTTTTTCAAGACAGGTTTTCTCTGCATAGCCCTGGCTGTTCTGGCACTCACTTTATAGACCAGGCTGCTCTAAACTCAGAGAGCCACCTGCCCCCGCTTCCCGAATGCTGGGATTAAAGGTGTGTGCTACCATCTGCTGCAATTTTTAGGTTTTCAAATAATTGCAGGTAAGCAAAATTTAAAATTAGCTCTTTGCTTTCTCTAGCTTCCTTTTAAGTGCTTCTTAGCCACATGTGGTTAATGGCTTTTTTTTCTGGGCAGTGTCACTGGCATTCAGAAAGGATGAAGGAGCAAAGTAGAATACAGAAACAGTCTCAAGCACGAACTTGGTGCCAGATCCTGAGATTCGAGTTGATCACTGAAGCTCACTGTAACAGTGATGACCCCTATACTGGGGTGAACTTGAAATCCTTACAGTCTGTGGCCACCTGTGCTGTGTTCTGCAGAAACCAAGGGGACCCAGGCATGGAGCAAGGAGGGTAAAACAAAAGGGTTTGAAAAGCTCTACATAATCATATGCAAAATGCCCAGGAAGGGGACCATAACTATCCTAGCCGTTAACCAAAACTCATCTAAGTCCACCTTGCCAAGGGGCATGGGAGGCTAGGGAATGAGAGAGAAGGGGGTGCTCCTTCTATTTTTGATTTTTTTCTTCCAGTACTCTTGTTTATCTGTCTTCCAGATCTCCAGTTCCCTCTGCACAGCTGATATCACATCAGTCATGAGTGACAGGAGGTTAGCTCCAGGAGATAGTGACCAATAGTGCCAACATCTGTGTACTGCTTCTGATTTTATTAATCATGTTACACTAATGCAGTGTGAAATAGCAGGCCTAAGGAACAATGGGCTGTCTTGATCAGGTCCCTGAAACAGTCTAAAGATAATGGTGGCGGTTAACTGCTGACCTGGATATAAAGACAGTGGCTGGGGTAGACTCCAGATAGGTCAGCTTCCCAATCTTCTCCAAACCAGGGCGTAAGGGACAATGGGAAAAACTGCTCCGTGCTCCTAGGGAGCTCAGATTAAAGCAACTTCAAGACTTCATCTCCAAGGGACCATATGCAGAATACTGCCACACTTTCCCCTGGTAAACTTTTCAACAACTTTAAGGGTACTTAGGCCCCTATAAATATTTTTGTGTTTTACACATCTATTTGGACTGAATTATGGGTAAAAATGGGCTTCCAAGAACAGCATATCCTTTTCCATGAAGTGCTTACACTGGGAGAGGTATAAGGGATGGGCAACAGGTAGCGGAGAGATATAAGCCCCATGCCTGCTGGGACTGGGGTCTTGGCTGTTCAGCTAGACCCACTTTTCACCCATAAAGTGTTCGTTCTTTCTTGCTTGCTTGTTCTAATTAAACTCTTCGCTGCCTTACCTATTACTGTATTCTATCTGAATTCTTCTCTTTTGGGAACATAAGAACCAAGATTGCCGCTGGGATGGAGATCTGAGAAAACTAAACACCTCCCCACAGCAATGGAAGGTGGATTGCGGCTAGCACGAAACTCACTACATTAGCCTCTCTACTTTCATGTACAGTCGAAACTGTAGGTATGTTATCCACACATGCACACACGCAGCTCCTCGAACACCAAGTCTCTGAGGTTCTAAGACCCTCACGAACACACTTTTCCCCATCCAGCCTTCACCTGCTGGACCCTAGCCCTTGGCTTGCCCTTCTGGCTTCCACTGCCTGCCTCAGCGGCAGGCAGCAAAGGGTGTTCGAGTTAATTGTTAAATTCAGTTCAACAACTTCCTCATTAGGGACAAATTACCTGAGTTTGAAATCTGCTAATTTTCCAATCAGAGTGAGTGTTTGCACTTGTGATTTGGAAATAATTACCATATGGTAAAAGCAAAACCTATGTGGGGATTAAAGTAAAGGCGAGGGAGGACAGGAGCTTATTTTGACGCCTTTCCTGGAAGCCACGCTAGCATTTGCAGATTAGCTGAGTTACCTAGTGGTTGGCTGAGAAAGCTCACCTCTGATGCTTTTTGGCAAAGGCTGTTCCCTTCCTATATAAAAGCTCCTGAAAGATAACCATGACCTTTGATGAGAGAGTGGTGTGGCCGGAATTGGGCCATGGAAAAAGAAGAACCTTTTGAATTTGGCTATTTAATCTAAAACTACCCCTATATGCTTAAGAGGTTTGTTGTCAACCTGAGGCTTCTGGGTGGGTGACAGACTTCTTTCCTTGGGCGTGGAAGCTGCGAGTCTACATGTCCTCTGGGTGAGCATATAACCTAGCAGGGAATTGGAAGGGTTAGGGATGTAATTGCGACTGGAGTTGTCGCAGTTCCAATTGATGGAGCACACTCCTGTTCAAGCGTTTGGAAACCCCCAGAAGAGGAAACCTTTCAGGTCATTTGTAAGCCAAGCCAGAGCATCTCCCCCTGAGACACAGCTTCTCAAGCCAGGAACCAGGACAGCGCTCAGCTCCTCCTCCAAGAGCTGCTTCTCCCTCGTCTGAGAGGGCAGCCAAGCTGGCACTCACATTTCGGTTTACACCTCAGCTGCCAGGAAATTCAGTCGAATCTGAAACTCAGGTCTCTGAGTTTAGATCAATGTTTAGCATTGTCGGCATTCCTTACTCATTTCTTTTGAAGGGATTGTTTGGCTTTGTTTTGTGTTTTTGAGACAAGGTTTCCATAGCCCAGGCTGGCCTGGAACTCCTTGTGATCCACTTCTCTCAGGCTCCTGAGTACAGGGCTACAAACATGAGCCACCACACCCAACCCTTGCTTTTTTTAACTTCAATTTTACTAGTTCTTTTTGACTTTGCCACAGACTTCTTTAGGTACTCCCCCCAACAAAGACCCGTGGGAACTGAGAACCAGGCTCAACATATGTATAGATAGCAGTAGCTCCTGTTTATGCATACATGTGGCCTCTGACCCTTTACTAACCTATTAGAAACTTCTACTAGGACTTCTCCCCAGAGCTCCTGCTCTTTCATTCTTGAGACAGAACTGCTTGTCTCAGGCATCCCAGATGGGACTCTCAAGCTCCTATGTGTAACGCAGCTGAGGCTGACTGTGAGCTCTTGGTCCCCCTGTCTCCAGGTCGCCCCAGTGCTGAGATTACAGGTTTGTAGCACACATTGGGCTTCACAGTAGGTCTCACCCTTCTTTACAAATGAAGAGACTGTGACCGGGATAGGACTGTGAGGCAAGGAAGCTGTTAAGTGGCGCACTAACAAGCAGACAGACTCCTGTCTGCTTCCCAAGTCTATGCCCTATGTCTGGGCATATACCTCTGAATGAGACCATGGGTCTCAATTTACTGGCATACTATATATGTATCCCATTTTATGTTTTCTAATGCCTGCTTTCAAACACGTGACTCCAGGTGCTTTGGATGGCTCTTAACAACTCTCTGTGCTCTCATTTAATAAAACTGATGATCCGGTTACAAATTCCTCTCGGCTAGTAGGATGGTGGCCAGGGAAGGGAGACATAGATCTTCCCCAGGGGAAAGGTCCTTTAAGGCCAGATCTGGTGCTGTGGTCCCAGGCTGGCCTAGAACTTATGGTCTTGCCATTTCAGCCTCCCGTAGGCTGGGATTACATACAGATGTTTAAGCAACCTTGCCTGCACCAGCCTGTGTTCTACTTTAAGCTGGGTTTCTCCTCCTCTATGACCACTCTCAGGAGGGCCCTGTGTTCCTCCACACTGCGCCTCAGTGATGCCCGAGGCCCCTTTTCTGCATTCTGAAGGCCTATCAGTGAGAATCAGTGGGAATCAGGAGATCAGTGAGAAAGGTGTTTTGGTTTTGAGCCACCGCAGGCCCCTCAGAGCCTTGAGGTGCTTCACGATCAAATATCTCTAAGCCACTAGGGGGCACCAGACTCCAGGTTCGCTCGCCCTGCAACCCCAGAGAGCATTTGTAAAGCTCACCAAAGAATCTTCCCCAAAGCAATTCCCAGGATTCCAGGGAGCGCATCTCTGTAGTTCTGCCAGAGTCTGGGCGGGGAGATGCCAGCATCCCCTTCCGGTCGGCCTCCCTCCTGGCCCGAGCTGCCCCCTGACCCGCGACCTCCGCACTCCTCTACACACACCACGTGGTTTGGCAGCGTCTAACAGCTGCGCAGGCCTCTGCTCTTCCCGATCATTCTCCCACTCGCTGGACAAGGAAGCAACGTCTCACCAGGAGCACAACCATTCCCTCTCCCTGTCCTCTAGTGTCAACTGAGCCTGCAAAAGAGTGGGACCTGGTGATGGAGGGAAGAGTTGGAAAGAAACAGCTGGTTCTGCTGGCTCTTCAGAGTCTCTTCATTGGGACATGTTTGCAGGCTGGTTGCAGCCTATGTGCACAGGAATGTGTACACACATGCACACACACACACACACACACAGAGAGAGAGAGAGAGAGAGAGAGAGAGAGAGAGCTTTGCTACCTTCCCTGTGTTTGCCTACTTAGGATCTCTGACTTTGCCCTCCCCCTTTCCAGTGGGAAAAGAAAAAAAAAAGAAATCAGAAACCTAAGGATGGAGGGGTAAATTTTTTTCTTCTAAAAATTTGTATTATATTTATTTATTTATTTGTGTGTGCACACAAATGAATGTGCACATGGTCAGAAAACAACTTACAGGAATCAGTTCCATTCTTCCACCATGTGGATCCCTTGTATTGACCTCTGGTCCCCAGGCTTATCCTTCGGGTCATCTCACTGATCCTGGGCAGTTTTTCAAAAGACTGTTTTGGGCAATCTCAACAAATTCTAAGTGTTTATTCGGGACTTGTAGTAGCAGTTAGGGGGGGTGTTGCAGAAGGCAAATGTTTTGGTCTCTGGTCCCTTTAAGGGACAAGCCACGCCCACTCCCCCATGATCCCCCAACCCCGCCCCCCCATCTTGAATCTCTTACTGTCCTCTTGGCTTGTGCACGCGTCTGTCTCTCTCTTCTCTTCTCTTCTCTTCTCTTCTCTTCTCTTCTCTTCTCTCTCTCTCTCTCTCTCTCTCTCTCTCTCTCTCTCTCTCTCTCTCCCTTCTCCCTTTCCCCTCTATAACCCCGTGAATAAATATTAAATCTTACTCTACGTGTGTCTATCCATGTCTCTGTCTGCTGTCCACCCGCCCCTGCCGCGAGCCGCTCCAGGGGTTCAGGGGTTCAGCACGGGGACCCACTGTGAGCTCGCTGTCCGCTCACACCTGCCCGCTTGGGTGGCTCTCCTGGGAAACTGTGAGTCTCTGCCTTGGGACTGGCTGCTCCCAGAGCTCGTTGCCCGCCTACAACCGCTTGGGACTCTCCAGCATCCCCAGCCGCTAGCTGAACCGTCCGGGGATTTAGGAACAAAAGTGGGTATAGCAGAAGGCAAATGTTTTGTTGAAGTTGTGTAAGAGGTTATGTAAACATGGCTTTAGAACAAAGCTCTTAATGCTTTGTCCCCCCCACTTCAGGGTAAGTCTTGGACCAGAAGTGGCCCGGTACAGAACTCTTGTCACTTTTCCCCCTGGAGGTGAGTCTAGGAGAGTGAAGTGGGCGATGTAAACGAGTGTTATTTACAGCTATGCATCTCTTCATGTTGTCTGAGAAACTAGAGCTTTTAAAATGATTATTGTCATTGTTAGGAAAGTACGACTTTTGGAGCTTCCATTCTGGAGGTCTTTATGGTTACAGGAATGGTAAGGTCTGGGGAGGGGATAGAAGAGAGAAGAGGGGGAAGGGAGAAGGAAGGAGACAGGGAGGGAGTCAGAGACAGAGGGACACATATACACACAGAAAAGGGATAGGAGAGAAAGGAGAGGGATAGGAGAGAAAGGAGAGAGACAGGAGAGAGAGAGAGAGAGAGAGAGAGGGGGGGGGGGAGGGAGGGAGGGAGGGAGGAGAGAGTGGACAGAGGGAAAAAGAAGGAGTGTTATAGTTTGAATAAAAATGGCCCCCATAGGCCCACAGTGAGTGGCACTATTAAGTATAACCTTGTTGAAGAAGGTGTGGCCTTGTTGGAGGAAGTGTGGCTCCCAGTCTCTTTTCCTGCTGTCTGCCAATCCAAATGCAGAACTCTCAACTCCTTCTCCAGCACCATGTCTGCCTCATGCCATCGTGCTTCCTGCATGAACTATAAGACAGCCCCAATCAAATGTCTTCCTTTCTAGGAGTTACCATGGTCAAGGTGCTTCTTCACAGCAATAGAAACCCTAAAATGGGGAGGGAAGAAGGGAGGGAGAGAGGGAGGGAGAACAAGGGTATAGAAAGGGGAGAAAGGAGAAAGAGGGAGAAGAGAGGATGAGGGGAGAGGGGGATGGAGAGATGGAGGGGAAGTGAGGGGAAGGAGGATGAAAGAGGGGGGGAGAGGGGGATGGAGAGATGGAGGGGAAGTGAGGGGAAGGAGGATGAAAGAGAAGGGAGAGGAGAAAGAGAGGGAAACAGGACAGAGAGGAGACAGGAGAGGGGGTGAGAGTGTTGGACTCTAGAGCCCAACTACCAGGAGGAGTCACCCCAACAGTTGATTAAAAGCATGAGGATTTTATTAATTCTGTCATGACAGGGTCTTGCAGTATTTGAGAAGCCAGAAAGACCCCGAATGGCTGGTACAGACTACTTTTAAAGGAAAAAGCCACAGAAACAAGGTGAGTGTCTGGAGGTTGCTCTTTAACTATTATGATTTGCTTATTTAAAGGGCTATTACCAGTAATTGGCTGGAGAGTGGTTGCCAGATCAGGTGAGGTAAGAGGAAACATCTGAGGGTCACTTTGCCCCTTTCCCAGGGACTGAGTCAAAACATCAGTAACTGAGTCAACACCTAAGCGTTATCTTGCCCCTATTCAATAACTGAGTTCTATTTGGGGAAGATTCACAAGGACTCAGGGAGATGAAAAGTTCCCAACATTTCAGTACGTGCATGTGTAGTTGTTAGATCTTTGGTTCCCAGAGAGTGGGGGAGCAGTACTGCTGAGACTGAGAGGGCTCAGAATTGTCTTAAAGTTTTACAAGAGGAGAGGGAGCAGATGGAGGTGAAAAGAGAGGGGTGTGCAAGCACTTGTCTGTATGTGATGTGTGTGTGTGTGTGTGTGTGTGTGTGTGGCTTCTTTTATTAGCTGATATAGAGGTCAAGCTATTTCCTCAAAAACAAGAGCCTGTAGAATCCAGTACTTCCTAAAACCCCCTGATATTGAAGTATTTTTGGCAAAGAGAAGGAAGAGTTAGGTAACATACTGTCTTCATTTAATTTCCCCCTTCCTTTAGATAGGGCCCCTCCTAAGGATTTGACTGGTTGTTGGAACAATTGGACTTTCTTTTCTGATAACTTGTGGTCTCTATCAGGTGAGAATTGACAAGTGTTTTAGTTTTTTCTTGGATTTGTTTCCCCCTATGAGTGCACAAAAGATGAGGTCATTTACATATTGGAGAACTTTGCCTTGAGGGCTAGAGAAGGGAGCAGGTCCCTAGGTAGGGCCTGGCCAAACAGATGAAGAGTGTACCTGAATCCCTTGGGTAGGACTATCCAGGTGAATTGGGTAACCTGGGAGGCTAGGCCTTCAAAACCAAACAGATATTTGGACTCGGGGTGTAAAAGAATACAGGAAAAAAGACATCATTTAGGCGTGATAGTGGCACTTATGTCCTGGGGAATGACCCACAGCTACTAATTGGACTTATGCTTACCCAGCGAGGGTTAGTCTTGCCTAGTATTGGAAACTTAGCCAACTACTCATGACTGATGAGGCCATGGAATGTAGAGAACATGCTGTTACCACTTTCCTAACCCATAATTCCTTGCTACTGTCTAAATACTGGTCTTTGTATCCAGAGATAAGCTCCCCCCTCCTCAAAGAAGCAAAAAACCAATTGTTGGAACATGATCCAAGTTCTTGTGACAAAACTCCAAGAAAACAAAACAAGAATTTATGACCTCGATTTCTTTAAAAATATGAAGTTATTCTTGGACTGTGCTTTTGTGCCTCTCCCAGGTGTAAAGGGTAGGAGTGAGTTTACTTCAGATTATTCATTACAGCTGATTTATTGCCATTTGTTTATGCATCTCTATGGAATAAACAAGCCATGTGGTTTTGCTTCTTTAAACAAGTGTGATTATCCCAATGGTCCAAGGTGTATTCTTGCTCACACATAGGCAGAAGGTACGTAGGCAGGAAGTATGCTTGCCTTCAATCCGATGAAGGCAAAAAGTATGTAGCCTTGTGGGTTTTGTCTTTATAAGCTTCTGACTAATGTAATTTGGTGCCATATTCTGAGCATGGGTCTTGGGTATAGACCTGACCAATATCCCTAGTCCTGGCCAGGAGTTAATAAAACTTCTTTCAAATTTGGCTCCAAAATTGTAGGGTGTTCTTCTTCTTGCCTTGTGGGATTGAAATATTTGGGAGGCCCCAGAGATCAGACCACCCACCCAAATTCCAAAGTGTGACCTTCACTTCAGGACTCTGGGACTGAGGGGACACCTCAGGAGGTGCACACCTTGGAGGTGTTCTTGTGTTTCAGGTGTGCTTTCGGTTTCCCACATTATCAGAGGGAGCTGCCTTACTGAGAAAAGCAGCAAGCATCTGTGGAGGCCTCCACTGGTAGGTCATAGTAATTTTCTGTGACATCTGGTTCTGTCCAGACCCTGACCTGGGATGAAGAGGGTTCTGACAAGACTTAGTACTCTCCCATCCAAGGCAAAGAGCAAGGCATTACACTGCTCCCCTGTGGTTCTTGGTCTAGTTTTGTGTCTTACTTGCTTCATATATGTATGTGAAATTACCTGGCACAAGTGAGAAGGAACCACAAAACACACAACAAACCCACTTAGGAGTTTACTAGAGGGGGCCTGTATAGGCCTGGGGAATCCGTGTGCAGAGAGAAAGAAAGATGGCGTGTCCAGCTTTTTAAAAGCTGCCTAGAGCATTCTAGGGGGTTGATGTGGCTATGTCATATGCAGATGACAGGGCTCACGCATGAGCAAAAGGGCTTAACTGAGTCATAGTGGATGTAACCACGCACGCGTGCACATAGGTTGTGCTGGGGGGGGGGTCCTTTAACATTCAGGCACTTCTGCCTGAGGGCTTGTCTGCACATACATGGCTCTAGAACCTGGAAGTGCAGCCTTGTTTGTGGCTGAATAATTACAGAATGTCTTGTCTTTAGTTTAATTTTTACTGTTTGTGTTCTTTTTATTGGTTTTATTTTTGCTGTCTCTGCCACCGCCAGCAATTGCCACTGCTGCCACTGCTTGCCATCGTTGCTTTGATAGCCAGGGCTCAGAATTTCTTATCTCTGAGATTTCTGGTCATTGTATTCAGTTTAGCAGGGATTCAAATGTCTTTTGGATGAGGATAATATTAAAATTGTTTTATATTGTTCTACTATATTGAAAAGTTGGTTCTGGATTTGGGTTATTGTTCTTCATTCTCTAGAGCCAAACTGGCTTATTTAAAAGTTTCCTCTCTGTCCCATGCTAGGTGACCTACCCAATTTTGTGGCAGGGAAGAGAGAGCAAAGCAAAACAGCAAGAAAAAATTAGACTATTCATTTCATTTAACTGCCTAAAAATTTTGCTAAGTTAGAAATCTTATAAATCAAACTTGGTAAGTCTATTATGTAAACTTTCTATGCCTAAAGACTTGTAAGTTTATTGAGTTCAGATAGAAATCTGTATAACCTGCATCAAAACAGTTAACTTAAAACTTGTAACACGGGTTTGATTGTTAAAAAATCTATGCATAGGTAATCTTAAAGGAACCATTCATGCTACATGTTGGCATCTTAGGATATAAGCAACATGTGGCTTGCCACCATCTTAGCTGATGGCCCCCATTGGGACAGAGGCAAACATGTGGCTGGCAGCCATATTTACTAAGATTAGAGAGGAAAAAATGTCATGAATTTCCACCATAATCTTGATTAGAGGTTGTTATGGTTTTGGCCCCTGGTCCCTTTAAGAGACAAGCCATGCCCACTCCCTCCCCCATCCACTGAGGCAGGCTGATCTTCAGCTTCCAGCCTGAGCTCGCTCTCTTTTCCATCTTCCTCTCGGAGAGGCAACTTCACTTCTGCCTCTCTCCCCACTTCTCTGCTTCCTGCCTTCTCTGTCTTTTTCTCCTTTTCTCTTTCTCCTTCTTCCTCTCTCTCTCTCTCTCTCTCTCTCTCTCTCTCTCTCTCCCTCCCTTCCTTCTCCCTTCCCCCTTCATAACCCCCTGAATAAATATTCAACCTCACTCTGCATGTCATGTCTATCCATGTCTCTGTCTTCTGCCCGCCTGCCATGTGTCTCCCTGCCTGGGACCAGCCACTGCTCGGGAACCAGCAGCCATCTCTGCCTGGGACTGGCTGCTCCCAGAGCCTGCTGCCTCCTGCCACATGGCCCACCACCACCACTTGGGCCACCGCTCTGGGACCAGCAGCCTGCTGTTGGGAACTTGCAGCCGCTTGGCTCTCGCTGCAGCTGCCAGCACCTTGGGACCCATGTGGCTCTGCGTGGCTCCTCCAGCATGCCTGGGACACTCCATATTAAAAAAAAACAGCAGAGGTGACTACATGGTATAAGCTAATTAAGGAAACAACACCAGGTCTCCAAGATACTTTGGGTTAGGAGGGATTTTTGTATAACTCTTGTCCTGAAAGCAAAGTCCTAAAAGCAAGGTTTATGAAAGATAGGGTTTAAAAACAATGTTTGTTTTATAAGGTATTAAAGCTGCACCTTCATGAGTTTATATACGAGGATATACCTCATGCTGGCAGCCAAACTTGGTAATGTAATAGTCACCCAGGTAGTATTAGTTTTAGAGGCATGGGGTGGGGGGTGGTCACGGAGAACAGTTGAAACTTAGCATTGTGTGGCAGGGCTGGAGTTCCTGAAGAAAGCTCAGGAGAGGGATCCCAGCAGATTTTTAGATGTCAGTGCCAAAAATAGCCTCCAGAAACAACAGACACAAGGAAATGGGTGCTTTCGAGGGCTGAGTTGGAGAGGTGAGATAGGCCCTTTTGGGGAGGCTGGAGAATATGATGCATGAATCCTGGATACTGAACATCAGATTGTTCGCACTGTTCCCGTTGGTTTTGCCTTGTGTAGATTATCTTTCCTCCTTGCTTCTTCCCTCTTAAAGTAAAAATATGTACTCAGTTTCTGTTCTGACATTGCAGGAGCCCACAACTGGGAGAGTTTGAAACCTCTTAAAGAGAAAAATGTTGGAGTTTTTAAAAACTTTAATTTAAGCAGCATATTTTTTAAGGAACAACTTAAAATCTTTAAATTTATAAGGCTATGAAACATTTAAGCTTATAAAATGTTTTATGATGCCTTTATTAATATGTCATCATAGAAAATAAATAAAAGCTTAAAGATTTAGGGCCACAGCTATGAGCACCAAACACTAAACACTAGAAGCTGAGGTATTCCTATCTTTTGTTTGTTTTTTGGGTTTTTTGAGACAGGATTTCTCTGTGTAGATTTGGAGCCTGTCCTGGAACTCACTCTGTAGACCAGGATGGCCTCGAACTCACAGAGATCCACCTGCCTCTGCCTCCCAAGTGCTGGGATTAAAGGTGTGCGCCGTCACTGCCCGGCCAATTCGAGCTGGAGGTGACCCTAAGGTCTCCAAAGAAGAGAAGTGGGTCACAGACCTGAATTGTGGTGTTGCTAACCACTGGACAACACCTGCTGCCAGGGCCTGCATAAATCATGGACACTGTTGGGTTGACTACCCTATTCTGCCTCCTCAAAATGAGGTCAGTTTTCCCAGGTCCCCCATCCACAGGAAAATATCTATCTCTTTGACCTTCGAGGTCTGGCAGCCAAAGGCCTCTGCTGTCCTGTGCAGCACCTGAAGATATAATGTTGTCCTACATGATAGCCAAAAACCTACGACCTCTGCCCCTCAGAGAAGCCATCAAGACCATAGGAGCCTATAAGTCATTGCCCAGGTGGCTGATAAGCCTCTGTCATTTTAATCAATACAGAGGCCATTTGGTCTCTACTTTCTGCTCTGATTTATTCTTCTCAGATCTCTGATGGTGTTGATGGCTAACTGTGGCTTTGTCAGATTGGCAGCAGCAGGCACCTAACTCCTTCCCCAAAGCTGCAGCTACCTTGTTATTTCATTTCATATGTAAAAATCAGGTCTCACTTTTTCTAGAGCTTCTAGGTCTGCTGTTGAGAAAGGCGGACTGGTTTTCCTCCCTAACAGGCTTCATATTAAAGGATAACGGGCTTCAGATGGAACTTTCTGCTATTGCTTTCTTTGAAAGAACTTGCTTTGCAATGACTGCTCTCAGTAATCATCCACTTGTGTCTAGTGATAAATAATTGGATTTTAAACGTTTAGAGTATATATAAATTGTAAAGGCCTAAAAAGGTTTAAGATATATAAATGCGAGTTGCAATCATCTGAGGATGGGAACGCTTAAGAAAATGACTTAGGGTGTGTAAATACAAGTTATAAAGGTGTACGAAAATGATGGAGAATGAAAAGTGCTTCGGATGGCTTTCCCCCTAAGCTATTGTTATACTAAGATTTCAAAACTTTCGAGTTGGAACATTGATCAATGGGTTCTGATAAGCTGGTAAAGCACTGTTGTCAGTCACAAGCTCACAATTTTAAATTCCTTTGGTTGACATCTGAGTATATGCTTCAAGGTGCTTTTTATTGAGCTAAAAACAGTTTTTGCCTAATCCATATATCCAGCCTTCTGGACAGAGGAAAGAATGTTCATACTTTAAACCCAAAGTCTTATCTTTTGCTATGACTCAAAGGTGTGGGTCTACTCCAGGCTTTTTCTACAGTGTGGATTTTAGGACAGATTACGGGGGTAATGTTAAATTTCAACAACTTTTATCTCTTTTGGTAAACTTAAAAATTCATGTAAGCTTCAGGGAGTCAAGGGAGTTGTAAGACTTGAATCCACCTCTCACAGGTCAAAAGGACTCCAGATAAGGACTCTGTCGATCAAAAGTCTTAAGTTTCCCCACCTGCCTATTCCTGAGGGCAGAATCTCTCTCTCATCTCTGGTCTTGGGAATCCTCCCCTCTCCCAGCTACCATGACAATAGGACTGGAAGTTCCAAATGTAAGATTTTCCTTTCAGTTCCTAAACTGTAACTTTTGTCCCTATTCTAGATCTGTTCTGGCAGCTTCCTTTCAGCTGGTAGATGGCATCCAGAAATCAGTAGCAGCTTACAAACTGCTCCAAATGTGATCTAGGTTGTTCCAGTTCCGGGCAGTCCTACAAATCCAGACAGCCCTAGCCTTGCTGAAAGCTGATTGGAACCAGATCTGTCAACAGGTAGATTCATTAGCTGAAATAGTTCTATAATATGACAGGGCACTCTACCTACTCAGTGTAAAAGAGGAGGTTATTGTGTGGCTTTAAGAGAAGACTGTAATTAGAGATAATTCAGCCATACTCATAAAAAGGCGGTGGCGGAGGGGTGGAGGTGGGGAATTGAGATGAAATAAATGACCGATTCCCAATCTCATTTTTGGTCTCTTCCTAGATAGTGACTCTGATGCTAACTACTGTTGGCTCTTACAATGTTAATACCTTAACTAAATACATAAATTTCTGTCTGGGTGCCATTCATTAGATTGATTCATTAGATCCCAGTGTAAACAGGTACCCACCACAGAGTCAAGGATTTGATTCAGGATATAGCTCAAAGGGGGAACGGCTAACATTATGTTTTAACTTTAAATTACCGTGCTTAAGAGATCTATAAAAGAAAAATACTAACCTGTGTTGGACTCTAGCGTCCAAACACCAAGGAGGAGTCGCCCCCAGAGACCACCTCACACACCACAGCTGATGCAAAAGCATGAGGATTTTATTAATTCTGTCATGACAGGGTTCCTCAGCATTCGGAAAGCCGAAAGACCTCGAATAGCTGGCACAGTCTACTTTTAAAAGAGAAGGCCACAGAAACAAGGGGGGTTCCTTGACTATTATGATTGGCTTATTCGAAAGGGCTACTACCAATAATTGGCTGGAGAGCTGTTGCCAGATCAGATGAGGTAAGAGGTCATTTTGACCCCGTTTCCTAGGGGACCAAATCAAAACATACATGTATGGGTAATGGTAATTGTTCAAGAACTGAGTACGTGCATGTGTAGGTGTTAGGTCCTTGGTTCCCAGGGGAGGAGGAGAAGCACTATGGCACAGAGGCTGAGAGGATTCAGAATTGTCATAAATGGCTTCAGGATTGTCTTAAAGTCTTACACCTGTAAGTTCCACTTTCCCAGGCACAGATGATTTCCTGAAATGCTGGGGGCTGTTGTTCATGTAAGATAAGAAGCTACATGTTTTTGCCTCTGTAAACAAGCTTGGTTGCCCCAGTGCCACGGGATGGGTGCTTAATCACATGTAGGTAGGAGGTATGAAGGCAGGAAGTACGTCAGGATGCATGTTTGCCTTTGATTGGACACTGGTGGGAAGTAAGTAGCCTTGTGGGTTTTGTCTTTTATAAGCTTCTGACTAGTGTAATTTAGGGCTGTATTCTGAGCATGGGTCTTGGGTATGGACCTGGCCAGTGTCCATAGTCATGGCCAGTATTTAATAAAGCTTGTTTCAGATTTGGCTCAACAATTGTAGTAGTTGCAGTAGTGGTCTTCATTTTTTTTCCAGTGACCTCTCAACTTTTATTGATCCCTCAGTCCCCAGGGGTAGCCTCCTTCTCAGCCTCAGTGCCCCTGGACACCACTTTGCCATCACGACCTTGGGTGGTTGTCCTCTGGACGGTTTGCATGGAGTTACTGGAGTCCATCTGGAGCATCACTGAGACTGAAGTGTGCCCCATCTTCCAGCAAGCAGCGGTAGGTGGCCATCTCAGACTCAAACTTGGCCTTGATGTTCAGCAGGACTTCACATTCCTGGGTCTGGTGCTGCCCCTCTGCCCGGGTTTGTGCCAGCTCTGACTCCAGGTACAGAAGGACCCCACTGAGCTGCTCCATCTGTGTGTCATATCCGGCCTCCACGTCCCTAAGGCTGTTCTCCAAGCTGATCTTCTGATTTTTCATGGCATCTAGGTCAATCTCCAAGGCCTGGAGGGTGTGCCTCAGGTCCGTGAGTGTGGTCTGAGCATCTCTGATTTTGGCAGACTGGGTAGTGACCACCGTGGTGCTCTCTTCAATCTGCTGGGACCAGTACTTGTCTAGTTCCTCACGGTTCTTCTGAGCCAGCTACTTATTCTGGGCCTGGATATCAGCCATGATCTTGCTGAGGTCCTGAGAACTGGCAATCTGGGCTTCTAGTCCTTTTACTCCCTCCTCACGGTTCTTCTTCATGAACCTTCTTTAGTTCCTCCTAGAGGGCTTCGATTTCTGTCTCCAGCTGCAGCCTCGTGATGTTGGTGTCATCCACCACCTTTGAGTCCATGGATGTCGCGCTCCACAGACTGGCGCATATCCAGTTCTGTCTCGTACTTGACTCTGAAGTCATTGGCAGCAATATGGGCATTGTCTATCTGCAGGACGATGCAGGCATTGTCCACAGAATTGGCAAAGATCTGAGCCCTCAGGTCCTTGATGGTCTTGAGATAGTAGCCCCAGTCTCTGACACCCTGGGACCCCTTCTTCTCCAGATATTCCCGATTTTGCTCTCCAGTCTCCTGTTCTTGGTCTCCGTGCTCTGCACCCTGTCCAGGCGGTCGTCCAGGTCTTGCAAGGTCTCCTCAGTCTGGATGCCACCTTTTCCAACCAGGCCTGCAGAGCCCATGAAGCCACCCTAGATGCTTGAGGAAATCCGGGAACCAGAGCCCCCCCAGCACCTGCATAGACGCTGGCTGCACTGCTGGCAGGCCGGACCTGCTGGCTGGGCGTCCGCACAGATTCCAGGGACTGGTAGGTAGTTGGTGGAAAACGTGGTGGAGCGGGTGGTGAAGCTCATGTTGTCTGGAGAGGAGAGCAAATCGAGGGACCGGGACAGGAGTTCCGAGGGTTAGGTTCCGGGTTAGAGGGGTTAGAGGGAAGGTGGCAGCCCTTGAGCTGTTATATCGCTGAGGGAAGCGTGGGACTAACAGTTGACTATGAGACTTTAGTCTGCCTCCCAGGTCCCAGCACCTAAGAGTAGTAAACAACCAATAAGGCAAAAAAGAAAAAGCCCAAACAACACAAAATGAGACAAAAATCCCATTGAGGTCCTTTTGTGTTGGTCATCTACGGCTGGGCATGGGGTCTGCCCTTAAGTGTATGTAGCTAATATAGCCAATGAGACTCCATTTGACAAAACTATTTTTTTTCCTTTGCAAATGGGTGAAAATTGCTGGTAGCTTCTTGGTTAGGAGTGGTAAACTGTGTCCATCCCCCTCTCTCAGCACCGGGACCTCATCTGGCTTGAACCTGCACGGGCCTTGTGTGTGCTGCCACATTTTCCATGGTTTCATCAGTTCCGTTGTGCCTGGAAGACACTGTTTCCTTGGTGTTTTAAAGGAGAGCATCACTGTGGGGGAAATAAAGGAGTTTTTTAGGTGGATTTTAGAAGGGAAGATTTGTTATTTTTTTTCCTTAAGGGTGGAATATTCCGGCAGGAGAAGTCACCCAGGTAGATCTGAAAATTAGCATCTCTGTCAAGTCTCAGGTGTTGATTGTGCTCTGATGCTGTTACTGGATGAGAGATCCCCAATCTCCAGGCTGGGTGCCAGTCACAGGGGAGCCCCTCCAGGGCAAGTGGTCTGTTCCTGAGTGAACCCCGAGTTATTCTAGGAGTCTGTTCACATGCTTGCATTTTCTGTGCAGCATTATCAGCTGTCTTCTCCTTAGCACAGTGGTAGAAAAGGGGAAGCGGGGAGGGGTGCTAATAATGTCTTGCTGGAGACCCATTGCTTGCTAAGTCAGCAGCTTTGTGAAGCTAAATATATATCAGTGAGTATTTTAGGAAATTGAGAAAATGGGAAGTTTTCAAAGGTGATGGTCTAGACACAATGTTATTAAGATTTATTTTAAAAATCTGCTGGCTGTGTGTTATGCTGCAACTTTTCTTTGAAAAAAAAAAAAGAACCACAAACTATTATTCCAAAATCTAACAGTTCTCAGAAACAAGAGGGTCTAGAACCATTCTGCCTCCTAGAACATTATTTGTTTTTTTTTTTTTTAAAAAATGCCATGTTTGTTTTTCTTTGCTATTCCTGGGAAGGAAGGGCTAATTTCAAAATACCTTCCTCTAGTTAAAAGTGGTGTTGTTAGGTCTGAAGAGATGGCTCATCAGTTAAGAGCACTGTTTGCTCTTCCAGAGGACCCAGGTTCCGTTCCCAGAACCCATGTGCAACTCTGGCATCCACAGGTACCAGGCATGCATGCAGGCAAAACACCCATACACTTCAAGTAAAAGCCAATGAGTCTTTTTAAAATGATGCTTTCAAAGGTGAATGTGGTCATGGCGCACACTTGTAAACCCAGCACTGAGAAGGCTGAGGCAGGAGAAACTTGGATCTGAGCAACATTTCGAGTTCCAGGCCAGCCTAGAATATATAATGAGACATTGTCTAAAAATAAAATAAAAAGAAAGAAAAGAAAAATCCCACATGATCACAAAACGATGCTATTAGATATTCACTTAATATGCAGTTGTAAAATAATACCTTCTTTATTATATCAACGATGAGCTCAGAGGCACCAAGAACTAGTTCCTTTTCTGTCCTCAAAGAAGAGGGAATTATGGCACCTCTATCTGAGCACAGCTGGAAATTATAGGATTGTCTAAAACCGTTATTAAGTCTTCTAGAGAACTAGCAATATTCTTCTAGTTGCCATATGTTTTTTGTTTTGTTTTTGAAGCAAAGCAAAGCCATAAATATAGTCATAAGAAATGAATCTCGGCCTTCTGTTTAAATTCTCACAATGACTTTAATATGGTAGCCAGCCATCGAGGTGACGAGGGGACTGAGTACAGAAGGAGGGAAGGTCTGCATGGCAATCGATAGCATGCATGGCCCCCAGATACCATGCCCAGTACCTAGGACCACACTCTAAGCTCAGCATCATCTTGGATGAAGTTAGCTTCTTGGGCACTGCCTCCCATTTTCTGCTACAACTTGTCTGTGGAGGATGGAGTCAGTGGTTGAGAAGTAAGTATAACCACGTGAATGCCACATGAGTGTCTTTTTAGATAAGTCCTCTGTTCTCGGACTACATCTCCAATCAAATTTGTCTTTTTACTCATTGTTTATATTGCTTTTCTCAGCCATTATTCCTCTTAAAACTGTCTTCAAAAGAGACCAATCAGTCTCGTACCTTTATCTGGCCAAAGAGAGCTCAGATCTGTTTCCTTTGGTTATGAGCCTCCTTTCTTCTGAGACAGGGATGAAAGGGACCACTGTGGGAAACGGGGAAGGAAGCTGCCATCCAGGAGTCAGCTTGAAGCCTCTCATTACCTGTAACACAATTATAACATTTCCTTAAGGTCTCTCTCCCTTCACAGATATAAACCTACAATATTCTAGTCTTCTCTCCCACACACTGTAAGAGACATGTTCTAAACCCCTTGTGCAATCATAATGGTTCCCGGTTTGCCCTTACTAGAGTATAATCCCATTTAAGACAACTCTTGAAATGTCCTGTATGTATAATCACACGGACCCAAAGCAGAGAGAAAAGACAGAAAGTTCTTTAACAACACTGACATATAACTTGAGAGGTACCAAAATGGTACATGGAGCTCGTGCTAAGACGCTTAACTGCACTCTCCACTGAGAAGCACATGCTCATGTTTAACTATGCTGTAATCTTTCTCGAAGCGTCTTAACTACCATGCTGAAGTCCTAATTTTGAAATGGGTTGGGAAGATGGCTCAGTCAGTAAAATGCTTCCCATGAGTGCATGAAGAGCTGAGTTTAGTCCCTCAGCACTCACATGGAAAAAAACCCCAGGCATGAAGCTAGCCCAGTCTACCTCAATCAACAAGCTCCAGGCTCAGCGACAGACTCTATCTCAAATATTAAAGCAGAAAGCGACTGAAGAAACACCTAACATCAGTTTGTGGCCTCTGTGTGCACATGTGCATGCAGGTGCGCACACACACACACACAGACACCTGTCGGGGTGTTTTGTTTTTTATTTTTGGTTTTTCGAGATAGGGTTTCTCTGTGGCTTTGGAGCCTGTCCTGGAACTAGCTCTTGTAGACCAGACTGGCCTTGAACTCACAGAGATCCACCTGCCTCTGCCTCCCAAGTGCTGAGATTAAAGGGGTGTGCCACCACCACCCGGCACCACACGAATGTCTTTAAATACAGCAAACACTTCTTTGAGAAACCCACACCCACGCACTCAGCTGCGCTCTAGTCTTTCTCCCAAATCATGTCTATTTTAATGAATTCCAGCTCTCTTTTACACTTACTTGTCCAAAATGTTTTTTCTGTCCCAAAGCCACGGATCCAGTCTCACCTGAGCAGAAGTTCCTAGAAAATTAAGGGGACTCCTCAGGCTGCTGAGAGCAGCGGTATGGAGCTGTGCCTCTGTCCTTGTAGCTGATGACAAACCCTCCATTCTCCCTTTCTCCTTGCCCTCCCTTCCTTTCTCCTGCTCTTTGTCCTCCTTGTATGACTTCTCGTCTCACTGTATAGATTATATTCGCCTCAGCCTCCCAGTGATACTTGATCTTCTGCTTCCTTGGCGCTGCGATTGCAGGTGGGCACCACATGCTAACCAGAGAACTTTTCAATCGAACCTCCCAAGAGACAGGTCAGTGTCACTCATTCTGTCTAACTATGGTAGCCAGATTTAGCAAATAGCAATATAAGTTGCTCACAACATGTGAATTTCAGACAATTTTTCTCAGCACATATTAAGTATATAAAATAACAGTGTTTATTATGACATTGTCGTACATGTATGCAGCATTCTCTGATGCAAGCAGTATAACTCTGACCTACGTGTGGCTCTCAAATTTAAATTACTTAAGATTGTGTGAGATTTTAAACGCATTCCTTCAATTCTGATAGACATACTATTATGTGCTTCTTGTGGCCAGTGGTTCACATATCAGGTGGCACAGTTTGATGATGCTGCTTATCAAATATTTTCATCATTACAGAATGTTCCATCAGGCAGTGCTCCTTAGAACATACTAGGAAAGTGTTCCTGGAGCCAGAGACCCAGGTACACAGTCAAAACGATCAGGCTTTTAAGAAGCCATCCCTTCACCCTTCACAAAAAATATGAGACCCCAAAGCCTACAAGTGTGGTGGTGCCCATGTGTAATCGTGGTATTTCAGTGGTGGAGATGGGAGGACTAAAGTTTAATACCAGCCTGCGCTACATAGCAAGACACTGGACATGTAGCTCAGTAGTATAGCACTTGCTTAACAAATCCCCGGTGCTTAACTAGTACCCAAGATAGATAGATAGATAGATAGATAGATAGATAGATAGATAGATAGATGGAGGCATGGCTGGAGGGATGGGTGGATGGATAGATAAAATAAATGATTCATGGGATCCCTGAAGACCACAAGAGAAATCCAGTCCTGTACCAACTCATGAGGCAAATTGATCAGTATCATGCAGAACTATCTGTTCAATTCATCAGCGTTTCTCTTGAGAGACATTCTTCTGGTTTGCACGTAGCTTTGTCCATAATGGACAGTTTCTAAGGGAACACAGGGTTTTACCCTCACAATAACCCTGGGTCTTAGCAAGTCCATGAAAAAAAAACAAGAATGTGAAATTTATTCCAAAAAGAATAATCTACGCTATGGTGCAGGTTCTGGCATTCAAGTGTGCATCAGAATTCGCTGAGGGTCTGTGGGTTCTTCACTGTGTCTGACAAGATTTTTCTTTTGCTTTCATATTGGATGAATGTCTTAGGTTCTAGCTGGGTGTGGTAGGGTGTGCTCGCAATTTCAATACACAGTAGACAGAGAAGCTAGGATTCAGAGTTCAACTCGAGCTACATAACAAAACCCAGAGAGAGAGAGAGAGAGAGAGAGAGAGAGAGAGAGAGAGAGAGAGAGGAGGGAGGAGAGAATTTTAAGTTCTAACATTTTTTTTCTCCATCTTTGAAGACATTGCTTCAAAAGTTTAACACTTGGTGCTGGAAAAAAAATCGGAATCCATTAGATTCTGGGTAGTCTGGGAATGCCACAGATTTTCATGAGCCTCAGCAGGGTTTCTTAAAATGAAAATTGTTCCACCACAGTTCCAAAGTTTCTGATTCCTCAGGCCTGAGCTGAGTTTCATCCTGTTTCTAGAATACTCAAGTCAATAATGCGGGTCTGGAGAAGCACCCTGGGAAATCTCTACCCCATACCTGCCTCCGCCTAATGATGTTATGAAAATGAAGCTTTTGTTCCTGACAGGTGAACCCCTCCTTCTGTTAGAGCCACTTTGATGAGCGGCATCTGGTCCCCGTTTAGATCATTATCACTTTTTCTTCTGCACACAGCTTTCGCCCATCTGCTGGCTTGCTAATACACTGACGTGAAAATAGCCAAAGCCAAGTCCAAGGTGACCTTCCCCCTGCTCTGCAGCTGATGGTGCTGTACCCACACTGTGGCCTGGCCAAGCTTGCTGGGTAAATCATTTTAATTCCTTGTTCATACATAAACAGCATTAGCAAAAGAGAAGGGAAATAAGAAGTTGCTACAGGTCACCGAGCTAGGAACCAGTCTGTGAGTTCAGAATGTTCAACTCCAGTTTGGGTATGAAGAGTATTCAGGAGTTCGTTAAGATGTGAAATTCATGATTTTGATAAAATAATCGTGGAACATCATTTAATTCCAACTGTTGTGATGGTTAAAACGAACTGTCAATTTGACAGACTCTCCTCAGAGCTAAACCTCTGGCCATGCCCTTGAGGAAGTTCCTAGATTGGGTTACTTGATGTGGGAAGATGTACCCTAGATGTGGGCAACACCACTCCCTGGGCTGCAGTCCTGGTCGGTTGGGAGAAGGAACTTTTATGTCTTTCCATTTGCTGACTGTGGATGGACCGCGGCCAGCTGCCTGACACTCCTGCAGCCCTAGCTTCCACACCATCATGATGACAGTGCCCTCAAAGTGAGCCCAGATCAATTGTCCCTTAAGTCACTTCTGTCAAATGTTTTGTCACAGCAATGAGAAAAATAACCACTACAACCATAAATGCCTCCAGATGTTGATGAGGTCTTTGAGGTCCATTCCCTCTGCCACTGGCTGCTAGCTCACTGGGCCATTGTGCCTGTGGTTGTGGTCTTGACCCCCTTATAGCTTTCAATTATTTTTATTCAGTTGTTAGATTTATTCTCAAATGGAAAACTTGGGAAAGAGAGATGGCATCAGTGAGACTGACTTAAAAATAGAATGAGTTACTGACTTGTCCCTCAAAATGGTTCAGATGACTACAAACCTAGAGTTTTGGATTTTGACCTCAGACTTATAAGTACCTCTTAGTACATCACGAGAGCTCTGGTTCTTCAAAACACATGTTAAAAGGGGAAATTTTTTTTATTCAATTTGGCTTTTTCCTTTATTGGAAATAAAATCATCCAAGTCCACAGTGTGTTATTTCTGGAGAGCATCTGCAAATAGCAGCCAGAAAGTGCTCATGTCTCCTTTTTTAGAAACAAAACATGAAAATTATAATAATAAAGTAATTGATTTTTTTTAAAGAGAGAAATTTAAGAATTCCAAATATCAGGTCATGGAAGCAGTTTGGAGGGCTCCAACACATAGTTAAATTTCAATCTACATATTAATACACATTTGGTCCCCAAACACAAAATTAAAATGTCATTTTGAATTTGTAGATAAGCCATACTCTTTTGTGCATACTTAATTTGAAACAAATTAAGCAGCATGCATCACTTGTTAAATGGAAGAAAGTCAAACCTTGTCCTTATATATTATGAATATTATTAAAGAATAGATTAAAATGAAAATTATAACATGATCTTTAATAACATACTTACCTAAATTCATTTTTTAAAACAAAGTTTCTTGATGTGATATACCACACTAAAATAGTACACTGACTTATTTCTATGGGAGTTGGTGAGATGACAGAGTTCCATAAATGACCTTCAGAAGAGTGGAGACCAGAAAGGAGTGGGGGAGGGAGGAGGGGGCGTGATTGCAGTAGAGAGGGAGGGTAGGTTGTGTTAGTCAAGGTTTTGTGCTGTACCATTTCTGCTATGGGTAACAGAAATCCACATCAATGGAGTTTAAGGAAATGGGGATTTATTGACTCAGGAAATTGGCAAGACCAGAGACAAAACTTATTCTGGGGACTATATCAAATGACACCATAAAGCCTCTCTGTCACAGGTCTGTCTTTTGGCACTTTTTCTCTTAACATGTTGGCCTTTTTCTCACCTGGATATTCTTCCACATGGTGAGGAGAGGGCAGTTCACGGCATTCTGGCTTAGTTGATCTAGGAGAAAAGATAATGAAAACAAAACAAGCAGGACAGAACAAAAGAAAATTCCAGGGACAGACCCTATTTGTCTCTACTTTGCTTTAGAACTCCAGTGTCTGGGAGAATGGCGTGATGAAGAACTCCTGTTAGCAAAAGAAGGCGGGTTGAGGTCTCACAGTGATGCTGTTGAGTACATATATCTTCAAAGACTCCAGGAACCTCTCATGCTCAGTGAAAGACAGTTTGAGCCTCTTGGCTGGCTAGTCTCTATTTGCCTTTCAGGCTCCAGTCTGGGAAGTGGGTAATTCTGGCTGGGTACAGCCAGAGGGGACACTAGCAGGAGCTCTGAGTCAGGAACAGAGGAAACTTGAGGTCATTGTTCTTCTAGCCCCTTCATTCCAAGCTGGTGGGACAGTCGCTGTTTCCCACAAGAGCACAGCTGCAGGCGGGCAGCCCTGGTTGATGTGGGAGTATCATATATCAATCTGTTGATTTCATTGGTTAAGTAATAAACAAATTGCTTGGCCTCATAGCTTAAAACATAGGTGGGAGGAGTAAACAGAACAGAACGCTGGGAGGAAGAGGAAGTGAGCTCAGAGACACCATGCTCCCCGCTCCCGGGCAGTCACACACGATGAAGCTCCGACCCAGGATGGACATAGGCTAGAATCTCCCTGGTAAGCCACCTCGTGGGCTACACAGATTATAAGAAATGGGCTAGTCCAGGTGCGAGAGTTAGCCGAGAAGAGGCTAGATAGAAATGGGCCAAGCAGTGTTTAAATGAATACAGTTTGTGTGTTGTTATTTCGGGCATAAGCTAGCAGGCGGCCGGGGTGCTGGGGACGCAGCCCCGCCACTCATATTACTACACCTGGTCCAGAGCTACAGTGCCCACCAGTTTGGGTGACTGCATCCTCTACTTACCCTTCAGGCCTTGGTATGTGGATGACTTCCATGTTGCTCCCGCTGGGGTGTTTCTCCATTTCTCAGGGATTTCCATGAGTTCTGTTACTGTTTTGTGTGGTTTCTTTTTTGTTTGTTTGGTTTTTGGTGGTAATAGTGGTAGTGGTATATGGAGAGAGAGAGAGAGAGAGAGAGAGAGAGAGAGAGAGAGAGAGAGAGGAGTTCAAGGTCATGCTCAATAACACAGTGAATTTGAGGTAAGTATGGACTGACTCTGTGTGTGTGTGTGTGTGTGTGTGTGTGTGTGGTACAGGCATATATATATGTATGTATGGAGAGCCTATAAGTGCATTCTGCATGTCTTTCTCAAATGTCATTCACCTTATTCACCTTTTGACACACGGTCTCATTGAACCTGAAACACTGATTAGCTAGACTGGCTCAGCAGCAAGCCCCCAGGATGTATTCCTGCAACGTCTCCAGTGCTGAGGTTCCAGACATGTGCTATTGCACCTGACTTTTACAAGACTGCTGGGAATCTACGAGCATATCCTCACGCCTGCACAGTAAGCTCTTACCCTCTGAGCCATCTCTCCAGCACCAACCTCAAACCCTTGATCCTCCTGCCTCCACCTCCAAGTGCCAGGATTACAGGCATGCACATTCATGTTCATATTTGTGTATTGTTTCTTTACTGACTTCTCCCAAGTTCCTCTTTTAGTCTGCCATCTGTTTCCTGCAGAGTCTTCCCCGGGACACTTCCTCATTCTGTTCCCCACTGCCATTATGGTCCTCTTGGATTCCTGCTCTCATAGCCAACTACCTTAACTGTTTTTAAGTGTACAGTCTACACTATAAAGTATAGTCTATGGTTATGAGACACCTTCGTGACTTATTTCCAGGGTTCTTAGAACGTTTTCATTGTGCAAAACTGAAGCGTTTAACCCAACTTAGAACTTCCCATTTCTTTCTTTCTCACCTCTGGCAGCCACCTTTCTACTTTCGTCTCTGTGAATCTGAGCACCCAATGTTGCAACAGGGCCCCAGATCTTAGTAGACCCTGAGACAACTGACTCCATGAAGGAAGTGCCATTCAGGCTGTAAAACTCTGCACACAGACAGCACCACCTGCCAAAACTAAAACAAAGACCTAATCCACCAAAGCCTCTGGGAAAGTCTGTAAATGTACTAACCTTGCGTTTTGGCTTCTGTAGTTTCTCTTCTGGCTGACTGTTCTTGTCAACTGAAGAATGTCAACCCAGGACATGGTTTTTGTGCTTAAAAGCTCACCCTGAGAAAGGTCCAGAGCTACACTGAGATCCTGAGCTCCCAGTGTAATTGCCAGCCAGTTAATAGAGACTTCCTATTGGCTTTTTTGTTTTGTTTTGTTTTAATTTTTTATTGAGAAAAAGAAAAATAAGTTTTCGCCTCCCCCAGCCTCCCATTTCCCTCTCCCTCCTCCCACCCTTCTCCCCCTCCCCCCACTCCTCTTCCCCTCCCTCTCCAGTCCAAAGAGTAGTCAGGGTTCCCTGCCCTGTGGAAAGTCCAAGGTCCTCCCCCCTCCGTCCATGTCTAGGAACGTGAACATCCAAACTGGCTAGGCTCCCACAAAGCCAGAACATGAAGTAGGATCAAAACCCCGTGCCTAGACCAGCCTGGTCTACAGAGCTAGTTCCAGGACAAGCTCCAAAGCCACAAAGAAACCCTGTCTCGAAAAAACCAAAAAAAAAAAAAAACCCGTGCCATTATCCTTGGCTTCTCAGTCAGCCCTCATTGTCTGCCATGTTCAGAGAGTCCAGTTTTATCCCATGCTTTTTCAGTCACAGTCCAGCTGGCCTTGGTGAGCTCCCAATAGATCAGCCCCACTGTCTCGGTGGGTGGGTGCACCCCTTGTGGTCCTGACTTCCTTGCTCATGTTCTCCCTCCTTCTGCTCCTCATTGGGACCTTGGGAGCTCAGTCCGGTGCTCCAGTGTGGGTCTCTGTCTCTATCTCCATCCATCACCAGATGAAGGTTCTATGGTGATATGCAAGATATTCATCAGTATTGCTATAGGACAGGGTCATTTCAGGTTCCCTATTCAGCTGCCCAAGGAACTAACTGGGGACCTCGCCTTGGCTCTTGCCAACCCTAAGGTGGCTCCCTTAACTAAGATTTGTGCTTTCCTGCTCCCCTATCCAACCTTCCTTTATCCCAATCATCCCGTTTCCCCAAGTTCCCCCCATCATAAAAGAAACATTACTAAAACTCAAGGCAGCCATCAAACCGCACACACTAATAGTAGGAGACTTCCTATTGGCTTTAACCCATGTCCGAGAGCAGTCTTCTCTGTTGGATTCCTCATGACAGTAGAAGTGGAATCGTGTAGCATTTGTCTTTAGAAGCTGGCTTATTTCACTTAGCATAGTTCATCAACGCAGCAGCACACGCCAGCCAGGCTGTTTAGGATTCTTTTTCATACACACACTTTCAAGACCAGGCTGTGTCCTGCTCCAGCTTACTCCATGTTTCATGAAACAATGGGTCTTCAGGCTGTGAACTGCCCTATTCTACAAGCAGCTTTTGATTTCATTTTGAGGGAGAGAAGGATGATTGTGACCCTTAAATGGATCCATAAGCAGCACCATCTGTCCCGTTGTCCCTATCCAGTCCAGACTGACAAATGACTTATTCCTGGGACTAGAAAGAGAGCCAACCTATACCTTTCTTAGGGATAAGTGAAACTGTGGGAGCATGTGGGCATATTAGATCATAGCCTAAAAGCTAGGCCTAAGAACTTATCAGACACATCAGGAAGGAAAAGAGGTATGACTCTCTTGCCTGGACCCTGAAGTGATGGACACAAAACACTGCTGTGTTGTGAGCCCAAACCAACCTATTATCTGACACATGTTGTGTGTGTCAAGAAGGAGGACTTCCTGGCTTGCCCCCACCCACACACCTACTTTGATGGAGCCTACTGGACTGCCTGCCTGTTGGTCTGTTTTCCAGTCTGGACCTGGACCTGACCTATTGATTCCTGCTTCTGACAGTTTGTTTGTTTGTTCCTCCTTGAAGCTGAGTTCTGTAGCTTCATGTTCAAACCTGACTAGAGCAGCTCCCTCCCAGCATTGATTTGATTTGTTATCTATACAGACTCTTTCTCAGCAGGCTTCTGAGGTCTCTTCAACTCTATTTCAGCCTCTTTACCTTGTATTCATTCTGTAACACACACACGCACACACGCACGCACGTATGCATGCATGCACTCAAATACACACACAGATTTACTATGTGTGGTGTGCTGTGTGATATAAGAAATAACATTAGAGCCGGGCGATGGTGACGCACGCCTTTAATCCCAGCACTCGGGAGGCAGAGGCAGGCGGATCTCTGTGAGTTTGAGACCAGCCTGGTCTACAAGAGCTAGTTCCAGGACAGGCTCCAAAGCTACAGAGAAACCTTGTCTCGGAAAAACCAAAAAAAAAAAAAAATAACATTACTACTGGGTGATGGTGGTACACACGTTTAATCCTAACACTTGGGAGGTAGAGGCAGGCAGATCTCCATGAGTTTGGGGCCAGTCTGGTCTACAGAGCAAGTTACAGGACAGCTAGAACCACACAAAAGAAACTCTGTCTCAAAAAATAAACAAACAAACATAAAAGGAAAAAAAGAACATTTGTAATTAAGATTGGAATAAAAAACTTGCATTCACCTAAGCTAAACTACCAAAGTAGGCAGGCTTTGTGACAAGTTGATGTCATTGAAGCCACTAAACCATGTGACTTTATTCTCCTTCAGTAAATTTTGACGTTGTGGAAAGAGATAGCATGCTTGTGTGTGTTTCAGGGATAGTATGCTCACAGAACATACTGCGTGCTGTTTGTTCTCAGTTGTGTCTTGGAGGATGTCTGTGCTGGTCTTGGCTATGTGAACAAGGCTGTAGAGAAACAAGGTCTGTTTCCAGCTCCTTATTCTCTCTCTCTCTCTCTCTCTCTCTCTCTCTTTCTCCCTTCCCATCTCTTTCTCCCTCCCTCCTTTTCTCCAAAGTGAGATTGCTGATAACTTCATTTTAATTTCCAAGGAAAACCCCATACTATCTTTTATAATGGAGTTCTTTGCTTGTTTGTTTGTTTTTTAAGACAGGGTTTCTCTTTAGCTTTGGTGCCTGTCCTGGAACTTGTTCTGTAGACCAGGCTGGCCTCGAACTCCCAGAGATCTGCCTGCCTCTGCCTCCCGAGTGCTGGGATTAAAGGTGCAGACTACCACCACTCAGGCTTTTGCATTTCTTTTTTCTTTATTATTTGAGACAGGGTCAGCCTAGGCTGACTTCCGACTTCTGAATGAATAGGCGTGTGTCACCATATCTGGTCCCGTTCTCATTTCAACCAGCAATATATAAGGGTTTCAATTTCTTCACATTTTTGTCCATATGGTTGTTTTCTATTTTATTATTTCCTTTGTGTTAGCTACCTTACTAAATGTGAGGGTGTGTGTGTTGGAAAGTTGTATGTCAACTTGACATAACCTTAAACCATCGGAGAGGAGGAAACCTCAATTCAGAAAATGTCTCCATAATACTGGACTACAGGTAAGTCAATAGGCTATTTCCTTAATTAGTGATTAATGGAGGAGGGCCCAGCCTATTCTGGGTGATGACATCTATGGGATGGGTGGTCCTGGGTTCTGTAAGAAAGCAGGCTGAGTAAGCCATAGTGAGCAAGTCAGTGAGCATCACTCTTGGTTTTTGTATCAGCTCCTGACTCCAGGTTCCTGCCCTGTTTGACCTCCTTTGATGATGAACGGTGATATGGAAGTGTAAGCCTAATAAACCCTTTTCTCATGGCATTTCATCACAACAATGAAAACCCTAAGACAGTATATATGTATGTATGTATGCATGCATGCATGCACGTATTATAGTTTTACTATGTAGCCCAGGCTAGGAACTGAGAAATCTGCCTGCCTCTGCCTCCCAAGTGCTGGGACTAAGCCTAAGTGCCATTATGGTTTTTATTTTATTTTTGGAAAATGTCTATTTAAGTCCTTCGCCTATTTTTTTATTAGCTTGCTTGATTTTTTTAATGGTTGAACGCTCTATTTTGATTTTAACTAGTAAGAGCAATAACAAGAGAGAAAACCTGCATCATTTACTTTTGCCGCAAAATCGAGCGTAATTCCCATGTCCTTTAAGAACTGGGAATTCCAAGAGAGCATGTGTGCTAGCAAATGAGGGAGTGTCCTTCACGTTCTAGAACAGTGATTATTAACCTCTGGGTCACAACCCCTCTAAGGCCCACCTAGGACCATCAGAAAACACAAATATATCCATTGTGATTCTTAACAGTAGCAAAATTACAGTTAGGAAGTAGCAATGAAACTAATTTTATGGTTGGGGCTCACCACAACATGAGGAACTGTATTAAAGTATTGAAACATTAGGAAGGTTAAGAATTAATGGCCTAGAAAATTTTCAAAAATAAGCTGGAAAACCAGCAGAACTCCAACACCCTCTGGGACTACTGGGGTGGGGAAAAGGATTGCCTTCAAGTTCATCTTCCATCTGTATCCCAAGTCACAGATTAGCATCCTTGTATAGGAAGGAGGACAAGAATGAGACCCCTGTGTAGGAGAGAGGATATGCTTGTGACATTAGTGGTAATTGGTAGAAGTCCATGGAAACCGGAAAGTGATAGCTTCATTTAGTCTTTAAGAGAAAACTCGGCTGTGACTGGCCTCTGAAAGATCTCTAAGAGGACTTCGCATGATGGAAGTCTTCTATTCTGTTGTCTGTACTATCTGTTAGCCATGTGCAGCTACTGTGTGTGTAAATATGGTCTATGTGGCTGAAGGACTGTATTTTTTAGGTTAACTTAAATATGAAATAGCCACATGTTGTTGGTAGCTAGAAGACTGGAAAACACAAGTATGCAAAGCATGTATTGATTTGGGTCTGGAGACTAGAAGATTTATGTAGGTTTAAGTTTTACTACTATTCATGAATTTTGCTACCCATGTGTCTTAGTTTGGGTTTTATTGCTGTGAAGAGACACCATAACCATGACAACTCTTATAAAGGCAAAAACTTTAATTGGGGCTTGCTTACAGTCCAGAGGTTTAGTCCATTATCACGGGGAGGGGGGCATGGTGGCATGGAGGCAGATGTGCTAGATGGTGCTAGAGAAGGACCCGAGAGTTCTACATCCAGATTGGCAGGCAGCAGGAAGAGAAGGCCACACTGGGCCTGGCTTGAACATCTGAGACATCAAGGTCCACCCCCTCAGGGACACACCTCCTCCAACAAAGCCACACCTACTCCAACAATGCCATATCTCCTAATAGTGCCACTCCTTATGGACCCATAGAGACCCATACTGACTATACAGTATCTAAAAATTTACACACTCTATGGCCATGGCACGAGATGGTGACAAACAAGAAGGAATAGGAGGATGTCAGGACCTGTACCTAGAGGAGATGACTGAAGACAGAACAACAAGGCCAGCAGGAGAAACTGATAAATAGGCATCTAAGTACGTAAAGGACACATCTTGCCCCCGGAAAAGCTATAAATAGTGTAGAGTTGTGTCTGCTGTCAAAGGCCTTACTGTCTTTGGGGTGAGACACAATAACCATCTAAAATGCATGGTATACAAGACAGGCCACAATGTCAAAGTTAGGCCAAGTAAGTAAATGCCCTGTGGCTCCCGGAAGGGAGTGATCCATGTCAGCCTCAACTATAAGAACCAAATCACCTGTCTTAATGGCCAATTCTGCCATACACGAGTTATGAGCTTGAACAAGTCACTTACTCTCCGCTTCCTCATCCCAAAATGACACAACAAAAGTGCCAATGCCAAGCTGGGCGATGCTTCAGAGAAGTGACAAACATTTAAAACACAAACATAACTTGTCAAGCATGGTGGCACATGGCACATGCCTTTAATCCCAGCATGTAAGAGGCAGAGCCAGGGGGAGGGATCTCTGTGAGTTCAAGGCCAGCCTGGTCTCCAGAGTGAGTTCCAGGACAGCCAGGGCCACACAGAGAAATCCTGTCTCAAAAGGAAACAAAAAGAGAAAAGAAAAAGCGTCAATGCCACAGAGTTGTAAAGATTAAATGACACACACACACACATGCGCAGTACCTAGATACTAAATGCTAAATATCAGAGCTAACTAAATATTAGTTGTTGTGGAAAGGAAGGAGGAAAATGATCGAGTATGGAAAGCGGGAGCTCTGCTGCACTCCTTAAACACGACGTGTGCTCCTCCTCCTCTCTGGACCGAATCAGAGCCTATGGAGAGGGTGGGGCAAGCCCTGAGCCACCGACTCTTGTTCTTTGTGAAAAATTTGATACTCAGTTGTTATTTACAGTGTAATTAACTACTTTCAAGTCAGCAAAAGTCAAGAAAAATGAAGCGAACTAATTTTTAGATGAATTTTCGCAGAAGCAGGCCCTGAGAGGAGGGCCATTGTGCAAATGATTTTTAAGGATGTGTTCCCAGAAGAAGTGGGGGAAGGAATGGAGCTGCAGAACAGAGAGGGGAGGAAACCAGGCAAACTCCCTTCCTCAGCTTGATCCTGCAAGGAGGGCTTTGTTTGTTTATGAGACTGGATCATAAGCAACTCGGGGTGACCTAGAACTCACTATGTAGTCCAGGCTGGCCTTGAACTCTTGATCGTACTGCTTACAGCTCCCAAGTGGTGGGAGCTCGCTCTTGAGGGTCAGTCCCATTCCAGACAAGGAAGTTGTTCCTTCAGATGCTCGTACCTGTCTCTCACGGGCTAAATTCCATTCCTAGCTGCAGGCATTCATGCCCTCTGTACAGCTAAAGAAATCAGTGTCAGAGGTTGGAGAAGACGGCGAATTCCCCAAACTAAAGGAAGGCAATATAGAAACAGAAAAAGGGAACCATTGGATGAGACACGCAGCACTGAATTTTGTGAGTTAGACTGAATGTATCTGGGCATGTAACTAACCGGCTCAATTGCTACTGCTGCTTGCTGACTGTCCAAACTCTGAACAGTGCATCACAAAGTCAGACTAAGTAAGATCCCCGGAGAAACTGTTTAAAATATCTATTCCTCATGTCCAGCATGCCTGGGGCTTGACCCCCAGCATTGAAATTTGTAAAATAAATTAAAAATTTGCCCCCCTTGGCTTCATTTCCGGAGCTTCAGGACCAGTTGGCAAGTCCGAATTGATCTTATTGTCAACACACATCCCAGGTAACTTGGAATGTGGTGACCCTCGAACCATAGCCTGAGAACCAATGCTTAGGGAGCTTGTGGAAGCTGGCAGGGAGGTGGTGGAAATGAGGAGTCAGGGTACTTTGGAGGTAGGGCCCTACAAAAGCTTTGTGCAGTCAGGAGTCTATTCCTGAGTCAATGTAAAAAAATGGAAAGGTGTCATGCTTGCCCCCCAACTCCTGGAAAGGCACAAAGTGAGCTAGCTGGTCAGTTTGGGGTAGAGTACAGAATGACAGCTTCCCTGGAGTGGTCGCTGTGTGACCATCTTCCAGGAAAGAACGTGCAAGGAACAGAACCTAGCGTTATAATCACAAGAGTATTTTACACCGAGCCTCCTTCCCCATCTCCCCATGGCCCTGAGTGCAAGCAGATTATTAGTGGTCATGCACGCAGCAAGCATGGATGCAGGGGAGTCAGGATCAGGCCAGATGTCAACCATACCGAGCGCTTCTGGCATCTGTGAACAGTGCTGCTGGCATCTGTGAACAGTGCTGCTGGCATCTGTGAACAGTGCCGCTGGCATCTGTGAGTGACTTAGCACATGGGGCAGCAGGGGCTCAGTCCTGATGAGCTCCTTTGGGAGGATGCAGAGCCCATGCCTCCAAGTCATTCCCCTAGTGGATATTTTGGCATCCAATCACTTTCACTAGCGGCCCAAGGCTACTTTCCTACCCTGGGTCCACAGTAAGTCCTAGGCAGAGCTGTGGTTGTCTGCAAATAGCTGTCAGCGTGGGGGGGGGGGTGAAGTGTGGCTAGGGCATCAGCAATGCTTGCCAGGTGAGTGGAGTTGTTCATTTGGCAAACAAAGACGGTGCTGACTGAGGGGCTGTGTTAGGCTGCAGCTCTGCTCAGGCCTTCAGCTGATGCCTTCAGTCTCCACGTTCAGTCTGGTTCATTTTGTGAACAGTCATGGCCAAGGAATTGTGCAAGGTCCAGTGTATGAAGTCCCAGAAGACACGTGGTGCCGCTGGCCCAGGAATTAGTATACACAAGGTTAAGAGCCAGGCAAGACTTTCCACCCAGTCTTACCTCAGACGTTTCTGTTCACTCTATTGGACTTGGCCTGAGCCCAAGAGAAAAATCCTGAGCCGCCGTCAGACCTCCTGGGGTGCCCCTTGCATCTGCTTTACGAATTTCTTCCTAGCCTCATCTCTGGCTTTAATCATTTGCCTCCTCTCTTTTGTTTATCTCTCATCACCTCGCAGTGTTGTTAAAGCCCAGAGGCGAGCTGATAGACCAGTCATAATTATCGTCCAGGAGGTGACAGGCATGGGTGGGGAGAAATAGGAGGACAACGATAGGCATTATTGGACAAGGCTAAGAAAAGAATCCCCAGGAATGTGTGCGGAGTTTAGTAAAGATTTCAAAAATGCACCAGCAATACAGGCAAGAGCCACGGAATTCAAAAAATAGATATAAGCGAAAGAAAATGGTGGCTTTGAGAGGAAGCTGGGAAGAGAGGGAAGGGTGGGGCTAAGACACCACAAAGCCAGCAGCTCTTCAATAGCTCTGTTTCTTAAAAGGCAGAAACCCAGGGTCAGTAAAGGCTAGACACAAGCGTGCTCCACACGATCAGAAGGGAAGCTGCAAGGCTAGAAAAGGCTTGGGCTTAAGGCAAATTCAATTTAGCCACGAGAAGTCATTTGTGTTACCTTTGAATCAGAAATGCAAAAGGCATAGGTGTGCTTGAAGATGAAGGACGGGGTGGAGGTGAGACCTATACAGTTCCAATTGTGCTTGCTCCCTTTTCTTATTGTTGGCTGTTGCGCTTTAAACTGGAAAAGTTGAGTCTGAGTTAAACGAGAGAGAGGCAGACAAGTGTCTGTGTGTTTTGAACAAGTTCAAGTGAGGCAATCTGTAGGTGGAAGGGGCTGCCATTGGGGAAAGTGCATTCGGTTTTGTGTGTCAGGTTTTCAAAGAAGCATTGTCTCAAAGGGTGGGAGGGGAACCTGGGAACAAAGGTTCTAAACACTACGACAAAAGAAAGCTGTTGGAGCCAGATAAGCTTGGGCCTCAGGAGGTTTGGAAGGGGGGCCTTGAGCTAGTGTGGAAGATTAAACAAGGAAGACCCGGGGAAGAAGATAAGTCATGCTGTGCTGGGGAAAGCATAGACATTCTGCAGAAGCCCAGTCCAGTTCAGTCGGAACTTCTGTATGCTTAGAAACAGACTGATGAACTTCAGTGTGGTTGGTACCTTCACTAAAGAAAAGGCCAGACTCAGAGGAACCGAATCTGCCAAGGCTACTGGAGACAGAGTTCTTATACAGGGTATGAAGATCTTGAACAGGATCTTAGCCTAACTAAGATTCTCTCCATAGAAAATACGTGTATTGGTATGTAAATTGTGCTAGTACACTATTTTAAATAGTACACCATTTTAAAATATTTTTATTTCTCTCTCTCTCTCTCTCTCTCTCTCTCTCTCTCTCTGTGTGTGTGTGTGTGTGTGTGTGTGTGTGCATGCTCACACACAGATTCTAAGTCCTTTCCATAGAAGTTACACTTGGTAGTCTTTTGTAAATCTTTTCATGGCTTGATACAGAAGAAAATGAATAAAGGGAAAAAGGCCTGGATATGTTACTTCATAAAACCAGCCAAATGTTCAAGCCGACCTTAAAGACTGGTTTCCCAATGTGTGGTTTCTGCCCTGTAGACTCATCCTAACATTTTAATGTCTTGACACCTATGTGTTTGACACACACCACACACCATTCCAATGCCGAGTCCCAAAGGTTCAGCTTTGTAAATCATGAAGGGACTTGACCCCTAGTTACTTGCTTTTCGTGGTTTCTTTAAATCTGCAACAAGGCCAAGCTATGCTGCAATACACAAAACGACCACAAGGTAACACCCTTGGGAAAGCCTTGCTTCTGCGACTTGGTTTCGGGGCTCTGACGTCTATTCTAAACATAGCCTTGTAAACTGCTTGAGGAAGAGAGAAGAGGCTCTATTATGGGGGAGGAGAAACAGCAGTGACAATACAGCCCTGGCTCTTTCCTGTGCTTTGGTACACAGAGTCAAGCCTTGATTGCTTTCTTCCACTTCTTAATTATCGGCTTTTGGAGGCAGACGCATAGCTCTGCATAATACGTCAGCACATTTTTTATACACGCACATCCATTTTCTGCCTTTGCTGATGCTCCGTGTGATTTAGAAGCTGCTCCTGATTTGGAGGAGGAGCCTGTCCTTTTGGGCTATGAGCGTGCACACTCATTCCTGCATTGCTTCTGTCCCCTGCCTCACTTCCAGTAAGCGTCCTGGGTTAGCAGGGAGAGACTGCAAACCGCCTTTCTAGAAAGGGAAGAGTTTGGCTGGCCCAGTGCTTGCTGCTGCGAAACTCAGGCCAACTGGAAAGGAGATCAAAGGGAAAGGCAGGGCAGCAGAGTAGCTAGGCTGAAAATGGGCTTAGCCACGGAAGTGGACACGTCTGGTCAGTCTTCTCTCTTGCTTCCTCCGCTTTTCGTTTTCTTAAAAATACAATTTAGAAATGGCATTTCATGTGACAGGAAGCCCCACGTTGCCACTTTTCATTTTTGTTTACTTGGCTATCACTTGGTATATGCTTCCCGGAGAGAGAGAGGAACGCGTGTCAATCAGGGTACTGTTGTGTGTGTTGAAAAAGAATCCTCCACTGGCTTGTGGGTTTTGGCAGGCAGTTACCAAAATTAATAAACTGAGAGCAGATGCCACGTTTTCATGGGGCGCAACTCTGGCCAGCCCTCTTCGTTTTGGTACCTGTGAGTGGAAAATCACTGCCTTAATGAGCCATGCACCCCGTGGTAAAAATGTTTGAAGTTACTGAACGGATGAAAGCAGCCAAAAAAAAAAAAAACTCCGCTGGACGATTCTTGTCTCCTTATATTTATTCCAACTGTCATTTGTGAGCAGAGGGCATTGAAACAGAGTCACAAACTGCTGAACTGCAGCCAGCCAGGCCCATAGCTGCTCAGAGCGTCTGGCGTGGTCTGGCTTAGTGCTGTTGCCTCCTGACGACGCCCAAATAGGAGCGACGGTTTCTCTCCTCTGGGAAAGTCCCCTGCAGAGAGAAAGACGTACCACAGAGAACAGAGGCCCAGTGTCGTGCCTGGAATTACGGTTGAGTATTAAGAACACAATAAAAATCCAAGTCTAGCCTGCCGGGGCTGCTCATGGCTGCGGGGCTGCTCATGGCTGCAGTAATCCAAAATGTGTTCAAATGTTTCTTGAGCAAAGTCAAATTATCTTTTGTCCTGGAAATGTAAGTAACTGGCTGGATGTTGTTGTTGTTGGTGGTGGTGGTGGCGGTGGTGGTGGTGGTGGTGGTGTGTGTGTGTGTGTGTGTGTTTTAATAGACTTTTCTTTGTAAATTTTCTAAAATAAGCATTTTTTGTTTTTTTTTTGCCCTCATTATAAAAGCAAGTGTGAGTCTGAAGAGGAAAATGTATACTTTTTTGGCAACAGTCATAACAATGTTAACAAAGCAAACATTTCCGTAGTGGTAATCATGGTGCAGATACTCCCATTCTTTACAATGCTATTTAATTATGTTTATCTTTCCTTTGATATTTAGACAGTTTAAAAATATGATGCCCCAACTGGGCGGTGGTGGCACACACCTTTAATCCCAGCACTCAGGAGACAGAGGCAGAGGCAGGCAGATCTCTGTGAGTTCGAGGCCAGCCTGGTCTACAGAGGGAGTTCTAGGACAGTCAAGGCTGTAACACAGAGAAACCCTGTCTCAAAAAAACAAAAATAAAAATGTCCCCTTTGTTTATTTTGGTGCTATTGCCTTTATTCTTGGTGTTACAGCTAAATAATTAACACATTCAATGTCACGATATCTGTCTACTGTCTAGGAGTTTTACAGACTGGGGCCTTTTTGAGTTCCTTTTGCTGTAGTTGCATGTATTTTGTTCTTAACAGTATCTGAGGAGTTTTTGGCATTATTTTAGTCCCCAATTCATCATCAATGCTTCGACTGCAGTAACTAGAGATGAGGGACAGGGGAACCCCCTGAAGGAGACACATGCAAGGAGGAGAAGCCTTTCAACCAAATCACTCTCAGGCTTCACGGAGGCGCTAAGAGACCTTCTCATGGGCGTTGTGAGGGCGAAATGAAGGAAGATGTAGACCATGCTGAGCACAGACTGGAGCATTGGAAGGTCTCAGTGCCCGATGGCTCTTGTTTCATGCAGAGAGCTAACAGCTCCAAGCAGCTAAGAAGGAACAGCCTCTTGGCTGGTCCTAAATGTTGAGCTCGTTTTTAATGACATAAAATAATCTTCCAGCTTTCTTCCTTTCCATGGAGACACCTATCTTCCAAACACCATTTATTGATGAGAATATTCTTTGCCAGTTGAGTTTGTCTTAGCATTTTTTTTGAAAGTCATTAGATTCTGTATGCATGAGTTTATTCCTAGGCTCTCGATTTTACTTGTCCATATGTCTGTCTGTATGCTAGCACCATTGTTTGGATTGTAGCTGTGTAATGTTTTGAAACCACGAAGTGGGGGAAATCATATATATTTGTTATTTTTCAAATTTGTTTTGGCTACCTAAGGTTCCTTCAGATTTCATACAAATTTGATGATATTTTTCTATTTCTTCAAAAAAATGCCACTGGGGTTTGAACTGAGCGGCACTGACATTTTACCAGCATTGAATGTTTTAATACATAAACAGAAGAATAATATGTCTTTCCATTTATTTATATCTTTCTGAATTTCTTTCTTCAGTGCCTTGTATTTTCTATGTAAAAGTCTTTCATCTTTTTGATTGGGTTGATGCCTTAGTATTTTTTCATAATTCCATTACAAATAGAATTGTTCTCTTTGTTTCCTTTTCAGGTACTTTATTGTTAGTGTATATGAACACAACAAAACTTGAGTATTTACTTTTTATCCTACAAACTTGCTGAATTAATATTTATGATTAGGATTTTTTTTGGTGTGCTGCTCTTAGAGTTGGGAGGCACAGCTTCAATGAAGAGCAAAGCCATGTTGACTGGAATTTGGAGTCTCTTAGGAATACTTGGAAAAGTAGGCCAAAACTTGACTAAGAGGGAATTTGTATAAGTTTCAGGAACCCTGAAATTCATGGTATAATCTCTTTTTCCCTTAAATTAAAAAAGGAAGTGTTGATGTATAAGAGCTTCCATTTTCTATTGTGTAATAGAAGGAAGCAGGCAACCTTGTCAGTCAATTTTGTTGTGATACTCATGCATGAGACATTTTTTGCTTTCAGTGACATTTCTATTCCTTTAAACTTCTAGGAAGATTTCTGGTAACCATACATAGTCCTCCCCGTGCTGCTAGGAGATATGATCTACCACGTCAGGATTTCTGCCTGCAGTGGGCAGACCGTACATGGTGTTCCAGTCTCACAATTACTAAGTTCACAGTAAGAGAGGATGACACAGGACAAGAGCGGGAACAACCTTAAGGTTCCTCTCACAGATCAACGCCAGACATCTAATGAACTACGGAAACACGTAGAAGAAACGGCTGGAAATGTCTTTGCAAAATAGCATTGCAAACTAGGAATCTATTTCAGCCCATTTCTTGCCCCTGTATTCTTTTTTAAATATATTTTTATTTTTCCATTCAAAAATTTCCACTTCCTTCCCTCCTCCCATTCCCCTCCCGCTTCCCCACTCCCCCTCCTTCCTTCCCATCCCTCCTTAAGAGAGGGCAGGGTAGCCTGCCCTGTGGGAAGTCCAAGGCCCTCCCCCTCCATCCAGGTCTAGGAAGCTTTGCATCCAAATAGACTAGGGTCCACAAAAGCCAGTACTTGCAGTAGAAACAAGTCCCAGTGCCTTTATCAATGGCTTCTCAGTCAGCCCCCATTGTCAGCCACATTCAGAGAGACAGAGACCCACATCAGAGCACTGGACTGAGCTCCCAAGGTCCAGTTGAAGAGCAGAAGAAGGGAGAATATGAGCAAGGAAGTTAGGACCGCGAGGGCTTGGTCCACCCACCGAGACAGTGTGCCTGATCTAATGGGAGCTCAGCAAATCCAGCTGGACTGGGACTGAACGAGCATGGGGTCAAACCGGCCCCTGTATTCTTTAGCTTGGAGATAGCTGGCATTTCTGGAAGTAAGTGTACGTGTGAAAGAACCAATGGCATTCTTATTTTTTCTTATTTTTAGTTAAACTTTGAAAAAATATTCTGAGATTGATTCTCACTCAGTCTTTGGGGAATTGTGGCAACATTATTGGATTACTTTAAAATGTATCCTCTTCTGAATCCATTAGAGTTTCTTAAGATGTTTGAATGCAAAATATGTCCCCACGGGCCCCTGTGTTCGAAAAGGTGGTCCGCAGTTGACAGCTGTTTGGGGATAATGTAGAACCCTTAGGAGATGGAGCCTTGCTGGTGGAAGTCGGTCTGTGGCAATAGAGACATCCATGCCCAATACAGAGTTCCTGTCTTGGGCAATCCTTGCTCCCCTGCTCCTGGGGCTCTGCCTATAACTGTGATGGAGAAGCATCACAGTTTGAAGCTCTCCTTGCCTGGTCCTGCTTTTCACATGCCATGCCCACATTTCTGTTGACAGACGTCAGAGCTCCATGGTGGTCCGAGGTTCTCTCTTCATGGTTCAGCTTCTTCTCCTTTTTAATTTTTCCTTTGTTTTACAGTCACAGAATTTCACAACCACAGAGATCTGAGAGGTTTTAGTAGTAGTAGTAGTAGTAGTAGTAGTAGTAGTAGTAGTAATTTTGACTTCCTTTGGGTTTTAGAACACATAATGAAAGCCACAGACCCCACCCTTGACAGGCTACATTCTAGACAAACCAAGCTGTCATTGTGGGGAAGAAGAGTCAAGAGCTCATAGGATGGGATGACTGAGGCGATGGCTCAGTGTGGAGGAGTGTTGGAAAGAAGGGATGCTCCAGTGGACCAAGGCAAGTAGAAGAAGAAAGGTATTGTTGGATGGCATGAATAGCATTGCTGAGCTTTCTTTGCTAATTTGTTGCTGGAAGGATGAAGTTTACCTTGTTTCCCGGTACCTTCACCCGACACTCACTCACTTGGGAACCCGGGACAAACTGCAAGGCCTCCATGGCACCAGCTGGCCTTGTTTCTAAAATCCCCAGGGAAATGGGTATGAGTCTCATAGCAAATGTACAGATGGCCCTCTGTGTCTGCAGGGTCTGCATATGGAAAATATATTTTTTTAAATGCACCTTCAGTGAACATGTACAGCCCCCCTTTTCTTGTCCTTTTGTGTAGTAATAAGAGCGGTGGGGCTGCTTCCCCAGCACCCCGGCTGCCTGGCTAGCTTATGCCCGAAATAACAACACACAAACTGTATTCATTTAATCACTGCTTGGCCCATTTCTATCTAGCCTCTTCTAGGCTAATTCTCACATATTAATTTAGCCCATTTCTAATCATCTGTGTAGCGCCCCTAGGTGCGCTTACCGGGAAGATTCTAGCCTATGTCCATCCTGGGTTGGAGCTTCATCGCGTGCGTCTGCCTGGGAGCTGGGAGCATGGCATCTCTCTGAGGCGTCTGCTCCCGAGAGGAGAGCTGTGGAGTCTGAGCTCACTTACTCTTCCTCCCAGCGTTCTGTTCTGTTTACTCCTCCCACCTATCTTCTAACCAATGAGGGCCAAGCAGTTTCTTTTTATTTAACCAATGACCTTCCTCCATCACTTATGCCCTGTAATACAGCACATTATTTCCGTAGCATTTCTAATTCTTTTATTTTAAATGATCTAAAGATGATTTCAAATATGCAAGAGGGTTAAACAGCTTCAGTGGAAATTCTATGCCGCCTAATTCCGTCCAATTATTCTAACGCCACTTATTTCTGTGCATATATGTCCTTGCAGCTCAGAGAACAGCTTGTGGGAATCAGCTCTCTTCTTCCACTAAGTGGGTCTTGGGATTGAATGCAGGTCTCCTTACCTGCTGAGTTTTTTTTCCATTTTATATAAGGTACTTGAGAAGCCTCAGATGTTGGTACCCCAGCAGGTGCTGGGTTCAATCCCCTGCAGGTACTGAAGGACAGCTGTATTCAGTGTCCCTTTAAGGGCTTCTTATGAACTAACTAGGTCAAGCAGATACCATTATTAACTCCTTCTTTTTAAAAATTATTTTTTTATAAGCCAATCCCAGTTCTCCCCCGACACCCCGATCCGTATTAGCTCTGTTTTGTAGGGGAGGAAACTGGGCCTAAGAACTTCAGTTCCATGCCCAAGGGGGATACAAATCATGCCTCCCATCTGAGCGGAACCCCGGCCAACTCGGCAGCACTTGCTCTGAAGGCCCGCCTTGACAGAACATTCCAGTGTGAATACGCTGTATTAATCCGCGATCCAACCTTGACACTTCAGGGGGAATTGAGTGCCCATGTGCTCTGGCGAGACCTATAATTGCCCACTGGACTGCATTCTGTCGCTTTGAGTCCAGTGTGGTGTAATGACACTTGTCCCTGTTTAATAGAGTGGGAGAATGAAGGGGGTGATGACTGCTAAGGGTTTGGAATCTGTCTAATAAAAAGCTTTGTCTCACAGACTCCCACGCGGGAAAAGAAGGACTTTTAATAGGAGTGAGAAACCGAGGAGCCCTCAGGAGCAAGAAGCACTTTGTTTTTCGATGGTGATCTCTTCAACTAAGAGCTATCATTTTGTTTAATGATTTCCAACCTGAATAAGCAGTACCACAAGTGAGCCTCAAAATCAGTTAGTCAACCAAAAGGCAAACATTTTGTAACCAGGAGATAGGGGAGCTTTATAACCTCTAAACAGTGTAATCTTCGAGCATCCCCTGCCATCTTCCCTGCCGGCAGCACAAACAGGTGGGTTTTAATCACTGTACCTGCCATAGCTGGAAGAGCCAGCTGATAGGAAGATTAGACCCAGTTTGTTCCTGGGGGAGCAGGTGACCTTAGAACCATGCCATGTGCTTATTTTATTTGTATGTTTTCAAACCGACTGCAAGGGATTAAGAATGCAAACACTGTAAAGATGGCAGTCAATACTCCTCCTGATTAAAATGATAGGCTAAGGCCACTGGAGTATATAAACACTGCCCTTGGAAGAGAAGTCCAGGGAGGGGGCCTGTTCGCAGCAGCGCCATGCTTTCGGTCTATAACTCCAGTGCCACCCTCCTTGGGATACTTGTTGCTTCCGCTATTTTGATACTTTTCCTTATACATTTCTCCATAATTTTTCATGATTATTAACTTAACTTGGGCTTCTCCTAGCATGCACTTACCTCTGGAGCCATCTTGGCAGCCTGATTTTGACTTTTGATTTTAGAAATCCATGTTGTAGGAGTCTGCGCAGTCTACAGAGAAAGTTCAAAACCTTCGTCAAGGCTGTACTTCTTGGCAAGAAGCCTTTAGTGTGAAATTTGTAAAGCTTGTCTTCTCCAAACCATAGATCAGTAACGAACTGGGATTTAGAATCAGGAAGAGCCCAGTTCAAATTCTACTCCAACTCCATTTATTATTCTTGTGATTTCAGTCGCTTATGACAGCCTCAATCGTGTGTCACTCAGACCTCTTGCTTGAGAGTGCTCCTGTGAGCTCGTTTGGTTGAGGTCACATCCTGAGATGCTCTCTTCCTGACCCCATTTCCTTCCTTGTCTTCTTCACGGGGGTGATTGGCATTCCACATAGATGGCAGCACTATCTATAGGCTTTCCCTGCATTCCCCTGCCCTCGTTAAAGACTCTGAGCCCTCCAAGGACCTTTCCGCTGAATATCCTTCCAGTCTTTGCTTCACTGGGGGGCGGGGGTGTCTGATGAATTAGCACAGCCAGCCTCTTAAATTCTGTGTGACCCAGGATCCTCACCTGTAAAATGAGGCTATGGTAATCTGTCTCTTGATTGCAGTAAAAAAAAATGATGCAAATAACTTCAGAAAAAAATGTCTGGCCCCTGTCACACATAAGCTATCATTAATTTCCATCTTTTGCTTCCACATTGCCTATTCTTGCCCCTTCCCACTAACACTGTCTCTCTTGAAATATTCTGTATCTGCTCTCTTCAAGTCCCAAGGCATTAATTAATTAGTGAGACTCCCCCATCTTGCCTATTAGCCAGTGTTAATATACTAATGCCAGCAGAGTTTTGACGTAGGTCCTCTGAGAAATAATCCATAAGGCATTCAGACAGTGGAAGAAATTAAGTAAATCAGGAAATGGTGCTGCCTTTTGGCGCCCACACCATTTTTTAGTTATCCTAGGAGGCCCACAGTGGCAACCTGCTGAATGACATGCCCTATACTGCTTTTCTTTCCTGTTTCACCTCTTCCCTTCTCTTCTGGTGTAGGAGGTCCTTCTGTCTTTGTGTTGCTTTCGTTGGTTAATAAAGAAACTGCCTTGGCCTAGTTGATAGGGCAGAACTTAGATAGGCAGGGAAGACCGAACTGAATGCTGGGAAGAAGAAAGGCAGAGTGGGAGAGAGACACCATGGAGCCACCAGAGACAGATATGTTGAATCTTTCCTAGTAAGCCACTGCCACATGGAGATATGTAGATTAATAGAAATGGGTTAAATCAAAATGTGAGCGTTAGCCAATAAGAGACTAGAGCAAATGGGCCAAGCAGTGTTTTAATTAATACAGTTTCCATGTGGTTATTTCGGGACTAATATAGCCGGGTGGCCAGGACAAACAATCAGCCTCTCCCTACAACACTCTTCTAGTACTTGCTCACCCAGCTCTCAGACTACTTCTACTCGAGTCTACTGACTAAGCTTGACAGGCCACCCTGCTGAAGGCAGTCCATATTCTTCCCCTATCTAACCCTTTGATCCCCATTCCTGATATATGTCCCCATTTCATTTTCATCCATATTTTGTTCATACTTCCTTTCACAGGGGTCATTTTCAGGCTACTCCATTCCTAAATGGTCTTACCCATCACCGAATCCTTTCAGCATGTCTAACCTTTGGACAACCAACTAGATAAATTGAATTGCATCAAACTTAAAAACTTAGGGCTAGGGCTATAGCTCAGTAGAAAGAGCACTTGCCTAGTCTGCACATACTCAGAGTTCAATTTATAGTACTATATACAATTTTTTTAAAAAAAATCCTCCTTCAAGCCAGATGGTGGTGGCACACACCTTTAATCCCAGCACTCGGGAGGCAGAGGCAGGTGGATCTCTGTGAGTTTGAGGCCAGCTGGTCTACAGAGCAGTATCAGGCCAGGCTCCAAAGCTACAGAGAAACCCTGTCTCAAACAACCAAAAAAAAATCCTTCTTCAAAGAACCTTATCAAGAATATGAAGGATAAGTCACAGTTAGGAGAACATATTTACAAGTCATAGAAAAGATTTATGTCTAGCATATACAAAGAATTTTATAACAATAATAAAAAGATGAATAACCCAACTAAAAGAGATGGTGGATCTGTATAGGTATTTCTAAAAAATACAGAAATGGCCAATAAAGACATGAAAATATACTCATATCAGTAGTTACCAGGAAAATGCGAACCAAAACATGAGGACTTAAAGACAGATTGTATTGTGTATTGAATTTGCCAAGATTTTAAGTATTCTTACCACACATACAGTAAGTTTGTGATGGATATGTTGATTTCATTGGCTACTAATTTCACTATGTATGCACATGTTATAACATTATTGTAGACCTGATGTCGTGACACATACCTTTAATCCTAGTACTCAGGAGGCAGAGGCAGGTCTGGTTTACATAATGTGTTCCAGACCAGCCTAGGCTACATAGTGAGACCCTGTCTCAAAAGAGGGGGAGGCAGAGAGATGGCTTAGTAGTTAAGAGTACTTACTTCTTTGCTTCTCTTAGGTCAGGTTTCTACTGCTGTTATGAAACACCATGACCAAAATCAAGGTGGAGAGAAAAGGGTTTATTTGTCTTACATTTTCATATCACAGTTCATCATTTAAGGAAGTCAGGACAGGAACTCAAACAGGACAGGAATCTGAAGGCAGGAGCTGATGCAGAGGCCATGGAGGGGTACTGTTTAACTGGCTTGCTTCCCATGGCTTGCTGAGCCTGCTTTCTTATAGAGCCCAGGACCACCTGCCCATGGATGGCCCCACCTACAATGGGCTGGACTTTTCCCAATTGTTCATTAATTAAGAAAGTGCATTGCAGTGGATCTTATGGAGGCATTTTCTCAATTGAGGTTCCCTCCACTCTGATGACTCTAGCTTGTGTCAAGTCGACATAAAACTAGCCAATACCATGTTCCTGCAAAAGACTCAAGTTCAATTCCCAGCACCCACATCATGTGATTCATAACCACCTGTAATTCCAGCTCCAGGGAATCTTACACTTCTGGTCTCTGTGGCCACCTGCACTTCTGTGCACATGTCCCAGTCCAATTAAAAACAATAAAAAAAATTTGAAAAGAAATACCATATGAATCAAAGAACTGTTCAAATTAAATTGTGTCACAACCACTTCAAAAGCAACATATTGTTGTATACCTTAAATATAGGCAATAAATAAGATCATGCATAGAAAAGAGAAATATATTTCAAAATAAAAACCACAGTGAGGCATTTTACACCAATTAGAATAACAATAATAAAATACAAAGAGTAGCACGTACTGCTGAGGGTGGGGAGAAAGTGGAACTCAAGGAGAGTGGATGTAAAAATAGTACAGCTGCTTGGGGAAACAGCCTGACCATTCATCAAAAAGTCAAACATAGTATTACATGATCCAGCTATTCTGCTCTTAGGTATATACCAAAGATGCACCAAAACAGGCATCTGTACAAAAATTCATGTGTGGGGCTGGAGAGGTGGCTCAGAGGTTAAGAGCATTGCCTGCTCTTCCAAAGGTCCTGAGTTTAATTCCCAGCAACCACATGGTGGCTCACAACCATCTGTAATGGGGTCTGGTGCCCTCTTCTGGCCTGTAGGCATACACACAGACAGAATATTGTATACATAATAAATAAATAAATAAAATTTAAAACAAAAAAAACAAAATTCATGTGTGAATGTTGATACTAGCATTTTTCATAAGGGCCTCAAAGTGGGGACAACCCAAATGTCCATTAACATTTGCATGGATAAGCAAAATATTCTGCATGCACACAAGCAGGTATTACTTGATGTTAATACACATTATGGTGTAGGTGGCTTTGAAAACTTTATGCTAGGGGAAAGACTCTAGACACATAAAACAATATTGTATTTATAAGAACTATCTAGATGACATAGCCATTGTTCTCATGAACTCCCTGCAGCTGTGATTACCGGTTACCTGCATAAGACCTGCACAACTTTGGACCTATCAAGTTTCTGTCCTGGAAGGCGCAGTTGGGGGGGATGATCCTGAGGCCACATCCATCCCTGTGGAACAACTGCCAAAGGTTGGTAGGAGAGAGTGTGTTTTCTTTCTTTTTTAAAAAATTTGATTCATGAGCTCATATGTATGGGTGTTTTGTCTGCATGAATGTCCATATACCATGTTCACGAAGTCCTCTTAGAGGTCAGAAGAGGGGGTCAGATATCCTGGAACTGGAGTTATAGACAGTTATGAGCCATCATGTGGGTGATGGTGTTAGAACTTGGGTCCGTTAGAATAATATTCAGTGCTCTTAACCACTGAGTCATCTCTCTAGCCCCACAACTTACTTTAAAAAACAAATATGTAATTATACCATTTCCCCTTCCCCCTCTTACCTCCCACTGCTCCCACATCCTTCCCACTTCCTTTCAATTTCATGACCTCTTTTTAAAAACTTATTGATTATATATATTCATATATGCATATATGCATGAATATATAAATATAATGTAGTAAGGAGCTGCTTATTCGTCCCAGCCACCTAGACTTGAAATAATCACACAGAAACTGTATTAATCAAATCATTGCTTGGCCCCTTAGCTCTAGCTTCTTATTGGCTAACACTTATATATTAATTCAACCCATCTCCATTAATCTGTGTATCACCATGTGGCAGTGGCTTACTGGGTAAAGTTCTAGTGTCTGTCTCCAGCAGGGCTTCATGGCTTCTCTCTAACTCCCCCTTCTTTCTCCCAGCATTCAGCTTAGTTTTCCCTACCCACCTCTATTCCCTGCACAGGCCCAAGACAATATCTTTATTAACCAATGGTATTCACAGCATACAGAGGGGAATCCCACAGCAATACAACGTGCTGAGTCCATTTAGCATTGTGTGTTTTCAGGGATGACATCTTGCTGCTGGTTAACCAATTAGGCAGTCTCACAGAAGACTTCTGGCTCTTATAATCTTTTTGTCTCCTCTTCTGCAATGTTCCTTGAGCTGTGGGTGTAGGAGCTGTGTTGTAGATGTATCAATTGGGGCATGGGTATCTTGTGTTCCAAGCAATAGTCCCTCACTCATACTCATGTGAGAAGCTGTAATTCAATTAGTGGAGCACAAAGATGTCAAAGTAGGAGGGTAACATCTTGGAAAGGATTTCGGTAGGGGAGGAAATGGAATAAGAGAACCACAATGAGAGTAAATAAGATTACAATAGGTAGCCAGACAGTGGTGGTGCATGCCTTTAATCCCAGCACTCGGGAGGAAGAGGCAGGTGGATCTCTGTGAGTTTGAGGCCAGCCTGGTCCATAGTGGGAGTTCCAGGACAGCCAGGGCTACACAGAGAAACCCTGTCTTGAAAAAAAAGAGTATAATAGGTTATGTGCATGTACGAAATTGTCAGAGAATTTTCTTAAAGGAATGTCCAGATTAGACAGAGACAGAAAGTAAATTAGTGGTCACCAGGGGCTGGAATGTTGGGAGAACGAGGTGACTAATAATGAACACAGAGATTGTCTTTGCAGTGATGAAAATGTTCTAAAACTTGATTGTGGTGATGGTGGCTCAACTCTACGATGACACTAAAAAAAGAACAAGTTGTGTACTTTAAGGAGGGAAATGGTGTGGCTTATGATATATCTCAGCAAAACTATTTTTACTATTTTTGGCTATTAGCCATGGGCAAACAAGTATTAGCAAATACTTGAGGTCTGATTTGCCACTCTGTTTATTTTCCACCTAAAATGATTAGTATATTTATTTAAAAAAACAATGTATTTGGGGATATGCAATACACAGCTATATTATTTTAAAGTTTGAAACCGAATTGTGAGCAACCTTCCACCTCATAGCACAGGCTTCAACAACATAAAAAGTTTAAAGATATTTTGCATTGCATTGTGTGTCTGAACCTGTATTTATTTAACTGAGCCGTCTTCATTTGGATGGCCTAACATGGACCTATTATCAATCTCGTTGTTAAATAGGCCAGTGGGTGAATTTCTTGTTTTTAACAGCAACTGCATTCTGTGGCCCTCTTACAGTGGTCAATTGTAGTAATCAATCTTGGGGGCCCACCACCCAGCTCCCAAATAAATACACAGAGACTTATTCTTCCTTATGATTGCCTGGTCTTAGCTTGGTTTGTTTCTAGTCAACTTTTCTTAAATTATAACGTCTACCTTTTGCCTCTGGGCTTTCACCTTTCTCTATTCTATGTACCTTTCTTTCCTTCTTACTCCATGGCTGACTGGGTGACTGGGTGGCTGGCCCCTAGCATTCTCCTCTCCTCCTTTTCTTGCTCCTCCCTCTTTCCTTTTTCTCCTTCTATTTATTTTGTCTGCCTGCCAGCCCCGCCTATCCCTCTCCTACCTTGCTACTGGCCGTTCAGCTCTTTATTAGACCAATCAGGTGTTTTAGACAGACAAAGTAACACAGACAGCTTCATGAAGTTAAACACATGAAACATAAAAGAATACAACACATCTTTGCATCATTAAACAAATATTTCACAGCACAAACAAATGTAACTCTTCTTAAGCTAATATTCTACAACAGTCAATGTGAAGTCTCTCTGTTAAAAACTTTACTAAAGGGACTAGAGAGATGGTTCAGTGGTTAATAGTAGTGACTGCTCTCTCAAAGATTTCTTTTTTTCTAAAAATAAATTCTTTACATGTATTACATCCTGACCATACTTACCCTCTTTCAGAGATTCTATTCCCAGCATCCATAGAGCAGTTTACTGTCATCTGTAACCAGTTCCAGAAGAGCCACCACCCTCTTCTGGTCTCCATGAGCACTACATGCACATGGATCACAGACATAAATGCAAACACACACACACACACACACACACACACACAAAATAAAAGGAAAAAAATCTTTTAATTAAAACACGTGGGAAACTGCATCCTTCCTAAATGTGTAGGTGGCCACACCTCATAAAATAGCCAGACCATGTAACCTGCAGCCAGCTCCAGGAGCAGCAGCCCTAGCAGTTCAGGCGCTCCCTGCTTACCAGGATTTTTTTTTCTCTTTCATTTGATCAGTCGACAGTGCATTCAGCTAGTGAACCTACCATTTGCCATCTTCGGAGCATTTAATGCTACCTGAGATCTCTCTGCTCCCTGTGCCTGGACTCTCCCGCTTTCCGTGCTCTGATACGTGGTAATCTGACCCTTCACCTGAGTCTCAAGCCTATGTCACACGCAGTTGCCATGACTGAGAGACAGTGTAAAGGCAGGATTGGGTTGGGCTGGTTGAGGGGTAGCTTCAGGCGTGTGGTGGTCTTCCTGGCCCTACACATCTGACAGCGGTTGGCATGGAGGGCCTACCTATGCAGTTACAAACAAGGGCCAGGTGTTCTAAACTGGTCATTCTAAGTTTAGTGGCATGTTGAAATCCAGAGGTCCCTGAAAATGTAGGGATGCCCGGGATCCAACTCTAGAAATTTTAATTTAGTTGCCCTTGGATATGACAATGGGCATGGAGATTTTTTTTAAGTACCTAAGTGATTCCATATTAAACTCCTCCTTGTTTTTTGTGAGGATGTTGCTCAGTGTCAACATTAGCTGAATGTTAGATGCCATGTCTCAGTGCCTCCATAATGTCTGTATGACCCATGCATTTATTTTGTTTTCCTTCAAAGGCTTGCATAGCACTGTTGTGACCACATCCCAGTTCTTCCACAGACTGAGATGACAATCTCTAAGATGACTGTGGACATAGTGAGTCACTTGGCTTACTAAGAATTAAGGTAGTTTAGAACAATAGTGAGTCATGAAAGTCACTTATTAAGTTTTTTTTTGAGGTGCTTTCCTAACTCTCCTGCAGATAGCATGCCTTGATCAAATGTAGTTGGTGTATAAGGATGGTTTCAGATGCATCAGTTACACGAGAGATATGCAGAGCCACCATGTCTGACCTGTCTGAATTGGTCCCTCAACACAAGCCTGGAAGGGTGTCCAGGATGTGAGGCTAACACCTGAAAGAGAAAATAGTCAGTTACTATACCTGTGCAGCAGTTAGCTTGCATAAGCAGAGCCTCTTTGGGCATCGAGACACGGGAAATATGTGCTAGATAGAGTAATACACAGTGAAAACAGAGACGTGAGGCATTACTTCCTGATTACCAGGAAATTAGCACGGACCCCCCAATGTTGTTCTCCTACATGTTCTCATAGGAATTCTGATGCAAGAATGGAGTTTCCAGAAACCCCATTTTCCCCAAGGCAGGCCAGTGGATCCTGGCCAGCGGGTCTGCTCCTGCAGAGTTCAGAGCTGATGATACATTTTCCCATGTGCTATCAAAGCAGTGGTGAGTTCTGTCTTATATTTATATAACCAACAGAAAGAACCTAGTTTAGAGAAAACAGGCAAAGAAGGGAGCCGAGAGTAGCAATTTCTTAGCCTGCTCTGTAATTTAGTATATTATTCTCTGTGGAAGGAGAAAATCATCCATCCACGTATTAACAGACAGGAGAGGATGAGAGAAGGAAAAAAATCAGTTTGGGCCCTGGTCCCAGAATTCTCAATGTGTTAGGTAGGAAGAAAAGCCTTTGATTTTTTTTTTCATTTTAGCATCATACAAAGTTATTGGTTATTTATGGAAACAGCAGATGCACAATTAAAATATAAATCAACAGGTGGATAGACGGATGAAAGGATAGAGCGACAAGCAGTGTGGTAACAAGGTGAGGAGAAAGGAGAGATCGCAGTTGGGAAAGCGTATTGGGCTGCTTTCAGTTGGCATAACAAAATACCTGACACTGGATAATTTATAAAGCAAAGAAGTTGCTATGGCTCCCACTTTTAGAGGTCTAAGACCTTTGAGTGTGCTCTAAGACTCCCCCAGGCTGTATCATAGCATAGTGGATAGTATCATGGTGGGAACACATGTGAAGGAGGGATCACAGGAAGCCAGAGAGTGATCCAGGCTTTCCTTCTTTTCATTTAAAATAAAACTAACTTTCCCCAGACTAACTTACTCCATACGACTAGCGTTAGCTCCTTCTAGGAGCAGCACCCCGATGATCTAATCACTTCCAGCAGCCCTTATCTCTAGAGCTTCCCCCGCTTCAACGCTACCCCCTTCAGGAACACGCTTCCCGAGCATGAATGTTTGGGTGTTGCCAGGAAACTAAGCAGCCCCACATTGAGTGAGATATGGTAACAGGAAAGTTGGAGTTCCCTCTTTTGGATCTCAGTCTCATAAATAAAAGAATGTAAAAGCTGACTCCGAAGGAAGGCCAAGGGCATTTTTCTTAGTTTAGTAGAAGAACAACAGGCCAGGCAAGCTGTAGATCTTGGAAGAGAGGAAGCCAACCCCCTTTGGTTTTTTGTTTTGTTTTATTTTGTTTTGTTTTTTGGTGTTTCAAGACAGGGTTTCTCTGTAGCTTTGGAGCCTGTCCTGGTACTAGCTCTTATAGACCAGGCTGGGCTCAAACTCACAGAGATCTGCCTGCCTCTGCCTCCCGAGTGCTGGGATTAAAGGCGCGCGCCACCACTGCCCAAGCCCCTCTGTGAGCAGCCCCACGGTCAAAAGGAGGGGCAGCTTCAGAGGAAAAGTGAGGAAAATAAGAGTATGTCCACGGGGTGGTGGCGCACGTCTTTAATCCCAGCACTCAGGAGGCAGAGGCAGGCGGACCTCTGTGAGTTCGAGACCAGCCTGGTCTACAAGAGCTAGTTCCAGGACAGGCTCCAAAGCTTCACAGAGAAACCCTGTCTCAAACAAAGAAAACACAAGAAATGAATATGTCTCTGCATCTGTTTCCATCAATTTGCTGGGTGAAGCCTTTCTGATGACAGCTGGGCTGGGCATTGATTAATGTGTACAGCAGAATGTCCTTAGGAATCATTTCATTGACTTTTTTTGGAAGTCACATTTGGGTCTATCCTAGGTCTCTAGGCCCTGCTCCTCAGGGGTGAGCTCCCGCTCATGGTATGGGTCCCAAGCTGGACCAGTTACTGCTTAGTTACTCTCACAATTCCTGCACCTTCTTTGCCCCAGCACATCTTGTAAGCAGGAAAAATTGTAGATCAAAGGGTTTGTGGCTGGGTTGGTGTCCCAATTAGGTGGAGCTTGGAGAATCCTTTGGGAAAGGGGGAGAAAGGATTGTAAGAACCAGTGGGCAAGGGCACCACAAGAAAACCCACCGAATCAACTAACCTGGGCTCAGGGAGCTCACAGAGACTGGACTGACAACCAGGGACCCTGGATGGGACTGACCTGGGCCCTGTGCATATGTGTGACATTTGTGTGGCTTGGTGCTCCTGTGGGACACTTAACAGTCTCTAATTCTGTTGCCTGCTTTTGGGGCCCTACTCCTCATTTGAGGTGGGACCCTATTCCTCATATGAGGTAGCCCCGCCTTAATATGACGGGAGGTGCCTAGTCTATCTACAACTTGATATAGGATGGTTTGTCAATATCCAAGGAAGGCTGCCCTTTTCTGAAGACAAACAGAGGAGTGGGTGGTGGGAGGAAAAGAGGAGGTTGGAGGTGGTACTGGGAGGAGAGGAAGGAGGGGAAACTTTGGGCAGGATGTAAAAAACAACAACAAAAAAAAAAACCCAAGAAATGAATAGAAAGTAAAGTAAATGTTCTACTCCTTTTAGGAAGCAGGTAGGTGCTTCAGGGCTACACAACGGGGAGCTCCAGAAGTGCCTGCACCGAGGGTGGGGCTTCTGGGGGAGATGTATAGTACCTCACTAAAGACATAATTATTCCTCCCATCTCCTTAGCATGGCAGCCTTCCTGAGGTACTCTAGTGGCCAGACAACTGACAGTCTCAGAAGGATTAACACTTAAGGGAAAAGACAACAATTTGTCATGTTTTAATCTTTGGAGCCAATCGAAATGTCATGTATATCTCTACACAGTCAGAGGTGGATTCCACATTAGGGAGTGAGTTATCAGATACAGTTTGTAGTAGGAGGAGAGCCTGCTTGTTTGTCCCAGATGCCCAGAACCAAAATAGCCACACAGAAACTGTATTAATTAAATCTCTGCTTGACCCATTAGTTCTAGCTTCTTATTGGCTAAATCTTATATCTTAATTTAGCCCATTTCTATTAATCTGTATATCACCACATGGGCTTACCAGGAAAGTTTCAGCAGGTCTGTCTCTGGCGGCTCCATGGCGGCTGTACTGTTGGGGCATCCATCTTCAACCTACAGGCCCTTATATCCAGCAGACTTTTTCCATGAAGCAGGAAATTTCAAAGACAGTTCAGTCACTTTCTTCTGTGTCCTACAGAATGTCTCGCAGACTCTTTTATTAAGCAGGAACCCTGAAGGATCATCTCGCCTTTAGACAAGTTCAACAGTCATTTCTCTGTGGATTCTCTATGTCCAGTTCATCTAACAAACTCCATAAGGAGCCTCTTCGATGCTTGAAGAAGCCTCTTGAAGTAGATTGGTACTGCCAGGAGCAGATGTGTCTCACTGTCATGAAAAGTCCTAACTTCTTAAAACATTTTAAATGCCATATTCTGAAGGTCTCTGAAAGATTTGAAGAATATCTAACTAACTGAAATATATCTCTATATAATCTAAAAAATCTAACTAACATGACTACAATGTTGACTATTATAGATAACAATATATTAACCTATATTTCTTAATTATACATTATATTTTCAAATGAGCTAGACAATCACAATATCCTAATCAAGAGCAGAAATATATATACACAGTATAACAAAATTGACCTTAAACTTGTATCAACAAACCAAGATCCATACCAATGCAAATCTCTATAGCATATTCCCTTTAAATGTAAAAGAGCATTTATAAACAATATTTGGGAATATGGGCATAGTTCTGTCCATCCTACTTCCTGCTGTTAGGGGGTGCTGTTAATCAGGTCTTTCATGATGTATCCTGTGTGCTAGGTTCATCTTAGTCATAAGTTGGGTGAAGTATTTTCTTTATGGGGGTGTTCACAGCCACCTTTCAGGGGGTCTTGTTCCATGAAACCATATTGGTCTAGAAGCAATCCACAGGTTCTCATTTCTGTGAAAACAAAAATGAACCATTTTTCCAAAGCACCATATCCTTAGACCCAAGGTACGTTTACAATATACATGCTGGTTTAGCTTAGCAACCCATATAATAAAATGTCTCTCTGTACTTAGCTCCTTCACAGTTAAAAAATTCAAAGAAAACACAATAATATACTTAGTCCAGACTCTTTGTGAATTTTCCATATTTACGTGTCTTATTTTTCTTTACTTCTTTTAATCTATGACTATCTGTTTCTTTAAATACTTTACCCCTGTTTTAAGCATTAACTTTATTTTATGGCTCTCTATACTCTTTTTCTTCTTTCTTACAAGCCTTGAAAAGGAATTCTAGACAAAAAAATATAGAATTTAACACAGCTTCTTGTTGCTTGCTGGCAGCTTGCTGCAGCTCCTTTGAGAGAGATTTTCCTAATTCAGACCTTTTCCTTCAGCAGTGCTATCCAGAGGGATAGTCACCTACAGATTTCTAACTGGCACCCTGATATAAATGGCTATTCAGTACCTATTCCTACCCCTTTACTTGTGCTTTGATGTATTTAGTAGAGTCCAGAAATAGAAAAACTATATTTCCCAGACTCCCTTGCAGCTGTGTAATTTACATTCCACCAATTAAATATGGTCATGTGAGACAAATTCAGAACCTGTTTATTGAAGTGGGCAAAGAGTCATGGTAAGAAGCTTCCATGTGTAGGTACAGGTTGCAACAGGTCCTGAGTAATTCCAAAGCCAGTGGTTACAGCAGTTTCTTCCCTGCCCCCAGATTACATCTGCAGGCAGTAATGCTGGAACCAGATGATGATAGGTCACCTTCCTGATTTGCTTACACAACTCCTACCTGAGGGAGGAGAAGATTTACTATTAGGAGTTGGCATATGTGTGGTGTGGGCTATATGCTAGGCCCAGATGGGCTGGCTTTTTCTCAACAGCTCTACCCAGCACAGGGGTCATCCTCACTTTCCCTGAGGCTTTTCACCTCGTCTATAGCTCTCTATTAGTTAGCTGAATTCCTGAGCTGAATTGCAGACTAGGATTCTGTTTTACCTTCTTCTCAGAAGGTACCTGGGCTTTCCATGCAATCCCTGTAGCTCCTCTGTACTTCTGCAGATCTGACCATCCTTCTGCCTTTAAGCTTTATTTTTAGTTATGTGCACGTATGTAGGAGGGCAGGGGGCTGGGATGTGCATGTAAGTGCAATTTGTCTGCAGAAGGCAGAAGTGTGGGATCCCCCAAGGACCTGGGATTACAGGTGATTGTGAGCAGCGTGATGAGGGTGCTGAGAATTGAGCCCAGGTCCTCTGGAAGTGCAGTATATGTGCTTACCGCGGATTTATTTATCTGGAGAATTTACTTCCCCAGATGTCTCTGTATATAGCTGTGACCTGCACACAGACACTAGAAATCCATCTTATGTCTACTTGCCAGCCTAGGTGCCATGGCACTGGGATCTATGTGTATGTTCCTGGGGGGTGGGGTATCTATGAAATCCTCTATAAGGCCAAGCATGGTGGTATATGCCTGGAGAAGTTGAGACAGGAAGATCACGAAGCTGAGGCTAACCTGGACTGTCCAGTGCCCAGTGACAATTTTCACAAAATCGCTATTTTGTCTTTGTTTTTACAAGAAGGACGAGTCCTCATTAAGAATTCCCAGGAAAGACCTACTTCGTGATGGGACAGAGGCGAGAGGTTGGAAAGCAGCCAGTGTCAAAGTCTGGCACCCAGATGGGTGCGCCTTCCAACTGCCTCCAAGCCACCGAGGGCACAGATGTGTGTAGAGCTGCTGGCCCAAGCTCTCCCAGCTCAGCATGAGACAGCCGTCTGACTTCTTATTATCAGCCCGCACAGAAAGGCAAAGATGGCCGCAGCCAAGCATTTGCATGCTGTGAACTGTGCGAAACGAACTCTGCAATTGTCTCTTGGACTTTGAAAGCTGCTTAGGAAAGAATACCTCATCTCAAAAGAGGATGTGGGGTGAGAAGAGGAGGGGGACAAAAGGAGGAGACAAAGTCCTGTGGGAACACAAACCACGAGTCTCCCTTCCAGAGTGACTAACAGCAGTTTGTCTTTTGACCCTTGCCCTAGAAACATGTTGAACAAGTCTAAAACTGGACCAGGTTGTTTGTAGAAATATCCTCAGGGCTCAGGTCCTCCTGCTACTGTAATGACAGCCCAGCCTATGTTTTCTTTTTTCCTGATCACCACCCCCAATGAACAGATACCATTAAAACAAGAGGCAGTGATACAGACCAGAATCCCAGCATTCAGGAGGTGAAGGCAGGAGGAAAAAAGTTCGAGATGAAATTCTGTTATATAGTGAGTTCAGGTTCAACGTTAGTTTAAAGCCATGTAAGATTCCACCTCAACAAATACACAGACGTGCAGACAACAGCTAACATGTCAAGTCAGAAGCAGCTTCTTGGGCACGGCAGGCCTCACCCTGCTACTGACCGTACATAACCTGCAGGGGAGAGGTTAAGAGGAGTGTGTGTCTCCAACAACACAGGCCTAGCCTCTGTGCGTACTGAGGCAAGAACAGTGAATACACACCTAAGAAGAGACGGGAGGTAAAAAGGCAGCTTTGGGTTTAGTTTGCTTTTTTGAGACACGGTGTCACTTTGAAGTCCAGAAAGGAAGGAAGAAAAAAGTAGGGCATCAAAAGAAACTCAAGCCTGCACCCTCAAACTAAAACCTTTAGTACCATGTTGGTGCAGCCTAGGTCATGCTTCAACAGTGAATGAACCACATTTTTTGGCCTTAAGGTACTGTAGATGCTACAAATCAGGCCTCATATGACACCCTTCTTATGTAGGTCTCTAACTTGTCACCTGAAGCTTCCCGGCAGGAGTGACTGCACTTGACCACAGTGATAGTTTGCAAGACAACATACCCCTAAGTGGCTTCTTTCTCTTCTCTTCCTTGTCTCACTTTCTTACTGCCTGCCAATATTTCCAAAAATCTCCCAAATAAACTACTCAACCTCAGATGTTTGTATCACCTCCTACTTCCAGGAGAACTCGAGCTGAGACATCCTCCAATATTTATCCATTTTAGTAAAACCTCTTCTCTTCCCTAGTCTGCAGCTCTTGGGGCACATGCTACTAAGGATATAGCCCAGCACAAAAGTTGTATAAACGTATTTAAGCATTGTAAGATTTTTTTGTAGCTCGATTGTATGGTTCATAAGCATAAACTTTGTAGACATCAACATTACATCATGTTAGCAAAAACATCGGACATGCCCACTAGACCTTTCCATATACCCAAGGCATTCGATACAAAGTGTATTTAAGTTTTGAGAATCATTTTGGATCTTAAGGACCTTTCCCAAATCTTTGAATTTATCATATTAGATATTTTCTCTGGTACTGGCATCATACCCGGGTCATGGCAAGCATCTTCATCACTTTTCTGTCGCTAAGATAGAACAGCATGACCAAGGCAACTTATAGGAGGGAGTGTTTAATTTGGGCTTGCAGTTCCAGAGGCCTAAGGTCTATCATGGTCTGGAAGCATGACAGCAGGTGACTACTGCAGGTGGTCAGAGCAGGCAGCGGAGAGCTCACACACTGAACTGCGAGCACAGAGCAGAGAAAAGGAGGTGTAGATGGCATGAGGCTTTTGACCTCAAAGCCTGCCCCCTTCCTCGAGCAAATCTGTGCCCCTCCCCCCAGACAGGGCTACCAACTGAGAACCAAGTGCTCAAATGCCCAAGAGTGTGGAGATGTTTCTCATCACCCCCCCCCCCAACACCCAGCAGGCTTTTGTTTGGTAAATGTATTTTCTGACAAGTTAAGTATCAGTAGGGAGGTAGTTTAAACATATTAGGAGAGATTCTAATTTGGACTCTGGTGATCTTTTATGATACGTGCCTACAGATCAGGGTGGCCTCAGATCTGTGATCTCACTGTCCCATCCTCCTGAGTACTGGAATTACAGGAGTACACCATGACCAGCTGTAATTTTCTTCCTTCCTTCTTCTCTCTAGCTCCTCCTGTCCCTCTTCCCTCATTTCCCCCCTGTGTTTTCTTTTGAGACAGTATCTTGCTCTGTAACCTGGCAGGCCTGGTATGTAGTATGTAGCCCAGGCTGTCCTCAAACAAGTGATGGGATTATAGGTATGTGCTTGGCTGTACTTTGCTTTCTTAAATTGTACTATACTCATATTGCTATTTATTGTTAAACTTCATATTTAAATGAGACGTCACCTGTAACCCTCCACTTTAAATATTATTCTACTACTGTCATTTTAGCTTGTATTACCAAAGGCCTGATACAGAACTATTGCACTGAAGTGCAATATTGATAGTTATACAGCCTACAAAACCTTGTTAATATTTGAAGTTTATGGCTGGGCAGTGGTGGCACACGCCTTTAATCCCAGCACTCGGGAGGCAGAAGCAGGTGAATTTAAGTGAGTTCTAGGCCAGCCTTGTCTACAGAGTGAGTTCCAGGACAGTCTCCAAAGTTACACAGAGAAACCCTCTCTCAAAATAAATAAATAAATAAATAAATAAAGTTTATGATATAAGGAAGGAATGCAGTTATGTACACTTTAAAGAAATGAAATATCAGAGTTCATTCCAGTATAAATCAATGTATAAACAAGTAATTTTATTTTATTTTCTAATGTATAAAGGTTTATATTTTCACTGTCAGCTATAGTCACTCCTGTTAGACATCATTATCTTTTTGCTTTTGAGGCAAAGTCTCAGTATATAGTCGAGACTTGAAATCTGCCTGCTTCAGCCTGCTGAGTGTTGGGATTACAGGTATATACCACTATGCCCAACTAGATATCATGGTCTTTTAAAAATATTTTAGATTTACTTATTTTATTATATGTATGACTGTTTTGCCTGCATGTTTATTCATGGAAGAGAGAGATATACTGTATGTGTATATATATTACATACATAATTGATTAGCTTCCGTATTGATGCTTGCCCTGTGCAGTGTGAGGAGCTAAGGATGCAACGTTACAGCAATAGGAGAAAGGTAGTTCAGTCATAGAGCAATTGCCTAGCATGTGCAAGCTCCAGGTCCCTTAACCATAACTCACATTACAACAAAAAAGTTCCCGATCATTAAACATGTTTGAACAATATAACTAAATAGAGTAGGTGCAAATTTGAAACAAATCTATAGTGACAGCATCTATCCCTGTGTGACACCTTCTTTCATTAAATTACTTTTCTTGATGAAACAGGCAGGGTTTTGTTCTCTCCTTTTTTTAATCTAAACTCTTAATGCTCAAAATATTAAGAATTCTATCATGAAAAAATGTTACATAATTTTGTTTATTGTCCACATGATTTTACTGAATTGGATAGTGGGGAATTCCTTCTTTGTGTGACAATAGCATCAAAGATTCTCTTAAATGTAAAGAATGGTTTTGGAGGGCTGGAGAGATGGCTCAGAGGTTAAGAGCATTGCCTGCTCTTCCAAAGGTCCTGAGTTTGATTCCCAGCAACAACATGGTGGCTCACAACCATCTGGAAAGAGGTCTGGCGCCCTCTTCTGGCCTTCAGGCATATAGGCAGAATATTGTATACATAATAAATAAATAAATTTTTTTTAAAAAAGAATGGTTTTGGAAAGATGGCTCAATGGTTAAGCGCACTGTTGCTCTGGCAGAGGATCCAGGTTCAAGGCCTAGCACTCACGTGGCAGCTCTTTTGGCCTCTGCAGGCATCAGGCAGTCACATGGTGCACAGATGTGCATGCAGGCAAAACACCCATAGGTAGAAAATGAAAAGCTTAAAATGCAAACGGATGTTAGTCACAAATAGGAAATTTTTATCAATGATATGTTTTAAGATTTTACAAAAATTATCTGTACTACAGTGTTGGAATGATAGCTCACAGTACTTCTAGAGGACTGGAGTTCTGTTCCCAGCATGCATCAGGAAGGCTTAATAACTTCCCATAATTCCTGCTCCAAATAGATCTGAACCCTCTGACCTCTGCCACTTCTCATTCATGTGGACATGCCTCCCCCACCTACACATAGTTAAAAATAAAATAAATCTTTAAAAAAATTGCTGTAGCCAGGCAGTGGTGGCACACACCTTTAATCCCAGCAGAAGCGCGTGGAAGCAGGCAGATTTCTGAGTTCGAGGCCATCCTGTTCTAGAGTGAGTTCCAAGAGAGCCAGAGCTACACAGAGAGACCCTGTCTCAAAAAAACAAAAACAAGGCAAAAATCCTTTCAATTTTTGCTTTCATTGCTGGGTTACATAGGGCCATTTTCATGCAAGTAATTTATCTTGAGCACCTCCCCTCCCATGCCCTGCTATCTTCCCCCTTTTTTCCTTTTCCTCCTCCGTTATTCTTTTGTTCCCCCACGCGTTTGCACTTCTACATTCACGTCGTCTGCACACGACTTTATGTATCCCCAAATGAGAGACAAGGACTTACTATGTAGCCCAGGCTGGCTTCTATCTCCCAAATGCTGGACTTACAGACCTGGTCACCCCATCCGTCTGCAATCTCTTTTCTAACTTTAAATCATAGATTCAAAATGAGAGGCGATACCAATCACGGTTGAGAGAATTTTAGAAATTTATGAAGGCATTAAAAAGAATGGAAAGATTTTGGCATTTAAAGTGTGAGGTCTCGAACTGGACCTCGCCCTGTGTTCTGAATGACCTCTAACTATCCTACTAAACCTTCATACAGGTGACAAGAAGCACCAGTATCCTACCAACACAGGCAGCATATAAATTGAAGGATACTTGGACTTCCTGGGTTAGGGTTTTGCAAGAGTTGCTCAGCATGTCAAGAAATCTCAGTAACACGGGCAGTAGTGTTTTTGTTACCAGGTTTGCCACCGCGGGCCGCCTACATCAGTCTGCATCTTTAGCCGTGACTTACAACATCTGAATACTTCATTATGTTTTCTGGGGTTGCCGTGCCAGCAGGTTTGCACTGTGAAAGGCATGTGATTTTATTAGACATTTCTTTTATTTCTGCTTTCAGCTAAGCATTTTACCATTTATTGCAACTATGTGCAGAGGTATATGGTATCATCTGTACATTTCATTTCAGCCTAGTGGAGGAGGCTACTAACTGCATTGTAAGGAGATTGTCGGCTCTGAGATCGCTGTTCTAAATCACTAACCCTTAGCATATGATAATACCTTTCCCTGTCCCAAAGCACTTAGCCTGTCTGCCTACTATGTGTCACGAGAATGATCAGCATGTTCACGTGGCTTCAACACTAAAACAATTGCTCAGCCCTGCCTTAGTCTCGACCATCTGTGGTCTACAATAACAATTTCCTCCATTTTCTTGATAACAATGCTGACAGCTTGGTTGTTTGTTCTCTGGAATATTTTATGCCCTCTTAGAAAAGAACATAATCCAAAAGGCCAGTGAATCAAATCTCGAAGGGAACTTCACAATGAAGTGCATCCATGTTGCCTTGAGTTTAGAATTTTCCCTGGAGGAACATTACCAAGCACAGCTACTTAGTCTTATGCTATACAGCACACTGGCGACAAACACCTCAGTAGGAAAATAAGCAGTTAGCGAGAGGCACACAGGAACAAGAAATAAATATATAGTTTGGGCTGGATTCAAACATAAACCTGCAGATCATGTCATTGTCAACACAGTCAAAAAGCAAAAAAATGTGTCATCAGTGAGAAAGCCTGTAATAAACGTGCAGCAAGGCTGACCTTTGGCAGGACTGCAGAGTAGCTGGTGTTTGTTCCCAACTCTTCCATCCTTCCCTGGTGGCCTTTTACCCACAGCTGTAAGCCAGAGGCCCTCAGTCAACACGGAATTAGCAAGCAGTTTCAAGATGAGAGGCAGAGATAGGAGAATGGCCTAGAAGCTTGCAGGGCAGCAAGCCTATACTACACAGCTTCAGAAATGAGAGCCTCCCTCCCAAACAAGCAGGAGATAAACGACTCCTGAAAAGTTTCCACACAAACATCATAGACAGACAGACAGACGGACACACACACACACACACACACACACACGCACGCACACTACATAAAACAAAAACTCCAACATGAGTTCTTGTTTGTGGAAACAAAGTTCTAAACCACTTGCCTTTCTCATTAATCAAAGCAAAAATCCCCAAGATTCATGAGAGGCCACGGAGGGCTCTGGCAGTCACCCCTCATCACACGATTACTGACTATTCTGGAAGCCCTCCAGTTAACTCTGAGTTGCTATAAGGCATGATCAGTTCAGAACAATGAAAAGTCTGAGGTTATTTTTTTAAATAACAAATTTAACTGAAAGTATATAATCAGGATTAAGTAATTAGCAAGATGGTTCTAGATTAGCCTTGATAATATCTATTTTAAGAGTTTATTTCAAAATCAGAAGAAGAATGCCAGCTGTGGTAGAGCAGGCCTATAATCTTAGTCTCCATAAGGGTGAGGCAGGATGATTGCTGAGCGTTTGCGGTGAGTGTGGGCTGCATAGGGAATCACAGGCCTCCCTAGGCTACATAGCAAGGTCCCACCACAAAAAAAGAATCAGAATGGTTACATTTAAAGGCAAATGACCTTTAAACATTTTCCTTTTAGAACAGATTTAAAACATGGAGAAATTGTACCAATTATTTATCTCTGTGTTATTTGTGGCAAAATTCCTGACAAGCGCAACCCAAGGCAAGAAAGCTTTCTTTTGATTGGCAGAGCAAGGGACACGGTCTACTATGGCAGGAACAGGAGGCGCCTGGGACGTTGTCTGTGCAGTGCCCACAGGGGCTAGAAGGGGGGCAGAATCCCTGGGAGTGGAATTACAGGGCCTCTGTGGGTGCTGGGGATCAAGCCTGGCTTCCATGGAAGAGCTCTTAACCACCAAATCAACTTTCTAGCCCCTTGTTTTATTATTATTATTATTGTAATTCAATCATGTGGTCCTTGAGCCTAAAGTTTCTTTTTACAACAGCGTTTGACAAACTTGTCTTTCATGGAGGGTTTCAAATGAACTTTAGTTAGCTCAGGCCAAATAGTCATGGAACCTTAAAACAGTGAAGAATAATTTTTTTTCTGTGCAAACATGTTCATTGTTTCTGGTTAGAGAGTAACATGTATAATTGTTACTGGCTGAATAGGCTGACTCCTTTTAAAAATTTTTTATTTATAAGTTTTTCTTCAGCTTGTATACCAACCACAGTTCCCCTTCCTTCCCCTCCTCCCGCTAGGCAGACCCTTGATTAATACTGTCTCTGATCCACCTAGGCTGACAGAAAATCCCTTGTGCATGCAGCGGTGTAGGCTTCTACTTCATTATGTACGAAGTATGAAGGCAGACCAGCTGATCTCCTTCCAAGGTCTAAGATGCCAAAAGTAGATTATAATTATAGGTGCGCCCCTCACTCTGTATTAGAGGACTCAAAATAACATTCCTAGAGTTTTCCTTGAGTGTAAAGTTTTTACTTTAATAATCAGAGCTGGGAAGGGTGTAGAAAGTGTTTCAGTTTTTTGTTTTCCCCTTATGAATTTTCTGTGGGTAAATATTCACCAGGTAGATGAAGCCCAGAATACCCGTCAATTGACAGCCTCCTGGGGGAGAGCAAAGGTTAAAGAATTGAGAGTTGGTTACTGAAGGCAGCGCATATGCAGTGAAGGCCACATTTGTCTCTGTCTCCACAGGTATCTAGGTTGTGTCTGTTGGGAACAAGAGTCATTCCCAGTTACTCTATTCAGTGCTATCAGAAGCAGTAGCTGTCAGGGCCACTCATAATGGCGATTGTAACATAAAATGAGCGCCTTCCCAGGGCTGACTCTCCCCATTCATGCTAATTTAGGTGGATGCTCATTGTGGCCCATAGGTAGCACTTTGGGGATCACAGTGCTTTAATAGTCAGGTGCATGAAATGAAGTTTTTTCAAGTGCAAATTATTCTCACAGTGAACTCCCTTTGGCTAAAGAGGTAGGAGCGCTTTCTGGACATTGCCCAACAAATTATAAATGCATCCTCTAAAATGGTTCAACTACAGTTTCTAGATAAAAACTCTCCAGCCTAAGACACTCTGTGACCACTCCCCTAGCAGCTCCTCCAGAGAGTGGCAGCTCTGACAGGAGACTTGGGGCTCCACAGGTGCACAGGGAGGCCACTTCAGCTGTGACTTTTCTGTCGCAGTGCATTTTCTGTCGCTATGACCAGATCCCCAAGGCTAGGTAAATGAGGAAGAATGGAAGTCTCCTCCGCCTACGGTTCTGGAGGCTGGGAAGTCCAAGAAAATGGTGTTGGCATCTGTTCCGCATCTGGCATGCTGTCCAAAGACTATGGAAGGTGGAAGAACAAGTGGGCATGTATACCTGCAGAAGAAGCAAAACATGGAGGAGAGCCTTGGTCCATAAGAACTCACGCTCCAGGTCATTAATCTAGCTCTTCCAAGATGAGAACTCACTCCCGTAAGAATCAAGCCAGCCAGAGGGCCAAGCAGCAGATAGGGACTCACAAGCCGCCTGGAGTTGTTTGTCCTGGGTGGTTAGGAAGAAGCTAAGGGCCAGCATTGGCGCCTTGTGGCACCTGGCATTCAGGCGCCATTATAGTGAGCAAATGTATGAAGGGCTACGGGAGGAAGAATGAGAGGCAGAGCAGATCATGTTCTGTGCAGAGAGGCAAATCTGTTGTTGCTTGTCTTTTACTCTTAATACTCCTCGCTCTTTAGGTCTTTTGGGGGGCCTGCCACCCAACTCCCAAATAAATCACACACTGAGGGTCTGTGTTGATGTCCAAGAGTGCCTGTTGCCACTGAGGATTGGGTGGGTGCTCAGGGTGTGTGCCCCCACCTGGGGACATTTTGGTGTCCAAGGGCCTCCCTGTAGCCAGAGTGATATCTGTAGTAATTAGGGGCGGCGGGGCTGCGTCCCTGGCACCCCAGCCGCCTGGCTAGCTTATGCTCCGAAAGAACAACACACAAGCTGTATTCATTTAAACACTGCTTGGCCCTTTAACTCTAGCCCTTACTGGCTAATTCTCACATCCCAATCAACCCATCTCTAATAATCTGTGAGCACCGGTCTTACTGGGAAAGGTTCAGCATGTCTAACCTGGCGGCTTGCTTCATCGCGTGCATCTGCCCAGGAGAGCGGAGCATGGCATCTCTCTGAGGCGTCTGCTCCCGAGAGGAGAGCTGTGGAGTCTGAGTTCACTTCCTCTTCCTCCCAGCGTTCTGTTCTGTTTACTCCTCCCACCTATCTTCTAACCAATAAAATGGGCCAAGGCAGTTCCTTTATTAGCCAATGACCTTCCTCCATCAGATATCCATCAGCGTGGCCTTTGCTGCTAACTGGAGCCAAGGTGCCATCTGGACCCAGGCTGCTGCTAAGGACCATGCCTAGGTCTGTGGTCCTACTGCAGTTGGGGTTTGTGTTGATGTCCATGGCCAATGTTGCCACCAAAGGTCACATGGATGCCCTAGTTCTGGGCTGCCACCTGTGGCCACGTTGGTGACCAAGGGATGTTCCATGGCGAGGGCCATGCCAATCTGAGTGGACTGTAATGCCACCTGTGGCCAGAGTGTCGCCTAGGCCCAAGCTACTGCTAGTTACCATGTCCGGGTCTGTGGTCCTACCACAGTCAGGGTCTATGTCAATGTCAGTGACTCCTGTTACCCCTGAAGGCCATGTAGATGCCAGGGATATGGGCCAACACTGGAGACCATATTGGTGCCCTAGGGTCATCCTGCCACTGAGGTCATACAGATTGGGGTGGACAGCACTGCCACCCAGGGCCATGGTGGTGTCTGGGTTCAGGCTAGGGCCCATGTTTTGGTCCTTGGTCCTACTACAGCCAGGGGCTGGACTGATATCCACGGCTTCTGGTACCACTGAAGGCCAAGCAGATGCGCAAGATCTGTTATGCCACCTGGGGCCATGCTGACCTGAGAGGCCTGCACAGTCACCCCGGGCCATGGTGGCATCTGGGCCTGGTCTCTTGCCAAGAGCCACGTCTGGGTTCATAGTCCTACTACAGCTGACATCTTTGACCTAAGTTCGCACCAAAGGCCATAAAGATGCCTTACTTCCAGTTGCCACCTGTGACCATGTTGGGGTCTGAGGGACATGTAGCTGCCAGGGACATGCCTAGCCCAGGCTGCTGCTGAGGGCCATGCCTGGCTCTAGAGCCCCACCACAGCTAGGGTACATAAGATGTCCATGGCTCAGGTTGTTCATATTAACCACAGGGGCCCCTGTGAACCATTGTTGAACCATGAGTTGAAGTATAGGGGCCTTGCTGAGTTGGCCTGGAACTCACTAGCCTGTAGAAAGTCACCCCCTCTTCACCAGAGAGCTAACCCCATTCCTTGTCAGCCATGATATAACGGACTCCTATGACCCTAGCGTGAGAAAGTTAGCCCCTTCCCTAATAGGAGAGTTGGCCCTCCCATACTTGGGAAAGACAGCCCCACCCCTCACCCTGGGTGTGGGAAAGCTGACTCTGCCCTTCATCTGAGAGGAGTGGTCCTAAGTGGCCCCAACTGACCAACTCAGCAGCCACTCAGGACTTTGAGCTGGCACACCTCAACATCCATGACCTGCTGGAGTGTGTGAAGGGACTGGTCCTGCAGAGCCATGGCCACATATGACTCGAGGCGACAGTGAAAAGTTGGGGGAGTTTCCTGGGGGTCCAGAGTTGGTGGTGTACTGGAGGCCAGAAGCCCTGAATATGACCAACAACACATTACACAACAAACATTCATGAAGAAAGCCACTTGGACAAAAGGTCCAGATGTCAGCATGGCCCCGGGTGACTGTGCAGGCCTCTCAGGTCAGCATGGCCCCAGCTGCAAGATGTCCCTCAGATAATAACATAGCCCCAGGTGGCATACCAGATCTTGCACATCTGCTTGGCCTTCAGTGGTACCAGAAGCCGTGGATATCAGCCCAGCCCCTGGGTGTAGTGTTGAAGCCAACAGCATGAGTTTTGAAGCCAACAGGACACAGCAAATCTATAGTACTCCCTTGGCAAGAGGGCAGGAGTCTGGAAGGATGTTCTAAATATAACTGAAGGCTGTATTTATGTGGCCACTGTGGAATACACACACACACACACACACACACACACACACACACACACACACAATATTCCACAGCTTCAAAACTCATGCTGAAATGTGGTCCCCAGTGTAATAAGTGCTGAGAGGTGGTAGGTTGATATATACATACATATGTATATGTGGATCTGTATGGAAGGACTAATGGAAACAATGTACAAGAGAGCCTGAGATACAGTTATAAATCAGTACCACCAAGCATATGAAGTGGCACATGGTAGCCAAATTCAGAATTTATTCCAAAAAAACTGAAAAGAATTTATCCTCTGCAGTATGGGGGATGTCATAGACTGAATAATGTCCCTTCTCCATCTTACTCTATTTTGTGTTGTTGTAATAAAATATGTGGGGCTGGGTTAGGGTTTCTGTTGCTGTGAAGAGACACCATGACCACAGCAAGTCTTTTAAAGGAAAGCACTTAATTGGGGGGTATAGTCCATTACCATCATGGCAGGGAGCGTGGCAGCATGTGAGCAGACTGTCGTGGACTATCAGTTAAAGATGAATGCATTTGTTTGTGCTGTGGAACATTTGTTCAATGATGCAAAGATGTATTGCATTCTTTTATGTTGCATTTGTTTAACTCTGTGAAGCTATGATACTAATTGGTCTAATAAAGAGCTGAACGGCCAATAGCTAGGCAGGAGGAAGGGCAGGCAGGGCTGGTGGGCAGAGAGGATAAATAGAAGAATGAGAAGAGAGGGAGGAGTGCGAAAAGAAGGAGAGGAGGACTCCAGGGGCCGGCCAGCCAGCCAGCCACACAGCAAGTCATGAAGTAAGAAGTAAAGAAGATTATATAGAGTAGAGAAAGATAAAAGCCCAGAGGCAAAAGATAAATGGGATAATTAGTTAAGAAAAGCTGGCTAGAAACAAGCCAAGCTAAGGCCAGGCATTGATAAAAAAAGAATAAGCCTCTGTATATTTATTTGGGAGCTGGGTGGTGGGCCACCAAAGACCAAAGAGCCAAAAGAGTAAAATAAACACCAGCTACAGAAGACATGGTGCTAGAGAAGAAGCTGAGAGTTCTGTATCTGGATAGGCAGGCAGCAGGGAAAGAACTGGCTTGAGCACACGTGAGACCCCAAAGTCTGCCCCCACAGTGACACACTTCCTCCAACAAGACCACACCTCCTAATAGTACCTCCCTATGGACCAAGTAGTCAAACACATGAGTCTATGGGGGTCATACCTGTTCAAACCACCACAGCTGGATATGTAAAAAGAATGGAAATTTATTCCATATAGTTCCTGGAGACTGAAAAGTCCAAGATTAAAGCCCTGGCATCTGGTTCCCAGTGGAAGTCTTTACATCACTGAGACAAGGCTGAAACATCATCACAGAGACAGCTACTCACATTGTGGCATTTAGGCAGCAGAGAGCCTGAATGAGGTACCTGAGATGAGATCTAGTCCCTAAGACACTCCCCCAGTGGGCTCACCTCCTGGTTTCCATGCTCTCCCAGCAATGCCATCAAGTTAAGAATTCATCTATCAATTGATCCACTGACGAAGGCAGAGTCTATGATGGTGCCAATGATTTGGGTTTATTAACCTAGGAACCATGTCTTCAACATCTGAGTCTTTGGGGAGACAGTTCTTGTGCAAGCTACAAGGAACAGTGTAGTGATGTGGAAGAAGAGCAGAAGAAAGGACATCCACTTCCCCTTTTATGATGACATCATTAGTCCATTTATAAGACTGGAGGAAAGAATCCCCAGGAGCCCATACTTTGCAGTATCATTGTACTGAAGATTAAGTTTCCAACCCAGGATCTGGGGTGTAGAGTGTGGGGGGACATTCAGACCATAGCAGTTCTCCCAGATATCCATCTTTTAATGCCACAAACCTGTAAATGTATTCTCTTAAGGTCCTAGAAGCCGGGTGGTGGTGGCACATGCCTTTAATCCCAGCACTTGGGAGGCAGAAGCTGGTTGGTCTCCATGAGTTCGAGGCCAGCCTGGTCTACAGAGTTTAGAACAGCCAGGGCTATTATACAGAGAAACCCTGTCTCAAACCCCCGCTCTCCCAAAAGATAATAAGAGACCTTGCAGATATTATTAAGTTGATGTTCTTGAGATGGGAAGATTTTTCCTGGTTTACATGAATGGATTGAAATCCCCTAAAAGAGGGAGACAGGATAGTAAGGATGAGGGGACAGGTGACAGTGGAGGTAGCTGCTGGAGGGATGCAGGTTTGGAAGTCGAGAAGCCTGCAGTTTTGGGGTTCTGCTGCCTTCTTTAGCAACATTTGATGGAGGAACTTTTATACATTTATAATAGATAGAAGCCGGGCGATGGTGGCACACGCCTTTAATCCCAGCACTCGGGAGGCAGAGGCAGGTGGATCTCTGTGAGTTCGAGACCAGCCTGGTCTACAGAGCTAGTTCCAGGACAGGCTCAAAAGCCACAGAGAAACCCTGTCTCGAAAAACCAAAAAAAAAAAATAGATAGAAGTAAATCAGGTAAACCAGACTTTATTTTGAGACAAGATTTCTCTGTGTAACAGCCCTAGTTGTCCTGTAACTCACTCTGTAGAGCAGACTGGCCTCAAACTCACAGCGATCCGCCTACTTCTGTGCCGCCATCACCCAGATCAGCCTGCTTATTGAAACTGCAAACCATGTACCAAGTTTCTGGCCGAAATTGTGTAGAATAAGTTAAACATAACTGCATTCTATTATTATCTGAGACTATTTCTTATGCATATTATATAGAAATAAAGTTTTTAAAGTAGAAACAAAACCAAACAAAAAGAAGACCGCAGTCACGATGGTGAGCTCTCCCTGTGCTGGTTTAGTTTCTGACTTGACACGAGCTAGAACCATCTGAGAGGAGACAATCTAAGCTGAGAAAAATGCCTCCATCAAATTGGCCTACAGGCAAGCCTGTGAGACACTTTCTAGATTGAGTAGTGATGCAGAAGGGCCTAGCCCACTGTGGGTGATACTATCCTTGGGCACGTGGTCCTGGGGTCTATAAGAAAGCAGGCTGGGCAAGCCAAAGGGAACAGGTCAGTAAGCAGCACTCCTCCATGGCTTCTGCGTCAGCTCCTGCCTTTAGGTTCCTGCCCTGTTTGAGGTCCTGTCCTGACTTCCCTCAGTGATGGGGGGGGGGGGTGACCTGAGAATTGTAAGATGAAATCAACCCTTCCCTTCCCAGGTTGCTTTTGGTCGTGGTGTTTATCACAGCAGTAGAAACCCTAACCAGTCAGTCCCTGTTGGGGTCCAGCCTCAACTAAACTCACACATTCCAGGGTAGGGACATGAGGATTAGAATTTTTAAGCCAAAGGACCAGAGATATGAGAGAAATAATAGGCAAAAACACAGAACACCATCGGGAGGGAAATTCAGTGACTACTGAACTGCCCACGTTCGTTTTCCACATGCTTATTATACTTCACTCCCAAAGGGAAGTGGGGAAGCAACAGACTTCACTGACATGGTATAAGGAATAGAGTTGAATTCTCCGACCTTTGGTCCAGGTGGAGCACATCCACCTGTATACTCAAAATACTAATTAACCAGACCCTAGGTCAGGATCACTTGTTTGGTCCAGGTGGAGCACATCCACCTGTATACTCAAAATACTAATTAACCAGACCCTAGGTCAGGATCACTTGTTTGGTCCAGGTGGAGCACATCCACCTGTATACTCAAAATACTAATTAACCAGACCCTAGGTCAGGATCACTTGTTTGATCCAGGTGGAGCAGATCCACCTGTATACTCAAAATACTAATTAACCAGACCCTAGGTCGGGATCACTTGTTTGTAGCCATGCCTGCTGTCAACAACTGAGAGCAAGAACAAGCTCAAACTCTCTGACCCTTAGTCAAGGTGGAACAGACTCACATCTGTGAGGCCCACAAGACCCCAGAGCTTCTAGAATGAATACCATCCTTTCTATTCCTTGATCTATTTTTAAGGTTTATTTTGCTTTTACTTAATGGCAGTTTTGTGCACTATAGGTATGGTATGATGTCTTGATATACGTATGCATCATGAAATGATCAAATCAGACATTTGACATTTTTTTCTAGTTAAAACATTCAAAATCTTCTCTTTTAGCTATTTTGACCTGCTCCATTTCTGACCGGGGCTAGTTTACAACCTCTTTAGAAAAGCTGGCGGTCTCCCACTCCCAGGATCAACGGAATGCGCTGCAGCCTAGAACTTCTGGACTCAAGTGATCCTCTTGCCTCAGCCTCCCAAGTAGCTGGGATTGCAGGCATGTACCACTATACCTGTCCCCTTTAATTCGTTTGAAATGTAAAATGCATTATTTTTTAGCCATACGCGCTGTGCCATGCAGTAGAACAGCAGAATATAGCCGCACTATGTAACTGACCCTTTGTACCAATTGACCATTTGCCCTTCGCTTGCTCATGGACTTTGATTTTAGGTTTCCTGACTTCTGAACCACGAGACAATAAATGTCTTGCTTTAAGCCACAATGTTTGTGGCAATGTCGTTGTCGGAAACGAATACATGAAGAGTAAAGTGACTCCAACCCGACAGGCATGGCTTGGTGAACCCTGGTGGATAATGACTGGTTGACGTGCGCGAAGAGGCAGCCACCTTAAAGACATTCCTACTGGAAGCAATCCTAGGCATGGAGACCCAGTGGTGAGCAAACGGGCATGGGCTCTTCCAATATGGAACTTACAGGCAGAGAGGAAGACTGACGTTAACTCCAAATTATCTTCCCTTGAAGGGCTCGATGTGCCAGCGAGGAGGAATGTATAGTGCTATGGAAGGAACTAGAAGGCGATTCCAAGGGTGAGTGGGGATTCTAAGGATGAGTATAGATTAGCTACTTTGTGGTTGAAGGTGGAAAGAATATATTGGACAGAATGAGGATCATGGTCAAAGGTTGCAGGTGGGAAAAGATATTGCATTTTAAGGTATCAATGTGAATCTAGTATTGTTAGAGCGGAGAAAATAAGAGCCAGAGTTGTACAAAGGAGGGAGTGGAACACAGTGGCTAGACCAAGCAAGGTCTTGTGGGCCCCAAAGGAGAGTGACATGATGAGATGCAGAAACTTTTACAAAAATCACTCAGGCCGCAATGGATGAAAGAATAGGTTAGATGCAAGAGAGCATGTAGGGGGAGCCAAGTATAATTGGAGTAACCAGATGAGAAGTAATTGTAGCCATGAGCAGGCTAATGACCGTAGGGATGAAGTGAAGCGAGAACTCAAGAGATGGAGAGGACAGAGCATTGGCACGTAGGGCTTAAGGGAATCACTGAGACACTGGCATGGAAGTGGAAGTGTAGGAATCAGCACTGAAGTGGCCAAATGAAGCCAGAGGGGGAGCGGGGCTTGTCTAATAGACAGAATCAAGAAAGGGGCCACAGATCGAGCTCCAAGGCACTTCTAGAAGCAGCAGAAGAGCAGCAACCATTCAGAGACCCAACTGTGACCAGAAGACAGTAGGAGAAAAAAAAGGTGGACCTGAACTAAGCGAAGAGGAAGGCTTTTCATATGGGAGGGCTGCTGATGAGATCAGACGTCATAGGGCTCAAAAGAATCTCTTGGCCATACAGTCAGTGGCAGCTTAGCAGACATCTGCCGCCATACTGGATAATAGGGGCTGTGAGGGTTCATTTGCACTGTCAAGGTAACCAAGTTTGGAATCACCTAGGAGATACAATTTGGGGCGTATCTGTGAGGACATTTCCAGAGAGGTTGAATTGAGACCAGCTCTTAAACCGGGTGGCACTATCCCACAGCCTAGAGTCCAAGACTAAATAAAAAGGAAAAGTAAAGGAGAAAGCAGTTGGGTGCTAGTATTCATTTATTTTTGCTTCTTGACTGTGGGAGCAATGGGATCAGCTGCGCTAAATTCCTGCCATATTGGGTTGATTACATGCCCTCACACCTATGCTGTTCAACCTTCCTCATGTTGTGACCCTTTAGTACAGTCCCTCGTGTTGTGGTGACCTCAACCATAAAGTTATTTTTGTTGCTACTTTGTAACTGTATATGTGATAGTTATGAATTGTAATGTAAATATCTGTGTTTTCCAATGGTCTTAGTTGACCACTGTGAAAAGGTCTTTTGACCCCCAGGTTGAGAACTGCTGCCTCAGACTGTGAGTCAAAATAAACCTTTCTTCCTTTATGTTGATTTTGTCAGGGATTGTCACAGCAGTGGGAAAAGTAAATACAACAGGAGCACATCTGGCAGACACTAGCGACGATGGTGTCTTCAGGAAAAGCAGCACAGCTGGGGAAGTGCGCGCATGTGCACTAACCCCTTTAAGAACATGTACACACACACACACACACACACACACACACACACACACACTCACTCACTCCATTTGGGCTACTCTAACGGGATACTATTGACTGCATGACTTACAAACAACAGAAATTCACTTCTCATAGTTCTGGCGGTAACAAGGCCAAGATCAAGGTGCCAAGCAGATGTGGTGTTTTAGGAGGTCCTGCTTTTTCACAGACAGAATCTTCTTGCAGGGACTACTCATAGTGAAAGGAAAATCGCAGCTGTCTGGAGTCTCTTTTACATGAGTACTAATCCCAGTCACGAGATTCCAGACTCTCTGCAGTGCACTGCAGGTAGATATGTCAGCATATGTCCTGAGGGCAGCATGCTAACATTCAGACCACAGCAGAGCATCTCTTACAGATGCTCTGGCCTTTCCAGACCATCCCACCGCGGATTTTTCTGAGCTCTCTACTCCTTGCTTGCTACCATGTCCACCAGGTCCTGAATATTCTAACTTGAATTGTGAATTCACTTGGTCTTTTGCCGGCTTCTTCTCATCCTCTTGGTATTGGTGGAGAGACTTTGGATCTCCAGGGAGTCTGAGTTAAGAAAAAGTTCACTGCCATTCCTCTACCCTGAGAACACAGCAGCCATTCGCTGGAGACATGGCCACACCCGGACAGATAAAGGACAATAGGATGATAGTTCGGCAGGCACGTTCCCAGAGAAGTGTAATAAAGGTAACAGGTAAGTCTTCTGCCTGGGAGAGGCCAGGAAGGCTGCCAGAAAAAGCACTGGGTTAAAGTTCAAGGGAAATAGACAACGTTGATTTTATTTTTCTACTGAAATTCAGCTTGTACTTGGTCCAAAAGGAATTTCTTCCCTATGCTTATGAAATACACACGGGAGTGAAACTTCTATGCTGGAGGTGGCATGACGTCAGAATGGGAGCAGGTTCAGCTTGGGATGTGCTGCCAAACCAAACTTACCTGAGAAAGAAGTGACTTTCCTCACTGGAACCAGTGACAGCGGAAGTGCTCAGAAGAAAAAACAAACAAAAACAAGAAAAATACAGTGAGCAAATGAAGCCTTTCTGAGGGAAAGCGAGAAAGGGTCTGTATGACAGGCTGTGCAAGGAGAAACAGACTCCAAGCCTGACTTGTATCCTACGACTGCTTTCTGGCCTGGTGGTGGTGGCACACGCCTTTAATCCCAGCACTTGGGAGGCAGAGGCAGGCAGATCTCTGTGAGTTCGAGACCAACCTGGTCTACAAGAGGTAGTTCAAGGATAGGCTTCAAAAGCTACAGAGAAACCCTGTCACAAAAAAAAGACTGCTTTCTGTTGGGGAATAAGAGCTGGAATAATTGCGGAGCAATTTCAGAGCTCTAAACTCGGCTTTGAATAGCATCTTCAGTACAGACATTGCTTTTATTTGTACATTTTGCCGCAGACCCCTAACCCTTTCCTTACTATTTTTTTCTCCTTTGCCTTTGGAAATTAGTCCCTCAAATAAAATAAAATGATTCTTATTCCCTGGGACGTTACTTGTCCTAACTCTTCCATTAGGATCTGCTGACTAAGTTAGTGAGCGCCTAAGGCACAATAGCCTCAGGTGACAATGCTGGCATTGGTAAATAATTTATTAGAGCAGCCAATGTTCCTCTAATCGACCCACAGTCTCCTTTTCCAGGGTTAGCTCAAGTCCACCCTCCTTACTTTACAGGTGAGGAAAGATGAAGCAACTGTCCCACACTCAGCCAGTGTGGAAGATCTGATAGGGACACTTCAAGGTCAGATGTTTGCCTGCACTATGACAGCTGTTTGGATGTGAAACAGCAGCAGTGACCCCCCTCAAACAACTGAAGTATGATTGACAGCTGGAGAGGACTCTCTTCAGTTCTCACACTAAACCCACAAGAACAGCTTCATGACTCCACTCTCCCATTTGCAGATCAGGAAGTCGAGGCTCCAAGAAGTTAGACAACTCATCTATTACCATAGCGTCAGAAAATGATAGAACTTCCTAATCTTGCAGGAGGACCACGTAGGGCTATGTGTATCTAGGGTTGGTCCTACTCCCTAGCTGGGACAGGTGATAGTTTACTGGTGGCCTATGGCATGGCTGAAGGTCCATCCAGCCAAAATTATCAATCTGACTGCGCTGACATTGCTAGCAAAGGACAAAGCTGTTATCAAAGCAAGTTCCAGGAGAGCCAAGGCTACACAAAGAAACCCTGTCTCAAAAAACCAAAACCAGAACCAAAACCAAAACCAGAATCAAAAACAAAAACTATCTTTGTCTCCTTCTCTTCCTATGCCTCCTCCTCTTTCTTGTTTTTTAAAGATTGGTTTAATAGCCCAGGCTAGCCTTAAACTTGTTATATATCTAAGGTTGGCCATGAACTCTTGGTCTGCCTACCTTCACCTCCCAAGTGCAGGGATTATAGGGTCATCCCTGCTCCTAGCTCAGGAATCTTTCTTGAGTGGGGGAGAGTCCAGATTTCAACGGCAAGCACTATAAAACCATCAGTGCATTAGAGCAAAGGAAAGTAGTGTTTGTCACTTGCCACTGGCATCATCTCCCATCCTTACATAAGACTTCAGATCAATCACGGCAGAGAGAAAAGCCTTGGCAACTGAATGAGACCTTGACCCCGATGGAAATCTTAACAACTTGGAAATTCATCTAGGTCAAGTTCGATTTCTTTCTTTCTTTCTTTCTTTCTTTCTTTCTTTCTCTTTTGAGACAGAATTTCTCTGTGTAGCCCTGGCTGTCCTGGAACTCACTCTGTAGACCAGGCTGGCCTCGAACTCAGATGCTGTGGGATATTTTGATCATACTCTGGCACTCCTGAGGCTGTCAATAAAGTTTACTTTCAACCAGAGGATAGAGCTACTACTAGTTGACCAGAATCAGTCATAGAGGTTTTAGAGGACCCAGGACATATAGAGAGACACAGGAAGTAGTAGGGAGGGGTTTGAAAGATTTGTGGTATTTGGATCAAAGAAGGAGAGAGAGGGGGGAGGTCACTGCTTGATCTTTTGCCGTTTCTCTGAGCTGCCAGGTTTTAACCCCATATCCGACTCCTGAGTTTTTATTAATAATATAATAATCTATATAATCATTACACTCAGAGATCTGCCTGCCTGTGCCTCCCAAGTGCTGGGATCAAAGATGTGCCTCCCCCACATCCTGCCCCAGTGTCAAGTTCAGTTTCAATATTTGTCGGGATAGGAGGGGAGGTAGCACCTTATCAAACAAATTGGATGTATAAAGATATCATTAGCCTTGCTAGTGTAAGAAATGCCAAGTTTTCCAAGTAGCAGTGACAGAAGCACCTATTTGCTCATAAGAAAACAGGCTCAAAAAGGTAAGGACGTGAGTCATTGGCATTTTGCTTTGTATCTTTCCTATACTTTATTCTATGCAAAGCTTATGTGTTTTCTTTATAGATGAGTTCAAGTGAAAATTAGTGCATAATTTTATATCTTGCTTTTCCTTTCTTAAAGCAGATGAATTTTTAATGTTCCTATGTGGATTTTCATACAATGAATTTTTAAGATATTTAAAAAATTATGTGTATATGTGTATGTGAATATAAGTCTGTACACACTAGTGTGGTGTCTGTGGAGGCCAGAAGAGGGTGTAGAATCCCCTAGAGTTGGCCTTACAGATGCTTGTGAGCCACCTAACATGGATGCTAAGAACCAAACTCCAGTTCTCTATAAGATCAGTATGTAATCTTAACTGTGACACCACCTCTCCAGCCCTTACAACAAATCCTTAGTAGCAAGAAAACTAGCCATTGAATGTATGTGTCATAATTTATTTAATTAATCTCTTTAAAAATTATTTGTTTATTTTTATTTTATGTGCACGAGTGTTTTGCCTTTATGTATGTAAGAGTACTACCACTTGTGTGCAGTACTTGCAGAGGCCAGAATAGGGTGGAGGATCCCCTGAAAATGGAGTTACAGGTTGTTGTGAGCCCTTATATGAAGGCTGGGAGTTAAACCAGGGTCCACTACAAGAGCAAGCAGTGAGCAGCTTGACCACTGAGCAATCTCTTCGGCCCCCTCCCTTATTGTTTTTCTTTTCGTGGATATTACATGATATGATTTTGTTTTATACCTTGGGCACAAGAAGCATTATAATACTTTATTTTAAAAAACTCTTAAATTCTCATGTGCAGAGCTAGCAAGATATCTAATGTTGTTGAATATTAGTTTAAAATGTGTTGCAATCATTTATTGCATTTGTTTAATTCTGTAAAGGTATGCTACTTTGCCTGCCTAAAACACCTCATTGGTCTAAGAAAGAGCTGAATTGCCAACAGCTAGAAAGGAGAGGGATAGGTGGGGCTGCCAGGCAGAGAGAATAGGAGAAGGAGAGGGAGGAGCAAGAAAAGGAGAAGAGGAGGTCACCAGGGACCATCCATGGAGTAAGAAGGAAAGAAAAATATATACAATAAAGAAGAGAAAAAAAACCCAGAGACAAAACATAGTTAAAGACAGATAGGATAATTTAAGTTAGAAAAACTGGCTAGAAGCCGGGCGGTGGTGGTGCACGCCTTTAATCCCAGCACTCGGGAGGCAGAGGCAGGCGGATCTCTGTGAGTTCGAGACCAGCCTGGTCTAGGAGAGCTAGTTCCAGGACAGGCTCCAAAGCCACAGAGAAACCCTTTCTCGAAAAACAAACAAACAAACAAACAAAAAAGAAAAACTGGCTAGAAACAAACCAAGATAAGGCTGAGCTTTCATAAGTAAGACTAAATCTTCATGTGTTTATTTTGGAGCTGGGTTGTGGGCTCTCAAAGAAGAAAAAAGAAAACCTATATTTTGGTGATCCAACGTTAAACCCTAATTTCCACATAGGGTCTGAGAAAGCTGAGAAAAAAAAAACAGATACAGCTTCTTTAAGAGTCTCAGCCTCACAGTAAGCCCTTGAGCAACCAGTATGTTAAATAGAAAAAAAAGAGCCAACCAAAAATGCCTGTTGCAGTGCCATCATAGGGGAGGGGGGATTTAAAATGCAGTTCCTGGTCAAATGCATCTCTGGCTGCCTCTCAAAGAGGTGGGTGGAACCAGCCACTAAAACTGCAGTGGAGGTCCTAGCCATCCCACTTAGCAGTTCTTTGCTCATGCAGACAAAAAAAAGACTAGAGATATACACTAAAGATAGACCCAGAAAGAAAAACCTCTAAGCTACAGTGTGTTTAACAATGTGCAAAGGCTTAAGAAAAAAATGGGTATAGACAGTCATAGAAAGAAATAGTTTAAAATAATAAAGTCTTTAAAGAGAGAAATAAAGTAATATTTAAAAAAGAATAAGAATAAGTCAGGCCGGGCAGTGGTGGCGCACTTAGGAGGCAGAGGCGGGCGGATCTCTGTGAGTTCAAGGCCAGCCTGGTCTACAAAGGGAGTTCCAGGACGGGCTCCAAAGCTACAGAGAAACCCTGTCTCGAAAAACAAAACAAAACAAAACAAAAAAACCAGTAAGTCACATAGAGATGGGAAATACACAAGGAATCTGGATCCTGTATGCCATTGTGGTTTTTTTTTAAATTTTTTGAATGCTGATAAGCAAAAGACAGTTGCTGGGAAACATGGGATTGAAAGAGTGACTGCTGAAATAAACCAGTTTAGATATTTTAAGAATGTTTTAACTTTAAAATGGAAGTAAAAGAATCTACTTGTCAAATGGAAATTAAAAATGCTTTAGGGGAAGAGTTTATGCTTTTGTTTCCACAGGAAACAAGAGGCTATGGGTTATTTCAGAATTAATATGGATCTGGTTTGATCAGGGGCAACCTCCTGAATCTTGACAGGTGATGTATATCAAGAAAGGTATTCCTAGGACTTGGCCATTATCTCAATTTTCTCACGGACCCCTAAAGGTGCCTTCACCATGGATTATTTTCTCTGAATTTGAAATGGACTGAATATTGTAAATGTTATTCTTACTTGATAACTTTTTGTTGTATATAGTTTTACTATATTAAATTAAAAACCTTTCATTTTTATTTAGACAAGAATGGGAAAATATTGTGGAATACTAGTTGAAGATGTGTTCTATTTGTTTATGCTGTGGAACATTTGTTTAATGATGCAAAGATGTGTTACATTCTTTCATGTTGCATTTGCTTAACTCTGTGAAGCTATGTTACTTTGCTGGCCTAAAATACCCGATTGGTCTAATAAAGAGCTGAACTGCCAATAGCTAGGTAGGAGATGGATATGTGGGGCTGCTGGGCAGAGAGAATAAATAGGAGAAGAAGAGGAGGAGTGAGAAAAGGAGAAGGAGAGGAGAATGTCAGGGGCTAGCCATGGAGGAAAGAAAGACATATAAAGTAAAGAAAGGGAAAACTGGGCAGTGGTGGTACAGGCCTTTAATTCCAGCACTTGGGAGACAGAGGCAGGCAGATCTCTGTGAGTTTGAGGCCAGCCTGGTTTATAAGAGCTAGTTCTAGGACAGGCTCCAAAGCTACAGAGAAACCCTACCTTGAAAAAAAGAAAGAAAGGTAGAAAGGTAAAAAGTCCAGAGGCAAAATGTAGTTACAAATAGACATAATTTAAGGATAATTTAAGTTAGAAAAGCTAGCTAGAAAGCCAAACTAAGGCCAGGCATTCATAAGTAAGAATAATTCTCCATGTATTTATTTGGGAGCTGGGTGGTGAGACCACAAAGAGTTAAAAAAAAAACCCTACAACCTAATATTAACCATTAGTGAAAGATTTCTAACATCTTGAGACTTCTTGGCATGAAGGCCAGTACAGTTTTGAAGTAATATAAATCTACTCAAGATTGTCTAAATCCTAAGGATATGTACTGGCCTATAGAGCCTGAAGTTTAGAGAAGGCATAGGGGTTGCTTTGATAATAGCTTAATACCACCATTGAGGACCTATTTTCTTCCTGTTTCTGCTCTACATTCTGCAATGCCAGCTTCCTCCTACTCTCAAGATGTTGCAAACTGTTACTACTTTCTTCTTTGTTCGCACTCACCGATAAGAAGAAGGTAGAGAGAAGGAAAACTGTTGGAGGTTAAGAGGACTGTTTCAGAAGCTTCAAGGCCCTACAAAATGTTTCCTCCTTTCCCATCGGCTTAACTTTTATCAGGTGTTGTGACAGGTCAAGAGAGTACAGCGTTTCCTCCGCCACTTCTGTTCTTGCTAAAGGCACATTAGGTTTGACTAGAATTTAATCCCCTTGATTGGGAAGCCCTGTGAAAAATTATCCAACCTGAGGTCAAGATGCCCCAGTTAACTTAGTTTAGCTTCTGTTAAATCACTTGTTTGTGCAGAAACCCCCCTCCCTCCACCTGTTTATCTTAGCTTCTGCTAATCTGCTTGCTTGCACAAAACCTCCCCTGCAACTGCCAAGCAAGATACTAGGAGTTTTTTTGCCTTTATGTAGCCCTTACTCTAGCTGGGTGTGGTGGCAAGCCTTATTTCCCAGTAGTCAAGAGGCAAAGGCAGGTGGATTTCTGAGTTAAAGGACAACTTGGTCTACACCTTGAGTCCCAAGACAGCCAGGGCTGTACAGAGAAACCTGGTCTTAAAAAATAAACAAACAAAACAAAACAAGATAAAATAAAAACACAATTGTTAAGATTCTGTCTATGTGTTCATTTCTTATGGGCACCTCATAACAGCATCTTGTCTTGAACCAAGAACTAAAGCAACGAATCAGAATTAAGCTCATTAGTTTTCAGGTTAGCCCATATTTCTCATTATTGCAACTAACATGGTCTATTTTTTATCCAAAGCATAAATACAGTTCATGGAGATGTGAACAAGAGCGAGAGTAGTTACCAATGAAAGTGATGATGAGTTTTATAGAGATTATTAAAATGTGTCTGCAGCTACTAACAGAGGTCAGAAGAGGACATCTGGTCTTCTAGAGCTGGAGTTACAGGTGGGACATATGATGTGGGTACTGGGAACAGAACCTGGGTCCTTGGGAAGATCAAAAAGTACAAGGTCTCCAGGTCCAGTTTTGTGCATTTTTATTTGATTGATGTGGGATTCCCCTCTGTATGCTGTGAATACAATTGGTTAATAAAGAAACTGTCTTGGGCCTGTGCAGAGCAGAATAGATGTAGGCAGGGAGTACTAACCTGAATACTGGGAGAAGAAAGGCAGAGTCAGAAAAGCCATGTAGCCCTGCTAGAGACAGACGCTGGAACTTTACCCAGTAAGCCACAACCTCATGGCGATACACAGATTAATAGAGATGGGTTAATTTAAGATATGAGTTAGCCAGAAATATGCTTAAACTATTGGCCAAACATTTTTGCAAATAATATGGTTTCTGAGTGATTATTTTGGGGCTGAGCAGCTGGGGACAAACAAGGGGCCTCTAACAACATTTGATGAATATTTTTGTGACTTTAAATAATGCTAGGTACTTATGCAGAACACTAGTATGAAAGGGAGCATTAATAATGGTATAGCACATTGTTGGGAAGGTTAGAATGGGAAGTATTATTTATTAGGAAACCATGTAGTGGGGGGAGGGATGGACTTCTCAGATAGGGAAGGCTTCCCTTCCTGTTTAAGTGATTAACTGCAATCTGAGGCATTTGATAGGAGAGACGTAGATTTAGGGTGGAGAGTGGCTCACACATCAGAATCCTGGAGGATTGCACATGGGTTCATTCTTTTTGCATCACAAATCGTCACCAGCTTAGCAGCTGGAAACAAGCATTTATGGCCACAAACTCTGGAAATTTGGGTTTTAAGTGTCCCAGGGTATCTCCCTTGGCTAAGGGTTTCAACACAGAGTCAGAGATTGTATTAGGGTATGAATCAAGGCCTCAGGCCAGAGCTATGCTGTCTCCAGGCTATTCAGTGGGAGCATCTGCTTCCAAACTGTGAGGAAGAGGAGAAAGAAGGGGAGTGAGAGTAGGAAAAATGAGAGAAAGAGGAGAGAAGGGAAGGAGGAGGGGAGGGAAGGGGAGGGGAGGGAAGGGGGAGAGGAGAAAAAAAGAGGGAAAGGAAATGGATGCTAGGCATGCTGGTACATTTATTATAACTCATGAACCAATATATATAATTATTAAAAACATTTGGTCCAGAGTCCAGGACCTTAGTTTTTAAACAACCTCCTCCTCCTCCTCCTCCTCCTCCTCCTCCTCCTCCTCCTCCTCCTCCTCCTCTTCTTCTTCTTCTTACCCCAGAATTCCATTCAGGAGAGTCCATTGCATTTAGTTGTCATAATCTCTTTGGGTTCCTCTCTGCCATGCCACCTTCTCCAATTTTCCTTGCTTTTAATGACATTGATAGTTTTGAGGCTGATGGTCAGGTATTTTGTGGGACCCAGTAGTTTTCTGACCTAATTGCTGAGTGCAATCTCATTATGTCTATCCCTAATCTATTTGTTAAAAGCTACTGCCAAACCTAGCCACCCACATTCGGGGTGAGGGGAAGATTAAGCTGTACCTATTGAAGATAGGAATCTAGAAGAATTTGTGGTTAAGTCCCTGGGCCTCACCTCCCAGGTGTTCCTTTCACTGGGACTGTGATGGAGTCCAAGGATTTGCATTTCTAACTAGCTTCCAGGTGCTGCTGCTGTGAACAGGCTTGGCATTTCACAGAGAGGCCTGTGTAACACCTTACAGTGCTCAACAAGCTGGGAAATCCTTGTGATGGTTGGAGCTCAAGAAATCTAATGATAATTACCACCGGAATCAAACTGGCTTGAGTTTCTAGATGAACTGTTATCATGTACTAAAGAGGGCCCAAAGTGTCTTATAGTTGCATTAGATAAGATTTATTTTATTTAATCGTCACAAATGTAAGGGAGAGAAGTTGTCCATCTCCACCCAGCATTAAAATAACAGCCACAGAAAGGCTAGGAGCCTAGTCTTAGGTCACACAGCATGCTAATGATGGGATCAAGTTTAGGGTTGAGTCAGTCGTGTGAGCCATGGACCAGCCCAGGTTTCCATTATCCAGGCCTCTTTCACATGTTCTCAACTTTTAGGACCGTGACACTCTTTAGAGAAGTATTAAATTAGGCACCTTGATTTTGAGTAATTAAAACATGAGAATAAATCTTTTTAAAGTAGCAGTTAGTACGACAGAAGAGGAAATTATGAAAAAGCTGATGGGTGAGTTCAGAAAGATGCCACATAGGTGGAAAACCTCTCTCCCCACCAACACCCAGTTATGGTGATCTTAACTGCTACCACTAAAACTCCATCTGCAGGCAGCACCCATGAAAGTGAGTGGACAAGCACCCGCCCTGCCTTCTTTTTGTCTGCCCATGCGCTCTAACCGCAGCCAGTGCTCTGCCCTGTTGGTAAACTGCCCTTTAGGAAGGCTGGCACTAAGTCCCCTTAGGCTTTCCTTTGAATGGAGAAGACAGCGTAATTCTTCTATTATCAATCATAGTTCTACTTGGAAACGCGGAAATACGGGAAGACCACAGGAGGTTTCTGCATGCATGTGCTATTTTTCTTTAAATTCAGGTAGAGTTGCAACAACAACTTTATAAAGCAAAGAAGTGGGTACATAAGGATCCAAATGAAGGCATAAAAGCTTTACCCTAATAATCGGGTAAAGAAGAATGGTTTTACCTTTCTTTGTAGTTGATGTTTGCACATTATCAGAAATTAAGTCAGTGTATGGCGGTATTGGCTAAAGCAAGCAGTATTTCATCTAGCCACATTTGGAAATACCGATTTTATATATCGAGCCATGTATTCAAGTTCACTCTCATGCAAAGCAAATTCAGCACAGTGTAAACATAGATGGATACCTGCTCTCAAATAGTGGTGAAACTGAGTCAGGGTTCTATGGTGGTGAGGTGTGGTGAGATAATGGTCACTGGCTCGAATTTGAGCCTTTCCAGTGGATGTGTATGTGAGGGCGTGAGGAGGGCAATGAAATATCTATGATGAATCCCATCCAACTGTTTTGGAACGCGGGGATCCAGGACGCATGGCTAGCAAGTGTTAATGACCTTTATTTCTAATGGACCCCTCCAATGTGGTAGCAGTGAGAGGTAGCAGTGAAATACAGTAAGTGATCTAAGGATCTTGGGCAGTGATTGGCTCAGGTGGTAACTGGAGGTTACCTAGCCTAGGGCCGGTGATGTAACAATCCTTTTTTAGTAACAAACGGCCCAAAGGTATTCACCAGAGTGAAGGCAGGCAGACAGGAAGCCGAGCTCCTGAGGTGAGGTTAACTGAATTCTGTCCAGTGGCCGGGGTTAGGGGGAGAGGTGGGAAAGCCAGTAGCTTTTATGGAATTCTGTGCTAAGGTACTAGTATTGTTGGAGGGGATGAAACAAACCACATAGTTAAGGGGCAAAGAATTTGAAAAAGCATAGGACTGCGAGGAACAATTTGAAGCAGTCAGCTGATCTGAGGAGGGCCTTCCGGAAGAGGGGCCCGGGGTTGGAAAGGTTTAGGGCAGCGCTAAAGATCGTGTTTCAGGAAGTGGGCTCCCGGCGTCCTCCACGTCTCCAAGCACCTTTTGGTCTTGGAAGACCTGATCTGGGGAGGGACCGGCCACAGCCAGGCTCCTGGGTACCAGGGTGAGAGCCACGAGCTAGGGCGGGAGGTTTGGGTGTGTTACCGGGGCTTTAAGAAAGCTTTGGAGGCGGCGGCAGCCAATCAGCAGTGCGCGCGTGCCGCCGCGTGCCCCTCGCTCCCCTCACATCCCACGCGCGCCGCGTATGTGCGGCGGCAGACCCCCGCCCAGAGGCGGGGTTTACGAACTCGCGGGCAGCAGGCCACGGCCTCCTTCCCTGCCCTTGGTGCTTGTTTAGGTGCTGCTGCAGCCACAGCGCTGGTGGTGCCAAGACCGAGCCCCAGGTGGAGGTAAAGCCCCGCTGGCGCTGCCTCCGCTTGCGGTTCGGCGTCGGCGGCCCCTGCGGCTGTCCGGGACGTCTTGGCGGATGTGCGCAGTGCCCGAGTGAGGATGAGGCTCTTCTACCAGCTGCTCAAGCAGCCGGTGCCCCAGCAGATCGAACGCTACTCCCGCTTCTCTCCGTCACCGCTCTCAATCAAACAGTTCCTGGACTTCGGTGAGTGCGACGCTGTAGGGCCACTCCCCAGGGCCCCAAGGGAGTGCGGGAGCGGCCATCCCCCCCCCCCCCCCCCCCCGCTTGCTGCAGGGGCTCTTTAGCCTCAAGGCAAAGACCGTGGGAACCGCCTGGGCGGGATGCTGGGGGATACAAGCCTGGGGCTCTCCTGGGGCTGAGGTTTCGGGTTTCAGGAGGTGGAGAGGCAGGGCCTGACACCCCCACGCTCAGCTACGTCCAGGGACCTTCATTCCAGTCGGAACTCCCAACCCTTACTTCAGATCTACTTGACTCAGACCGCTCTGTCCTTAAAACTTGAGAAAGATCTCTTAAACGTTTTTATTTTTAGAGTTTTTAATGGTTGTGTAAGACGTGTTTAGAAACACCTTGAGGTTGAGTAAATCCTGCAGTGGCATTTTGTTCCTTTTCTACTGTTAAGGTAGCCTGTAGTGAGTGGCCTGACCTGAACGTCTTCATTATGATACCGTAAACAGTCACAATCGTGGGCTGCAGATGCCTTAGATGTTGGGCAAGAGTTGACTTGTGGGCTCCTGGCTACAGAGCAGGGCTTCTAGGATTGCTCCAGCCTGAGTGTGAGCAAGTACCTTTCCTTGGTGTCCCTTGCACTCTGTTGGCAGCTGAGTTAGTACTTGGTTTACATGGATTGGGGTGGGAAGGGAGAGGACCCCAATAAAGCCTGTGGCCTAATTTAGCTGGGAATAGATTCTATCATCTTCCATTAACTGATCAATCGTTCCCCCAGAGGATGTCATTCCAACTCCAGCAGGCGGAATGCGGTTGTGAAACACCTGAAAACAAAACAAAAATGGAATTCAGCATTGCCGAAGGAAAATCAAGATGACGGGCTCTCCAAGCCTAGAACGGTTTAATTCTTTTGATTTAAAAATGACATGTGATGGTGTCAGTTGGGTATAAAAAGTGCAAAATTGATAGAACCTTCTGGGAAGACCAGATATGCAAAATGTGATGTTGTCTGTACTTGGGGGGGGGGTATACAGGATGGAAAGAGGGTGTATAGGTTAAAGGTTTAAGCTGATGCCAAACTGTTTAGAAATCAAGCTGCCAAAGACAAATGATAAAAATCTAAGACAAGTGAGCAACTGGCCTTTTCATCTTGAGTTTCATTATCAAAAGCTTTTTCAGTAGTTGGACCCTATTATCTCTCCCTCCAACCCTCCCTCCCTCCCTCTCTCGCTCGCCACTTGTAAAATTTATTTTAAACATTTTATTTATGTATGTTTTTGTGGTTGTTTGGGCACACGTGTCATGGTGCCTGGTGCCTCTATAGAGGTCAGAGGACACCTTGTGGGAGTTCTTTCCTTCTATCATGTGGGTCCCAGAGATCAAACTCTGGTGGCCAGGCTTGGCACCAAATGCCTTTACTCACTGCGCTTTCTTGCCCCACCCTACTTGCAGAGTTTTAGAGGTTTGAGGCGGATCCTGATCACACAGCTTATAATGAAAACCTTGCTATAGCTATAAGTAGGCATGTTTTTCTAACTTATTATGAACATAGAAAACTTTTGTTAAATAAAGTGAGACAAATTGATTCTGAGTAAAAAGAACAAAGGGAATCATGGTCACTCCCACATTCAGAGTTTGTGATCATTCTAGTAGTGTACTTGAAATTTTTGTTAATTTACATCTCTGGCAGCAAGTATCTCCGGTGTTAATAGGCATCTTGGCAAGGACGTTATTTGAGTAGGAAAGTTGCAGGAGGGAATAGATAGTGTGGTGGTGGATAATTTATGGGGCAAGTATCTAGAAACAAATGCTCGCTATTTTGAAAGTGTTGAGATCAGTGGTTTGGGGCAGGGCCTCATGTTCTGAATTTTTGGTGTTAGTAGTGTAGGGGTGGAATATAGGGGACTGGTATTTTTAGGAGCCCCCAGGGTCATTCTAAAGTATCATCAGGGTTAAAAAACCATTAACTAGATGTACTTCTGGCTCATCTGCTGTTCCTCTTACATCTATGTGGAGTATTTGTTTAAGCCTTTAAAATAAGAATTTCTTGAATTATATCTTTACTAGATTTGGTCTGCAAGAATAACAAGTATTCTAAGTGATCATTTCCAAGTGCAAGATTAAGAAAAAAAATCAATGTAATTATATGTTCTTTTTTGGCTCAAAGTGACAGTTCCATGGTTTTAACTTCAAAAGATGCCAAAGAAACTGGGCAGAAAAGGTCTTTTTTCTAGTTCTGTTGACTAGTTTTGCAATTTTTGCATAAGTTTCACTTAATTCGCATCTTGCTTTTTAAACTTAACACAAAAGAACTTTCTTTATATGTACCTGTAAGCTTCCTTTTCATTTCTATGACTTTTGAGAGTTCGTACGGGTGTAGTGTAGTTAGACAGCCCATAATTGATGGCTTGTGGGATGTTTCTAGTCTTTGCTAAGACAAGTACTACAGTGAATTATTGTGTACATTGTAATTTCACGCATGGCTAGTATAGATAGAATACAAATTCCTAAAGGTGACCTTACTGCATCAGGAAGGATGCCCATTTGTAGTTTTGATAATTCTGAACAAATTCCTTTCCATAGGAGTTGTCTGTTTATCCTGGAAGTTTCCAGGACAGAGTACCTGTTTTCCTGTACTTTTGATAGGTGAAAAGTCATGTTTACACAGAAATGGTTTTTCTTCAAGTAATGTTGACTTTTCATTGTGGACGATTGTAACATATGGAAGGGCTAGTAGACTGTGCTATCTGAATATGTCTGCATGTGCAGGCTGTTAGGGTTTCTTATCAAAGTTTGGTTTATTTCAGAAAGACAATTTTTACTTTTTACCCAGTACTCTAATTTTTTTCTTTTGAGTTAACTTTTCTCTAGAGATTTGGTATATTCCTGTGAAACCTTCTATGGAAATCTGTGGCATTGGTCTGTATAGGTATTCTGTGTCATATGGAATCTCTTTGGATAGATTTTTCTAGAAAATAATTTGGCCAGTTTGGATAGATGAGATAAGCACAACTCCCTTCATTCCCTTTCCATTTAAAAGCCCATTTTTAATTTTGTGCTTTTAAAAAATTTCAGTTTGTATTTTGACAAGTTTACAAGTGTATATAATATTCTTATTACTTTCTCCCATCACTGTCAACTCCCATCCCACAGTCCCTTTCCTAGGTTCATGACTTTTGGGTTGGTTTTATGATCCATTTAATTGAACCAGAGCTGTCTGTGTGACCGTTGGGTTGGAACTTGGTAGGGCCGTGTTTATTTATTGAGGTAGGTTCTGACATCCCTGAATAGACCAGTCCTCAAATTCAGATTTGCCTACCTTTGCCTCCTGAGTGCTATGATTAAAGATATGTGCCACCATGCCTAGCTATATTTAGGAGCAGTCTTACTTTCTAGTCCAGGCTAATCCTGAACTCAGAGTCCCTCTCGATGGTCTTCTGAGTGCTGGGATTACAGTTGCGCACCACTATATGCAGCTTGATAGTAGTTTCTTGATGGTTTCCCTTTCTTTCTTGGTTTACATCTTTATTCACCATCCTTCTCCCAACCTCTAGTTTAGGTAGAATTTCATTTTACTAGAACTCACCTTGTAGAACAAACTGGCCTTGAACTCTTAGTGATTCCTCTGTTGGTTTCAACGTTTTGAGTGCTGGAGTTACAGGCAGGAGGCACCAGACCTGACTTTCACCCTCTTCTTTTTTTTTTTTTTTTTTTTTTTAATTTTCGAGACAGGGTTTCTCCATAGCTTTTGGTTCCTGTCCTGGAACTAGCTCTTGTAGACCAGGCTGGCCTCGAACTCACAGAGATCCACCTGCCTCTGCCTCACGAGTGCTGGGATTAAAGGCATGCCACCACCGCCCGGCCCCACCCTCTTCTTGATTCAGTTAGCAGGTAGTTTATTTGGTCAAGTTTATTTCTTAGTTTTATGGCTTTGATCTTTCAGTTCATGTGACATTCTTAGATCAATTTTGTTCTTTTTTTCTTTTTAAAAACAAGCAGAATACAATTTTCTTTTTGGTCATTGCCTTTTATTTAAGGTCTTTTCAATTGTTTTAAATTTTATCTTAATTTTATATATATGTATATAGGTGCTTGGCCTGCATACATGCTTGTTCACCCCTTGCTTACCTGGTGCATGTAGAGACCAGAAGAGGAAGCCAGATCACCTGGACAGACCGTTACAGACTGTTGTGAGTCGCTGTGTAGGTACTGGGAATTGACCCCAGGTTCTCTGGAAGAGCAGTCAGTGCTCTTAACTCTGAGCTATCTTTATTTCAGTTCCTGAGGCTTAAGAGTGGTTGATCAGTGCTTTAGCTGGTGATAAGTGTATTTGACTCTTACCCCAGTCTTTTCTGTATCCTGGAAGATGTTTATTCTTTTATGAGTCAAGGTTAGCTTGAAAGAGTTGAAACTTCCATTGTAGGTTTATTATATATATTATCTTCAGTTATATTGAATGATTGCAGAATGTTCTCTAGGTTCTTTGACTTATTGATGTTTGTTGTTGTATGTGTCATTTTGTGTGAGAATTCCTTGAACAGCAGAAAGAAGGCTATTCTCTCTTCTCAGGTTACATAATTATATATACCATATTATTATTTAGGCTTTTTATACCTTGTTAAATTTTCACTTGATTTATTGTTGACCAAGTGAGAAAAGTTAGTCTTATTTTTTGTTTTGTTTTTGTTTAGTTGTTGTTGTTGTTGTTTTTCGAGACAGGGTTTCTCTGTAGCTTTGGAGCCTGTCCTGGCACTAGCTCTGTAGACCAGGCTGGCCTCGAACTCACAGAGATCCGCCTGCCTCTGCCTCCCAAGTGCTGGGATTAAAGGCATGCACCACCACCGCCTAGCGAAAAGTTGGTCTTCTAGTTTGATTCTATTTTTCCATATATCTCTTAGTTTCTGTCATATGGTTGTTAATATGATCCTTGATGCTTGTTAACTGTCATGTCCTCGTGGTGAGTTGTAGCTTTTAGTTTCATGCTTTTTGGTCTGGATTCAGCCTTATTTGATGTTGAGATCTTCTTGTTGTCATTATTATTTTCAGTTTTTTTGAATTACTTTGCTTTAAATATTTTTCTAAATGTAAAGTTGGTTTTACTTTGTAACAATTGTTTTTATTTATATAGCAGTTTTAGCCTGAATGTATATATTGGTAGAAATCAGTGTATTGGTCATACATAATGGTCAGCATCTGCAAATTTTCCCTTTTGTTTTTAATGCCTTAATTTTTCCCTGTCACATAATTTATTTCTTTATTTTACCTTATTTTTATTAAAATTTAAGTTTGAATTTTTATTTCATTTGTTATAATTATTTTATTTCCATAACTTTTAAAGATTATTTTATGTAAGTATTTTGCTTGCATGCACTCTGCTTGATGCCCTCAGAGGTCAGATGAGGGTGTCAGATCCTTTGAAACTGGAGTTAAGGATGGTTGTAAGTCTCTTTGTGAGTGCTAGAAATAGAACTCAGGTCCTTTGCAAGAGCAACACGTATTCTTAACTGCTAAGTCATCCAGCCCCCACTTCATTTCTTTAGACTAAATCTCCCTTTGTTCAGTTATGATCACTGCTTCTAGCCACATGGCCTTCTTGAGCAGTTGACATGTGGCTAGAGTGGCTGAGAAACTTAATTTAGTCGAAATTTAAAACAAACTTGATTGAATTCACTTTAAAATTCCGATGTGTGTGGGTGTTCAGATGCACGTGTGTATATGGTGTGGAGGCCCAAGGACCATCTTGGCTCTCCTTCCTTGGGAATTACCTACTTTGTTTTTGAGACCTGCAGCTCACCAGGTTCACAGTAAGTTCAGCCAGTGATCTTACTGTCTCTGACCCTGCAGCAAGAGAATTGTAAGTCTAAGCCACCATGCTTGACTTTGTTGTTATTGTTGTTTTGTTTTTCAAGACAGGGCTTTTCTGTGTAACCCTGGGTGTCCTTGAGCTTTCTCTGTAGACCAGGCTGGCCTCAAACTCACAGGGCCTGCTTCTACCTCCCAAGTGCTGGGATTAAAGGCATGCACCACCAACCGCCCAGTTGCCTGACATTTTTAGGTGTCTTCCTGGGGACGGAACTCAGGTTCTCATATTTGTGAGGCAAGTTTTTTACTGACTGACTTATCTCTTCAGCCCTCAGTTAATTTCATGTTTAGAATAATTTGGAAAGAAGAATTTACCTTAACAAGTATAAACTCTATGGAATCTAATTATAGGCCAGTTCTTTGTGAAATATAGCCTCTAAATTGTGATGTACTGTACATGTATGATACATAACAGAGAGCAGGTAATTAATATAAAACCACTAAGATATTTCTTAACTTTATTGATGCGCTGAGGATTAAATCTATATTCTACATCTTCCATATTGATTATGTATTAAAATATTTTACATGTGTCAGGATAAACAAAATATTAAAAATACAATATATTTTATGTTAATATAGCTGCTAAGAAATTTCAAATTGTATGTGTAGTTCATATTCTGTTGGACAGTGTGTGGTTTCAAATAGTATGTTAATTTCTTAGTGGGAACACTATAATACCACATTTTATATACAAAATAAACTTCTATTCGTTTTACTTTTTAATATAGATTTCTTGCAGGAGGGGGAGTCCTGAGACAGGGTTTCTCTGTGTCACAGGTCTGGCTGTCCTGGAACTTACTTTATAGACCAGGCTGGGCTTGAATGCACAAAGATTCCCCTGCCTCTGCCTCCCAAATGCTGGGATTAAAGGCGTGCGCCACCACACCTGGCTTAATATAGCTCTTACGTGTTTTGTTCTGTTTTCCTTTTTCTTTTTGTAAAGTCTCTGTATTTTGAACTAATGAATTGTTTGAATGGCCCTTAATATTATGGTGGTTCTTATACCATTTGTACAACCCTTTATTTCTGTCCCTTAAGATTGTTTGAGTCAATAATTCTCTTTATGATTTTGCCTTATGATTTTTTTTTGTCTTCTGATTAAGAAAAGGCCAACTTGGACTATTATGCAGTAATTAGAGAAACATTCTTGTGACTGTGGAGTGAGTCGGTAGGTAACAGTTTACACCTTCATTGGTTTTCATTTTTAGCCTCACTGTTTCTGGTCCTCTCGTTAGCAACTTTTGTCTCCTCCCTGCACACTTCCTTCCCATTTGTTTATTTTTCAGTTACGTTTACACAGTCTCACTTGTAATGAAGATATTCCTGTTCTTTGCTCTCGATTTTGTCTTAACTCCTCCCTTTCCAGTGTGTGGATGCCTGCCCCTTTGTAGCTTCTCGGCTTCCTCAGCTCAGGTTTCTCTGCACAGCAAGCGCTGGAACTCCTTAAATGACATGGGGTCATTACATCACTTGCCTATAGCCTCTCCACATAACAATACAGCGTCTCCTAAGTTAAACCACCAGAAAGCAAACTATTGGACAAACCTCCTCTAGCTTTTCACAGACCTACATGCTTTGCTATCTACCCTAAACACCAGCTCTGTGAATCCTATAGGCTAGAGCCAGTTCCATTGTTCTTGCTATTCTTGAGGTTTAAGAGCCCAGCTGCCTTTGGCTTTGCTTTTGAAAGTATTTTAAGACTCTGTTACCCACAGAGATGTTGACTTCGATGCCAAATGCCTGCTCTCTGTAAAGTCTCAGGTTTTTAAGTCATCTTGCTCTTCAAAGCTTGGTTACCAGTGCACAGAACAACAATTTCATTCCTGGAAAATTGAAAGGGTGTATTCAAAGATTGTGCTAGGAAAGGGGGAAGCCATCTCATCCTTCTTTCTCAATGTGTTTATTTTGCTTCTTTACATGTGCCCTACAGATCTTTCCTGTAAGTGTAAAAGGTCTGATGCTGTGAGGGACTGCCAAGAATTAGACCAACCTGTTTAGAGACAGAAACCGACTATTTAGAATTAAAAGAGAAGGGAGCAACTTAGGGTCTGGATATTGTACTTAGCTTGTTGTACCTTGGTCATTGTTTAAAAAACTGGCCTTAGCCAAGCAGTAGTGGTGCACACCTTTAATCCCAGCACTCAGGAGGCAGAGGCCAGTGGATCTCTGTGAGATCGAGGCCAGCCTGGTCTATAATCGAGTTCCAGAACAGCCACCAAAGCTACACAGAAAAACCCTGTCTCCAAAAACAAACAAACAAACATCGAACAACAAAAAAAAAGTTAATCTTTAGGCCTTTATGATCTGATAGGGCTGGATTTCCATGGAACCTCATTTATTAGACTGTGGGACATCTTTTTTTTTTAATTTTTTATTGAGAAAAAGAAAAAAAAAGTTTCCGCCTCCCCCAGCCTCCCATTTCCCTCCCCCTCCTCCCACCCTTCTCCCCCTCCTCCCACTCCTCTCCCCCCTCCCTCTCCAGTCTAAAGAGCAGTCAGGGTTTCCTGCCCTGTGGAAAGTGCAAGGATCTCGCCCCTCCGTCCATGTCTAGGAAGGTGAACATCCAAACTGGCTAGGCTCCCACCAAGCCAGAACATTAAGTAGGAACAAAACCCAGGGCCATTGTCCTTGGCTTCTCAGCAGCCCTCATTGTTCGCCATGTTCAGAGAGTCCGGTTTTATCCCATGCTTTTTCAGTGACTGTGGGACATCTTAAAGCATCTAAATTTGAAGTTCTGACTTTGTTCCTTTTACAGCACTTGAGTATCTTTCATGTACTTGATTAGCCTTTTATTATTATCACAGAAGGTAGAAAATTTCATATGTCTCCTGCCATGTTGATCTTCCTCTTCCCACTGCCCTGCTGCTGCTAGCCCACCCCCTCTCCCTGTCTGCTTTCATGTCACATGTGTTGTTGCCCATATTTTCTCTCCTTCTAGTTTCGTGACTTACACACACCCCTAGCATCTGCATACAGAGAAAACATTACTTTTTGTTTAATATAATTTCTAGTTCTGTCTCATTTCCTACAAATATCATGATCTCATTTTTCTTTATGGCTGATTAAAATTCATTTGAGTATGTGTACATTTATCCATTCATTTATTGATAGCTGTTTTCATTCTTTTTGCCGTTGTTAGCAATGCAGCAGTATATGTGTGTGTGCAGGGATCTCTGTGGACTTGAGGTTCTTTGACTACCCAGGAGTGGACTAGCTAGGTTGTGTGTTTATTCACTTTTTGAGGCACGTTCGTACTGATTATCATACTGGTTGCTCTCCTTTGAACTCCCACTAGCAGTGAGTTAGGGTTCTTTGAAGAGGACATAGCTTCACTTACTGACCTTGTTGATGTCTGGGTGGTTTCCTTCTATTAAGCTTTTAGGAAATTGATCAGACTGTTGGCAAGATTTAGGAAAACTTACCTTTGTTGCTGGATGCAAGTACAAAATATAACCACTTTCCATTTTTTTTATATTGCATTAAATTATTTTGCTTTGGTGATAATTCTGTCTCAAGAGTTGGGTAAATTTTTTTTGGAATATATTTGTCTAGGAATGTCTCTGATCAGAACCTGTTTTTTCTCATTGTTTTTTATTAGTAGATGTTTAAGAGTATCTTTAAATTCACAGCAAAATTCTGGAAATGCAGAAAGTCAAGAGTTCTTTTGTACCTCCCAAACACACAGCCTCTGCTGCTTTCAAAGTTCTGTACCAGTGTGGGACCTAAAGGAGCTGCCAATAGCAGCTAATAAAACAATAAATAACAACTAATAAACAATCATCATCACCAAAAGCCAGTTGTTTACACTAGAAATTGTTCTTTGTGTTTATTCTGAGTTTTGACACCTCCCGTTTTTCTAAATAAAGCTTTACTGGAGCATAGATATGCTCATTCGTTAAATTCTGTAACTTTGATTTCCTCCACAACAGCAGAGTTGAGTTGTTGCCAGAGAATGTGTATTATGGTTTACAAAGCTGAAAGTGCATATTGTCTGGTCCTTTAAAACAAGTTTGACAGCCCCTGGTCTAAGGCAATTCAGTTCTTTCTTTAAAGAGTAAGCAGTGTTGCTCTTAAGGTGCATTTAAGTGATAAAGCTGTTTGTCCTGAATCCCGCTAACACTCAGCCTTCCTTATCTGGAATGTGTTTTTGGGTGGCCCAGACTTTTCCAGATAATCTAGTAGTTTACTTATGGAGTGTCTTGTTTCTGAATAGGATTTCCATATGAATGGCTTTGAAAGATTTTATAGGTTTAATTTACAAAACTGTCAGTAAAATTTAAGTATACTTGTTTCCCTACAGGGTTGCCAAAATGAGTTTTTTTTTTAAATTTTAATTGTAATGCCTAACATAGGAACTACAAGGTTTTTCTTTCTTTCTTTTTTTTTGCCTGATTGCTGTATTACCTGCATTTTTGTTCTGCCTAAAGTATGTGGTAACTTTAATCTGGGTTTTCAATTATTTGCATGAATTCCTTGTTTTTGTGTTGGTAGTCAGTGAAGAATGTGTTGACTAGCACAGCAGCAAATTATGCAAAGAGACTATGGGTGGCTCACCTGGTATTCACAAGTTTTCCGTCTTTGACATGTAAATTGGCATTGAAATTAGCATTGAAATATCCTTTTTATATTATATGCTTTTAGGGCTAATTTCTCTTGGTATTTCTTTTCCTGGCAGAACTAAGTTTGGTCATGGCTCATTTTAGGTTAGGTATCCTGCTTATCTCTTGTTTTTCCAAGACAGGTTTTCTCTGTGTAACAGCCCTGGCTGTCCTGGAACTCACTCTATAGACCAGGCTGGCTTCAAACTCATAGAAATTTTCCTGCCCCTGCCTTCTGAGTGCTGGAATTAAAGGTGGGTGTGCCACCACGCCAGGCTTTAATATGTCTTATTGAAAACCCTGGTCCTGATCATTGGTTCATCTTCTAAGGTTGTACCTTGTGCCGTAATGAATGACATAAAATTGTATTAGACATAAAATTACGTTATGTAGGTGGATATTGATATATGCTCTCTCTAATTGAACACTTTGGATTCTAATCTAGTGGTTCTCTATTTCTGGCAGCAATGATTTTATTTTCATTCTTAGGCTTGATCTGGGATTCTGTCCTAACATTTGCTTTACACCTGTAATGTTTTGTTTGTTATTCCTGCTCAGAGGTCAGTATACAATAGTCTCACTGTTGGGAATAAATGACCAACTCTTCTACATTTTCCCACACCATCAAGTTTGATACTGTCTCGTCTGGTGCTAGTCAGAAAACAGTAAGGCCTTTTGAAATTTGTGGCACACTCCAATGTTATATTTTGGTAGATCTGAGCATGTGCGAGCTTCTGTGTGAGTGTAGGAATTACAGGGGTGTGCCACCATACCCCCGGCTTCTATCTAGTAACAGAATGTTTCCTTAAGTTTGGTAGCAGTTATTTCTTGATAACCCGACTGATTTTATACTGACTGTGTTACTTTTTTCCTGATTCTGCCACTTCAATAGAAAGTGAAGTGGTCATTGTTGTGTTTCCGTCCCTGTACTTGTCACACAGTGCTCTGAAGGAGTAACCCCTTCCGGAGAATGCTGCTTGCCACACGCTGAATCCCTTCTCTAGAAATTGTACTTCCCTGACGCTACCCATCTTTGGCTAGTGCTGTTTACACATTGTAGCTAGATGTCTCTGGCTGATGTACTCAATTGTCTTTCTGTTTTAAGTCTGAGCTTGGCTTCACTGAAACTATTCCAGGAGGAAATTAGACTTTATATGGCCGCTGGAAAAGATTGACTAGATGCCACTGCCACTAGAATTTATAGAGAATGGGTACCCAAACTTGGTGTAAAATGTGGTACCTTTTGATTCTCAGCACAGCTGTACCCATTTTACAAATCAGGAAACTGCAGTTCTGAGCAGGCGAGACTATCATGTGCAGTGGGGCAGAGCTGGTTTCTGTTCCTAGTCCTCCTCCCATTTCTTTCTAGCTTAGAATGGTGCTGCTGGACTGGGCATGTGTGAAAGTGGAGGCAAACCTCAACAAATGCATCGTCATCACTTGTCACAGATTAAGAACATCAGCCGGACTCATTTTCAAGTACGGCTAGTTTTCTTAACGGATTTGTTGAGCTTGTATCCTCTATATTCGGAATCATCTGAAAGAGAAGGAGAAAAGAGAGGCATGCAGACTGAAGGTTTCTGTGATTAGTTTCCTACGAGGCTGGACAAAAAGCTCAAACATGAACATAAAGACTAAAGTGTATAGGGTAGTTAGGATAAGTTTTAATGCTTAATGGCCACCATTTGATCCTGAGGAATTCTTTGATTTGCTTTTCCTCGTTTAGTTGTATGTGATTAGATGCTACTCTATGGTTCATGGTTATCAGTCACAGCTGCTCAGAAGAACCAACTTGGGAGTGCCTGTAAACTACAAGCCTAAGCCACCTAACGCAGTCTCTGAGAATAGTGTCTAGGTGCTCATACATGGGTGATTACATTGTGCTTCAGGAGGTAAAAAAACCACAGTGTCACATCCAGTAAGTTTTTGCTCAAGCCCAGGATTTTAAAAATTAACTCTAGGGACAGAACCCATGGAATGCTGAAGATTACCACTTAAGTCACTGTAGAGTATTGTCAGCATAGTTGATTATTCGTGGTTTGGAATAAAACAGGAATTGGAAAGCATTAGAAAATTGCTAGGGATAGTCACGTCCTTTGAGATGTTCATATATAAATGAGAAGTTATCTAGGAATGTGTGAGGTAGTCATCAAATTGCCTTTTATTTAAAGTCATCAGGAATGTTCTGGATGGAGAGACACAGAAGAGCACATACGGGAGCAGATGCTTTCAGCATTCACACCTTCCTTCTTTGACTGTTTACTTTCTTTCCGGGTTTGTCTCAGAATTTCCATTACTAGGCAAGCTGAGCGTGTGCTATAATTGGAAACTGTAAGGAAACAAACTTAAATCTTCCCCTTTTAGAGTCAGTGGAAACTTGAGCTGAACTACCATTTATAGCAGCGCTTCTCAACCTAACGACGGCTGTAACCCTCCAATACAGCTCCTCATGCTCTGGTGACCCCAACCATACAATTATTTTCAATGCTACTTCATAACTGTAATTTTACTACTGTTAATGAATCGTAATGTAAATATCTGTGTTTTCTGATGGTCTTAGATGACCCCAGTGAAAGGGTTGAGTGACTCCAAAGGAGTTGTGACCCACAGGTTGAGAAACACTGACCTATTATAGCCTCTCCTGTGTTATACATGAGACAGTAGAAGCTCTGGGTAATGAAGGGATTGTCCCCATCTTCAACCAGTGATTGACATAGCATCTTGGCCACCTCTTTCAAAGAAAACCAGTATTTTTTTTTCTGGGAGGCTAAGTGAAATTATATTTCTGTACATGTCAGACACCATAGTGGATAGGTTTAGCTGTGATTTCACCATCATATGAAGTAGATACTCTCATTCCTGTATGAAGCCTAGATGGTTTATATCTCTTACCTAGGCAAACTTAGGGGCAAATCCATGGATAAAATGGCGCTAGATTGAACTTTTTTATGCCGGGCAGTAGTGGTGCACACACAGAGGCAAGCGGATCTACAGAGTGAGTTCCAGGACAACCAAGGCTACAGAGAAACCTTGACTTGAAAAAAACCTGACAAAACAACAACAAACCTGGTTCAGTTGAACATAAATGTGCCCTTTCTCCCAGGGTAATTATAGCAAACATTGTCTATAGATATTTAGTTTTCTCTGAATTTATTCTCATAAATAATCAGAAAATGGAATAATTTTAAAAGTTTTTTGTTTTATCATTTCAGGACTGTCAGTTTAGTACCTACTCCATTTTCTTATATTGAAATAGTTATTCTGATCCCAAAGACTATTACTTGCTAATTTGTTGGGTTTTCTATGGAAATAGGAACAGTATGTAGATTTACACCCAGGCCTTAATTTTTGGTATCTGTCAGCAGTGTAGACTTGGGAGAACTGCTTAATCCTATCACATTTAATGCCCTTTTCTACAAAATAGAAATGATAGCATATAACCATTAGATTGCTTTATTGACGATCTCGATTGTGCCACACTAGGCATGACATATGGTAGGTACTCGGCAGGCATTGCTTATGGCTCTATCATAAATTGGCGGCACAGCATTGTCTACATGAAGCTAGTTTCTAGCTAAGAATAAGAGGTACATAGGAAGCTCTTGACCTTGAATGTTATTTTGTTTCAAGTTTGTGAACTGACAGTCTCTGCTATACCAACTGATCATTTCCCAAGGAATAGGTAGCACGTTCACGTTATTTGTGCTATCAATTATGACTTTGAACTTCCTTTATTCACTATGGTCATTCACTAAATATTTTTCCTCAGTGAAATTCAGAAATGGGTATCATGTAGCCTTTACCTAACTATTCCTGCTTCCATGACAACAATACTCACCAATTTGCTGTTAGGACTATAGATCTATAATCTTCCAGAATTAGATTTCTGTGTGTGTGTAGTGACATTGGCTACCTAATGATTGTTACATGACTCTAGCACAGTGGTTCTCAACCTGTGGGTCACTATGCCTTAGGGGAGGGTTTGAATGACCCTTTCACAGGGGTCACCTACGACCATCAAAAAGCAGATATTTACATGATGATTTATAGCAGTAACAAAATTACAGGTATGAAGTAGCAACAAAAATAATTTTATGGTTGGGGTTATCACCACATGAGGAACTGTATTAAAGGTCACAGTGTTAGGGAGGTTGAGAACCACTAGAGTCTAAGTGATCCCAGCTCTGGTAAGTTCTGTATACATCTGTATTTCTTCCTACTCTGATCTGATGCACCATGTTGCCTTATTTCTACTGTGTTATTCGGAAGTGGGGTTACTAGGTCATGTGATAGTTCTGTGTTTGTGCATGTGTGTCCATGGATGTGGAGGCCAGAAAGCCAGAAGACACCCTTTGATGCCCCTGCCTCCCTATTGCTTAGATTGAAAGTATGTGTTACTATGTTTGATTTAAAGTCTTATAAATACAGCTAGAGAAAAATCAAAGAGCTACTCTAAATTATGTCCTGTTAAAATTTATTCAATTTAACATGATTAATGGAAAATATACATCCCAAACGCCAACATTACTTGCCAGTGTTATTAAAAAGCAACATGTACATGAGCAGGACCATTTTGTTGGATTTCATTCCTCGCTAGTGCTTTTTCCTTTCATTGTTCTCCTTTTCCACCTACTCCCTCCCACTGCTAGTTTCCAATCAGCCACACCAAGTGTTATGGCTGAAAGTTGGGGATGAAGATAACCATCAATAATCCACACAGGAAACTATTAGAGGGTTGTATTCACAACAAGACAGATCATGGAAGATGTCCTTAACTGTCTTTCATTATAAAACATTACTAGGCCACTTCATTAACAGACACAATAATTATTTTTCTTTTCTTTCCTTCCTTTCTTTTTCTTTTTTTCTTTTTGGTTTTCCAAGACAGGGTTCTCTGTAGCTTTGGAGCATGTGCTGGAACTAGCTCTTGTAGACCAGGCTGGCCTCAAACTCACAGAGATCCGCCTGCCTCTGCCTCCCAAGTGCTGGGATTAAAGGTGTGCGCCACCGCTGCCGGGCAATGGTTATTTTTCTGTCTCCTATAAATCAATTGAAAAGAGGGTTCAAGGTAACAACTATTATGGAAAAATCTAGTGTGTGAACTCTTGCTCTCAGGTGACTAGACAAATACTTCTGGTTGCCTCTTGATTTCTCCACGAGGAGGAATCCCCAAATTAAATTGAAAGTCATTGTAATTTCTCTGCCTAGTCTTCACATGTCTTGGTAAATATAAAGCTGTGTAGAACCAGGCAAACTGTAGGGCTCTGGACATGAATAGTTATCTCCAACTTTCAGTGAAAGAACAGAGTATAAAAAGCAAAGGGACAGGGAAAAACTGAGCGGGAGAGTGCATGCGGAAGCCTAGATTTAAATCCCCAGCACTGAAAGCAGACAGAAACAAGAGAGTCAGGATCCTGAAGCCAGGGAGGAAAACAAGCCCTGTGAATGTGAGCTAGTGCCTCACGTGTATTTGAGGAGTCAGAATTTTCCTCCTCACTGTTTCCTCTTTGTTGTCTTCTAAATAGATGTTAGGAAAAAGTTTAACTGGTAATATCAAACAAGAGGAAGCATATAGATAAAAGTAGAATAAAGTAGAAAATAAGAATTAAGGAATGTAGAGAAGTCAAGTAAGTGGGAGAGGGAGGGATGAGTCAAATAATTGGAAAGAATAGCTGGAAAAGATATGTAAAAACAACACTTTTGAGAAGACTTATTGAAAACTAAGGGTTGGGGGCTGGAGAGATGGCTCAGTGGTTAAGAGCATCGCCTGCTCTTCCAAAGGTCCTGAGTTCAATTCCCAGCTACCACATGGTGGCTCACAATCATCTGTAAAGAGGTCTGGTGCCCTCTTCTGGCCTTCAGGCATACAGACAGAATATTGTATACATAATAAATAAATAAATAAATAGATATTTAAAAAACAATTTAAAAACTAAGGGTTTTGATACATTCATTATAAAAATGGTTGCTAGAACCCTTGATTTAAGCTAAGTATTCAACATCTAGGATAAGATACCTTTAACGTATATGAGGAAAGCCACAGAAAAGTTGTAAAAATCAGACATTTATTTTTAGGTTCACTAATTAGTGAACTAATGAAAAAGACTTATGCTCCTATTTAAGCTGATGTATAATTAAGGTAGCTAAGTACAAAGAATTTGTTCTTGAAGCTAAATTAGAATGTAGGAGGGAAAACTTAGAATTTTTAAGCTATTCTGCATTAAAAATATAAACCTCTCAGAGCATGATTACATCTTCCAAAGCGTCATTGAGAAGCTATAATGGGCAAGGTGCTGTGCTAAGTGCTATGGGGGATGTCAAGACAAGTCTCTCTACGGGTTTGTAACAGTCTGATAGCCCAGTTCCACCAGAGTCAAACACTTGCTGAAACTGATTCTCTTAGATCGTGCCTAAAGGCTAAGTCTTCTAGATAGTACAGATTTGACAGGTAAACCATTTAGGACTTTTAATTTAAACTCGTAAATGGTAGGAATACTGAGCACATCCTTATGATTTTGAATGTGATGTGGAGTCGTCTGATGGCCTGAGGCTCACAGAAGCCTAGAATACAGTCATGCTCTGAGAACTGATAGTACAAATAACAGACAATTTAACCTTGCTGGCCATGGCTTTAAAATGTTCTGCTTGATCATCACCAGGTATTACTGTTTGCTATTTAATGAAGCCTACTTCTAAGATTAAGAGTATATCTATGCTCAGTGTTGAACACTAGTCTCCACTAAACCTCTGCGAAGGAGGTGCCATGATTTTATGGATGGTTAAAATGAGATATAGAAGGGTGAAAAAGTCTGTGAGTGCTTAAAGATTCAGACCGAAATCTGGCTGCAGCACCAGATCTTACTGCTGTCCTGTCGAGTCATATACTTTTATCTGAATCATGAGGTTCAAAACTTCTGAAAGTAGATTTAAGTTTTGGCACCCAGCTTATTTGACAGAATATGGTTTGGGCTGACTTGAAACAATAGACTTTATTTTACTTAATGTAAATGTTCATGTATTTCACTGTAGCTGTATTGTATCTGTATAGTATTTGATGTCTATTGCTTAAGTATAGCATATGCTCTTTTGAAAAATGGGGAGAACTTTTGATTCTGGAACCATCTAGTCCCATGGGTTTCAGAGGAGAGGCATGGACCTATTGGTTAGCTCTTGATTATTATAGCCATTTCTTCATCCTAACCCCGTACTTCTGATCTCTTGCTTCTAACCAGCTATAGACTGGGAAGTTTATGCTTGTAAACTTTTATTAGCTACCCCTGCCCAAACCCTTAGGTTTTTGAAGTTTTTAGTTCATACTCATAATCCCAGTTCCAGTTTATCGGGGGTCTTTTGCTTCTTCTCCATTCCAGAACTTTTTTTTCCCTGCTAAGAAATTCTTAGTAATCTTCGCTAAAGATGGTGTGGTGGTTTGAATAAGAAGGGCTCTTGTTGGAGGTGGTGTGTCACTGGGGGCAGGCTTTGAAGTTTGAAAAGCCCATGCTATTCCAGTGGCTCTCTCATTCTGCTGTGGGTTTATGGATCAAGATGTGAGCTCTCAGCTATTGCCCCAGAGCACATCTGCCTGCCCGCCTGCTGCCATACTCACTGCCCTGATGTTATTCAAGAGTCTTCTTTGTAGTGGTTTTATAGTAGAGGGGGAAGATTGGGCTCAGCTCTCGGCACCATGGACAAGTGGAGAGTTCTAGCTCAGGAACAATGTATGGAAGTATGTGTGGGCAAAGGGTCAGTGGGCAGAAAATCACTAAGAGTGATCTGTAGCACAATTAATAAAAACCCAGAGACAGAAATTGGGGTTCAACCTGAAAGTGAGAAAAGCAAAACAGCCAGCCAACACTCTACCTCGCTCAGAAATGGCGATCTTGCCCCCAGGAATGAGACTGTGTGAGACCTGCCTCCTCCTGTTTTATATTCTCTAGTGCTGGGATTAAAGGCATGCACCACTACCGTCCGGTTTCTTTGGCAAACTAACATGGCTACTGGGATTAAAGGTGTGTGTCCCTACTGACTGCCTGGTCTGTAAGGCTGATCAGAACAGCTGTTTTATTCTCTGAGCTTCAGGCAAGCTTTATTTGTTAAAATCCAAATGAAATTTCACTACAGGGATCAGTGTTTGGGGAGATTCTTACTAGGTCAACTAGACTCATGTTTAGAACTGTCTGGAATATTTAGATACCTAAAATGGGGGTAAGGAATCTAGTCATTACCAAGGAAGGCCAGATATCAAGGTCAGAGGATTTTTGCTAAAATGGCATAGCAAGGTTCTTACTTCAACTGTTCTAAGCAGGTCAGCATAAAGTGTAGAGTCTGGGCTGTTGAGAGATAGGTTTCAGAAGAAGCTTGATTGAAAGCTGGTCTTTGTCAGCCCACAGTGACATTTTCTGTATACTTTAACAAGTGCTTTTCTCAATGTATTTTTCACCAGAATCTAGAGTTAATTTCTTTTGGGCTGTAAAGATCCAGATTTATATTTTAACTTAGATAATAGCTCCAATGAGATTAACTATGGCAATATCAGCATTTTAGTGCATTTAAAATTAAAATTATATGGATCAATAGGAATAATATATATTTGAAGCAAAACTACCAGATTCACCTCTAGAAAATAGTTGTTTGGATGCTCATTTCTGGAGTATTTTACCCCTTCCCCTCTTATTTGGGGGTGGTATTTAGGACTAACATATGCATCAGAGTGCTAAGGGGAAAGTGAAAGAATTGCCCATTAAAGATTTACCTACCAAGGACCTTCAATATTGGCACTTTAGAAGGAAGGAAATAATGATTTAAGACCAATCTTCATTCTAACCTGTTTAAATATGGAAATGGGATTCAGATTGGTGAGGAAGGAAAGATCCACAGATGACTCTCAAGAGTTGGGTACGTTTGTTTCCAGCTTTATTTTGTAGAAAGAAAAGGGAGAAACTAGAAAGTGAGGGAAAGGATTAGAGAATACTGTGTGGCCGGGCAGTGGTGATTCACACCTTTAATTTCAGCACTTGGGAGGCAGAGGCAGATGGGCCTCTTAGTTCGAGGCCAGTGTGGTCTACAGAGCATATTCCACGACAGCCAGCACTGTTACACAGAGAAGCCCTGTTTCAAAAAACCACAAAAAAAGAAAATATTGTGTGTGGAGCCCCTCGGGTGCTGCCTTTTTATATAGGGGATTAGCCTGGTTCATTCCAAAACAGCTTCCACAGAGTGCGGAGCATCGAGGAGGCCCAGCAGTGCCAGGGAGATGGGATAGACTCGTAAGTATACAGAGCGGAGGACCAGGGTTATGTGTTATTATATGTTGCCTTTACAAAGTCTGAGCCCTGCTTTACAGATTCGGACAGCTGAAGTTCAGCAGCATGGTAAAGCTTAGCAAATGTTTCACAACCACAAGATGGCTGACTTGGGGCCAGAGGGTATTTGTGTTCCCCCAAACTCATATCCTTTATTTCACACCTATCCCCCAGCCAGAAGTTTGTAACAGCTTTAGGGGACTTCTCTGGCCACAAGCAGTAGGGAAAAGACAGGTTTCCTCTTTTAGGTGGCCAGACGCCTTTTCTTTCACCCTACCCTGTTTATGTGAATGCACAACCAGCTTCTGAAGATTCCCTGACCATGTCTTTCCTGTTATTTTTTAATTTTTATCTGATATATAATAATCTGTGCATATTGATCATATTAATGGAATAGCATATAATGTTCAGTGTGCATATTGTTAACATCAGCTTAGACGTATTTGTCTCCTTAAACATCTGGTCTTTTCTCCTGACCAGCTTTCAAAATCCTTCTAGTTTTTTTAAATATGTGGTGCATAATTGTTAGCCATATTGTGCGGCATTAAACCAGAACTTATTTCTTCTAACTTGAGCTTAGTAGCTATTGATGGAATCCCACTCCATCCCTACTATCTCCAACCTCTAGGAGCCCTCGTTCTACTCTCAATTTCTGCTATTCTACATGGGAGGAGTCACATGTTACTCAACTGCCATGCCTGCCTTGGCTCACTGACCTTCCGTATGATGTGTTTTGCCTTCTTGAACTTGTCATAGTGGATCATTACCCTGGGAGTACATTGTAAACTATTTCTTTGGGACATAATAGTCCTGTGGCTTAGAGCCCTTTACTTGGAATCACAGAGTGTCTGCTTCCAGGGTGGCAGAGGAGTGTTTCCTAAAGAAACATTGGAAGAAAAATTTTCCCAAACGGTTGGCACACATTAGGAACCTTTACAGAATGAATGGAGCGGAGCATGTTGCCGCCCAGCAAACCACTATGAGCAGGAGTGGATTTACATGTTGTACTATTTCTATACTTGGCAATTGCCCCACAGTGTTTATTTGAAAACAAACTCAAATTATATCCCAGGTCACTTTTATATTATGACTGGTAACACTAGGTACATATTTGTGTTAAGAAAAGATCGCTTTCCAAGTTGCCTCTTGGAATAAATGTTCTTTTTCTCTTCTAATTAAGTGGTTTCCTTAAACTTGCTATTTCAGAGAAGAAAATTTTAGCCTGACATTGTTATGTTACTTAATTTTCTTTTCCTGACCAGTAATAATTCTGCTAACATGAGAACATCTTATGTCTCTGGATGTTAATTTTATGGAATTGTTTTCATCTCTTAATAGGTAGAGATAATGCATGTGAAAAAACTTCATATATGTTTCTGCGTAAGGAGCTTCCTGTTCGACTGGCTAACACAATGAGAGAGGTTAACCTTTTGCCGGATAACTTGTTGAACCGCCCTTCAGTGGGATTAGTTCAGAGTTGGTAAGTAAATGTTCTGATCACGCTACAATGCTTGGAACAGTTTGGCATTGGCACCATTTTCCACAGAAAATGTCTTTCTGGGACTGAGTCATTCAGGATAGCTGGGCTTTCCTTGCATTTAAATGCTTTTCTTCTAACTATTCATTTAAAAACTGTCTGAGCTGTGGTGGCACACACCTACAATCTCATACTTGGGAGGCAGAGGCCAGCCTGGTCTACAAAACAAATTCCAGGAAAGCCAGAGCTGTTACACAGAGAAGCTCTGTTTAAAAAAAAAAACATAAAAATGTTTCATCTTAAAACTGTATAATGGAAGTATCTTTGAAAAAAAAGATAATTTCTTAACTTCATTTTTTTCTCTTGTTATACACATGGTTGCTTCATTGAAAAAAAATAAAGAATAGCCAGGTGGTGGTGACGCACACCTTTAATCCCAGCACTCGGGAGGCAGGGGCAGGTGGATCTCTGTGAGTTCGAGACCAGCCTGCTCTACAAAGCGAGTTCCAGGACAGTCAGTGTGGTTACATAGAGAAATCCTGTTTTAAAAACCAAAAAAATAATTAGAGAATAATATAAAGGAATGCAGTGCAGTGGCCAGGCATCAGTGGACCTATTTTCATTTTAAAAAGTGAGGCAGTGTCTCAGGTATCCCTGACTGGCCTTGAATTCAGTTTGTTGCTTAGGTGACCTTGCATTTTTGATCCTCTTCCCTCCCGAGTATTGGGATTCCACACGTGAAGGAAGTGATTGAACAGTCAAATCATTGCAGTAGCAGTTCCATGCCTTGCTGCATCTGCACATACAAAAACTTTTAAAACCAAGTTAAGTCAGTTGTACCGCTGATTGTAAAGCATGCATTCCCTCACAGAGGGAATGGAGTTTGTGATGACTTTCCTCCCTAGGTGAGATCACTGAGTGGGAGGCTGTAAGAAAAGGTGGTGTGTTTTTAGACAGGTTTGCATGTTTGCTCTACTCTGCTAGAAGCATTATGGGAGTGTCTGGAGAAAGGAGGAGGACAGTAGGGACTAGGTGGCATACACGTTGCTAATCAGGAACAGTGTTGTAAGAACAAAAGGGGCAGAAAATGCTGGCTTTGGTCTTGTACTGTTCCTTGATGGGTGGGTGGAACTGAGTGGTACAGAGGAGCAGGAGAACATCATGGAAAAGTAGCTTGAATTCAGAGAGTTTGTGGTCTGGCTTCTGATAGAGAATGTACATTCAACAACATTCCCAAGAATGTGAAGTTCTTCTGAGAAGCACTATTTTATGCTCTGACCATGCATGGCCTAGGGATCGACCTAACTCAGGTGATGAGGAATGAAGAAAATGATAGATACATACAGAAAAGCCAGAGTCGAGTCACACATTCTCATGGAGTTGCATCAACATCATCCCTGAATTGATGAGGTGGATTTCTTGTATAGAGCCAAATAGGAGTTTAGCTCAAGTTTAGCTGTTCTAGGTAGGGGATCTCTGTAGGGGAGCAGTCTTGAGGTGTAAATATCTGGGAGGAAGAAATTTCAGTGGACAATTTCTGTACACACTGTCAACATCCATACATGGACCAGGGGATGGCTCTGCCATTCCCATGGGTCCGAGGCATTGGTGTCCTCGACATGGCCGTGCTCATGTCAACACCATGCATTCACTCAGGACTTCATCTGATACTTACATGTTCACTAGGAACTTCCTCCACTACCCACAATTTTAGATGATCTTACAGGTTCACTGTCTAGCCTCCTTTCCAGAAAAGCAGAAACTCCTATGAGGTGCATAGTCCTTAGGTTGTGGGAAAGATCACAGAAATGATGAATATGCATTTGATACCATAGTTACATTGTGCTTTGGACTCATGGCTTGTTTTAGAAGGAAGAAGCAACAAATAGTTATTTGTGTGAGAGTTCTTTATTGCTTCAAGACCATCATTGGAAATATTGCTGTAGAAAGTATAAGTCATTGTCAGGGACAATGTTGAGGATTCTAGGTAGGCAAGGTTAAGTCCTTTGATCCAGTAAATCCAGTAAGTGATAGCAATTAGATTATTTCCATTGCTTATGTAGCAGTTACTTCAGGAACTTCCAAGTGAATTACTGTCTCTGAGTTGTTTTCCAACATTAACCAATTTCCCAAACAGCAGCAACTCTGTTCAATCCCAATACTAGGTAAGTGAAGTCAGCACAGAGCCCATACTTTAAGGGCTATGTTCCCCGAGACTGATACTATACCTCAGATGCCCTAACTATGCGTTAGACTAATTGGCTGGACATTGAGTTTCCATGCCCCTTTTCTGAAGTTCATAATTTGCTCAAGTGGATTACAGAACTCAGGAAGTCACTATGTTTATATTTAAAGGTAGATTTTTAAAGATATAATTCAGAAATAGCAACAGTGGTAGAAATATATCAGACAAAATGTTGCTGTAGCTATATAGCATCCATGCCCTCTTTGAGTGTGCTCTGTTGGCGCCTCCAGGTGTTCAACACAAAGATCTCAGAATCTCCTAATTCAGGAGTTTATATATATATATAGAGTTTCATTTTCACACCTTGTACCTCCACAGAGTCTGGGGATTAGAACAAAAGTTACAGCTCCCCAGTCACTTGTAGCATTGTTCTGATTGTGTTGACACTGTCTAAAGTCCCCACCCTAAGCAAAATCGCTAGAATAACTCAAATGTGAGCAATAGATGCTTCTTATGAGTAACAAAAGATACACCTGTCATTCTGTAAATTTGAAGGTTTAGAAACTGTATCAGGAGCCAGGAGTAAATACCAAATTTCCTTTTGATATATATATATATATATATATATATATATATATATATATCAAATATGTATATATAAAATATATGTATATATATCAAATATATATGATATTGTATAATATATATCAAAAGGATACATACACATACATACATACATGCATACACACACATACTGGCAAAGTGAAATAGGACTTTCACTTTGTACTTGGTAAATGTTAAATCTTTGTACCCCATTGCCCATTTCTACTTAAAAGACTATCTGCATGTCATTTTTTTGTTCTTACATATTCTGTTTTGAAAAATAATTTCCTACTTAAGAATTGCAAGAATAGTAGAAAGAATTGCCATATACCTTTATCCAGCTTCACTGATAACATTTGGTTATATTTTCTCTTTCATAATTCATGTTTATGTTCTCTTTCCTACCTTGAATGGGAAGAGAGATATGATTACATTTGTGCATGTGTATGTGTATATGAGATACACATGCATAAAAGAAATGTGAAAGTTGTCAGGATGAAAATGGAGTTGCTAGAACTAGGGAGTTACTAAGGAAGATTTCTTTTGCATGGTTGCCTGTTAGTGACTAGCACAAGAGTCTGGGTCTACAATCTTGTACAGAGGCCCCTGCAGCCTTATAAAGATAGTCCTTCTGAAGGCCAACTGAGCAGCAACTGTTCAGCCTCCAGTACATTCCATCCTTCTTATTAATCGTTAGAACCAACAGTTACTGTTTCCAAATATCTGATGTGACCATTTTTTCTTTAAAAGTCCTCTTGTCTGGACAGTTTTTCTTTTTTCTATCATGTATTGCTGTGCCTTAGGTATTAAAGAGATGAATACAATAACATCCGTGTTTAACAGTGTGCCATTACAGAAGAAAGGGAAAGCTGGGAAAGAGAGTGGGAAAAGAAGCAGGTCAACATAGGAGGGATTTTAGAAGTGCAGTCAAGGAAGGAGTCTCCAAGGAGGTGCCATTTGAACATACCCATGACTCCTGTAGTGTGTGATTTCTCATTGGAATGCTCTTCCCAAATATCAGTGTTTTTGTGACATTCTTTCAGATTGTCCCTTTTTTAGATTAACATCACACAAACATTCATTACTGTTCCTGGAACATTGGATTGAAGTTGCCATTATGTTCCTTTGTCCCCAAATACTTTAACATGTATCTCTGGTCATAACTCGTAGAAAACCGTGATATAATTGTCACATCTAGAAGATTATCATCAATATAGCAATACTTCCTAATAGGTAACACTTGTAATTATTTTAGTAGTTATCTTAATAATGCTCCTGTTTTTTAAATGCTGTCTTGATGTAAGAATCCAGTTTAGGATCATGTATTTGTGTGTTTCTGGCATTGGCTTTATGTGGAGCAGCAACTCTGCCACTGTCCCCTCGGCTACCCTGTACACTTCCCACTTCCTTTCATGCTGTGACTCTTACTGGAATCTTGGCTCCTTTTGCATTTGTAACTTTCCTCTCTGAAGGATTGTTCCCTTTGGAAAGGGCTAGAGCTTGCCTAGCTTTGCTCATATGTGGCACATGTTATTAAGGCTCAAGAATTATAATGCTGTACACTTTTTTTGTATTGGCTTTTATTGAGAAATACCAAGATCAATCCAGAATTTTTTCCTGAGGGCCTAACATGCATTTCTCTAATACATATTGATGAAGTTAATTTTACTCAGAGAAGGAGCCTTCTTTATTCTGAGGCATTTACTAAAATTTCATGTTCTTTTTGCCAGGTGTGGTGGTGCAGGCCTTTAATTCCTGAATCCAGAAGGCAGTTAGCAGGTCTATTTCTATGAGGTCAAGGTCAATCTTGTCTAAATATCAAGTTCTAGGTCAGCCAAGGCTACGTAGTGAGACCCTGTCTTAAAAAAATTTTTTTGAGGGGCTAGAGAGATGGCTCAGCAGTTAAGAACACTGACTGCTCTTCCAAAGGACTGGATTCAATTCCCAGCACCCACATGGCAACTCATAACTGTCTGTAACTCCAAGATCTGACACCCTCACACAGAGATCCATGCAGGCAAAACACCAATTCTCATAAAATAAAAAATAAATAAATTTTAAAAACTATATGTACTTTTTGAGTAACCAAACTGTACACTGGAGTTAGGATGCATTTATAATAGCAGACAGTACTGCTGAACCTGGCTTGTACAGCTTCAAGGGCCAGTCAGAGGATGAGCTTTTCTTGTTAGTTGAATTAGAAACCATGAAGATATTAAATCTGTTTTTATAGTGTTGGCTTTGTTTTCAGATGAGCTTCCTTCTAGGTGGCATACTGCCTTCAACAGTTGCAGATTTCCTGTTCGTACAGCACATTGTACAGGAGCAGAGAAGCCAGTTTCTTCCTCAGAGACCTCCAGCAAGCCTTCTGTGTACTTCTTTCAGCCTGACTGGAAGCTTTAGGACCTATTCCTAACTCAGTCCATGTGTTCAGGGATGCACCCAATTCACAGGACCATGGGACTGATGAGTAATTCCTGACAAGAGAAAGATGGAGCTACCTGCGTGCTTTGGGGGACTCAAGTTAGCCTGAAGTACTTGAGCTGTGTATGGGAATGGGTAAAACCTGAATGAAAACTTGGGATTCTCTTATAAAAGGGAAAAGATGTTAGGCAGGCAGCTAATGGTGCTTTTCCTTTTTTAGGTACATGCAGAGCTTCCTTGAACTTTTAGAATATGAAAACAAGAGCCCAGAAGACCCACGGGTTTTAGATAAGTAAGTATGATACAATTTACGTGAAAGTAAAAATATCTAGGCAAAAGAATATTTTCATAAATGGAACCCATGCTATTGGGTCTCAAGAATTGTAACTCACGGCTGGGGAGATGGCTCATTTGTTAAACTGCTTAATATAATGTGCATAAGTGAGGACCTGAATTTGGATCTGCAGTAGTCAGATGGACATTGGGCAGGTATGGCAACCTGCCTGTAATCCTAGTACTCGGGAGTCCCCAGGGAAGCTGGGAGCCAAACTGCTACAAAATGTGAGCTCTTAAGTTTAGCTGCCTAGCTAAACTACCCAAATAAGCGAGTTCTAGGTTCAGAGAGACCCTGTTTTGACAAATAACGAAGAGAGCGAATAAGGAAGACAACCTGGCCTCCATATATATGTGCGTGAGAATTATGTACTCATGTAACATGCACACATACTACACACACATCTGAGAATGTTGTAGGAGGCCGTTCGTTCATTTCCCAACCGCCCTGACTAGAAATAATCACTCAGAAATCGTATTATTTAAATCACTCTTGGCCAATCACTTAACGGTGTTGCTAGCTAGCTCTTACATCTAGAATTAACCCATTTCCACTATTTTATCTTTTACCATGAGGCTTGTGGCCTACCAGCAAGGTTCCAACTGGCAGCTCGTGTCTTTCCCTTTGGTGGCTACAAGGCTTCTCTCTGACTCCACCTACTCTCTCTGTATATATATCTCTTCCAGCCTGGCTATGTTCTGTTAAGCCACTGGCCAAAAGCAGCGTCTTTATTCATTAACCAATAAAAGCAACAGATAGACAGAAGGACTTCCCATACCACGAGAACACAAAAAACTAGAATTCAGACCAAAGTTTTAATTTTTTTTGTGGACAGTGACATTATTGAATTTTTTAATTTAGGAATTTAGTACAGCACACAAATAATAATGAAACTTCATTTAGTACTGCATGATATAATTCTTAATATATTTAGTCAGGGTGAACTGGACATCAGCTTAATATAAGCATTGTAGTGAATGTTCCATCTAGTGGTAGTTTTAAGAATGCAGTAGCCTCCATATATACATGAAATAAATATACATGAATTATCTACCTAGTCCATCGACTTAAAACATATTTTCCAATGGAGTATTACAGTTGATCTTAGAAAACCATAGTGATTTTCTTTTAGAGAAGCATAAAAGGTGTGTGTGTGTGGTGTTTATACAAAACTCAAATTGCTATCACAATGTAGAAAGACTACTGAATTTTCATGTTACTGGAAAGTATTTCTATTTTCCATTTTTGTTCTCCAGCAAAACATAGATAGCTGTGAGTGGGGGTGTTTCCCCAAGAAAATTCTCTCCACCCTAATTTCTCCATTTTGGGTATAAAAAAATGAATGCTCATGGTAGTCTGTTGTGCCGAGAACTAACTTTAATTGTAAGTATAGACATAATCCATATAATTGTGAGATAAACACTTGACTCGGAGTGTTCCATGAAAGAATTAGGGAAGTATGATACTACACAAACAACCTTGGAGCATTTTCCCACCCAGCCGTGAATTGACAAACGAGGACCTATGGAGGTCAGAAGCGTGAAGAATGCTCTCAACATTGTGACACTGCATAGCTGAGCACCTATGAGTCATGGTTCCTTTTCGTTAGTGTTCTGGTTCTTTGCATTATACCATACTGCCTAATGGCTGCTTCCAGCCAGGAGAAGCTCAGGTTCAGTTGTATTTTCTCTTATGGATCTGGGAAATATGAAAAGTGCAAGCATTGGGTGAGAGCCACAGTTGCTTCCTTGATTCTAGTCACTGTTGTCACTTAAGGCATTGACATTAAATGGATCGAATCCAGGAACTTTGTTTCTTTAAATCATTAGTTGGGGACATTTTGAACTCCTCAAAGTGAAGCTGGCCTCTAGCTCTATATTTGAAGATACAGATTTGGAGAAGTACACAATTATTCATTGCTGTGGTTTTTTCTGGAGTCCTGTCTCTGTAACAAAATTCCCATCAGTGACAATTTATTGAAATGGATTATACTGAATCCAGCGTGTGCTAGATCTTCATGGCAGTAGTTCTTTCTCAGTGAGTTTTGAGAACTTAAAGGCTTTATGCAACTAGTTTGGAAAGTTGAGACTTGAGAAGCCCCATGCGTTAGTAAAGGAAGAGGTGAATGGTGAGCTAGTGTCCTGGTGACAGCCTTCCTTTTCAGCTGGGGGTCATCTATGTATATCACATTGATAATCATGAGGGATATAGAAAAGCCCATGTGGTAGGGAGGTGTTCTGAGAATCCGCTAAAATAAGCCTGTGCAAGCAAAGACGTTTCTGCACTCTAAAGCATTATTTCATTTTACAGATACTTAATTTATAAATACATTGGAAGGAGGTAATTAAGGAAAAATTATCCATTGTAAAATTTCTTGTGAATAATTGTGAACTTGGGCTTTTTTGTTTTGTTTTGTTTTTGAGACAGGGTCTCACTGTTGCAGTGATCAGGTTGGTTTTGCACTCAGAGATTTGCCTTTTTTATGCTTCCTGAGTGCTGAGAAAAAAGATGTGTGCCACCAAGCCTGGCTAATTGTGAACTTTTAATTTAGAGTTTTTCATCTTTGCTGTCATTGTTTGTATATATTTCTTACAGAAATATTTCATTGAGATAAAAATAAGACTTAAGTAAAAAACTTATCCCAAGTTTCCATTCCTAGTGGACAACCGCACCTAACATTTTCTTATACCCTTATTACCCTAAACATTCATATTGCATGAGTGTAGGGTTTTTTGATTTTGTTTGTTTATTTGTTTTGGTTTTTGAAGATAAGATTTCTCTGTGTAGCCCTGGCTGTCCTGGAATTCACTCTTTAGACCAGGCTGGCCTCCAATTCACAGAGTTTTACCTGCCTCTGTCTCCCAAGTGCTGGGAAATAATCATGTGCCACCACCACTTGGCAAATTTTATAAAAATAAGTATCTGTAATAGTTCTTGGCCATTATTAATAGTTTCACAATATAATCATGCATCTCTTAATGACTGATACCTTTCGAGAAATGCATCATGAGAAATTTGTGTGAATACTGTGGAGTATTCTCGTACAAACTTAAGATGACTACAGCCTTACCAGGGGACATAGTCTTTTGGGGACACTGCTGTGTACAGAGTCTGTCATTGTTATGATGTAACACGTAGTTGTCACTTATATATACACTCACACACACACACTTGGCATTTTGAGACAGGTTTTTTTTTTTCCGGTGTAGCAGCCCTGGCTGTCCTGGAACTCACACCAGACTGGTCTCAGAATTCAGAGATCCGCCTGCCTCTGCCTCCTGAGTGCTGGGATTAAAGGCGTGCACCACCACTGCCCAGCATATATTATTAATTCTTCTACTTATAGGTCATGTAATTTGCCCCACTAGTATTGAATTTTAGACTGGTTTGTAGTTTTTAAAAATTATTTGTTTGTATGTATGAGTATATGATACATGTGCATAGGTGTTTGTCATCTTATGCATATAGATCAGAGGATAGGCTTGGGTGTTAGTCTTTGCCTTTGCCTTTCTTTTCTATGGGTTCTAGGGATCCAAACTCAGGTCACCGGGCTTAAGCAGCAAGTGCAATTATCCCCTGAGTCATCTTGCTGGCTCAAAACAGCATCTCTCCAAACAGCTTTTGTTTTCTTTCTCTCATGTCTCCCCCACTCCTGTTCTCTATGTATGAGTATGCATGCATGTGTGTGAAAGCAGTTTTTGAAAACAACTATTAACGTTGTTCAGCTATTTCTCCAGCCTTGATCCTGGAAGTGGAATTAGCGTCTTTGGACCTGAGCTATATTTGGTTAAGTTGCCCTTAGAAAATGTTCCATTTAGCACCCACACGCAACCTACACTGCTTATTATTTGCCATCCTCATAAAGAACAGTTTCACATTGTGTTATTTTACTTTGCTTTTGTGCCGGAAAATTGATTGGTGTTTGTGCTTGCTTTTTCCTAGATTTCCCCACTAATACAGATCCTTTTCCTAGTTTCTCAGTAAGATGTTCATCTTCACCAAGTCTGAGGACTCTTGTGGTTCTTCATTCATCCACGTGCTTCTGAAATTCAGTCATCTCTTTTCTTTGTGTCATGTGTTTCTCCTGTTCCTAATAAGCTTAGAACAGCCCTCTTCATTTCAGCTGCACACTTGATTCAGTGGATTTTCTTTATTGTTTGTGATTTCACTCAACATTTTTATCTTTAAAAAATTAATTTTTGTGTATGGTTTATGCATATACATGTGTATGTGTGCATTTTCATGTGGTGATCAGAGGTTGGCATCAAGTGTCTTCCTTGATCATGCTCACTTCATTTTTCCAGACAGGCTCTCTCACTGAACAGGAATTTGATGTTTTGACTAGACTAGCTGGAATCCAGCTTTCTCTGCTCCTCTGGCTGTTGGGTTACTGAGATGTGCTGCCACACCTGGCTTTCATGTGGGTACAGGTCCTCATGACATTGTTCCTAAGCCATCTCCCCAGTCTCACTCTTAAGTTTATGACTTGAAATTGGTATATGATTAGCCCTCTGACCTAATCAGTTTAATCATTTCCTTACTGAGTTACATTGTTACATTCTTTTTAAAAATTTATTCTTATTCCTTGTGCATTGATGCTTTTCTCTGCATGCGTATCTGTGTGAGGGTGTCAGATCCCCTGGAACTGGAACCACACACAGTTGTGAGCTGCCATGTGGGTGCTGGGAATCGAACTTGGATCCTCTGGAAGAGCCATCAATGCTCTTTAACTGCTGAGCTATCTCTCTAGACCCCACATTGTTATATTCTTAATATGCTAAATTCTGGGGCACAGCTACTCACTCAGCCTTAGAGCCTGATGTCATTGCTTGACTTACTTTCCTGTCCTTAAAGTCGTGGTATTTCATATTTTTATACGTGTTTTTAAAGTTTTTATTTTTTATTTTATTTGTATGGGTGTTTTGTCTACAAAATGTGTACCGCATGAGTGTCTGGTGCCCGTGGAGTCCAGAACAGGGTGTTACTCCCCGGGACTGGACTTAAAAATGGTTGTGAGCCAGTGTGTATCTGCTGTGAATTTCACCATTACCGCAGCAACTCTTAGAGAGGAAAACATTTAGTTGGCATTTGCTTAGAGTTTCAGAGGTCTAGTCCAATATTATCACGGGAGGAAGCATGACGGCATGCAGGCAGACATGGTGCTGGAGAAGGAACTGAAAGATCTCCATCTGGGTCTACAGGCAGCAGCAGGTAAAGAGAGAGACACTGGGCCTGACATGAGCATCTGAAACCCTAAAGCCCCCAGTGACACACTTCTCCAGCAAGGCCACATCTCCTAATAGTGCCACTCCCTAAGCATTGAAATATGAGTCTTTGGGGGCCATTTTTATTCAAGCCACCACAATATGTAAACCAGTTCCTCTGGAAAAGCAGCCAGTGCTCTTGACTACCGAGCCATCTCTTCAGCCCCTTCCCTATATATCTTGGCAATAATGTGCCAGAATACTTGAAAATGATTGGTGTGTTTGATTTTGAGATGGGTGTCTTCCTATATTGTCTAGGCTAGTTTTAAACCCTCCTGCTTTGGCCTCCTGAGTATCTGGAACGATGGGTATGTGCCACTGCTCCCAACAAATAAGTTTATTAACATTGAGGTTTTATATCTACATTTTAACATGTTTTACTACTGGAAGGAGATTATTTCAAATTTTTGCTCATAAAATGTTTGGCATTCTTTATTCAGAGAAGAAGCTCTTGCTTTAAGATTTCCATTTCTAAGTCCTTAGAAGAAACATTGATATATTCTGTAATTCTTTAGTCAAAAAATATTTATAGAATTCCAAAATGTAAGTGCATTCCTAAGAAATTATTTCAACTTATTTTTAAACTTGACTAGACTACTTTGTGTAGCTCTAAAGGAATTTTGGTAGTAAATTTCAAACCAAAGCTTGTGTTAGGTTTTAATATTTTGACTACTTCCCTTTACTATCTAGTAAACATAATGTTTATAGTTATAAGGAATACCAGAAGGTAACTAGTCAGAGGTGGGAAATGTGTTCGGCCTGGGAAATCCAGACTTACCACTTTTTGTTTCCTTCCCACACAGCTTTCTCCATGTTTTGATTAACATCAGAAACAGACACAATGATGTTGTTCCTACCATGGCCCAAGGCGTGATTGAGTACAAGGAAAAGTTCGGTTTTGATCCATTTATTAGCAGTAACATCCAATATTTCCTGGATCGTTTTTATACCAACCGAATTTCTTTCCGCATGCTTATTAACCAACACAGTAAGTTGGGTTATGTTGGGTCCAGCTTTAAAAAGGTAACCAAATTGATTTTTCTGAAAAGTCTTGGTTTTGCATCACTTTTAATCTACTGATTTAGACTTTTGACTGTAGAAATCTCATTTCTAGTTCAGTTTTTCATAAGTGAATCCTTCCTATTGTAAACATCTGTTAATCAGTGTTCTTAATTAACATCTGTGATACTTACATTAGAGGCAGGAGCACTGCCTCTCTCTCGGGCTCTGCTGCTGCTTTGCTGTGGAGGCAAAGGACTGGTTTTAATGACAGCCATGTTCATTTCTCCATAATTTGATGTACCTGGTAGTATTTTTTCTTAAGCCATACATGCATTTTCTTTTTTAATTTTAAAACCATCAAAACTGTGACTGTTGAATGGCATGTTGGGCATATAAACAATTCCTTTTTTCCGCAGTGGTAGGAAAAATCCAAGGAAGCGTGATCATCAGTCCGTGATGCCATGTTGAGAGCTTTAGTCTGTTCCCCATGCTAATAGACAGGGCTATAATCTAAAATTCTTCTTAACACAAAGAACTTCTTGATTGATTTCTAGTGTTGTCACCTTGGTTCATTTTTTTTTTTAATTCTGAGGAAAAAGCATCCACGTATTTGGAGTCATCCTTGCTGAATCAGAGCATGGACAAAGCATGTTTTGTTTGCTTTACTCATTTTTTTTTGGTTTTTAAAACTCATTTGATTTATTTAGACAAATTTAATGGAACTCTTAAGTATGTATTTATGCGTTTTTAGAAACAAACTATATGACAGTTTATAGAAAAAAGGAACCTAAATACTAGTCAGCTAATGTACTGAGTCACTGGCTATTTTCCAAGTGTTGAATAATTTAATATAAAGTATACCTATAAAAATTTGGCTTGAGTTCCTTTTTTTGTTTTCAGGTTCTTTAGGTTTTTATTTAGGAATAAAAGTTTGCAACTATTGTGTAGAGTAAAATAAAGTATTTTTCTAACAAAGTTTTTTGTGTACACAGAATTGAAAAAGAACCTCCAGGATGGAGGCATTTGCAGTGTTGCCAGTGAAGGTTCTTCACAAATGGCCCAAACTGCATGTTGTGAATATTTAATGATTTGGATAAATGACTGCAGTAGGCTTGAGCAGGGAGATTAGCTGCCGAGCATGGAAATGTCTTGATCTAGCTTCCGCCAGCTGAGGGAGAAAGGACTAGACACCGGACATGCGCTGCTGCTTTAGGGTCGGTCTACTGACTGCAACTAATGGACTTGAAGCACTTCTTCCCCCCCTTTTTGGCTGATGTATTTGCTCACCCATCAGCTGTTTTACATTGCTCTAAGTCATTGTGGATGCTAAAATGATTCTTAAAATTAAAGATCCTTTTAGAGAATTGGAATTTCTTTCTGTGCCTGAGCACCCCAGCTTGCTGTGCTTCAATCCCCTTTCTTCTCTTTTGTGTTCATTTAGCACTTCTGTTTGGCGGTGACACTAATCCTGCTCATCCTAAACACATAGGGAGTATTGATCCCACCTGTAATGTCGCTGATGTGGTGAAAGGTAAGGATACCAACCCAGTGTCACTGGCCATGGCAGAAATAGCACTGTGGTTTATTTGAGGCAGCTCAGCTGTAGGGTTATGTTGCTGTGTAGTCTGTGATTCATCAGACCATGTTAGGTCTAAATCACTTAGTCCAAATATGAAATATTTCTAGATCAGAAAAGGACAAATAATTTCCAATGCTCAAATACCAGTTTCTACTTTATTGCTCAGGGTTAGAGTTGTAGTTCTTTCTTAAACACTAAACATTCCAGGAAGTTCTAAATTTTGACTTGCTATCATTTTTAACTATTTCCTTGTTATAAAATGGAACTAAGTTCACATTTTCCAAATCTACATGTCTTTCTGTTGTATACTCATGGTGTTAAAAGCTATACAGCAAGTGGGCTTAGCTGGATGGACACTATGCCAATAGTCCCAGGGTAGAACAGTCCAGGTACTCATAAATCCCGATTAACTGAGGACTTTGAGTTTGAGCAACAGGTTCCCCATTATTCATTTAAAATAAATGCTTTATCCCGAATGGCTGAAACCCACCAGGTTCCAGTTTTTCCTTTGGGCAGATTCATGTTCCCAACCCATCTCCTTCCCCAGATTGCATTTCCTCTTCTGCTTCGCATCTCACTGGAAACACTCGGCTGATAGTTTATGACTCTGACTCTTCCTGGTTTCCATCAAGGGCTCTGGCTGCTCTTGAGAAGCCACTGCTGAGGACGACCTGTACAGTGCGTTTTCCTGGGGCCGCCTAGGTCACTCTTGGGTCAGAAGACATTTGCTCACATTATTTCAGTTCTAAAGTGACTAGCTCCAGCCAGCACATGACACTTCTGCCTATTCTCTTGAACTGTACTTGATGTAAGGTCGAGGGATGCTTCTGTACTTGTTCAATAAGTTATATAGAACCTTAGAGTGCCCATAGAGATAGATGCTCTATAAATATTCTGTGGTTTGATAAATTTTAGGCACTTAAAATTGTTAAATAAATTTTATTACTAAAAATATGCTCTGGAAAGATAGCTCAACTGTTAAGAGCACTGACTTTTAAGTTGCTTAAAGAGGTCCCAGATGCTCTTCCCGGCACTCACAGCATCTTAGAGCTGTGTATGTTACAGCTGTCCATAACTCCAGCTTCAGCATCCTCTTCTGACCATGGGGGGCACCAGGTACACAGGCATACATACTTGCAAAACACTCATACACATAGAATAACAATTTTTAAGAAACTACAAATAAATAAATAGCACACACTGGAATTAACTAGTCCCAAAGTCTAGTTTTTAGGTGTGATACTGATATAGTGGGGATGTTTTTAGTCATAGCTTTAGAGCTAAAGCTTCAGGAGATAGTAAATGTCTGTACATGGTTTGAAATAACGGATTTGCTTCAAAATTAGAGAGATAATGGGGAATGAAAAAAGACTAGGCCTCTGTGCAGAATAGTTGAGGCTTTTGTGATTACATGGGTTTTAAAATACTGTGGTTTACACTTTGGCACGTGTTTGAAATTCTTCGTGGTAAAGTTGGGTAAACACTCATTTTTATTAGCTCACAGTTTCTTTACAAAATCAAGTCTGACTAATTTTTAGGGGAGGTTATAGCTAAGAATCTGTGGAATTTGATAAAAGTTAACAGCTTTTATAGTACAAAGAGGTTGGGAAATGCTACAGCACATCCTTTGAATTCAAGGAGGAATTCCCCAATGACTTGGCTCTTAAGGTTGAAAGAACTTAAGTTTTATGACAGTTACTGCCAGCAGTATTCTGTTATTTAGTTTGTATTAACTACTGATGATGTTATGTTGATCTCTAACCTGTGCATAAAAATTTCAAGGTATGCCAGAAACTTTTGCATTTTTTGTGGCGAATTTTATGCCAAAAGCTAAGTGCAGATTATTTAGAATAGTCCAACACATATTTGAAATAAGCCAGAAAGTGTCAGTCAGCTCTCTATTGTTGTGACAGGATACCCGAAGAAATCAACTTATGAGAAAATATTATGTTGGTACAGTGCGCTGTCACTGGCCCATCATTGCGGGCCTGTCACAATGTAGACTATTGTGGCGGTGTGTGCCAGAGCAGAGCTACTCATTTGATGACGGTATCTGGGAAACAAAAAGAGAAAGGAGCCAGAATCCCAGAATCTCCTTCAAGATCAGTGATCTGACTTCCCCACCCTTATACCCCATCCCCCAAGGTCCTGTCATCTTGCAGTAACACCACAAGCTGGAGGCTGTTCAACTCATGACCTTTAAGGCACTTAAGCACAAAGCATAAAGCATCAGTTTCTTTGTTCATTTTACTCACAGTTCCAGTCTCTTCCTTTCTCCTCATGCTCCCAATACTCACAGCTTATTGTTGCTGTGCTGGGACTGAGCTTTGGGCTTTAGACATGGTGGGCAAGCACTTTACCATTGGGCTTGATTCCTAGCCTTCTCTTTATTTTGAGACAGGCTTTTGCCACGTCTATCAGGCTGGCCTTGAACTCGCTCTGTGGCCCATGTAGGCTTTGAACTTGTGATCCTTCTGTCGTGGCCTCAGTAGCTAGGATTATAGGCCTACATCACCAGCCATAGCCCACTCACAGATTTATCTTTACTCTTTTGCCTTTTTTAATCTTCTGCTTAGTGTATTGCAAATACAGTTTACTATATTTTATTGTGTGATTTTGGGGGAACACAACTAGAACCTAGATTCTTGGTGAAGCTCTAAGCAGTGAAGCAATGACTCACTCCCCATACTCCATTTGACTTCTCCCAACACACACACACACACACACACACACACACACACGCACGCACGCACACATCCTGCCAGGATCCTGATGAGGTGAGGAGGGAGAACTGATCACTCTGTTCCTCTGTGAATCTTTCTGTAGTTTCCATCTCTCGGTAGCCTCTTTCCTTAAGTTCAGAAGAATTGGAGGGTGCTTTCAGATATGTGCTGCTGCAAAGCCACACCCTCATGATCCACTTTGTGGTGCCCTTCTCTCACGTCCAGGAGCTTTACAAGTAGCTTTCCTTTTTAACACTGGTCTTCGAACCTAGGGTCTCTCACGTCCTGAGGAAATACTGCGCAACTGAAGTGTATTTTGAACCCCTTTTCATTTTTTTTTATTTTGAGACAGGATTTTATTAAGTTGCCATGCTTTCTCTGAACTCAGCTCTGTAGCCCAGACAGGCCTTGAACTTGTCCTTTTGCATGATTCCCCCAGAGCACTGCTAATATAGTTCTGTACCTCTGGAACTTTTTTTTGTTTCCTTAGCTGTGAAGAGCTTCCATGGTTTAAGCATAATTAAATGTCTACTCCAGATGACCATATATGTATGTAATGTGCATTCCTGTGCTGGTGTGTGCACATGTGTTTTACAGCCTTCACAAGTTCTAATGAACTAAAACTGATTACCTACTTAGGCTTTTAGAGACAGACTACAGAAAACTTACGTAGAGGGTAAAAGTGCTGTTTTTATTTTTGACTAGATAGTTGTATAAAGGTGTACAAATAGGGTATATCCAGTATAGCAGTAACTGAACGCTCTTGAGCACACCTCCTTGTGGCTTATTCTGCACATTAGTTTTTCCTTTTATACATCTGTGAATTATAGACTCCGGAGTGATTGCTAGAATTAGTGCTGTAAAGTGAGTCCTATTATCCTTGGGAGGAGCCTTCCATGGTGACCCTTTCACTCCTTTCTTTGTAAAAGGAGGCAGACAATCAAATGGAAAATTCTGATGAGAGTGTTTCAAAGATACAAACTTAAATCTTTGCTTTGTTACAAAAGTTGACTTCCTCAGCCATGCTAACTTCTCCATGCCATTTTTATGTTATTATTGCTTAGCATGATAGCATACAAATGGCCTCCTGAGTGCATGGTATTATTTCAGCTCAGAAATAATATCTTATGCTTTCAATTTTGTCTCCTCAGGTTGCAAGTACCAGACCCACTCTAGCTCCAGAAATAGATTTATTAAAATAACTGTGTAGGTCCTAAGTCATGAAACAGTTTACAGTCAGAGCTATGGATACTGGAGTTGGCAAACAAAAACACCAGCTTGTGTTCTGGGTGGCTTGCAATTGGAATTGCCAAGTTACGGCCTCTCTACTTGCCTTTTTTTTTCTTTTTTGGTATTCCTGGTTAACTTGACTGATGCCCACTTAAGACAATGCCAAGCACTGCAGGCCTTGCTACATCATGATACTCTTCAGTACTCTTTTTGATTCATGGTCATCTTGAATGTCTAAGAGGTAGACTGTATCACTTCATTTCATTTTGTTTTTACCTGTGACTATAAATTTTAATAGTCTGGCTCTGCCTAGCCTGGAGATTCTTCGTTTTTATGGTAGATGTTTTGTGTGCACTTCTCCAGTTGGCTGTGTTTTATGAGGTCGGAAAACTAATGGATTCCACTTGGGATGGATTTTGGGTAGGGAGGCTAATAATATATATTGCATTATATTTCTTTGCAACTTAAAGGGTTTCTAAAAAGTGGCATATTGGTTCTGGAAATTTCTTTCTAAGGGAGCACATGGGTCTGAATGATCTTTGTTAAACAATCACCTTAGGTGGCTAGGGTCAAAAAAGTGCAGAAGGTGAAGGTATGGATAACCTATCAGTCTTGTCCTCAGATACTTGGAAAATAGGTACCCAACTCAGGTGTGGCTCAGTGAGCAAGTGCATATGCAGCGGGGCAGGGGAGGGGAGGTGTTCTCGTTTGTTCTTTGTTTAGGTTTGTCAAGACAGGTCCTCATGTGGCCCACACTGGACTCAAACTTGGTATAGCCAGGGATAATATTGAACTAGGGATTCCCTTCATTTTCTAAGTACTTCAGGTGTATTCTACCACTCCCAACTCTGACTGATAGGCTCAAATGGAATGATACAGGACAAATTCATTTTGAATCTGTAACATTACTATTATTTCATTTTATGTCATGGGTGTTTGTCTGTATATATTCCTGTGCACCGCTCTGGTGCCTGCAGAGTCCAGAAAAGGGTGTTGTCCTGGAACTGGAAGTACCGTTGGTGATGATCTGCTATGTGGGTGCTGGGAATTGAACCTGGATCCTCTGGAGGAACAGCCAGGGTGCCTACTACTAAGCCATCTTTCCAGTCCAAGATTCATTTTAAAACAGCTATTTGCTGTTTTAAGGAAACAGCTATTTGCATTATGCTAACAGGAGATAATATTGCTCTGCTACCAAGTATATCCAGCTGAAACAAGTGATAAAATGGTGAGTTTAAAGAAGGCAAGAATTGGAGGTTTTGGCAAGGTAGTTTGAAAACACCTATTTATGTTGTTTTGATTAGCCTTATGTTATTACCACATGAAAATAATGGTGTGGTGCTGTTTTATTAAAAATAATAAAAATATAAGAATTTTGAGACTGGAGAGAGGGCTCAGCAGTTTAAAGCACTGACTGCTCTTCCAGAGGACCTGAGTTCAATTCCCTGTACTCACATGGGCTACCAACTCTCTGTACTTCCACTTTCAGGAGGATCTGATGCCCCCTTCTGGCCTGTGGGGGCACTGCATGCACTCAGTATGCAAGACATATATGCAAAACACCATTCACATAGAATAAAAAATAAATTCTCAGAGCTGGAGAGATTGCTCAGTGGATAAAAGTGCTTTCCATGCAAGTATGAAGACATGAGTACAGGTTCCCAGAACCTACAAAAAGCTTCTGTCTCAGACGAACTAGAAGGCAAGGACTGCCCTTGTCCTTACAATTCCCTGTGAGCCCTGTGAGCCGAGGCATGCGTGTACTTACACTCTGCTGCAAGAACCTGCACATACACACAGACAAACCCACATAAGAGATAAATAAAAATGATGTTGTGTCTTTGAAATATTTTATGGCTATTTATGTATGCTTTGTTCTGACAGGAATTTTAAACTTGAGTTTATAAGATTTTTCTTTCTTCTGTTAGATTTAAAATTATTGTTTATGACATATTTATTTAAAAATTTTCAGTACTCAAAGTCTCACTCCTTATGTCATAAACAAGTGATCCAGTGGATTAAGTATAAAATCTGATAGTTGATGGAAGAGTAGATTTGGAGCAGAATTATGATCAGATAAGCTCCATAATCTGTTAAAGTTTCCCATGTGATATTTCTGAAAATGATTTATGGCTAAAGATGGATCTGCTGGAAATACTACCACTGCAAGCATTATTAGTGCAATGACTATCACTTACATTTACTGACAATGATAATAATTCCCCATGTTTCCTTTTCAAGATTAGTAGTAAATTCTAGCTGAAATATAGTACAGGTAAAAAATAGTTTGGCAATATTTTTTTCAAAAAATGCGATTTCTAATTTTAAAATAGTAATTTTTATTTAGAGAATTTATTGTAAGGAGAGTTTACAGAAACTGTAGGTATAAAGGAAAATTCCATACCAGTAGCTGAATTTTAATTCTTGAGATTTTTTTTTTTTTTTTTTTTGGTTTTTCGAGACAGGGTTTCTCTGTGGCTTTGGAGCCTGTCCTGGAACTAGCTCTGTAGACCAGGCTGGTCTCGAACTCACAGAGATCCGCCTGCCTCTGCCTCCCGAGTGCTGGGATTAAAGGCGTGTGCCACCATCGCCCGGCAGTTCTTGAGATTTTTTAAAATGGTTTTAATTTTTATGTTAAATTACGTAAGAATACCCTGTTTGAGTGCTGCCGAACACCCAGTAACCATGTGACCATTTATGGCATGGGAGAGCCAGTGTGGAAATGTGTGACATTGCCTTGACTTTTCAAGCAAGTGGTCACTTAATCTAGATTCTCTCCAGAACTACTTGGCTAGCCTGGAACTCTCTGTGTAGACTAAGCTGGCCTCAGATTCAGAGTTCTACCTGCTTCTGCCTGCTTGCTGATTTTGTTTTAAAAATGTTTGTCCTTAGGCTTCAAAACAGAGATAGTGCCTCAGAAATTCCATTTCCTAATCTGAACTCTTTATACTCGCCCTTACCCCAAAGGCGAATTAGTAAGTAATAATCTACACTCTTTAAATTTGCTACTCCTTTGTTACTGCTCTGGACTCTCACCTCCAGTATAACTAAAAGGAACACTTGTTAGTGTAGTTGAATAGTGAAAACTTTATCATTGGCAAAGGATTGTTATTTAGCAAATGTTTATTTTTTGTTTTTATAGTGTTTGGGATTAAACCCAACCTTTCATAAACTAGGCTAGTACTTATTACATCCCCAACCCTTAATCAGATGCTTATTATGTATTTTATCCAAAGAATTTTATTATCCTATGAGCATATTAGTGTAAATTTTTGTTAATAATACTCTCCGCATTCTATTGACTGGCTGGTGTGTGAAACTCTACATTGTAATGTTTTGAGATTTTTCAAGAATAATGAAGTAATTCTTAATTGTTTATCATTGATCCACTACAATGTATAATGATACTAAAAATATTTTTATTTATATGTGGTTTTAGGAGCCATACTGAGTTTGAAGTTGGCTGTTTTTATTTGGATTTCACTGTCTTCCAGACATTGTATATGTCTAGCATGTTTCCAGTGTTATCATATTCATAAGTAATGGCAAAGCTAATGCCGTGGATAATTAGAACATTTAGCAGGTTTGGGTTCTGTTACTATTTTATAGTGAAAGGTTGTTCAGTATTAAAATTATTATATGCCCAGAGGAGTTAAGGTAAATTGATTTTGTAGAGAGTGAAACATTGTAAATTTCTATATTTGAGGTCTTAAAAGTTCATGGTCAGCTTTTGTGCTATCACGTCACTAGGTGGAGATGTAGCATTGTTTAGTAGACTAGCCAAAGCTAAAGAACTGCTTCTTGATTTCTCTCCCTCCCTCCCGTTCTCCCTCTCTGTTCCCCCCTTTTAAAACAGAAACATTTTACATGTAATTGATGAGGTTTGTTATGTCCTAGGGAAAAAATTGCAAATTTAGTGTAGTTTAATATTCTAACCTTTTTCAGGGTAAAAATTCAACCCCACTTGAATGTCTATTTTCACACTTCAAATTCTCTTAAAAAAATTTTCTGTTCTTATTGCTATTTACTTTTTGTTTTCTGTTTTATTATATCTTGTCATAATTGGTCTGATGTCTCTGTCTTTGGTGCTTAATTCTGAAAGTTTAATCCGATATGAATTTTTAATGTGGCTACAAATAAAATTTGATAATTAGAATACAAAATTCTAATTTGGTAGCAACACAAGGTAAATGAATTTATAGTCTGAACATACCCTGTTCTTATCTTTGTATCATTTTAAGATGGTAATGTCAAATTTTAACATTTCAATTTTCTAGAGCCTATTCTCTCCCTTCCTTTTCTTCCTTTTTTCTCTCATCTCTTGAATCTTAATTAAGCAAGTATATTCTCTATGCACAATGTTGGTTTGTCTCCAGGAAGTTGGTATGTAGCTGAGAACATTGTAAAATCTGACTTTTGGAAACTGTAGAGGAAAACTAAAAGTCTTGTTCTGATAGCCTGACAGTTCCCACGTGTTTCTAATGAGTTGTCATAGAGTTCATCACTTTCCTGTTCCTAGGCACATGAGAACCAAAAGCATCAACATGAATATTCCCAGCAGTATTTATTCACAATAGCAAAGCAGTGTAAAGAACTCGAATGTCTGTCAGCTGACAAATGGATGAAGAAAATGTGATTTAGTTGTACAATGCCTATTACTGAAAATATTTTTATGCTGTGAAGTTTAATTACATGGAATGGACTACTGGTTCATGTTATAGCATAGATGACCCTTGAATACATTGTCTTAGTTTCTTTTTCTTTTTGCTACAATAAAATGCCCTAATAAGAGCAACTTAAGGGAGAAAGGGTTTATTTGGCTCTAAATTTCAGGTTACATTCCATCATGACAGGGAATTCATAGTAGAATGTAGTCACATTACACCCACAATCAGCATCAAAGAACGGTGAACTAATGCTTGCATGCTAATGTTTAGCTTGCTTTCCCTACTCCTAGGGAATGGTGCTACTCACATTGGGCAGGTCTTCCTGCCTTAGTTAATATAATCAAGATAATCCCCCCCCAAGCCATTCCTATAGACCAGTGTCCCTCATTGAGACTCCTTTTCCAGGTGATCCTAGATTATGTCAAGTTTACAGAACTAACATCACAAACACTATGCTGAGAGAAACCAGTCACCAAAGACCCGTAACACAGGATTCAGTTACTTGATCTGTCCAGAATGGTAAATCAGAAGAAGTAGGAAGGTGGTTGCTAAGGGCTGGGCAGAGAGGAATGACCGCTGACAGCGTGGGGCATCTTTTGCAGTGATAAAAATGTTAATTGTGATCAGGAGTGCTCAACTTGGCCGATAAAACTAAATACCACTGAATTCCATGTTCACTATAAATGGATGAATTGTATGAGAATTATGTGGAAAGGGAGTTAACAAAAAGGTGTGATACCGAGCCAAGAAAAAGCGATTGATCATCTAAACAGGCACTAGATTAAGTTTTGTGTAACAGTGTAAAGAAGTGAAGACCCAAATCTTCCTCTCAGATTGGTTTTTGCTTTTTTTTAATGGTTTACGGTTCAAGAGAGGTTAATACATATGTCATAAAGCACTTTACTTTCTTAATTTATTCCTTACCTTTTAAACTTTCTACAACCCGTCTTCTAGTCATTTTTGCCCCTCTTGGAAAGCAGATTCTTGCACCTTAGGGTTTATATCAGCTCTAAGCTCTTATCCTTAACCAATTAAGGAACGTTTTAAAGACAGCAGGTGGTTCTGATAACTTAAATTCTGTGTTTCATGAAAATCTGTTCACTCAATAAGTTCTTATTGATGTTTCATTTGCCAGTAACTGGAAAATCATGGCTGTTGGCATTTTTTAAGATTTATTTTATGTGTATGAAATGTTTTGCCTCCATACATGTATGTATGTGTATCATGCACATACCTGGTGCCTACAGAGGCCTTAGAGGGCATCAGATCCCCTGGAACTTGAGTTATGGATGGCTGTGAGCAACCATGTGAGTAGAAAGTGTACTGGGGCCCTCCATAAGAGCAGAAAGTGCTCTAAACTGGAGCCACGTCAGCAGCAGCGCACAGGTCTCTCCAGGTCTGACTGTTGCCAGTTTTTTAAATTACAGAAAGTATTATTTTGCTACAACTTATTCAGATTCTGTGATGTTCAGAAGTATAGTCCTAGGTTTATAAATTTTCATGAAAAATCTTTTAGCAGTGTGTTTAAAAGTTAAATACTTGTGTGTTTAGCATAAACCTAGCTTTATTGTTACTAATCTATGGTTTTGATATGGCTGTGGTTGTTAACATTTAGTAAAGATAAATGCTTTAGTCATAGTAATGTGTTGAAGCCAAAAGACTGCTTTAAAAGATGGCATTTGACTCATTTAAAGTCAGTGTAGACAAATTGACTTTATTTCTGTATATACACCACATGCTTATATCTATGGAATTCAACAATTAAATTTCTCTTACAGATGCGTATGAAACAGCAAAGCTGCTCTGTGAACAGTATTACCTGGTTGCTCCAGAGCTGGAAGTAGAAGAATTCAATGGTAAAAGACAAAACATTTTAGATGTGATCTGACGGGGTCAGGGTGGTATGGCATAGACAAGAAAAGTATTTTAATGTTAAGTACAAAGAAGGTGACTTAAATGCTGATCTTATACGAGCTTTTTTTCCCCCAAGAGATCCTAAAATGGTGTGTGTTTTCATCTTCATGTCCCTTCAGTGTGGTTCCTATCCCTTCAGTCATCTGGGATATTACTGTAAGTCAGTTTTGGATAGGAACGTGCAGCATGGCTTGTGTTCAGAAGCCTTTTCCGTTCACCTTGGGGCTTAATCTTGTGCTGCCACCTCTCCTTTTATATTCATTTTTTTCTGCTTAGCCTCCAGTTCCCACTTTTCATTCTTACAGGGAAAGCTGTCTCAAAGGAAAATTCCTGATGTCCATATAGAGTTCTGTTGACATTTGTTAAGTGCTGCTTCAACTAATGGTGTTTCAGGCAACGACTGCAAAACAGACTTTATTATTTCTTGAGACTCAAACATAAAAACCTCAGACCACATTTTTCTGTGACTTTTAAAAGTGTACTATTAGAGGGAGTATTCATATTCCGTTCATCTTATTTTAGAAAGCCGACAGACCTCTATTACCACCCACTAAGGCCGTGAGGCCCAGGATAAGGGAAGACTCATAGCCAAAACATTTAACATGATTTTAAAAGGGAGAAAAGAAATGTCAACTGTAATATTTCCAAAGAATACACATAATTGAGCAAGCCTTTAGATGACTCCTAAAGAATGTTGTTTAAACTTAAAAACAAACTGTAAAATGTTTTTCATTTCCTTGAGACTTGGACTGAAAAGGTTGAATTGAATTCTGAGGCTGTTTATACTAAGCACTCAGCTTGCTTCTCAGGCCCCATTACAGCCAAAATAAAAGAATCTCATAAAAACAGTGAAAGAAGCCAAGGAGGCTTATAAGTGGACCTCTGTATTAGTCCCTTCAGACTACTAAACACAATCATCAGACTGGGCGGATTAAATAACACATTTGTTTCTCATGTGTCTAGAACCTGAGAAGTACAAGATTGTAGTGCAAACAAATTTGGTATATGGCAAAGGCCTATTTTCTGACTTGCGGGTGATTTCTTGCTGTGCCTTTACATGTAGAAAGGGGCAAAGAGCTCCCTGGGGTCTTTTTTGGAAGAACAGTAATCTCATTTGTGAGGTTCCACTCATGAATAGTCAACTCCCAAAGGGCCCACCTCTGAGTACCATCACTTTAGGAACTAAGTTTTCATTTGTGAATGGAGAGAGATATAGACACTGAATTCTGGAAACCCATAGTGCTAACTCCTGGGAGAATCCAGCTGGCTAAAAGTATGCTGGCTGGTAGGACAGGGCAGGACCAACCAGAAAGGAGTAGACTGCTGCCCAGATGGCAACCAGTTTTTCCAGTTAAGCGAAGAGGGACTGTGGGAGCAGAGCTGAGTGATGCAAACAACTAGAACAGAAAGGAAGCCGAAGGCTAGAGATTAGCTAGCTGAAAGCTGACCTAAGAGGAGTCTGGAGAGGTGACAGAAATAGCTTACTCCGTCTAGGCTCTGCCACCAACAGCAAAATGAGTGCATGTTGTTCAGAAACAACTTACAGGTCAGGTTATGTGAATAATAGCGCTCCAAAGTAAAGCCTTCATTTTAGCATTTGAAGGCCTCTCTGGTCGTAGGATACCTTACACAGCTTATTCTAAAACCAGTGAAATCTTGATCAGGTTTTAAAAACTCCAAAAAGACTTCTTGGTATGGACGATCTCCAAAGGGAAAGGAACACTAGCTACCTCAAGTGATGAATTCAGTTTAACTAAACAAAATCACAACCATGGTATGTCAGACTTTGGCAAAAGCCAATAATGTGAACAATACCTAACTAGTGTTGAGTTTCTCTGATGTACTTTTACTGCCAGAATATGTCCCTCTTTACCAAATTCTGAGAAAGAATTATTTTAAACCCCAAATTCTATGTCTAGGTAAACCTTCAACTGAGGCAGGGTTATCAGGGCATGCCCCAGGAACCTACTTCTAACTAGGTCCCACCTCCTGTTTTCCACCCTCTTCCAGTCATTAAATTACGAATCTGTCAGTGGATTAAGCATTCGTTGTGTCAGAGCCTTCTTGATAAATTCATTCACTTTGCTAGAGCCTGTCATCTGGCAGCTAGTCAAGCCTTTCTCTGAGTCTTTGAGCGAATCGTTGAGATTGAAAGCATGGCACTGCAGTTGAGTCTCGTTTACCACCCTTCTCAGTTGGTTCATATTCTTACAGATGCCTCCTGGAATTGATGGCGGATTTGTTTCCCCCAATTTGAAAAATTTCAAGTAATGTTTGTATGTTCATGTGTAATTTTCAGAATACCATGACACAAATGATACTATTCCCGTTTTGCTGAACAAAGTTGGGAAGAATTTGACTGATTTGCTCAAGGTCACTAAGCCACAGTGAATGAAGTTGACTGTATGTTTATTTTATTCTGAAGCATGTTTTTGCTCGGTTATGTCACTAAATATGGAACTCTTTTTAATGAAGGTTTGTTTTATGAACTTGAAAAATAGAATATAAGCATCATTTTTTATTTTCTCCCACCTTGGGTCTTTATTCATCGATGGTTTGTCTCTGTTTCAGCCAAAGCACCAAACAAACCCATTCAGGTAGTTTATGTGCCCTCACATCTGTTCCACATGCTGTTTGAGCTGTTCAAGGTAAGTGGGCTTTTAAAGCATGGGAAGAAGTCTTCATTTGAAATGGCTTTGATTCTGGGCATAATGGATTCATTAGATTAGCATAAGAAAAAGATTTTGCATAACCATTTTAAAAGTCTATTTCTGATATCCTGTGGGCTTTCTAATCTGTAAACTGTGAGATAAAAATTGCTGTGTACAGTATGGTTTTGTGAATACTAGTACATAGTGATTTTGAAGCTTAATTGCACTTTGGTAACTTCACATCAAATCCATACTGTTTTTCTTTCAGTTAGGAGATTAGAGATGCTTTTTGGGTTTTCAGGTCTGGCAAAGGTTTTATTGTTTATTACCATACCCAAATAAACACACATTTCTATATATCTATGCTTCTGAAGCATTAACTGTGTTAATGCATAGTTGTTTCAGTTCTGAGAGATCCTGTAACTGTTTCATAATTTGAATAAATTCAGAAGACCTGATAGAGGCAGGAGAGGAAGAGTGTGGAGCCTGGGCTAAAAAGGAAAGAAAACCTTTTTTATTTTTTAGACTCTATGGCCCAAGCTGTTGCTTTTGGTTACAAAGTATCCAGTGATATTTGTGGTAGCAGTGTTATTTGTACAGGATATTTGAGCTAGCATTTCATCACTTTTAATGGATAAAACACTAAAGGATCAGTTGTGCTGTTGTCTTCCCAAGAGCAAGACTGCTTCTGGTATGTCACTAATGTAGCCATTCGATTGGGAGCGCTCTCTTCATTTGTGACCTTTCAGACTTTCTTTTAATGGATATTTTATCCTTTTTTTTTCAATCCAGTGGTTAATTTTTGTGGGAAGTATGGATCTCTTCACTTTCTAAGTGATAAGTAGGGCTTCAAGTGCAGCCTCAGTACATGTCAGTCATACAAACATTCTTTGTGGTTGAACTGAATAATTTTAAAACCCTAAAGCCACCAGGCTTGGAAGCATGTGCCTTTAATTCCATTACTGGACAGATAAAGACAAGTGTATCTCTCTGAATTCAAGGCCAGGCTAGTCTACATAGTGAGGTCTGTTCTCAGCTACTCCCCTCCCCCCAAAAAATCTGTAGAGCCAAACAGAAGGCAAGAAGAATGTTTAACAATTAAGTGCAAAATAGAACATCAGGAAAATTTTCTGATAGAAAAAAAATTCATGTAAATCTTATTAATAATAGCTCCACAAAATAATCATCACATGCACGTAAGCATGTGCTTCTTTCTGTTTTGAAATTGTGGTTTTTCATGACTAGGGCTAGCTCAGTGGTGGAGTACATGCTTAATGTGCACCAAAAGTAATGAATACACTTAACTTAATTGTGCTCCATGAATCAGAAGCATGGTTTCTCAAGAAGAGCTTATTGTTTCAGAACTCAATGAGAGCAACAGTTGAGCTACATGAAAATAGAAAAGAGGGCTATCCAGCTGTTAAAACTCTCGTCACTCTGGGTAAAGAAGACTTGTCCATTAAGGTAAGCTTTTGTTTCCATTTTACTTTAATCATCAGTTGATTTAATAGTATGTATTTAATATTATGAGAGGGAAGGAAAGAAAATTGACATTTCTTGGGTGTGCTATTTGTGAGTAAAGTCATGTATCAGTGCTTTCTTAGCAATGAACTGAACACATACATAGTGGTAGTCCCATAGTTGCTGTTGTTTAGTGACTTTGTAGTCATTGTGTATAAGCCTTCGAAGATAATTGCCTGATGGCATTGACTAATGGCACATTTCTCAGTGTGTCCCTGTCATTTATGGAAATGTGACTATTTAGTGCTGGATTCTTGGCTTTGGTTACCTTGCTGACTGTACTTGAGCAGGACCTCAGTCCCAAGCCTATCAGATTTGCTGCATTGCTGTCTCCTTTGTTTACATTGTCCCCAAAGGAGCCACTTTCTCACTTTAGAACCTTCTAGCATGTGCTTTATTTAATGAACTCTCCTACCCTCCTTAAGCACAGATTTGACTCCCCTTTTGTTTTTAACATTTTGTGCACTGCAGATAAGTGACCTAGGTGGTGGAGTCCCACTTCGGAAAATAGACCGTCTTTTTAACTACATGTATTCAACTGCCCCTCGACCCAGCCTGGAGCCTACAAGAGCTGCTCCCTTGGTAAGCATGACAAACTGCTGCAGAAAGAAAGGTCTTTAACATAGGGCTAGAGAGTTTGCCATCTTCTTAGGTGGTTGTACTAGCTTTACTTAAACGGGGCTGTTTCTGGTATAGGTGGGAGCATAGGCATCTTTTTGCCTTACTGTTTAGTTTGTAAGTTCTTTGGACAAAGTGCTTTTCTAATTTTTCTAAGAAACACTCCAGGCTGGAGAGATGGCCCAGTGGTTAAGAGCACTGCTTGCTTTCCTAATGGTCCTGAGTTCAATTCCCAGCAACTAGATGCTAGCTTACATCCACCCATAATGAGATCTGGTTGCTCCCTTCTGGCCTGTAGGCTTGTATGTTAAAAAAAAGAAACACTCCAAGCTGAGTGTTACACTTCCAAATACAGTGTGTAAAAGCTTTTCCCTGTGGTAAGATTGCTGCAGGAGGGCAACTTGTTATCATGCAGCACCCTCGGGGAGGTGGCCATTACCCATGGGTGAGCAGAGAAGACTGGGGAGAGTGTTTGGCTACAGTTTAGTAGGCGATGCTTTAGTGCTGCGTACCTTACAGCCTTTGGGTCACCACTGTCAAATTTGTTTATATAATTAAAATATTTATATAACATTAACATTTCATAATCTAAGCATAAAACATATAGGTGATGTATGTATTTTCAGAGGTCTCTGTGTAGCACTCTAGAAATAACCTTCAGCCTTATTCACTCAGTGAGAAAAGCCTCTGGTTACCATGGTAGCATTTATTCCTGGTAGGGCCACACTCTCTTCCCCTGCTGAGTGTTTCTAATTGACAAACAACAATTGAACCCTTTGTCATTAAACACAGCAATGTATCTATCAGTCTGCAGAATGGCTCAGGGTATAAATTAAGTTTCATTTTAAAGTCCTACCTGAGTGATAAGCACATAAGATTATATTTTATTTGTATGAATAAAATCAAACACCTTGCATTGTTATTTGAGGCAGAGTTTGTTAACTCAGCATGTGGAAAACTGAGGAAGTCATTTATACAGAATTCAAGAAAATTCATAAAGATCAATTTGAAGTAGTATTATGTTGACCAGGGTCTGGTACAAATTTTGCATTTTTCCAGTTGTTTAAAAATAATATGGATTATCTATTCCAGTTTTTAAAATAGCGTCCTGTAGATAGCTTTATGCCATATTTGTTTGTTTGTTCTGGGAAACAGAGGACTCTCAGAGACCATTATTTATCCAATCCACCTTCCCATTACATAAATTTGGAAAAGGATCAAAGCAAATTAATGCTAGAGCTGGTACTGGCTGCCTGTGAACTTCTAGCATACTGTTGTGGCTGCTCTTGAAGAAATGCTTCCATCAGCATCTCTCCCAGTTAATAAACTATCCTCACCTCTGAAGTGGGCACATGGCTGTGTCGTACTAGAAAAGAGTTTCCTTTCCAGGTGGCTTACTTTTACCCATCTGTATCGTCCTTCATACATTTTTTAATTGAACAAATTTTAAACTGTTTTCATGTATAAGTGTTTGCCTGCATATTTGTATGTATGTGTACCTCATGCATGCCTAGTACCAGAGAGCATCAGATCCTCTGGAACTGAAGTTATGGATGGTTGTGATCAACCATGTGGGTGGTGGGAAGGGTCTTCTGCAAGAGCAGCAAGTGCACATAACTGCTGAGCTATCTCTGGAGCCCTAAATCCAGACTTTTCAAATTTTATCTGTTGTATGTGTGTGTGGAAGGCACAGTTTAATTGAGTTGAATTCTCTCCCCTTACCTGTTTGCTGATTCCAAGGTTTGAACTCAGGTTGTCAGGGTTGTACAGCAAGTGCTCTGACCCACTGTGTCTTACCAGCACAAGAGCAGAGTCTGACGTCATCCAGGTGGGCTGAGAGCTAGCTGAAGCTAGGATGACCCTGAACTCTTGATCTTCCTGCTTGGAGGACAGACCTGTGTGCCACCTTATTTAGGAGGTGCTGGGGACTTGAATCCAGGGCCTTTGGTGTGCTAGGCTGGCACTCTACCCACTGAGCTCCAGCCCCAGGACTGAAATGATTTTAATAACACCAATGTATTCATAAGTTACCTGTTTATTTAGATAAATTTATAGGTGGTACCTTTTATTACTAGAAATGTTACTAGTCTGTGTCCTATTGATATTGCTGGGCGGGCGATGTCTATGTATACTGTAAAGTATTGAACCGTCCTGCCTCTATTTATGCAATGGAGCCAAATGATACTTTGAGAAGCAGATTTGTCCCCGACAAGGTACAGCCTGAAAGCTGTTTGGCACAGCATGAAACAGCTTAGACCATGGCACAGCGTGATCCCCCACATGTCGAAAATTTCCTGTTTTGGGAGTATCTACTCTGCCTGTTAATTCTTTGATATTTCGGGAGATCAGAGGACAACTCTGTGGAGTCAATTCACTGCTTCTATCTTTATGTGGATCCCAGGTGTTGAACTCAGGTCCTCAGGTTTGTCAGCAAAACTGAGTTTTACTGTGTGATAGATAGTACAAAGAGGTAACCTTTATTATGCCATGGAATCCTTATGAGCTCGGAGGCAAGCTTTTCATCTCAGGTGAAAAAAGTCTTAAAGAAGTTGAGTGAACTGCTCAGTCACACAGAAACAGAGATTTCAATTTAGATCTGCCAGAGTCAGAAGCCTGTGTGTCCCTAACCCTATAAGGCGCTGTTCCTGATCCAGATTTAATCCAGTGTTAAAGCTTACCTAATAGCATCTCCCCATACCCACCTGTGGCCGACTACAAAGTCACTGACTTTAGTATTGTTCTTATTCTTGCCAACATTTGTGACCTTTAGTTTAAAAAATATATTGACTGTCACTTTGATGACTTTAAAATATAGGAAGGTACTAAATTTTTTATTTCTGTAAAACTCATTTACTGTATTAACATGCTGTAGCTTTTCCAGATCCTTAAGAAGGAACCTCTAAGAAATTTTTTCAGTGGCTTAGTCTTGTTATTAACAAATTTCAACTCTTGTCAGGCATTGGAAGTGAATGCTTTTAATCCCAGCACTTCGGGTGGCAGAGGCAGGAGTTTGAGACCAGCCTAGGGTACAGAGCGAGTTCCAGGACAGCCAGGGCTATAAAGAGAGACTCTGTCTTGAAAAACCACAAAAAAGGAAAGAAAAAATTCAACTCTTGTGCTATTAGTTCTCATCTCAGACAAGAGAAATCTGATAAAGAAACTTGGAAGTAAATATGGTTTTGCGTTTTCATCAGAACAATTTCTACTTGATTGGGCATTCACTTTTTATTTAAGAATTTTGTACTTTTATCACATTCACTCCGCACCCCTCCTATCCCTACTCTCTCCACTTCGCACCTGTATCTTTTTTTTAAAGAAGGCATTATCCATCATCTTAACAATCCTCTGGCCACCTTTCCAAGATGCTCCCTGAGCCCTAAGTATAGGAATTGTGTTATAGGCTTATCATGTTGGACAAGCACCCCATGGTCAGTAGCTCTCCGCATTTTTACCAGTTGTAGCTTTCCATAATGGTGTCTGTCTCCTGCAAACAGAAGCTCCTTTGTTGAGAGGTAAGAGCTACACTTACCTGTGGATGTAAGTGTACACTTTTTTAAAGTAACCCTTGGAGCTCAGGGTTGTTCAGTTGGTGGAGTCCTTGCCTAGCATGCATGGAGCTCTGGCTTCCATCCCCAGCACTGCAGAAACCAGGCATGGTGGTTCATGGCCTAAAATCCTAGTAAGTCGGAGTTAGAGGTAAGAGGAACAGGAGCTCAAGGTCAACCTCAGATATATAATGAGTTTAAAGCCAGCCTAGGATATATGAAACCCTATTTCAAAAAAAGTTACCTTGACTTTATGCTCAGACATAGGTTAAAATTTACTTTAAAATGCTTTATAAAAAACAATCAAAAATGAATTTTTTTCTGTTACCCAAACTTAACAATTTTTTAATAAAATGGGGAATTTATTAGTCACAGATTATAGACACAGTGTTATTTATAAAGATGGAGTTACTAATTCATTTGATTTGACTTCAGGGATTCATTTTAATCTTCTGTAAATGGTCTCATTCTATTAATTTTCTTTTCTTAATAGGCTGGATTTGGTTACGGCTTGCCAATTTCTCGTCTGTATGCCAGATATTTTCAGGGAGATCTAAAACTATATTCCATGGAAGGAGTGGGTACTGATGCCGTCATTTATCTGAAGGTACTATGTTTTGTTTCTGTTAGTGACTTTTTAAAGGTGCAAGTACCCATAACTAGTTGAGAAGAGCACTGTATCGTCTCCTACCTTGAGATCAGATTTAGGAAACCATGCTATGCCTCATGCTGATATTATGCCCAAATATAACAAAATAAGAATCATAGAGGTATAAACCTCAAACTTTTTGATTTTTTTACAACCATAGGTCTAAATTAGAATTTTTCAAAAGTATATGTTCATTGAAAAACCTAGTTTAAAAGAAAGCCAATTTCCAGTAATCTGAAGTCTTCTAGTCTTTTACTTTAATTTCTCAAGTTGTAAGAATCCAGTAATGCAGCCGGGTAGTAGTGGATCATGCCTTTAATCCTAATACAGGGGAGGCAGAGATAAAGCAGACAGATCTCCTGAGTTCAAGGCCATCCTTGTCTGCAGAACAAGTTCCAGGATGGCCAGGGCTTCATAGTGGAGCCCTGTTTCACAAAACCAAAATAAAAGAATTCAGTAATGATAATATGTTTATATAAAAAGATCTGTAGATCTTTATATCAAGCGAAGTAACTCAGAAACACAAATAGTGGATGCATGCTATCATGCAGGTCTTAGCTTTTATTTTGTGTATATGTGAGTTTATGTACATATGTGGAAATGAGCATCAGAGCATCAGTATGGTCACGAAACTATAAAGAGGTCCACGAGAGAAGAGAGATTTTGAGGATGGCTGGGAGGATAGTAGAACAGCACATGGGAGCAGAAAACTACTAGAGCTGGAAGAGAAAAGGGAGATGGCAAGAGACTCAGAAAAAACAAATTACATACAGAAATTGAACTTTTACATTGTACATTGTTTTTTTAAATTAACAAAATCATAATAATGGTCATTTAAAATGTTTACCTATGAACTAAATTCTCTATAAGACAGTTTTTCTCATTTATTGGTGGCGTTAGATTTCTATTTCTGAATTCTAGAATTTTGGTATATTATTTCAATAGGCAGTAGAGGCATATAGTAACATTTAAAAGCTTGAAAGAGGGCAATGAAGTGTTTCACTGCTGGTACAAGCCACACTACTTGTCTTCAAGAGGTACTGTGTTTTTGTTTCTTACGAATCCTCCTAGAGTTGATTTTGGATTTTTAGGGACAGGGGATGTAGCTCAGTGGTGTAGATCTTCCTAGAATATACAGGCTCTGGGTTTCATTCCATTATCACAGAAGTAAAACAAATAAAAATCTGATAGAGGAGCTGGGTGTGGTAGCACACAACTCTAAGCCCAGCACGTGGAAAGCACAGGCAGGCTAGCCTGGTCTATGTAAAAACTTCCAGGCTAGGAGTACATAGTGAGACCCTGTCTCAAAAAATAGCAACATCAAAAAGCTATAATAGACTTGGTTCTGCATTTAGAAATAGATTTAAGAAATGAATCTTAAAGGCATTTCAGCAGCTTGGTTTTATCTCATAACTTTGGAATGTATCTTGCAGAACTTTCCACGTAAGTTCGCGCAGAACTGACTCATTCTTTTTAGCCATGCCCTAGTATATTACTGGACAAACTATCACAGTTTCACGCACTAGTTGGATGTCAGTGGATCTCAACATGGGCTTTGTTTGCTCTGATGCTAGGAATGGAGCCCAGAGCCTCCCACCATGCCACCACATGCTTTCTGTTGCTAAGCTCCATTCCCAGCCCCCAATGATGTGATGTTTAATATCGCTTGTTGGCAAATGTTTATGAGACTTTATTTCTTCTGGGGCTGTTTTAGGGCAGCAGTTGCCTATTAAATAAAAATGTTTGATCTAAGCTGTACTGTCAGTACTATGGAGTACTGCAAAGCAGTATTGATGGAATTACAATGTACTTTGTTCCTGTCGTATGTGTTTCAGTACTGATTTTGAGCGAGTGAGTAAGCACTTGATTTCACTCATTTAGAGAGGGCTCAGGATCTTCCTCTTAGCCAGTCTAAGTCCATCTGTAAAATAAATTTTAATATTTCTAAAACAAGAATGGTTACTTGTGTTTGAAAGAGTAAAATCTGTGAATTTTATGTGAGAAAACGAGTACCCTAGACCTTTGGTGTATATCCTTTTTCTAATAGGCCCTTTCAAGTGAATCCTTTGAGAGACTACCAGTTTTCAACAAGTCTGCGTGGCGCCATTACAAGACTACTCCTGAAGCTGATGACTGGAGCAATCCTAGCAGTGAACCGAGGGACACATCAAAATACAAGGCTAAACAGTAAGAAACCACTTTGGTTCCCATTAGAAAGTATCTGATTTGTCTCCAGAAAGTACCAAGCAGACAATTGAACAATATTTTATGCCGTACATTCTGTGTGGTTTTATCACTGGAAAAGCAAAGCGATCCTTAGAGAAAAAAGATTGGAGAAAAACTTTTATGCTGAGGAGAACAAACAAGAATTGGGTAGCTAGAGTCATCATTTAAATGGAAATTCCCACCAGCCTGGGAATTCTTGCACTTTGGAGGTATTGACAGTGAGCAGGGGCTTATTCTACTGCGGATGTTGTTTTCAAACAATTAACTTTTCAGTTTGTTGTGAGTCTTATAAATTGACAGAAAGATGTTTACAGAATTTTTGTGGGTTAAACTGAAAAAAAAAATGAAGCTGAAATGAATCAAAATGGACTCTATCCACACACTGAAGCATTATTTAGTCCTTGAAAAGAAGGGAATTCTGATACATGCTTCAACATAGATGAATTTTAAAGTCATTACTTGCTGTACAACAGGCCATACTCAAAAGCATAAATAGTACTATTCCACTTTTATGAGATGCCTAGAGTAGTCATTTCAGAGAGTCAGAAGGTAGAAGAGTGGACTCCAGGACTTCGGTGAAGTGGAATGAGGAATTGTTACTGAGTACAGATTTTCTGTGTGTGATGGTGAACAGTACTCGGCATAGGGAGTGGTGATGGTTGTGTAATAGTGTGAATATGCCCAAGCAACTAGCTGTTCACTCAAAAGTAGCAGGCAGCTCGTTCTATATTATGTGTAGTTTAACACTGTAAATGATCAAAACTGAAAAGTTGTTGCTCATACAACAGCTGTCATTGCTTTATGTTAATAAACTGTTGCTAGTTTATGTTTATAAAACAATCTAGTCTTTGGTTTCTAATTTTTCAATTTAAAATATTCTTTTATTAAATTATGTGTTATTAAAAACAAAACAACAAAAAATCTAGGAAATATTAAATGAAAAAAGAAAAGAAAATCATTGTATTTCCACAACTCAGACATTGCTATGGGTACAATTTTGTTTATATTATTTTAGATAATCTTCTATTTGTATATGTATGTATTTTCTCCACGTGAGATCATTTTTCATACTGTTGGGCAATATGCATTTGTTTCATTTAACTATGTCTACTTTTTCATGTCAGTAGCTTTCATCTCATTAGAAATTTCCTGAATTTTCCAAACTGGGATCCGTTCCAGAACTACATGACATATCTGGATATTCTCTAGTTGTTTTTAATCTAGAAAGTACTGTTGATGAAAGACCAGGTTAGCAAAACATCCCTACCTTGATGTGTTTAGTTCTTCTCTGAAGTATCATTTAATTTGTTCCTTAGTCCCATATTTGATGGAAATCAAAGTTGTTGTAAAGGTTCTTTTTGTTTTTTTCCTGCTGGAATACTCCATCAGTACTGTTACAGAATTATATGTTTACACGCATGATTTCCAGTTGATCCATTATCGGTGATGCTAAGGGTACACCATAATTTAGGTGATGGCTATCGGATCTATCTATGGCAGTGGTTGGTGCTCAACCTTCCTAATGCTGTGACCCTTTAATATGGCTCTTCACATTGTGGTGACCCCCAAACATAAAGTTATTTTTGTTGCTCTTCTATAGCAGTAATTTTGCTACTGTTATGAGTCGTAATGTTAATATTTTTTGAAGGTAGAAATTTTTCAAAGGGATCGCAATCCATAGGTTGAGAACCACTGCCCTGTAATATAATTCAGCTTTTTTTCCCACTAGAACGTAATCCATATGGGGTCTTTTTGTTGTGGTGCTGTTTGTTTTTGGAAGGAGGTACATTGCAAAAGTATACTTACCCATCAGCCATTTAGCTAATGGTTTTTATCCTAGTTAACCATCTGGGCCTGATAAGAACACCCATGCTTACAGTAAAGCAAGTCCTACCCAGAGGATTTAGGCAAGGAAATGAATAAAAGATCCCCAAATTGGAAAGGAAGGAAAGAAGTCGAATTTTCCTAACTCAATATTTTATTAGTCTTTGTAAAATGATATAGTCTTAAAAAATCATTCTTTGGTAACTATTGACTAATGTTCCTCTGTAAAGTACAGCTCATTCTCAATAACAAAGGCCATACCATGAAATACAGTTCTTCTAGTATGTGTTGAACTTTTTCCTTTAAACTTAAAGGGAAAATTCAGTTCTCTTTTACCTCTTTTTAAGGTAAGCAGTTGAATTAAGTCATCCTAAAGCAGTGCTTCTCAGTCTTCCTAATGCTGGGACCCTTTAATACAGTTCCTCATGGTGTATGACCCCAACCATACAATTGTTTTCATTGCTACTTCGTAACTAATTTTGCTAATGTTGTGAATTGTGATGCAGATATCTAATATGCAGAATATCTGCTATGTGAGTCCTATGAAAGGCTGCTTTGCCACCCATGAATTGCAAACCGCAGCTTGAGAACCACTGCCTTGAAGGTTGAGACACGATGAGTTTTTTGGCCTGTCTTTTTGTTTTGTTTTGTTTTGTTTTGGGGGGTTGTCTTTTTTTTTTTTTAAAGACAGTATTTCTCTATTCAGCCCTGGCTGTCCTGGCTGTCCTGGAACTTACTTTGTAGACCAGGTTGGCCTTGAACTCTAAGATCCTCCTACCTCTGCCTTGTGAATACTGGTATTAAAGGTGTGTGCACTACTGCCCAGCTTTTGCCTTGTCTTTTTTAGCATTGTAGATTAATAGTGTTTTATTGTTTTATACATTATACCCAGCACTTATTTTTATTGACATATGACATATAGTAGGAAAGTCTACAAATCTGAAATCTATGTCTTGACACAGATTTACATCTCCCTTTCCAACACCCTGGAAGACTCCTTTCTAGCCAGACTATTCTCTCTTTACCATAGAAGATGCTTTCTGACCATCACTGAGGGTGCATTTTTTAAACATAAAACAAAAGAAACATGTAAGCATACACCCTTGTCATCTTTGCTCCTGTGAAATCTGTCCATGATATTACATGTCACAGTCATTGTCATTTCTGCTGCTTAAGTTGGCACACTTTTGAATAATGGCAGTTATTCTGAGCTTGATTTTTTGTCTTCTGTTGACTAAAGTGCATTAATTTTTCAACATTGTCCTACTTTCTTGTCTAACGCGATATCCTAAAATCTCAACTTCCACCCTCTATGCCCCTGTCCTGGAATCAACCATTTTATAGTTCTTTTGAACAGATATTGAAGCCTAATCTTGAAGGATAGGGTGCTCATTACACCTCTTCTAAGCCCTTTTTCTGGATGGAGGTTCTCAACACACACACACATATGTAAGTTCTTATTGATAGTTTCATTCTCTTTTAACATTGATTATTTCTCCCTAATGTGTTTTTTATATATACTTCTTACCATACAAACCTTGATTCTTAACATCTTTAACATAACAGAACAGAAACATTTGTGGGCAAATATAATTTATATAGCTTTGCAATATTTTACCGTATAGTAAACGCTGGTATTTTTTTCTTTACTTTTCCCCAACATACTAAATACCCTATTGATTATTTGTGCATTTCACACTGTGTGCCTTGATCACATTGACATCCCATTCTTCCCAGGTTCACCCTCCACCTTTGAGGCCTCCCCCCTAAAAGAAAAAAAATACACCAAGTCCAGTTTGTGTTGCCCCTATAGTCATTGGAGCATGGCCAAACTCCAGTGGCCAGCCCATTAAAGATGAGTTCTTTTAGCCCCCAGCCCCACCAGAAGCCGTCAACTGTGAAGAGCTATGCTGGTGTTTTCTAATGAGTAGTGTAAAGGCTGAAACACATCTGTGCTGCTCTTTAATCTTTCCTGCAGCTCATCTCAAAACAGGAAATTTAAAAAGGATTAAGTCTTTCATCATCCATCATATGATAGTAGCAGAAAGTTAGTCCTGCTGCCCCCACAGTGGATGGTTTTTCCCAGGGAAGAGTTGTGCTCTGAGCAGCTACATTGTGATTGTGTCTCTTGGTCTATCAGATCAGTTTAGTGTCATCCATCCCATTTTCAGTCTATGTAAGCCAAATACCTTGTTGGGCATCAGTGTGGCCAAGTAATTCACACGTGGAGTAATTTGGGTAGTACCAGAGCCATCTTTCATAAGAGTCATTTGCAGTGAGGAATGGTGGTTCTGACTGAAAGCTCTTTTCAAGGCCATACTTTAGCTGGGCCCAGTGGCGCAGGCCTTTAATCCCAGCACGTGAGAGGCAGAGGCAGGCGGATCTCTGTTAGTTCAAGGCCAGCCTGATCTAAAAGAGCTAGTTCCTGGACAGGCTCCAAAACTTCAGAGAAACTCTGTCTCAGAAACAAAAAACAAAACAAACATCGTTAAGTTCTACAAATAGAATAATGGTTAAACGTGGAAAAGGATCTCAGGAGAGGAGTGGGAATGGGAAAGTCAGTTCTTACACAGAAAGAGGTCTAAAACTGTATTCTAACCTTGAGTAACCCTAACTCTAACCCCTAACCCTAACCCTAGCAGTTTTATTGAGATACAATTCCCATACGGTACAGTTTGCTCTTTTGACGTACGGTTTAGTTGTTTGGGGTAGATTCAAAATTGACAGCCTTCACCACTGTTCTAAATTCAGGCTCCCTCAGGCCAAGAGAAACCTCGCATGCATTAGCAGCAGTCATTTTATAGTTCCAATCAAATTGTTTGTTGTTTTATTTTGGTTTTGTTTGTTTTGTTTTCTGGGACAGGGTCTCTCTATAGTGAGCTCCCTGACTGTTCTGGAGCTCACTATTTGGACCAGGCTGCAGGCTGCCCTCCTACTCACAGAGATCTACCTGCCTCTGCCTTCTGATTGCTGGGATTAAAGGCAGTGCCTCTGTGCCCAGCTTCTGATCAGACTTTCAGTCGTGAGTAAAGAACTGTTGCAAAGTTTATGTAAGTAATGAAATGCCACTTTTTCTATAGTAACTATAGAAAATAATTCTGAGTTAGGGCAAAGGTTTTGGAATTATCACTATAAATGTTCTGAGTAAGTTTTTGTTAAAATAGAGGAGATTGTGTACTCACGAGCTCTCTATGGATTCTTTTCTTCATAGAGACAAGATCAAGACTAATAGAACTTTGTAGAAAACCGAGTGCTGTGGTCATCTCTGAAGATTATCTTCTGCAAGTGAACCAGACACCCTTACTCTACCAACTCTTAATCACGGCACTATTGTTATTCCCAATGCTTTGTTATGTTGCTTCCTTTATATTGACTCAGTGTTTCCACGGAGCACTTCCTCTAGTTAACCCACTGGCATCTTCCACTAAAGTTGTAACCTGAGCAGTTTGTCATGGTGTCTTTCTATGCCATCACTTGCCTCCGTCACAGTAGAGCACGGAGCCTCCTTAGCACTCTCGTACCCTATACTCTGTATCTTATCCATGGGTTTAGCGTCTAAGTCTTCCCAAGATTCTGAGCACCTTCCTCTTTCCAGGTACAGCAGATCCTTCTGTTGACTTGGTGATCTCCAGCTAGGGCTTGGGGAGTCTGGAAGGGGAAGGTGTCACTAGAGTACATCTTGCAAATTCAACCCCAGGGTTCTTCCTGTCCCATATACGCACCCCCTTCACTCTCTGAATCAGTGTTCTGCCGACTTCCATCTGACTGTATTGTCATCGTGAGGTGTGGTACTTTCCGATTAAAACCAATTCATCTGTATTATTTTTACTTTAAAGTTCGTTTGCATACTTCTCTTCCATTGATTAAAGTACTCTAAAAGTTGTTTTGGAATTTCTCACTTAACACCTTGGTTTGAAAGATTTTAAATGAAAACCTACCATCTAGTCAACATCAGACTGTAAAGAGTGGGAAGTGTAGTTGTGTGTTTCTCTGAAAGCTCCCCTGCCCTATTCCTGTTTCTTTGCCATATGAAATTCCTCTCGTAGTCCTCTTAGGGACTAGAAGCGCCTTCGGGATGCACTCGCCTCTCCATAACACAGATTGTCAGCTTATTCTAGCTTATTTTGAAAAATGTTATAGAGTGGATCATTTTCATTGTCATTACTTTTCGCCAATTTTAGAACTGTCCATTCAATCTGATTTTTGTTTCTCTCTGTAACAGCTCTGACTGTCCTGGAACTCACTATGTAGACCAGCCTGGCCTCAAACTCACAAAGGTCTGCCTGTCTCTGCCTCCCGAGTGCTGGGACTAAAAGGCTTGTGCCACTACCGCCTGGTCTTCAATCTGATTTTGTAATCATTCCTTTTGCTAAAAGTTAGAAGTAGGAATTAGCAGAGGACCTGTGGTAAGGAGAGACAAATGATATATTTGTTCTTAGTAATAAGGCTATCTCAGAGTCTGGATTCAAACTGGTACCTAGCTTATGCAGGTCCCTGTTAAGTGTTTCTCTGTCGATTATATTTTTTCTTGTGTATGACATTCACTGTGACTGCTGCTTTCATTTACTGTATATATAAATGTTTCTATCCAGTTTTTCCATACTGAATCCAGATTTAGAAGTTTTAGTTTGTAGCCAGGCATGGTGGTCCATACCTGAAACCTCAGTAATCCAGATGTTGAGGCAGGAGGATCATGATCATAGCCTGGGCTGTGTGCCAAGAGTCCCTCTCAAAGTTTTGACTTGTGTTACTCCTATATCATTACTGATGTAGCAGTGTAGTTGTCCCCACTGCCACCACACTGAAGGCTTTTGCCTCAGAGATTTGCTCTGACTTAGATGAAGTTGGCTCAGTTGTAACTTTGAAGCACACAGCATCTGATTTTCTTTCGATTCCTTGTATTATCTGAATTTCTGGTGAGTTCCTTTTTGTCTTTATAAAGACCTCATTACAGAGCAAAAAGCATGTTGGTAAATACCAAAGAGACAGGTAAGAGAGACTTATTGCACACAGCTAAGTCAGTGTCTTGGGGGGTTGAGCAGTATGACTATTTTCTTGTGAGGAAAGACTGAAAAGAATGGTCTTTTATATTTCAAGATCCTGGCTGCCTTAGAAACACCAGCTCTATGTCTCTATCTTACTGATTCTCAGTTTCCAGCCATCTTCCTTTACACTTGCGAGTTCGACTGTCGGCGAATGAAGGTGACAGTGTCACTGTGACCTCGATTGCCTTGCTTCAGCACTGTTTTTACTGTTCCAGGCTGCCTATTGCTTGCCATACTCCCACACCAAATATCACATCAGGCTTGGTTATGGCATAAAAGAACCGTGGCATTTTCTCTTAAACTCTTTTCTGCAATGCCAGTTTTGTTGAAATGTCTTGAGGATTTAATGCACAGCCCTCCCCTAACACTCTTAGACTCCCCTCGTGTCCATCTAAGCCTAGTGCACTCCAGCTGCTCCTGTCCCCGTATCATCAGTGAGTTCACCTCAGCTCTAAGCCAGCCAGAAGAATAGTTTCAGGAGCATCCTGTATCCTCACAGTTTGGTCTTCCCTCGACTGGAGTATTGATGTATCCTTTCTGCTGCTAGTGCTTGACCCTCTGAGCTTAAGCATGCCTCTCTGGCTCTGTGAATTTATATATTACAGATTGATATTGACCCATTTGCAGCTGAATTCTTCCCCATTTCTCTGGAATGCCCTCCAATTTACACTCTTATTTTAAGTATTTGGGAGCCATGTATCCTGTTTCAAACTCTACCTGGCACACAGTAGGTACTCAATGTCTTTGTTGAGCAGAAGAGGAAAACTGATAGACATTTGCAGTGGTGGCTGTGGAAACATCTTCCTAAGTTCTTAGATCCCCTAACTTCAAATTGGTAATGATTTCAGGTCAAGAACTGTGACAGTGTGCTGGATGTCTTTTTATAGTGCTAAGAGATGGCTTTCAAATGCGGAGAAGTGACAGAGATTAAACACGGATCCACATGAGCCATCTGATTCTTTGTCTCTGAATATTTGGTTTTGGATTCATAGCACAAGGGCTTCTTTCTGTCTAGCAACGTGGTTTTATAGTCTTTCTTAGAGATTCCAAAGAACTTAACATTCAGCACCCCAAGTGATCCTTAGAATGCCAGGAGGTGGAGTAAGAAGCTTTTAGTTTTCATGTGAATTCCAAAGCAGTGAAGTGGCTTGCCAAGGAGACATGGAGAGTGAGAAGCAGAACCAAAGCCAGTGCTTGGAGCTTCCTGTTCTTAGGCCAGTACTCTGAACAGTATGTCAAGTGGTTAGAATGATCTCCTCAGAGGAATCTCTTGGGCATATTAGTCCTCGAGGGTGATCTGTAAGTCAACAGTTTTCTGTAATACAAGGCAGCTCAGGAAAGGGTTTCTTTGGTGTGTTTCCATTCTGGCACAGTTAGAGGAGACAAGTGGATTAGGCAGCTTTTGCCTTGTAAAACAGACAACTTTAGACTAATATAGGTCATTATTAGAGTTTCTATTTGAATGAGAGCAGCGCTTGCTGCCAGCCCTTTTGTACAAAGATTCTACATTTGGAAGTTGATGGTTTTGTGTTTTGATAGACTCAATTACAGCTTCAATTAGATGCTCTTGCCCAGTCTTTCTATTACCAGTACTTAGAGTAATAGCTCAATGGGCTATCGGAACCTTGGAGCACATTCTTTAGAGACTTACTTCATTGTCTCTGCTGGCGCACTGATTCATGAGTACAGATAGATTTTTCTCTCAGGTTTGTAGGCAGCCTGCTTGTTTGGCACGGTTGCATGTTTGCCCTTGATATTTTGTTCTTTAATTTAAATATAGCTCAGGGTTGGTAGTTGTCTGTTGCCTTTTTTCCTGGTACACAGTGGCCTAGGTCGCATATTGGGCCTTATTATATTTTGTATCATTTTGTACTGTTCTGTTCTTCAGTTTTAGTGTATATGCTGCCGAAGCGAGCACTGTTCTGTTCTTCAGAAATTTGTTTCTCTATCAGCTTTGTGTTACCCATCTTTCACATTTATCTTTTTTATGGCTTTTATCTCTTGTTTTTCTTCATGTGTGATTTTCCACCCTTGAATCCTCTCCCATTTCACTGTATTCTCTACTATTTTTTGTAAGCCTCGTGGCTTGCTTTCACTTATATCATTTTCATATTTTTTTTAATTTGCTTCTCTTAACTCATTATTTTATTCTTCTTTGATGCCTTATTTCTTTGAGCACGAAACCTTTTGGTCTAAATTTTTCAGGATTTCTGAAATCATTCTTTTTCCAGAATGTATTTGTGTATCTTTTGCTTACTCTCTCAGGCACTGTCCTGGAGACCATGCTGTGGGATTGTGGCTTTATTAATTTCATCATAGATCATTTTTTGCTCAGTTTTTGGACGTGTGCGCTGGCCAGGGGTGATAGGACACTTACACAAACATGTATTGATTCTGCCGTCTTTGTCAGTGGTCCAGATGCTTAAACATTGACTTTACAGATAATGTCCTTCATAATCTATATGTTAGGAAACAGAAGGAACCAATATGGCCAGCAGGAGAGCACCATTAATGATTTAATCAATAAAGGATTTTTGTTTGCTGTTCTGGGTGAAAAGCTAACTTTTAACTCCAGTTCCTGTCATACTGGTTAGAGATAGTAGTGCCTTCTGGTTGGAAAATAGAGGGGACATATGAAATTTTAATGAACTTGAGACGTTATCAGCCATCAACAGTGATTAATTTGTTAATTAAATATGGTAGAATACTTCAAACTAGGGCATAATCAGAGCTATCAAGAGAAGTATAAGCTTGTTCTATTGGCCTCACCGAGTGTGTTGGCCATTCTGAAAGCTTCACTGTGACAGTTTTCTGTCTTTCCAGTCAGCCATTTTAAAAAGTAGATCATTTAGAAATAGGAAACTCTGTTGGTCCTGCGGATGTACCCCTGGAATCCCAGCATGCAGGAGATGAAGGCAGGAACAAGTATAAGACCAGCCTGGCTGCATCGTGAGAACCTGTGTGAGAGGAGAGGCGAGGAAGGAAAAGGGAGGGGGGAAGGATGTAAGGAAAGGCATGAAGGCTTTGTTATGGCTTCTTCTTGTTCTTTGTGAGTACACACAAATGGTTTGTAGGTTTAGGGCTTACTGTTGAACACGGGATAATGTTTTGAAAGTGTATTTGCAGGTAGATCATGGTGCTTGTTTGGAATGCTTGTAAGACTGAAACTTCCTTGCCTCAGTAGCCAGACATTGTAGTAGACAGCGAGCAGCAAACTGTATCACCTTCAGAACTCCCATACCACAATGAAGGACCAAAAATGATAGCCTCGCAGCATCCACCGAGCTGTGCAGGAGGCAAGACATTTCCCCTGAGGTCAGTCGGCCTCAGGCCATGCTGCTGGGAAATAGATGATTGAACACAGGTGTCCTCAGCTAAGGGAGACTGAAGTGAAGGTAGCAGACAGGAGTCATGGGGAGGGAGAGAAGGTTTAGTCGTCAGTTTCAGTGATATATTGTGTCTATCACATGCTAGAAACATCAGTGCTGGGCCTGTGCCAGTGATCAAAGCAGAGTGAACTCCCATTCCAGTAAGGACAAGATAGAGTAATTTCCTGGTTCACTGGGATACAAGTACCGTGGGGAAGATGAAAGACTTCTATTTCATAAAGGACAGGTGTATTCTTCAGAGAAAGAAGTATTCCTGATTTCCCAAGTGAATTTCTCCTTTTAATCTATCAGTCTGAAGTGTGAGTCTGTCTCCCATGCTTGGCTCTTCTTCACTCTCCCCTGCGGGGTCCCTGCTGAGGTCCTTGTAGTACAGCTTCGGTAGATAGCAGGGGACAGCGCCCATTCCAGCCATTGTCGCTCTGGTCAGCTCTCAAAATCAGTTCTCATGGAGTAAGAAGGGCTGCCGTTTGAGTCTCTGTAGCAACAACTCGCCACAGGTTTGGATGGATAGCTCTTTAGGATTTCACAAATGATCACTTAAGGACCAGTGAGATGGCTGAGCTAGTAAAGGACGACCTGAGTTCAAGCTCCAGGTCCCACGTGGTAGAAGGAAAGAACCAGCTGCTGCGAGTTGTCCCCTAACCTCCGCACATATGCTGGGTGGCACATGCACCCACTAAATCAATGTAGTAATGTTTTAGTCAAAAAGTGAGAAGTATTTGGATAATGAGGCTAGAGGTAAAATTGCTGCTGGTCAGGAGGGGACTCTTTTTAGCACTTCACTTCATCTCAGAGGGGGAGAAAGGGTGGCTAAGAAGACTTCCCTCTGAAGGCTACTGGCTGATATCAAGTGTGTCCACTTGCCAAAATCAAAGCAGTATTCCGGGCACAGAAATCTGGAGAAGCCTCTGCTTGCTTATTTCTGTCTCTGAAGTAGGGACACATGTCTACTCTTCTCTGTGGTAGAGTTTAAAGTGGCCGGCACATGGGCTGTCAGTTGGTGTGTGCCACAGCCTCCTGGCAGAAAATTCCCTTTCCCTCAGAGGGACTGCTAGAGCCACCGTGGGGACTTGTTCTCCATGCCCACCCCTCTGACTCCTTGGGACAGATCTGAGTGACCCAGCAGTGAGAGCTTTAACTATTGGAGAAGCGATGGAGTTGTGTTTAATTGTGTCCATTGGTAGATCCTTTAAACTGCCTGATTTTCCATCGACAGAATCACCTTGGAGCGTCAGGACCAAAAGTCCTGGTAGTTCTGGAGCTGTCGAAAGGAAAGCACACCTCACCTCACAGTAGCCTTTGAGCGTTTAAGTCCAGGTATCCCGTATGTGCGCTCTGCTGTGCAGAGCTTTAGCCAGACTGCAGAGCTGACCTTAGTTCTTGGCATACTTGTTCATTAAGTGTAGGTGACTACAGGCTCAGTACCCACCAGTTCAAAGTGATGACATCAGCCTTTGATGTTCAAGTCCCTTGAAAATGAAAAAAAATAAAGCTTGATGTGTGGGGTCTCATGGCCAAGTGAGGACTATGGAGTTTTTCCTGAGACATTAAAAACAGTTGAGATGGAAAGAGCGCCCGGGACGTGTGCCCTGGAAAAGAGTATGAACTCAACCTGAAAAATGTCTCTCTTCTATAAATCTCTCAGTGACATTTGGATTAATCAAGCATAATTAAATGTAGTTAGGTTTTTGTCAGATTGTAGTTCAAAATAATATTCATCTCTGGAGAGGGTAATATATTCTGTAGAAATTTTATTAAGCATTTCAGTTAAGCAAACAGTAAGGAGAACAAAATCAGCCCCGGGAAGGTTAATTACTAAAAACACAGAGGATAGTAGATTATGTAAATGATTTTAATTTTGAATACCATGGCTTGAGCTTTAATTTACATAGAGAGGTATTTGGGATTTGTTTTTCACAGTCTATTTTTCAAAAGTACCAAATTAGGCTTGGCATTCTTTAAAAGTTCTAATCACTCCAGGCTTCCATTAGTCTTGCTCTAACTTTTTCCTATTAAAGTTTGCAAAAATGAAGAATTACAGTTTCCTTCCAGCGAATTCTCTTAGGATTCCATCTCGTTTGTGCAAATGATGAGAACTATGTTTTTATTTCTTTACCAAATGGTGGCTTTAACTGAAGTATCAGGGGAGGGTGTATGAAAGCGTTCAACCCAGGCATGCCTTTAAGGCAAGTGCTCACTTAAACGATAAAACTAGCTCAGATTGGTTTTAGATGCTTTCTTTCTTAGTAAAGGCTTTTCTCTCACCTTGCCTGGGTCAGGGAACAGGCTCTGATAAGATCTGTTCACATTTGATTCTTGTCTAAATTTCACAGTGAGAGTTTCAGAAGTATTGTCATCTCAGCAATATAAGCTTACCCAGGAAACCTGAAGTTGTCCTTTTCACAAGAAGTGACACCCAGATTTCATTTGTGTATGACGGAGCTGGGTCTAACCCCCTTTGAGGTTGTCATAGAAGCCCCTGCTGTTGGTTCTGTCTGGCCATTTGTTCAGCGGCTTTCGGTGAAGGTGCTACTTCCTTTGGAACTGGCTCCTTTGCAGATAATAAGCTTTCACTTGAAGGAGCATCCCATTAAGTAATTCTGACTTCCTTTAAAAGTGGCATTAATTCGAATGCTCTGGATAACTTTTGCAAACATCAGAGATCTCATATGTGTGGTAACTATGCAATGCTGGCCCTGTAGTTTGCTCAGTAAAAAGATACCCAAGTCTGGCAGGTGGGACTGGTCTAACTGCTCCGCAGTTCAACTTGACATCACGGATTGATGGAAAATAGCACAGTTCCAACAGAATGCATACTCATAACAGATGTGCTCCATGTCTAAAATGATCTTCCCTTCCGATTCTTGGAAGAGAAAAAATACAGCATTAATGTTCAGTTAGAACTCTGTTTGGATATTGATACAGGCTAGTCTCAAAAGAAACTGAAAGGTCACTGTGGTAAGTCAGTGACAGTCATTCAACCATGCCAAATATCATGTCCAGAAGAGCTTGTGAACTCAGGGCGAGCATCAAATGTGATACATCCCTTTCACGTCCATTCCCATTTCCTTCTTGTCATTGAAGCTATTTTAAGAAACCTCAATCTTTATTTTTTAATTAAAAATCATTGAATATTTTTAGGAAGAACTGGCTTGTGCCTTTAACTTGAATCCTGAACTTACAGTCCCACATGTCTGTTTAGGATGTCTGAGTTTATTGACAACTGAGGCCTGTAGCTGTAGGGGTCTGAGAAGACGTGAGACTGCCTGCCGCTAAAGGGGGACCGTGCCAAAGAGGGACCGTGCCGGATCTTGTGGCCTCACTTGGCAAGTCCTTTCAGGAGGGAGAATTTTCCCAGCTGTTTAGCCAGCACGGAAAGGAAAATGGCAGGTACAGCGTAGAAGGCCCTGTATCTGCTCCCTTTCTTGTTGAGTGTTTATGTAACTTCCTGGGGGAACCTCACAGCGTCGTTTGGTTGCTTTCCACATTGAAAAGGTCCTCTAACAGCTGACACATGATGTAGACCAATAAATGTTTTTGAGACTATTAAATATATTGACTCAGGTGGAAGCAAAAGCAAAGTTTACCTACAGTGTATGAAGCTTTAAGTGATTTCAAATTTGCAAGGAGCTGGGCTGGGGATGTAGTGCAGCGACTGCGCATTGCCGTGATACGTGTGCAGGCCTGGCTTCCACCGTAGCATTGAAAACAGGAAACAAATTACTAGGAATCATGCTACATCTTGCAGAAATTGTGTCCTGTTGTCCCCACAGTGTCCCTTTTGTTGGTCGCTCCAGATGCTGCTGTCTAAGCACTGTGCTCAGGACTGGAGCGTACGTTGTACTTGAGCAGTCGTGGACAGTGACACTTTGGAAGAAAGGGAGAGCTAGCCCCACTCTCTGCTGAGTTCGTGCTTTGATGTTATTTGAAATCATGATTGCTGCTTAAGGTTTAGAAACAGAGCATTTGCTGTTCCAAGTCCCCACCCAAGTGCTTGAAATGGATCTGTTTCCTTAGAACACAACTTTGGAATGCCTAGGAGATGCTGGAACTAGACAGCAGAGGTGTGAGGGAAAAGTTCAACGCTTTGCCAGGTTCTCTTTGTAACTCCTTGACTTATTAGTGTTGTCTAAATGGAATAATTGCGGGTTTGATAAGAGACAAATATTAACTTACATGTGTAATAAATGGCCATTGCAGTCTATACCCATAAGTTCAAGTCTGCCCTGCTCACTCCGTGCCTCTGTTGATATTAGTGGTGAATGTACTACACATGTCCACAGTTCCCGAGCAACCTTGTGCTTTGTAGAATGAAGCTCAGCCCCATAAGTTATGCTGTCATGAATGAGGGATGACTAGATGGGGTCATTTGTCACTCTGTGGTCCACAGAGAAAAGTGTGTTGTGACTGCTGGAAAAACACAACCGGAGACCCATGTGGCTTGGGCCGTGCTCCTCGTGAGTTGCTGAGCAATCTGTTGTTTGTCATAACCAGACCTGTCCGGCCTCATGCAGGCAATTCTGTACCCTGGTAACCAGAACAATAAATGGCAGTTGTTTTCCACAGCTCATTAGCGTGCTGTTTTCTGAGCTCTCTGCTCTGTGTTCCCATCACTCTCGCCGAGATAAACTTCACCTTCTGTTTCTGAAATGTAACACCTAGGCAGCAGCAGGCTCCTTTGCAAGTTGCCTGGGAGGCACAAGGACACTGACAAGTTCTTTTGATTGATCAGAGTGAAAAATCAATTATTTGTGTTCTCTGCAGCAAAGGACACTGAAATCACATTTTTACGGGATACCCACCCTATGCATAAAACACAGGAAATGTGTGGCGGTGAATGTCCCTGTGACATCTTCCTAACTATGGTTCCCATGTCGGGGGGAGGGGACCATGTGATGTCCAGTCAGGACGCTTACATGAGAGGACACTATTATGCTGTAGACTGTAAACGGGTATAAACTGGCTTGCTCTGGGCAGACCACCCACACCAGAATTATCTGAAATGACTAAATGTGAAGGCCTAGATTTTCTCTTCACTCTTGCAACTCAGATTCTCTGGGGTTGTGACTCAGAAATATTAATAAATGCTTCAAGAGAATGACTTTAGAAGTGCAAATCTGGAAGTTTCTGCAACAGCGTTCTGAAGATATCTTGAAGATTTCAATTAAAGGGCCATTTCTTTCATGCTGTCTTTCGGGAAAGGGGCAGCAGCAATACCACTGCCCCCAAATATATTTAGGTGCAATTACGTGCTTCCTAGATAAAAAGATGGATTCTTCATATACTTAGCAGTGTGTCATTCATGCTAAGGACTCAGTAGTGGAGAGGTGTTGTTTCAAATTTAATATGGAAGCCACAGCCGCTCTATTATGTACTAATCAGTAGAAATCAATTACAATTGATTATTAAGGGGGTTAATGTCAGGAAGTCATGATCTGTTACTAGTTAGTAGTAGTGTGTGAGATTTTGTTTCCTCTATAAAATTACCAAGTTGGACTACATGGTTTCTTAGACCCTTATCCAAGGTTGATGTTTTATGGTACTTTAAAGAAAAACCCAAGTGATTAGCAATCAGCTTAGGCCAGACGTAGCAGCACACATCTGTAATCCCAACACTTGGTGGGTAAAGGTAAAAGGATCAAAGTTCAAGGTCATCCTCAGCTACGTAGTGAATTCAAGGGCAGCCTGAGCTACGTCGGATCCTATCTCAAAACACCAAATAAAAACCAGCTACTTTGATGTTACCCATTTTGCCTTAAGAATGCAGAAGTGAGTTTTGGTTTGAGAAGTTTTACATCTGTGTTTTACCAATAGCCAGCCATTGTACTAGGAGTCGTTCTTGACTTGGAAACCGCATTCTTGTGGCAACTGCTCCTGTCTTGGTTTTGAATTCACATAGTTCAGACTGACCGAGAGAGTCTTCTGCTCGAGACCGTGTCCTTCCGTGAAGTTGCTGCAGAGATTTATGCCGCAGTGTGTTGTGTTTTTATTTCCTTGTCCTTCGCTTCCAAACCCTTCCCAAATGACTTCATAATGCATGCTCACAAGTGATTATCTGCTGATGTTTTCCAATGCTCACTTCACAACAACACGGAGATTAACACTTTGATCACATGAATAAATCATCAGGCTTTGTGTAGAAGAGATTGCCCTCCGGGAGCCGTTCCTGGAGACTACCCTCTACCACTCAAATTCTGCCTTGATGTTCTCGTTCTGTGGCTGCTGTCTGTGACGGCTGGCACTGGCCACCTCAACAGTTACAATGTGGCAAGCATTTTTGACTTTGAATTATTTTGGAAATGTAGCCACCTGTGGCTGGTGGTAACGAATATCCATCTCCTGCCATTTCCCCAGTTGGGTTTTTCAGAAGCAACATTAAGCACCCAATTTTAGCCACTCACTGGCCTAGGCGCTTGATGGCGGCTGTCATTTCCAAATGTTTCTCTGTCCTTGGCCTCCCTGAGCACTGGTGACACCACCAGCATAACAGTCTCTCTTTGGATAAGAAAATAACAAAATGATATGTAAGGTTTTCCTGCTGCCACCCTGCAGCAAGAACAGGCCTCATCTTTGTTACCCACAAGTCAGGCCCCTCTGCAAACCAGCTCCTCTCAGGCGCATGTGCTTCCCTTACAGCCCAGGGGCTCTTGACCTGAGGCCTGGCCTTCACTCCAGACTCACTGCAGGGGCCCCTTAGGTGACTCGAGTGTCGCAGAGCGCTGGCAGTGCCTGACAGAGAGTGGCCTTTCAGCGTGGCTACAGTGTTGGTAGCACCCGCCTCTCTGGCACAAGCATTATTGGTGCTCTGTTTAACAAGTGATTGACAGCTAAGGAGGCGAAAACCTTGTCAGGTTGGGTTTGGGACTACATGGCCTCTCTGCTTCCTTCTGTGCGCACAGCTCTAAGGTAGGCTAGCATTACTCACTTACTGTTTCCTGGCATCTTGCCCAAGCAGAATCTGTTGGTCCTCAAGAAAAATAAACTTGTGATTTCAGCAACTGTACTAGATGTTAAAGCTTTCGACGTGTTTTTAAGATTTGCTTTGTAAACTTATGTGCCTCTATGACTGTATGCCACATGGATGCAGGCTCTGCTGGAGACCAGAAGAGGGCATCAGAGCCCCTTCAGCTGCAGTTACAAGCAGCTGGAAGCTCGTAATGGGATTGCTGGGAACCAAACTTCAGTCCTTTGGCTGAGCACCAAGTGCAGTGAAGTACTGAGCCCTCTCTCCAGCTCCTCAACGATTCTTTTAATGGCTTGATAAGCTAGTGTCATGTTTTCTAAAGTTTTCTCATTATTGCTACCTTAGCACAATAATTGGAATGGAGCTTCCTAGATGAAAACTGTTCTTCCTAAAGCTGGTAATGAAATCATTGTAAAGGTAAACACATGTTGTGTTCTTCACTTGAGGGATTCTTTCAGACAGTCTGTGATTAAAAAAAAGAGTGAGACCTAGGACGAGCATTTCATCCAACAAGAGACTGGTCTATTCTTGGAGGTGCCTGGGCTTACTTGCTAAGGCCCTCAAGAAAGACTTGTCAACAGTAACTTTGGGGCTCATTTCTGCCCTTCTGCTCATCTCTGTATCCTCTGTGCTATTTATGGTCTAGATGGGAGATGATATTGCCAGTCTCCTCTTTTCATCACACTCAGAAAATGATTTCCAATAGAAAGGGTTTTCAAATTTTAGTTTTTCTATTTTCCTCCACTCCGGTTGAGAATTGGAAATCTTCGCGTTCTACAGTTAGAGTACTCTATCCCAAAGAGATTAGGAGAATTGGTGAGTTTGTAAGGTAATTCTAAAATTTTACTCAATAGGATCAGATTAGCTCTTCATGTTTCTTTTGGGACAGGTTCTGGCCAGGCAGCTCAGGCAGGCCTGGTACTTGCTTTTGAGCCCAGCCTGGCCGCAGATTGAGGCAATCCTTCTGCCAGCCTCTTAAGTGTTGGGATTACAGGAGTGCATCAATCAGAAGCTTGTGTGGCTCCAAAAATGGACTTTTCCTTAAGAGCTCATTAAGAATTCAAGGTAAGGACGGATAGGAGAGACAGACCTTAAGTGGACAAAGCACAAGCGAAGATTCTATGCCTTTGCACTTTTGTGTCCCCAGCACCTAGTGATGCACTCAAGTGTTTACTGACAACTTCTTCCTTGGCTGAGACAGCTCCCATTGTGCCTGTCCCTTTCACTCTTCTCGGTGAACATCAAGATTCAAGAAACATTTAAGCGAGGTCATCACTGGTAGCTGTTAACTTAGGAGAGTGGTCAAAATCTCTGCTTATTGCTTCTAACCAGAACAAAAAGATTTAGTAGTTAGCAGGCATAGTGATGTATGTTTGTAAGACCAACTCTTGACAGCCGTGGGAAGATTGCAAGTTCAAGGCCACCACTTCTGGACATTTGGTTGTTTCTTAATGAATTTGTTCCCTCCGTGGACTTTGATGTATGTGAATTGTCAGATAGTTTTAAAGGTGTCACTGAATGGTGGCATCGAATGCCTTTATCCCAACACTTGGGAAACAGAGGTAGGCAGATATTTGAGTTTGAGGTCAGCCTGGTTTACAGAGTGAGCTCCAGGACAGCCAGGACTACACAGAGAAATCCTGTCTCAAAAAACAAAAAAACAAAAACAAAAAACCAAAAAAGAAAGAAAGAGAAAGAAAGAAAGAAAGGGCCTGCTCCAGGCATCAGGGATAATACACAACCCTACCCAGTGCCATTATGATTGAGCAGGAGACCCACAGGCCTGCCCCAGGTGACCTGCCCTGGGAGAAAACACAGGTTCATCTGGTACCTTGTGGTGCTGGGTGGGTGGTCGGACACTATTATAATGAGCAAATATATGGTGGGTTATTGGGGAAGAGAGGGGGAGGAGAGAGGAGAAAAGGGTTCCTGTCCTGTGGAGAGAGGCAGATCTGAAGAGGTGAAGGTGGTGAGGAGTGGGCTGAGGTTGGTGGTCTGCTCACCACCCAGGGCCATGGTGATGCCCAGGCCTGGGCTGCTGTCTGGGTCCATGGTCCTGATGTAGCCATGGTCTGTTGTCTGTGGCTCCTGTTACCACTAAAGACCTAGAGGATAGGGCTGCACAGAGTTGGTCCCGCCCCTTCCTTGGCTGCAGCATTAGGGAGAGCGGATCTGACACCATTGCCTGGGCAACACAAAGGAGCTGACCCTGTTCCAGGGGGCATGGGCAAGATGGCCCCGCTCCCCTCGCATGTCATGGGGTGGCATGGGTGAGGAAAAGATGCCCTTCCCCCCACCCCTCACCACCTGCAGCAAGTGGGGAGCTGGCCCAGCCCCTCATCAGCTGTAGCACTCAGGAGAGCAGGTCCTACACCTACCCTGAGCAGCACAGTGGAGCTGGCCCTGGTGGGGTAGGTATATGTGAGACGTCCCTGGGGGCCATGAGGGCAGGAGAACCCGCCCCACTCCTTGCTCCTTGCTTCATGGGGTGAACTAGGCAGGGAAGTGCTGGAGAGCTCACCCTGGTGATGAGGATGGGGGACAGTTGGTGGGCTGACCAATACAGCAACCACCCAGGCCCAGAACCAGGACTATATGGGTTGGCCCAGGCCAACATCTACCCCCATCTATGATCTGCTGGGGTATGTGAAGGAACAAATCTTGCAGATCCAAAGCTGCAGGACCTCCATGACACAGGGCACAACAGGATATCTAAGAGCAGTCCCAGTGAGGGCCCAGCACCAATAGTGTAGCAGAAACCAGAGGCCTCAAACCACTGCAATGACCCCTTGCAATGAACACTTGTGTGACTCACTGTGTCACAATACAGTTTCCACGATGAGATTTTTCTTTTCCATTTTATTTTATTTGAGGTGAGGGTTGCAGGGGGGGGGGGCAGAGGGCAGATACAAAGAGACAGGAAAGGAACGGGATCAAGATGCATGATGTGAAAGACACATTGAAAAAAACAAGTTCCTTTCAAAAAAAGCCCGTGTCACTATGACTGTCTAAATACTTGGAGCTGCCTCTTAAATATTCAACTTACATAGCCAATGAGGATTCCAATGCCAAAGGTGTGTGTATAGAAATAGTTTTGATGGCGTACACAAGTTTTATGATAGAATAGAATGTACTGTTTCTCCCTTAAGAACTTGTCTTACATATTGTAGAAACCAAGAACTTACTTAAATACTGCCTGTCAAGAGTGTATCTGGTTGGGGCTGGAGAGATGGCTCAGAGGTTAAGAGCACTGGCTGCTCTTCCAGAGGTCCTGAGTTTGATTCCCAGCAACGTCATGGTGGCTCACAACCATCTATAATGGGATCCGGTGCCCTCTTCTGGCATTCAGGCAGAACACTGTATATACATAATAAATAAATAAATCTTTTAAAAAATCTGTATCTGTATATTTCTGAGACAGATTTTTTTTAAAAAAAATAAGTATGTGCCTGATCTGTGTTGTAAATCCAAGTAATATGGCCTATTTTTAAATTCCCTCCCTCACTGCCTGTGTGGCTTTGCTTATTTGAGAGCATATGCTCGTGTTGACTGCAGTCACTTCACAGAGCGGCCCGGCTCCAGATGGACTTAATCAGAGCTCCTGAACTGGTTGGGGCAATGGCAGAAAGCTCTTAGAACAGCCACATCTCCCTTCAGTGTTGACACTTGGAATCATGATTTAGTGTATCTGCCTCCATCTGTGTGCTTCCAATTGATTAAAAATGGAAAAGTGCTCGAATGGGCCACTTGCCAAAGCTTAGCTCTACTTGAGAGGCGTTCTATTTTCAGTGTTTGAGGCGTCAACGTGCTGATTTTCAGAGTGGTTGTACCAGTTCCTAGCTTATATTCCCACCGGCAGTGGAGAAAGGGTCTCATCCCCTCCGGCATTTGTTATTGGTTGTCTTTTTTTTTTTTTGGTTTTTTTTTTTTTTTTCGAGTCAGGGTTTCTCTGTGGTTTTGGAGCCTGTCCTGGAACTAGCTCTTGTAGACCAGGCTGGTCTCGAACTCACAGAGATCCGCCTGCCTCTGCCTCCCAAGTGCTGGGATTAAAGGCGTGCGCCACCACCGCCCGGCCATTATTGGTTGTCTTAATGGTAACCATTCTTACTGACGTGAGATGGTCTATCAAAAAGGGTTTATTTGCATTTCTCTGTGGCTAAAGATATTGGACACTTTTTTTCAAATATTTTTTAAATATTTATTTATTTATTTATTATGTATACAATATTCTGTCTGTGTGTATGTCTGCAGGCTAGAAGAGGGCACCAGACCTCATTCCAGATGGTTGTGAGCCACCATGTGGTTGCCAGGAATTGAACTCAGGACCTTTGGAAGAGCAGGCAATGCTCTTAACCACTGAGCCATCTCTCCAGCCCCCCTTTTTTTCAAATATTTAATGGCAATTTATATCTATTTTGAGAGCAATTGAGTTAATTCATGAGCCCATTAATTGATTGAATGATTAGGGTTTGGGTGTTTGACTTTTTTTTTTAAGTTCTCTCTCAAAAAGACAACATGACATTTTCTTCTTTCATATGGAGAATCTGTTAAGCATTACAGCCATGATGGAAAGATATCCTGACAGTTGGGAGGCAACGATTACCATAAAGTCACACAGCAGACCTTATTGGGAGGGCAAACCCCAGCAGAGCGGCTACCTCTGCTCAGGCTGAGAAGCAGCAGAGAACTGATGAAAAAGAAGACAGGAATTATATAGCATTTCTTGTCGGGGAGGGAGCTTTCCAAGTTAAGGATTGGTGGGACTTCAAGTTTTGAGCTTGGGCTTTTTACTCTGTAGGGTAGGGGCTGGATCCGGCTATTAGGGCAGTTGGAGTGTTCAGTAGGTGGAACCTGGCAGTTGGAGGTACTCAGGGAAGAGGCCTGGCCACTGTGTGCCTCGAGGGGCTTATAGAATCTGTATGTAAGTTTACATATATTTGTGCGTGTGTGTGTGTGTGTGTGTGTGTGTGTGTGTGTGTAGCCCAGAGATTGGTATTGGGTGTATTCATCAATTCTTCCCCACCTTATTTTTTGAGACAGGGTCTCTCATTGAACATGGAGCTCATATAGGGGGAAAGAGACATAAAAGGGCGAGGAGAAATAAGAGAGAGGAAAGGAATACATGTGCCAGGAAAAGAGAAGAGCAGAATGGTTGGAAAGAAGGGACTAATAAGAGTGGGAGGGGAGCTAGGAAAGCAGGGGAGGGGGAACAAATAAGGACAACATATGATTATATGCATAGAATTGCATATGTGTAGAATTGCCATCGTGAGGAGCTGGGGAGACAGCGCAGTAGTTTGAGCCCCAGAATCCGTGTTAAACAACAGCAAAACCAGATGTGGTGCGCACATGTACTCCCAGCACTGGAGAGGTGAAGATAGCCAGTCTAGTTTACTGGTGTGATCCAGAGCAGTGAGAATCCCTGCCTCAGAAACCAATGTGGATGGAGCCTGAGCAACACCACTAAGGTTAATCTCAGGCATCCACAAGCATGCGCGCACGCACACACACACACACACACACACACACACACACAAATGAACATTCACACACATACACACAGAATAAGAAGTGCTATAATGAAGTTCATTGTATGCTAATTTTAAAAGTTAAAGGAAAAAATAGCAATATAATAAAGTAGATGGAACCTGAGAGCCTTTATCTTGAGGCTACCAGTGTGGGAACAAGATCACCAGTGCTGCTGGCTGTGGGGTCTCAAGAGGCTTTCTACTTTGTGGGGAGTAAGCCCTTTTTCTTGGTCAGTGTGGTAGCTTGGAAAAACTTGGGGACAATGCAGGCTACCTCGTAAGCCATAGTGCCGCATCGGCAAAGGAGACCTCAACCCACCGCCTCGTTTTATGAGAACCCACACTGAGGCTGGAGAAGTGAAGTGGTTTGACCAAGGCCACGAAGCAAGTGAGTGAGAAGATCTGTAATTTAGTCCTGACCGCCCTTCAGGTGGCTCTGTTCCTATGTTGTAAGTAAAGATGCGGGTCACTTGGTGACTCCAAGACTAGGCTCTATTTAGCAGAAAGCAAGGTGGGAGCCTTCCAGGTGCTGAAGCCACGGCTGGGCAGGCTGTCGCCCAGGATGGCTGGGCAGGCAGTGGCCCAGGACAGCTGCTACGATGCGTGTATTTCACACACTGAGTTTGAGCTCCTAGATAGGAACACCACAACACATGAAAAACAGGGCAACGAAAGTGTGACTCTGTGTCCCTTTATTTAGAAACAGGTTGGGAATACTGTGATCCTTTTGGGAGCAGGGAAAGAGGGTTTAGGAGTTTCGGCGGTGGGGGTGGGGTGATTCCAGTAGTTGTCACTATTCAGCACCAAAGCAAATGCTTGGGCATAAGGTCATTCTTGAATCCAGATGAGTCATCGTCTTATATATATGTACAGTAGAATTTTAAGTAGATAAGCTGTTCTTATGGCTTTGTCCCCAGACACACTGCAGTGATGCAACAGAAAACTAGAGAAGAGGGGAAGTAGAAAATGCCCGATGAGCTCACTACACTTCCTTTCTTCTTTTCCTTTCTTTCTTCCTTCTGTCCTCTCTTGCTCCTTTCTAATCAGATGGTCGGAACAGGACTGCTGCTGAGCAGATGTCTGAAAAACAAGCTCATCTGTGGGGTAGGACTGGGCATTAAAGTAAGTCCTGAAGGTGGAGGGAAAATTCGCTGTGTTCTTCCTGTGCCCGCCCCCACCGGGGTAGCTGCAGTATCTTATAGCCTAGGTTGTAGCGTGCTTTGGGCTCCTGAACCCACAGCAGGTCAGAAGCCACGCTCCATCTGTCATAGGGCTGCTTTACCATTGTCTCTGGCAGATCTGACAGGGAAGGTTCTTGACAGAAATGGACATCACATTACAACTCCACCCCTGTTGCTTGCCCGAAGGGAGTCGGCACTTGGTTTCAGGGGGCGCATGGGGGTTGCTAATATGCCAAAGAAGCTGGAGAGGCTAAACCGTACCTGCTGCATGGGGAGCCACTAGCCACGGAAATATTTGATAGGAAGCCTTCCTCCTTCACCCGTTAGGGCCCCAGTGATGCCTGGGAAAGTAGAAAATCCGAATCCTTTTATACTCACCAACTTAGTTTCATTTTTTTCCCCATCTTCCCTTTCCCAACCTACCCCATTCCCTAAGTTACTTATGTCACTTTCTGGAGCAAAAAGAACGTTTGCCTTGCCTTTTTTTTTTTTTTTTTTTTGGCATTTCTGCTTACTTCCCCAAGCTTGCAGCAGAGTTTATGTTCTCATTACATCCTTAACTCACTTTTGGTCATGAGAATTGACCGACTGACTCAATCCCAGCTCCTGCTGGGTATGGGAGAGGTAAGGTAGGGTAAAGACTGGGAAAGACTGAGAGATGGCCAAGAAGGGCTGGAGGTTGGATAGCAGACTCCCCCATTTTTTGTGGAAGGCTTTAGGAAGGTGAGGAGGTGCTGACAGAAATGAGGAGGAGATTTAAACCCACTTATGGCTTGTTTGGGCCTCTACCTGGAATGATTCCTGTGTTGGTCATTTCCCATCATTCATAGCTACCGTGGTACTCTCTGATGAGCCAGGATGGTATGTAGGGCCTGCAAAATTATAGTCGCCTGATATATCCACCCTACACTCTCTGCCTCAGAGCAAAACTTAGGTAAAAGTGGATCTCTCCATCCTGGGTCATAAAGTCAGCTTCTTAAGAAGGCCTCATCAAAGAGAGCTCCCCTCATGCAGCCTGAAGTGTCTTAAGACAGCACATTTCCTTTTATCTTTCTTTCCTCTCTCTGGGATCCTCTCTTCTCTTCTCTTGTCCTCCCTATCTTTATTTGCTTGGTTCCTTTATGTGTCCTTTCACGGGCACAAGTGTCGACTGGCTGAAATGGAAGGCATTCATGCATGACTTGTCCTGGTGGAAGGGCTGAGCTCAAGCAGTTACAATGGGAGAATGGAAGCCCTTGTCTCTGGACAGCGATGCTCTGAGAGGAACTTTCTTTCTCCCAGGACGTGTTCCCAGCACCCCGTGTCTTCCATGCACTTTACCCAGTTCTGGAAGAACTTCCCAGAACAAGGAGGCTCCCAGCTGGCTTAGCCTCACAACTTGACTTTGCAATAATCACCACTGATCTGCAGGTGAGCGGGGAGGTGGCTCAACCCCAGCACAAAGGGAAAAGACAGGGTGCTTTCTCCACTGATTGCCATCCAGAAGGTGTATCCCCAAAGCCTCTGAACAAAGGGATGCTTCTGCCAGCGGAGGTGAAGGGCTTTGCCCACAAGTCATAGGTTATGGCCTTCATTCTGCCAGTGCTGTCTGACTTTACCAGGAAAATCAGGAACTTTTATTTGTACCTAAGAGATTGACTCTAAACCTTAGCTGGACCTGCACATTCCCTACACATGATTGGGGAACAGTAGCCCCAAATGTTTTACAGTATTCTGAGAGTCTCCATCCCATCCAGAGAAGCTACGGCCAGACATAACCAGCGTCCCTTAGACTGTTCAAAGGATTGAGCGTCCAATTCTTTGCAACTCTTCGGAGCTTCCCTTTACCCAAAATGGCATGGGCAAAGAAGAACAGGAATTTTCTGGGACAAAACATTTCTACAGGAATCTAACATTTGATTGAGCTTTTGACAAGGCGCCCAAGTCATGAGGGGAGCGGTTGGTTCTTTAGAGAAAGCATTTCAGCGGGGGGGGGGGTCAGGGAGAGAGTGGGAGAGGGGTAGATGGCAAAACACCACCACCGTATATTCATATTGTGTATGGTCTACTCCCTGGGCTGGCATAGTGGAGGATACATAGAACAGACACATGCAGGTAGCACCCCCATCCGTATACTAAGAGTTTGTTACATCAAAATGTTCCTCAAGGACTATGAACTGTGAAGTGGTCAGAATGGAGAGAGCCATCCTTTAAGAAGCTCCAGGAGATAGTTTCTCTTCCATTCATGGAGCCAAAGCAAAGCAGCCCTTGGTTGGGTGGGTGATTTCTTTTTAGACAAGACAGGTTTCCGTCTGTGATTCCGTCAGTTCAGGGAATTTCTGGAAAACAGTGTCATCATGCCAGTGATGGGCAGTAGAGTCAGAAGCATGGCAGGCCTTAGGTTGCATTCACCTTGACACAACTGTCCTTTGAATGAGAAGTTAAGGTTCACATTTTTCTATCTGGCCAAAGCGAAGCTGGGTCAGAGTCATGGTCCTGGAGTGGGAAAGAGTTGACAGTTGCTTCTGCAGGTCTTAGTGGCTACACCAAGAAGGCTGCAGTGTCGTTTTAGAAGCACTCAGCCACCTCATCTGGAAGGGAATTCATTCTGGGAGAGTTTGGGAGATAGGAGGCCGCGTGCAAGGCTCTTAGAAGGCCAGAGCTAGCAGGGTGAGGCAGCATCGCTTCTGCAGGTGGCTTATTTGATACGGATGAATGTGTGGACCAAAGCAGAAGGCACCCCACTTCATGGAGTACTCTGCACCTTTCCATAGCAGGGCTAAAGTGGGGGTGATTCTGTGATGCTAAAAAGGTTTGTTCGGGTTTTCAGGTTGGGAACCTCCATGCTGAGCCCAGGGCAGGCTATACAGAGAAGGAAGAGGAGCTGGCCCCAGTTCCTTCCCATGGCTGAACTCCCATCTCGCTGCTGAGTGGCAGCTCTCAACACCACCCAGGCAGCCCGGGACCCCTTTCCATCCTGTGTGCTGTGGCTCTTCTTGGCCAGGCACCTTTATTTCTCATCCTCATCCCCCTCACTCATGCTGCTGATGGAGGCTGAGGCTGCTTTGGGTGAGGAGGGGGGAGAGGTCTTGTTCGGGAGCCATGAGAAGGTGGAAGATGGTGAGCGGGAAGGGGACCGGCTCCGGGTTGGGCTGCTCACGGGGCTCTGCTTCGGAGATAAGGCCTGTAGCATCCGGCTGCTTCTCTCCTGGAACATCTGCTTCTAGAGAAAAGATTGAGAGACGGTCTCTGTTAACACAATGATTTCGAGTGCAGTTTTGGAGAAAGGAAGGGCAGGATGGAGAGCCGATTCACCAAAACACCGGCATCCACAGACATTCCATGTTAGCAAAGGCTATAAATAGGGAGAAATGAGTGAAATCTGGGGCCAGTAAGAAGTGACCTGTTACAGTTCCTACTGATAGATGAGACTTTGCTTCTCTTTTATCTGTACAATTTAACTGCCAGGCAAAGTAGCAGTGTCCTAGATAGTGTTAGCGTCTTATAAAACAAAAACCTTTGTCTTCATGGATATTAGGAGAAATAAACAATAAACAAAGCATGTGGTATATCAGACGGAAACGTGATTCATGAGAAAGATAAGGCAAGAGAAGGTACCATGCCAGGCCTGGTGGCTGACACCTGCCTGCTGAGCACTTGGGAGTCTGAGGCAGGTGGAGTTTGAGACAAGCCTAGGGCTACAAGAGACTATCTGAAAGAGCAAGGTTACCACCCTGGGGCGCTGGGCTACAATTGCTAATGAGCTTCCCATGGAGGGCCTCGCTGAGGAAATGCTCTCTGGGCGAAGACCTGCAGGAGAGGAGGGAGGAAGGAGAAGCTCTCCAGCAGCAGAAATCAGTGGGAAGCCAGTTCCAGACAGACAGTCTCAAGAAGACAGAAAGCCACCGAGCCAGGAAGAAGAAGCTGACCGCAGGACTGGCTGGGTCAGCTGCCTGAAAAGCATGAGGAAAAGAGTTAGGCGGAGATACTGGAGAAGTAGTGGGGGGCTGTCATGGAGGCTCTGGCAACCATTATGGGATGTCTGCATCGGCCCACTGTGGAGAACCATTCAGGCACGTTTAAAGGGACAGAGGGAGGAGCAAGACTGTCCCAGCAACGGAGAGAGCTAGTGGGGAGGGGCGAGTGGGTGGCCTAGGGGAAGTGGTGGGGGGCACTGATTCACACAGGACCTTCTCTGAGGGGAAGAGAAACTTTTGGAGCCTTGCAAGCAAAAGAGGAGCACATTTGCTTCTGTCTTTTCCAGTGACCTCCCTAGCTATTGTGCCGGGAAGAGACTGCCGTGAAGACTGTAGTGACCGATTAATGAGGAACCCATAGCAGTAAGAGTCTAAGACCATGATGGCCCCTGGCTCGGCCTCTTGGCTGGGAAGATAATGAGGAAATGGGCAGCATTTCTCCGCACATTGAAGTTGAGCTCTGCGAAACCCTTCTGTTTTTTGTGCACTTGTGGGAACTCTGACATGTCGTCACAGTTGTGTGACTACCTCTACTCTCTAGGCATAGGGGACTTGATCAGGGCCAAATGCTCTTGGGGTCCTTTGTCATCCATCACCGCCTGTCCTACTCTCAACACAGACCTATTTTCTGTCCAATAAGTTTTGGACATTTACCAGGATGGCATTTTAAATGGGACCCTACAGTATAAGCATGCGGTCTGGCTGACAGGCGGGATGCGGCACATAGGAGGAAGATGCCTCAAAGGTGACTCTAGTTTCTGCTGCTGGAACTGGAAAGTGGCGGTACCATTTGCTGGGTTGAAGAATGCTATGGGATGAAAGGGGAGTTTGGTGCTAAAACTAGATTTTCCTTAATATTTTGGGGGAGAGTTTTTTTTTTTGAGGCAGGGTCTCATGTAGCCCAGGCTGGCCTCAGACTCACTAAAGAACTGAAGCTGGCCTTGAGCTTGTGATCTTCCTGCCTCGGCCTCCTGTGTGCTGAAATTCCAGGTGTGTGCTTGTCCAGTCTCTGAGACTTCAGGTGACGATTGCATGGTGCTTTGTTCTGGAATACTGAGGGAAGCCTTGTCTCATAAAAAGAAAGAAGAAAAGAAGAGGGGGATATAGAAGAAAGGGAAAGGGGGTGGAAATGGTAGGAGAAAAGAAGATAAAAAATGAAGAGGGTATTATAAAATGAACTAGAAATGGCCAGCCTCACTATAGTAATCAAAGGATCAGAATGAGCCACTGCCATGCTCCAATAACTGCGCTAATCAGCCAGGGAAGAAACACTTTTTTACTGTATCAGATTGCTAACGTTTCCTTAATTTGTAATGGTGAGTGTGGATGGGTGGATGGGTGCACAGGAAGGGGCCACGCTGCTGCCGCTGGGTGGACACTAACACACAGTACCTTCCTGGGAGGCAACAGCAAAAGCTTCTTTTCCCCCAAGGGATTAGAGATGTAAGGAAATATTTATAAGTATAGATATTGTAGTAGTATAACAAATAAAAGTGTAAACTTCTGAAATAAATTAGACAAAGGATATTTAACTTCAAGATGATATACTAAACAGCTGACCAAAAACAGGATCTTTTTTTGGGAAAAAAAAACCAATTTATTCATTTTATTTAATGTGTGTTTCTCTGCATGTGTGTGTACACCACATGACTGCCTGGTGCCCTGCCCTCAGAGATCAGAAGAGGGCTTCAGATGCCTTAGAACTGGGGTTACAGATGGGGATGGTTGTGAGCTGCCATGTGGGTGCTGGGAATCAAGCCTGGGCACTCCACAAAAGCATCAAGTGCTCTTAACTTTTGAGGTGTCTTTCCAGGCAAGAAAGTCAGGCTCTTAAAGAATCCTTACTAATGTGAAAAGTGCTCTGCAAATGCTCTAGAAAACCGAGTGGTTTTAGGATCACACGGCCTGCATTATTCCAGTGCTCGAGAAGAAATGATGGAGATGTGTGTGCCACGGGACGGAGCGCAAGGGAGCTTTTGGTCTCTTAGTCTATGTGTATGTGTTCGGGGTGCTCAGAACTGAACCCAGATCCTCACACTGTGAGACAGGTGCTCTGCCACTAATCTAGAGCCCCATCTCCCCTTAGATTTTTTTTTTTTGTCTTTTCGAGACAGGGTTTCTCTGTGGTTTTGGAGCCTGTCCTGGAACTAGCTCTGTAGACCAGGCTGGTCTCGAACTCACAGAAATCCGCCCGCCTCTGCCTCCCGAGTGCTGGGATTAAAGGCGTGCGCCACCATCGCCCAGCTTCCCCTTAGATTTTTAGACAGGATCTTTCTATGGAGCCTGTCCTGGAACTTACTCTGTAGACCAGGCTGGCCTCAAAGTCACAGAGATCCACTTGTCTCTGCTTCCAAAGTGCTGGGATTAAAGGTGTGTGCCACCACACCTGGCTTTTTATTTTTACTTTTTGAGATAGGGTCGCTCTAATTTGCCCAGGCTGCCCTTGAACTTGCAATCCTCCTGCCTTGCTCTCTCACGTAGCCGGGATTATAATACTGTGCCTCCAGGCCTGTCAAGTCATTGTCTTCAGAGTAGTTCTGTAATGAATAAATCCAGTCTTTCATGTGTGCTAGTTCCACATCTGTGGCTTCAACTGTCTGCAGATCAGACATGGCATTTACAATGACCATGTACAGACTTCCTCTAGCAATTGTTCCCTGAACAATATAGCACAATGCCTAATGCATTTACATCATATTAGCTATTATAGGTCATCAAAATCATTTTAAGTATATGGGGATGTGTGTAGTTTTTTTGCGCCAACACTATTTTTATTTAAGGGGTTTGAGCATCCCCAGGTTTTGGTGTCTGAAGGAAGCCCTGGACTGATTCCCCAAGAAATACAAAGCAGTAGCTGCTGCATGTTGCTTTTGCCTTCATAAAACGTATTGTGACAGGAAGAACGAAATTCAAATAGCTGGCGAGGGAGGTCGGGCGGGCATTTCACTAGTGACATAGCCGGGAAACATTAAGACCTGAAGTACACCATTAACTCCTCCCTGCACTCATTTTCCTTCCTAAGCCCTAGTCTGGCACTTTTTAGAGCCTAAAGTTTCCCCTGGAAAATAGAATAGAGAAGCCATGCTGATCACTGAGATTCTTCCCAGACTGAAAATTCCACCTGTCTACAAATACAGCAATTATTAAGAGCACTGATAATTCTGCCAAAAGACAGCCAACCCCCGTGAAATCAAACAGGATAAAAAAAATAGTGCCATACAACAGCATTACCTGAGATTAAGCCCATTTATGAGACAAAATCAAATGCCAAAAGGATTGGGTAGCCTATTATTAACAGTAACATTAAAAAAAAATCCTTGAACTTCTAGCAGGCACTTTAAAATATGTGTTTTTATTACTATAATCTTTCGGCATATTTTTAGTGGCAGCCATTAGCCCTCCTGCTGTTAATGGATTGTCAGCATTTCCATTAGAAGCCCACTTTCTAAGAAATCTACATCTTGTCTACTGTAGTTTGAATCAAGCTCATAACTTGAGACTATTCCGCCTAAGGGGATGAAAGAATTTGAATCTTTAATAATAAACAGTGGTGTCACCCTTCACAAAATGTGCTACCCATGCAGAAGCAGCCCGGCCTGGACTTGCAGGTTCTCCGATCTGTTTCTGCTGGACTTTCCGGGGTGGTTTCCCTACAAAGGAGCTGAATTGAATCCAATCAGGAGACAGTTCATAATGAGCTTCCTGGGAAGAAAAGACTTTAGAAATATAACAAATAATGAAGACCATGGCATGACATTTTCAAAGAGAAAAGGTATTTCAATTCAATCTTTTATTGTATTAACGGGTTTCCATTTAGAAAGTTTTCCCCAAGAAAATAATCCCATTTATAGTCCTGTCAGTGTGAAAGTAATTTTCTGTTTGCCTCCTACAAAGTTTCCCCTTTTAAGAAGTATTTAGCATCTAGTGTGGCAATGAATATCTTGCTGAATGCCTTTAAAGGCTTTTGTGTCTCCTATACATCCTGGCATGTGAGTCAAAATGAAATTAAAAAAAAAAAACCTAGTATGATCTCACTTGGACCTCTGGTAAGGAAGATGAAAGCCAAGAAGACACAAGAGTTGGTGTTTCCACTCTGACCAGATTGATAAACCCCATCTTCTACAGTGACTGAGCCTTCACCGTGGCTGACGTGGTCTTGGTGTCAGGCTGTGTTAGGAAGAAATTGTTATGAACTGGCTTAATCCTCTCGACAAACCTAGGAGGAGTAAAGCTGACTTTCCCCTTACAGTTGCTGTGACTGAGGTGCGGGGATGCAGAAGAACTTGTCAAGGTGGGCTGGGGTCAGGGCTGGGGCCGGGACTAGTGTTAGTCATGGAACACTGGACTAGCGTGTTTAAGGCACCGAATATACTTTAGAGAAGGAACTCACAAAAAGAAACCATTTATGAAACTAGAATAACCACAAAAGAACTTGCCCAAGGCTACACAGCTAAGAAGTGAGTCCATGCTCGTGAGCACCTCTCCTGTTTCAGGGCTAAAGGCTTTCATGTTTATGCAGTCTTTATTTGTATATTTGCTTAAAAATACATTTGTTAGCACTATCAAGTCTTGCGTGGAAAGGCTGAGAATGTGGCCCACCAATAAAGCGCTGGCCAGGTTCTGGGCTCAGTCCCCAGCGTAGAAAGAGGAAAATGTTCCCAGTGTGAGATCTAGTTCACACGCACACACTTCATGGTATCTCTTTTATCAAAATCAAAATGATCCTAAAAATTAGCAGTGTGCCTGAAATGATGATGATCACCATGTGACCCAGCAGTTTTGTGTCTATGTTTGTGCCCAAGAGACCTGGAAACGGGGACTCAAAAGGCTATGTGCCGAACACCGAAGGGTTCATTGCAACATTATTCACAACTGCCCAAAGTGGCACAACCCAAGTATCTACCACCAGAGGGATGGACAAAGTAGATATGGTGATATGGGGGGGGTGCTAATATTACTCAGCTTTTAAAAGCTGCTACAACATTGATCCATGCTACAACACAGGTGAACCTTGTATATTTTAAGTATAATAAATACTGTATGATTCGACTTATATGGCTACCTAGAGTCATCACTCAAATTCAGAGAGAAAGTAGGTGGATGTTTTCAAGCAGCTTTTGTGTAGGATGTTTGTGCTTATAAGGTGCAGCATCTTTTTGGCACTGTAGAAACATCCTGGAGATAGAAGGAGATGATGCTTACATGCTGGTATGAATGTACTTAGTGCTTACTGCTTGAACATGGTTAAAATGGGACTGGCCGTGTAGCTCAGTGGTAGAGCACTTGTCTAGTATGCATGAGGTCCTGATTTTGATATTCAAGTGTGAAAATAAAAAGTTAAACTGGGCCGGGCGATGGTGGCGCACGCCTTTAATCCCAGCACTCGGGAGGCAGAGGTAGGTGGATCTCTGTGAGTTCGAGACCAGCCTGGTCCAGAGAGCTAGTTCCAGGACAAGCTCCAAAGCCACAGAGAAACCCTGTCTCAAAAAACCAAAAAAAAAAAAAGTTAAACTGGGTGATGGGGGTGCATAAATTTAATTCCAGCACTCGGGAGGCAGAGGCAGGTGAATCTCTGTGAGTCTGAGGCCAGCCTGGGCTACAGAGTGAGTTCCAGGACAGGCTCCAAAGTCTACACAGAGAAACCCTATCTTGAGAAAAAAAGTTAAAATGGCAAATTTTATGATGTACATAAATCCATATGCCACAATTTGAAAAATAGCAGTGGATCATGCAATATATAAATTCCCCACTCCCAAATCACCTCCCTAGTATTTTTAAAAAACAACAAATCACTGCATGTAGCAAGTGGCACAGTCTGGCTGGCATGGGATCCACTAGACTAGTCTGGGCCAGAGGATAAGCTCCTGGTCTAAGATAAACTAAAAGTTTCCATTGCACTGGAGACCTTTGTCTTTGGTTGTTAAAAGATTCATATCACTGTAAAGCAACAGGGAAGAACTTTCTTTTCAAAGTCAATGAAGTAATATAGTGGCAGACACCAGCCCATGATTGAGGCGCTAATATTTCAATCAATGTTTCTGCTCTGTGAATTCAGATGCTTCAAATAAAAGTAGTGGAACTGCTTTAAGAAGACCAATACCGGGGGCTGGAGAGATGGCTCAGAGGTTGAGAGCACTGGCTGCTCTTCCAGAGGTCCTGAGTTCAATTCCCAGCAACCACATGGTGGCTCACAACCACCTGTAATGAAATCTGGTGCCCTCTTCTGGCCTGCAGGGACACATGCAGACAGAACACTGTAAACAAAATAAATAAATCTTAAAAAAAAAAAGACCAATACCCAGCCTGCATGCTGGGCCAACATCCCTTAACCCAGCATCCCTCACTAGCTGCCATTTTAGAAACAAGCAGCATCAGCCCCAACATAAGCAAGCAAGTGTCCAAGTTAAGTTCATTTAGAGCTCTTCTTCTGAGACAATCAGTTATTAAAAGGCAATCCTCACAAGGAGAGGCGATCCTGAGTCTTTCGTCTGAAAGGTGCTACTGCTTGGATCTGGACTGCCTGCCCAGGTGTCCATGTATTAAGGGTTTGTCCTTGCAGACTGGGAGGCTGGCCAGAAACCTTCCAAAAAGAGGCCAGATGAAAAGTCTTCTCATCGTTGTGGCTGAACCCTCCTCCCTCTTCTTCCCTTTTGCCCCCTTCTCTTAGGTGTCACAAGGTGAGTGACTTCATCTCACAAGCTTCCGCCATGAAGGGCTGCCCTACCAAAAAGCCCCAAAGCCCCCCCAAACAGTGACCTCAGAGAATTTCTCTCATATTTTCCTCCCTCTTTTTTTTCTTGTTCTTTTCCCCATCAAAATGGCTTTTTTTTTACTACATACATCCTTAGAATGTATTACACATGTGCACATGTTAAAGACAACAGCTACCATGTATGAAAACTAAGTTTAAAACTTTTGTATAGTTTGGTATTAGCCCTAAAAAGTTCATGTATGATAAATTAAACTCACTTCAGTAGTGTGCATGAAATCAACTTAGATGTTTCATTACAGTAATATAAAACACAGTAACTCAGAAGGCTTCTCTTGTCATTGGGAATGGATTCTAGGCCACCTTCTGAGTATGACTCGGGAAAACTTAGAAAAATCAATTAATAGTAGTTAAATAAATAAACTGATGTAAGTACAAAAAAGAAAATAACGATTTGGGCCCTAATAGCCCACCAGTCAGGCTGAGTAAGCAGGAATGGGAGAATCTATTATTGCAGTTAATAGGATGCTGGCTTTAAATTGTTAAAATTGTCTTCATGGCAGACAGCCTCCGACAATGCCTCCTAGGGTCCCATTCCTGCTATTTGCATCTTTGTGTGGTGCCCACCCATGACAACAGCTAATTCCTTTGACCCACCTGTGCAGCGTAAATCTATGAGTCAGGTAGGGGGAGGCAGAGGAAGCAGGGGAAATAAGGTCATGAAGAGTTAGCAAGTCTGACTCTTCCAAAAAGAAATAGAAACACCAAGACAACCAAGTCCATCTGGTTTTGTTTTTGTTGGTCTTTGAGACAGGTCCTCACATGGTAGCCTAGCCTGGCCTGGACGTCAGATAGCACAGGCTGGCTTGGAGTTTATCGTAAAGTTCTGCCTGTTGGATTTGATCCACTAAACAGTAAACTGTGTCCAGTGCCATAAGCGAAGGAAGACAGTGTGCATGGCGAGTTTGGGCCTCACCGCGTCCTTTGCAGATGTAAGGAAGGTCTGTGACTAGGCACTTCTCACAGTCCGTTCCCTCATGCAGGTACTCGGTGAAGAAAGGCCCATGTGGAGTACCCACTGTGAGCGACATGCGAAGCCGCACACCAAGCCTGCTCTACCCAATTTTGGACCTTAAATCTTCCTATGTTGCACCTTTCTAAGTCGGGCTGCTTTGTAGCAGTACTGTACTTGCAGGTAACGCAGATCCCCTGTTTTAAGAAATGAGTTCCAGTCACAAATCCACAAATAAAGAATTATTATAATAATAGCATATTCATGAAAAGCAAATTACTTATCATGGCGTTTAACATCCTTGTAACTATTCCTGTACTTTTAATGTCAACAGAAAAAAAGTAATGTCTAAGTTTGGCTGATACAGTAAATTAATGTTAATAACAGTTTTGACACTAATAGCAAGTTTTTCAAAGGAAAAACCTCCAGTCTCTAAGCTGGGTTCCATTTCTTAAAAATCACCTCCGCTCTCTGTCACCAGACTTCCTAAGAACAATTCCAGCTACGTTCTCACCTTTGCCGGGAGCCTAAAAAGCCTGGGGGTAGAAAGTTCCCATGAAATGATATTCTCGCCTTGCCTTTGCTCTCCCCAGGTGCAGAAAGCATCCACCCAGTGAGTCACAACTCGAGGGCTTCTGGCAGAGTTCCCTTTCTGAAGCATGGTGAGCAAATGAGCTGCTATGTGGCGTCATTAAAAACCACTCACTGGGTCTTCAGAGTCAGGAAACTGTGAAGGAGCCAAGTACGGAGGCATACACTGAATCAAAAGGGCGAGTTCAGAATTCATATACTAATGAACAGAGAGCAGGGCGTTCACTTGCTCTGTCTTTGTGCTCTTCCATAGTGCCGTGCACAGACAAGACCGTTAATAAATCTAATCATCTGAACTGAAAATGAACCAAAAAAGTGAGAAGGAACCCAGCGCATGGTTTCTGTTCTCTTGCCAGTCCTCACTGGGAGGTCTTAATGGCTCAGTTAGCCCATCCCTTTCAAGCTCAGCCTGCAGCTAGAATACCGGTGGCTTAATAACAACTTCTCTAACATGGTCGAGTCCACTAGACTTTAAGCATCTCTTCCGACTCTGAGAACGTTGTTCTTTTCCTATACTAACGGAGTGTTTTACTTTTAGATAATCCTATAATGAATGAGTTCAAATGAGCAAAGACACTAGTGACAACCCATCAATAAAACAAGGAAGTAGACATGGATTTCCTTAGAGACTCCTCATATCATAGCAAGAAATCTTGGCTATTTAAGATTAAGGAAAGCAAATGGGATCACTTCCTTGCATTTTCAAAAGAAAGTTGGCTTGAGGCTAGAGAGTCCCAGCAATGTGTCTCGTCTCTCCACACTTAGAATGTGGGCTCACAGCCGTGTACGGGATGGCTGCCTTGTTACACCGGTGCTGAGGTCCAAACCCAGGTCCCCGTGAATATATAGCAAACACTCCTATTTGCCGAGACAGGAGGGATACTGGTGCTTTCTGGCTTCCATCTTAGCCAAGAAAACAGGAGGCTGTGTTCAGGGAGAAACTCTGATTTAAAGGAATGAGTGAGGGTGATGGGGGAGGACACCTGACATCTTCTACCGGCCTCTGCACACAGACATCCATATCCCATGAATGTACACGTGTACACATAGGAACATATACATAGTATTTCTTTCTAAAAAGGAAGTGAGTTTAAAATTAAAGATACCTATTTGTCAAAACCCTCATCAGCTCTACATCTACAGTTATGAATCATAATTGCCTAAAGAATTTAGGTGAGGAAAAAAATATGCCTCTCCATTCTTGAATCATGGTCTCAGTCCCTTAAGACTTTTGGGACCTATACCAACAACTACATGCCAAAGGGGAATGGAAAATCAAGGTTTTATCGGCACAGTTACAAAACAAGATTCTGCTACTCCTTTTTCTCTCTAGTGACAGAGACCCTGATAACCTGGGGTGGTAGAGTGGCGCAATTCTTTTACATTCTTCTTCCGGGGAGCATAATAACCTCTGTGTACTTAATTAGAGCAGATGCCGAATACCCCCAGGAGACTTTCAATGGCCCAGACTGTTGATACATAGAAAGAGATCATGAGGATGGTCATTAGACCCTCATCCAAGATTCTGACTATCCCTCCCTGCACCTCCCTGCCAACTGTCATTCTGCCCTGGGTACCTATGGTCTTGAGAGCTGCTAGGATATATAAAGCGTGGAAGGCCACCTGAAAGGGAACTGTACCTACTCAGCTATAGGAAATTTGTTACCCAATCTGAGCTGGGACTTGGGCTGATGTACATGCCTTGAAGTCATTCACACACCTGTTAGTAAGCCCTCACTCATTCTCATTAAACCTGATGAACTCATTGTTTCAGCAAGCCAGAATTGAGCCGAGTCGTTACTTTGGTATGTCATTGGTACTCTATCTGGGGTGAGTACATGTTTTTTCATGTCTCTCCTGGAAAATTTAATACAACACCTCCCTCAACACGAATGCCTACAGTTGAGCTAAGAGCCCTTGGACTTGACTTCCAACACAAGCTCCATGTTGCAGTGACTCTCGTTACCTTTAGCCCTAAGCTTTGCATCACCTCCAGCTGGAAGGCTGGGATGAACTACAAGACCAACATCTGCAACACAAGACACTCAAAGGCAAGTGAATGCCTTCCAGGTTCTGAAAACAGAAACAGAGAAGACCCCACTTCGTGTGCCATTTGGCACCATTCTGAGGGATGAATCAGTAACTGAATACAGACATAGCCTTGGAGTGACTTGAGATGGTGTCTGAGCAGAGGCCACCGAATAAGGGACATCCTTGAGTAGCTCCATGCAAGGAAGATAAGCTGAAAATACCCTCTAGGTCAATGCCAATTAAAATAGCTACATACCCATGCGCCATCTGGCCCAAACAGTTTGGTTCCAGGAAGTTGCCTATGAACTCTCTTGATTTTTCTTCCCACTTTTGAATTAGGTCGTGACTCTTCTCCTCTACTCTGTTAACAAATTCCTTTGATCTTTCCTCCACATTCTTGACCTTCTCCTTCATCTTGTCCACCTGGTTCTGGAAACGGTACTTCTTCTCCTGGTAAAAATCAACAGGATAGATTGGTTCAAGAGGACAGCAGGGAAGTCCATCTCTATTAGTTATGTTTTATATCAAGTTGGGTTTGCTCCTAATGTAAAGGGTAGATGTCATTTTCCCCAAGAGCTAGACTTTCCCAAGCATGTCTTACACATCGTTCTATTTGGATCTATAAAGGGAAGTACAAACGTACTGTACCCAACATCTGTGAGTTGAAATTGTATGAGAACAGAATACAGGACCACAGAACTACCCTTCATTGAGCAAATACCCATACTCAGTTCTTTTGGAACATAGATAAAATGATGCATTGTATAAAGAATGGTTGATCAGGGTCTGCCTGAGAATTCTGTTTTACTAGGGTAGCGCTAAAACCAATACTGTTTATGTTAAGTTGTCCACTGACTGGATTTAGGACCTATGCCTCATGCTAAAATTGTCATCATATTTTTTATGAGGCCAATTAAACTGCATTGGTTTCCTTGGCTATAAAAAAAGCTTTTATTTTTTTTATTTTATTTTTTTGATTTTTGTATGTATGAATTTTTTTTTTTTTGGTTTTTCGAGACAAAGCTTTTATTTTGATCACTTCTCTGGATTTTGTGCTTAGAGACTTTATACAAGGATGTTGTCTACCTATGTTCCAGGAAACCATATTGTGTTGAGCAAAACAGTAGTCACCTCTGAGCTTCAGTTTTCTCATCAGTAATGGGGTGATACCATCCCTGCCTCCCAGGGCTGTTGTGACAGTCAGGTAAGGTCACGCATGCAGATGTGTGGCTCAAAGCCTGGCATTTGTTTCGCGTGTGTTGGCTCCGTTGTTGTCATAAAGCACCACGGACATTTATCTACATCCCCTACATTTTATCTCAGTGACAAACATAATATCACACAAAGGGTTTTCCCATTTGAAATCTCAATATATTGTCTCCTTTATTTTTTTTCTTTTTGTACTTTAGAATTTTGTGAAAAAAATACTTCAAATATTATGAAACTAGGTCAGAATTCCCCAATTTAGACCTTTCAAAACTGCGTTGCAACCTCAGGGTAGGGTTGACTATGAGCGGTGTGTGTTGCTACTGAGCTATACGATCACACCTATGTGCTACAGGAAGGTACTCTGTCTTCTGTCACCAGCAGTATGGTCTGAGACAAGCTGTTTAATCTTCTAGACTTCTGCTTTCTCACCTCTAAGTTGGATAGCATCATTACATGCCCCCAGTGGGCTTATCGCAAGTATTTCATGAGATAATGCAGGCAAAAAGAAACTCAGATGGGCATCTGATCAGCTCTTGATAAGTGTTAGCTATTGTCTTCATATCGTGTTCTTCCATGTTTTGCTCAGCACTGGAAATGGCTGTTTTGTTTAGTGCTCAATGACAGCACATAACAGCAGAGTGAGCACCGGGCTGTGAGGCACGAGATTTGGAGAGGTACCGCCGCCCCACCTCTCCCTCACCCTCCCTTGGCCTTGTCTACTCTCTGGGCTCTGTTTGCCTTATCTCAAAGTCAAGGGACATGGATTGGATGACTGGTCCTCATCAGGTCTCTGCCACTTCTGAGGTTCTGTGATTCATTTACACGCCCATCCAACACATTCAATTTCCTCTGTGAGCTACAGCCAGGCTTGTTGTCATAGAAAGGCAGTAAGCACACCCCCACTGTCCTCACGGTTCCCTGAGCTAAGTGGCTTATCTAAAGACCATTTAAAGAGAGTGAGCAATAACTTTTGGAAATGGCTTGCTATGCTTGGATGGTTGACTGAATTCAATTTAAAAGAACAGACAGTTTAATTTATTGAAATAACCAGGGCTTTATTCTCTCTAAGATACCAAATCATCACGTTAGCTGAATTCTTTTCAGCCACGTGTTTGGGTGCCACTCGAACCCGGCATTTTCCATTTTGTTGCCTGGCTCGTATGAAGTTAGAGGGGCCTGAAGTCCAACACTCCCTGCTTTATCGGGACAATGAATAATCACCGACTTACAATTAATGAGCCCCTCCTATTTTGAAGGTACCAATGATCAGTTGTGTAAGATGCTGGATAATTAGAGCTGCACATAATTATAAATGCCTCCTTTTGCAGACAAATCACCCTTTGAGAATATAGTCTCTATTTGGGGGCTGGAATTCTGTATGCATGGAGAGCGTTTGTTTGGATCAAAATCATGGGCTCCTTGGAAGCCTGGTAACCTCAGTTGTCCAGACTCACTAACATCCCCCCAACCATGCAGCTCCTCTCTTTGCCTTGTAACAGCTTGTTTTGCTTGTTTTAAAGATTGTTTTAACAGCGCTCTATTATTAACCTAACAGCAGCTCTGTGGGAACAATAAGGGAGAAGTACAAAAGGAAGCCAAAGGCTTCAGGCTTTATTTAAGCAGCTGTAATTTCTCCGGACAATAAAAAAACGGCTGTTAAGGTTTCTAATGAGCATCTGTAAGGCCTTAATAAAATGAAAATTGTAAAACGTTAAAACAAGAAAGCATTTTCTCCGGGCTTAACATCTCATCGCTTCCGCCCGCCTCCCTTTCCTTTGAGAAGACAACACTTGCCTTTCCCAAGGGGCAGATGTTCCAGAAACCCTTTGCCATATCTGAAAACTAAAGAGGGGTTCGGGGGGCAGGGGAGGGAAGCAAGGAAGCTCCGTTATAAAATGTGAAGCTGCCTATGCCCCTTGGTTGACGCATGCTCCCTCTGAGGACACTGGTTTCCTTCATTACTGAGCCGGGCAGGTGTGGTGGCGCAGGCCTGTGTATCTAGCACTTGGGAAGCTGAAGCAGGAGGGTCATGATTTTGGGGCCAGCCTGGGCAATACAGTGAGGCCCTCTCTCAAAAGCTAAAACACACCATTGGGTTTTTGATGTGGATTAAATGAGACAATAATGACACTAAGAGCACCACCCAGTGCACAGTAGACAGCAGTCACGATAGTATAATACAAAGGCCCTCAGAGTGCACGAGGAGGCGCACTTACGTTTATAAAGCTGACATTGAGTTCCTTGGCCGTGTATCCTCTCTGAAGATTGCGTCGGGCATACACATCATAGTCACGGACAATTCTGGTGATGATGTCTGATGTTGAGATGCCTTCTGTTCTTTGTGTTGGAACAAACATGCCTGTCCAAGTAAGAATAAAAAGATAAAGGGAAGATCACCTCATTCAGCCTCGTTCCTTTAATGATCCTTTTTTGCTGGATACAATTGGAGTTTCTGGGTTGCCAGAGAAGCCTTCTTTTCTGGCCCCAGCTGAGTCTTCCAGTCCCAATACCACATACTTCCTTTACCATGGCACTGCGTGGTCATCATCCCAGGCTTGGTCCAGGAGACACCATCCACTCACCCGGCTCCTGACATTTGCTCTCGCTCAGCTCTTCCTTTCTGTCCTTGGCACCCATTTCCCACCCCCACCATCCACAAGAGTTCTTCCTCACCCTTGGCAGTTCACCTTCAAGGCTGTACGTCCATGACGTCTTTGCTGAAATCAACAAGAGAACTCCCAGCATTTGGAAGACAACGGTATCTTGAGTGCCCAAAACCAAATGTCTAATGTCTGTCTCTATATAGACATGGACATTTGCTTGTGTGTTCTTTGTATTTTTTTTTATTTTTTTGCTTCTTTAAATCAAAACAGCAATGGACATTTTGAATGCAGTTTTGTCTTAATTGCCTTCGCATGGCCAGTGCTCAGAGCAGTCCACAGGAAGAGGCTCAGCAAATGCAAAGTGAAGGAATAGTAACAACTGAGTCAATGAATGAGTCAGATCCCTGATGGAGGAAGGTCATTGGCTAATAAAGGCACTGCCCTGGCCCATTTTATTGGTTAGAGGATAGGTGGGAGGAGTAAACAGAACAGGACGCTGGGAGCCATATGAAGTAATAGGGGCGGCGGTGCTGCGTTCTCAGCACCCCCGGCCGCCTGCCCGGCTAGCTTATGCCCAAAATAATTACACAGACACTGTATTCTTTTAAAAGCACTGCTTGGCCCTTTAGCTCTAGCACTTACAGGCTAATTCTCACATCCCGATCAACCCATCTCTAATAATCTGTGAGCACCGGTCTTACCGGGAAGATTCTAGCCTAGTCCATCCTGGGTCGGAGTTTCATCCCGGGAGCGGGGCATGGCGTCTTTCTCTCAGGCGTCTGCTCCCGAGAGAGCTGTGGAGTCTCTGCGCTCACTTCCTCTTCCTCCCAGCGTCCTGTTCTGTTTACTCCTCCCACCTATCCTCTAACCAATAAAATGGGCCAGGGCAGTGCCTTTATTAGCCAATGACCTTCCTCCATCAGATCCCAGCAAAGCTTCTTCCTTCTGGAAGTCTGCCTCACTCTGTCTCACGTTTTCCCCGCAGGAAAAGAAGGAGTCTTTGTAGTCTCTGCCTAAGGACGTGTGTAAGACATGCTAGATGATCTTATCTCCTTTAAGAATAGCCTACTCGGCAGGGCGGTAGTGGTGCACGCCCACACTTGGGAGGCAGAAGTAGGCGGATCTCTGTGAGTTCGAGGCCAGCCTGGTCTACAAGAGCTAGTTCCAGGACAGGAACCAAAGCCACAGAGAAACCCTGTCTCGAAAAAAAAAAAAAAAGAAAAGAAAAGAAAAAAAAAGAATAGCCTACTCTGCATGGTGGTTTCACCACCCAAGACCCTGTCATCTGGAATATGTGGAAAAGAGTAGAAATAAAGAAGCCCAAGGATGCCAAGTTCTAATGGCTCCAAACACAGTAAGAACTGGATCCATGCTCAAAATTCTGTTGTCAACCAAAATCTTGTGTTGGCAATTGAGATCTTTCTAGCCCATATCATTCCAATCACAGCAGCAAGGTAAGCTGAGGACAAGGGTTCTCAGTTTACAGCAAGTCACTTAAACCTCTGAAGGCAAGCCACTTGGCCTTAGTTTCCCTCACCTAAGAAGTTAGCTAGACAAGGTGATCCGGGCTCATCTGGGCCACTTTTCTTCCCCACTGTCCAATTTCACTCAATGTACAACAAACCTGTTCCTCAAATGCTTCCCTAATTCAACCACTTTTCTCCATCTTTAGTCAAACCCAAACCACCTTACTCAATCAAAGATTACATCAAGAGCCTCGAAATCAATCCTTAGTCATGCCACTGTGTGTGTGTGTGTGTGAGTGTACGTGTGCATGTGTGTGTGTACATGCATGCAAGTCATGAATGCAGGTACCCAGGGAGGCTAAATGATTCCTGGAACTGTCATTACAAGCAGTTGTGAGCTGACTGGCGTGGAATGGTAGGAACTGAACCCAGGTCCTTTGCAAGAGCGATATGCACTCTTAACCACTGAACCATCTCTCCAGCTCATGGGATGCCATTTTTGTCCACTTAAACACACACAGCCAACAAACACAGAGTCATCCTTCTAAATGCATGTTGCATGCCTGCTCATTCCTCTTCCTTAGCTGGCTACCGTGTTTAGAATAAAGCCTTTAACTTGGTTCTGCCACAGCTTACACAGTCCCTTCCTGTGCTTCCTCCTTGTCTTAGTCTCATCTCCCAGCCCCTCTCCTCTTTACTCCCTCAGCCAAGGCTCCTGCACTCTACCAAGGAGTGGGATTGTTTTGCTTATAGGCTGTGGCATTTGGAATGTAACTGGCCCCCATAAGCTCATAGGGAGTGGCACTCCACATATGCCTCGGTGTGGAGTAGGTGTAGCCTTGTGGGAGGAAATGTGTCACAGTGGGCTTTGAGATCTCCTTTGTCAAGGTCTACTCTGTGTGGAACACAGTTCACTTCCTGTTGCCTGCAGATCAAGATGTAGAACTCTGTCTTCTCCAGCACCATGTCTGTCTGCATGCCGCCACGTTTCCTTCCATGATGATAATGGACTAAAACCTCTGAAAATGTAAGCCACCTCAATTAAATGTTTTCCTTTATAAGAGTTGCCATGGTTGTGTGTCTCTTCACTGCAATAGAAACCCTAACTGTGAAAAGTCTATGAAGCCGGGCCTGTTTCTAGCAACACCAAACTTCTTCAGTGTCCTAAAACTATCAGCTCTCCTCTTCTCTGTCTGTCACAGTCTCTGTCTGCTTAACTTAGTCACCGACTGGGCTTCAGGTTTAGTGTCGAGGAAATTACGTCTCAACTCTCAAAGCAGATCTTCCTGTTTGTCAGCCCCACTGCTCTTTTCCCTCAAATATTGCAAGGGCTTTGAGAAAACACCTCCCTTAGCAACTGTCTTTCTTGCCTCAGGTCTGTAGGAGGGACAGGACCACACCCTTCTTGCTTTCCTGGGTAGTCTCATACCAGGTGACCAGCAGGCACTATTAGACTATGTTGCTGAATGAGTGACAAGATGAATACTGATGCTGAGCATCCTTCCAAAGCCAGTCCTCTCTGAGTGCGTCTGGCTGGCTGCTCCACAGGGTCACTTCAGGACCTCTAAAAACACGTCATCTGCACACTCATAGCATCGACAGCAGAGTGATACTGCTGCTCTTGGAGACAGAGCATCGGACTTTGGCCCAGGGCTCAGAGGACAGAGTTGGAGTTGGCCACTAGGCCTGAAACTTCTCTGATCATTTTCTAGAAGAGTGAAACCAAATGCATGAAATGGAAGGTAGAAAGCACAAACATATAGCCACCGGGAGGCAAAGAAAACTCCAACTCGACCAAGTATGGGAGCAGGGCTTTGGCAGGTGGTGGCTCCCTGTGTGACCCCTGAGTCAGCAGGTCTGGGACAGACAGCATCCTCACCTGAACTTGAACAGTTGGAGACTGTCTGCGGAAAACCTATCCTGTCTTTCTTCAGGACTGATGAAATGTGAAGGTTCTTTAGCTACTAATTGATTTTAGCAAGTCACTTAGACACCGGGGATATGATCTTGTCCTGTCTGAAGTCAGAGACTTGGGTCTTTACGACTGAGTAACGAGAGCAGATTTGGACCTGGGGGGATTTGCTTTGGCTGCTTGAGAGGTAGGGCTCTGAAAGAAGCCAAGCCCTCTGCTGACATAATGAGGCACCCAGCTTCCTCCAAATCCTAATTATTGCTCTGCTAAAAATATTCAGTAATGAGCATGATCAGAGAACCGTTTTTATCATGCTTTTCAGAACTGCAGTGTTTGGTTATGGAGGCTATTTTAAGAAGCAGCAAAGCACATGTTAATAAAGCAACTTTCAACAGTAGTAGGCACTGTCGGAATGACAATGAGTAACGTGGGCCTCACAGTCTATTTCGTCTCGGCGCCATCTTCCTGTCCAGCTTTGCTAGAGGATTCTGACGCTCGGCTCTGACAAACAGAGCCCAATGTTGTACTGCTTAATTTATACCCATGATGTCTCTGGCTTCTTTTAAAGTGATTTTTGACTTTCCAAATAGACTGCAGAGTAGAGAAGCTGCATGTGGGTGCTCAGATAATTTCTGAGACACTCTCTTCCACAATGGCTACTCTATGGCTGTTCTCTATGTATATCCCAACTAGATCTTCCTCCCAGTGAGGAGCCAGTAGAGGAGATTTGGGGACCACAAGGAAGGAGCTCTGTGCAAACGAAGTCACATACCCTTACTTAGTCTCAGGCCCGCACTTCCAAGGAAACAAAATGCCACCTAACTCTTCATTTCAGAAAGTGAACTGTGAAGGGTCACATGGGCAAGCTACCCATGTTCCATTGCATGGCTCCATGAGCAGCACCAACTGGACACAGTGGATTACAGTTTTTAAACAGGAAGAGGACACGAAGGTAGAAGATGAGAGTATTGGGGGCCTTAGAAGGCTGTGGAGAGTATTTGGCTTGGCCATGATCAAGATACATAGTATACATGTATGAAACTCTCAAGGAATAAATTTAAGAAAGCAAATGTTTTAGAAAGAGATACATAATACACAAAAGAAGAATATAGAAAACTAACTCTTAAAAAAGAGGCCCACACTCCTTTGCTCTTGAATTTGGGTTAGCCTCAGTGACTTGCTTATACTTAAAAGGTTATATAGATGATAGCCACAGGAAGCCTTATAGAAACGTTAAATTTGCTTGCTTTCTAGACAGTTGCTCCCAGCCTTCATGAAGCTCAAGTAACATGGAGACAATGTGTTTGTGCCCCAGTGACAACCAGAGCTGAGCTCCTGGCTTACAGTTAGGGGACAGCTCCTTCTTTCAGCATCTAGTTTGAAAGAGTCAAGCAAAAAGTTTTCAGCCTATAGTAGAGGTGGTAGAGGGTTTGCCCAGTGTATGGGAAGCTCTAGGCTTAATCCCCTGTACCACATTTTATAAAAACAACAAGCATGGTGGCCCATGTCTTTAATCTCAGCTCTTGGGAAGCAGGAACAGGCCAGCTCTGGGAGTTCTAGGCCAGCCAAATGTACATAGTGGTTTCTAGGCCAGCTGGAGCTACAGAGTAAGAGTTTGTTCCAAAAAAAAAAAAGATAAAGATAAAAGAAGCATGCAGCCAAGGCTCCTGTTAAGACCCTGCCCCACAAGAATCATGAACAAAACTAGTGTTCTGAAATCACTATCGCCGGGTGTGGTGATGCACAACTTTAATCCCAGAACTCAGGAGGCAGAGGCAGGCGGATTTCTGTGAGTTCAAGGCCACCCTGGCCTACAGAGCTAGTTCCAGGACAGCCAGGGCTATTACATAGAGAAAACCTGTCTCAAAAAGACAATATCTATATCTATCTATCTATCTATCTGTCTGTCTGTCTGTCTGTCTATCTATCTATCTATCTATCTATCTATCTATCTATCTATTAAAATCACTACCTTGGGAGTCATTTTGCTGTTATTCCTCCTTTACTGAGACCACTCACCCGGGAAGGAAACTACTACCAGATGCTGAGGAGTTCTTGAACAGCAATGCAGTTAACCTTGGGGGTCTCTTAGCTGATCCCAATCCCTGGTCTACGTGTCTGCTGCTGTTTTTAAGGAAGAGTTGTCGTGCTGCTCAGACATTAAGATGGTATTCGTCCCCCATGCCCTGACCCATCATGATGGGACTCATGCACCGAGCAGGTCTTCTCTCCCTCCCCTCTGCCAGCTCTTTCTCAGCTTCTCTGCAGCTTTCCAAGTTGGAAGCGCACGAGATCTCTTCTCTTTGAACTCCTTGCTAGCAAGGTTGCGACTGAAAGGTGGCAGGCCCCCAGTTCTTACCAAGTTCTCCTGAGTTCTGAGAGAGTCCTTGCAAAGAGGATGGTACAGACCTGGCTGCTCCGGTGACAGCGGCTGTCCCAACACTCTGCATATACACGTTGTAGGCCCAGAGCAGCTGTCGTCTTAGGCTTGCCTGCGTGCTGTAGTGGACAGGAAAATGGCTCACTTGCTTCCTTTATATGCTTATAAACATCGTCAGAGCCAGCAGAGGAATATGGGATGTCATCATGAGCCACAAAGTCAATCTGGTGAAGGAAGACCAACAGGAAATTACCACTGACGCGGATGGGTAGGTTTAGAGATTTGGAAAGGGCTGGTGACTCCTCCCCTCTCCACCCCAATGTGGCCCCAGAACGCTGTCCTCTGGGCATAACAAGCCATCACCGTCTCCATCAGAGCTGCTGTGACAACATCAAGAGCCCCTCAAGGTCAGCCTCACAGAAGCAGTCCCTGTCATCTGAGTTGACCCCAACTTCCATCTGGACTTCCTCTCCAAGCCGTCCTGTTGTCTGGTGGGCTGCCCTCTTGGGGTGACTAATTTTTCTTATCAATTCAACAAGATCTAGTCTCACCCTGGAAACATCTCTGAGCATGTCTGTGGGGGGATTCTTGGTTAGGTTAACTGAGGGGCAAGACCAACCCTGAACGTGGGTGGCACCATTCTCTGGCCTTGGCTCCTGAACCAAATGAAAAGGAGAAAGTGGGCTGAACCCAAGCTTTCACTGCTCTCTGCTTCCTGACTCTGGATGCAGTGTGGCCAGCTGCTTCCTGCTTCCGCTTCCACACATCCATTCATTGTCATGAGGAACTGCATCCCCTGGACTTTACAAAATAAATCCTTCCTTTCTCCCTCCCTGCTTCCCTTCCTCCCTTTCTTCTTTGCTCTGCTGAGGTACTTTGTGGCAACAATGGGACAGTAACTCATATGCATTCTTGAACAATTTTCCTCTACTCCTCATGTCTGTTCCCTACCTCACCAAGTAAACATTCTCGGCCCAGATTTTAAAGCTGTTAACTGTGGGCCTTTAGTCCACCTCAAGAAGCAGTTTTGATTAATAGTTTAATTTTCTAAGGTATCATTCCTACCTAGCACTTACAAGTTATAAAACCCATAAACGGGAAGGAGGAAGTTTGGATTCCTCGGTCTCAATACCGGCAGGGGCTAAGTAAACTTGTGTGTGTGTGTGTGTGTGTACAGGTGTCCTGTGCATTGGAAGATGCCGAGCAGCATTTCATACCTCCACCCACTAGAGGTCAGTGGCACTCCCTAGCAATGACAACCGAAATACTTCCAGACAATACCCTTTGGGGTGCAAATTCAAAGAAGAATTTCTGTATTAAGTGGTATGTAACAGTGCTTAAAAATAGAAACCCATGCATGGCAAGCACTCAATATCTATTTTATTACCCTTGTTGTTACTAATTCTCTCTCCATACTCAAGCTTACTTCCCCCTCTTCAGTGCATATTAATAACAACTCAGGGTAGCCATGACATCGAACCCACTTTGTATAATAACAAAGTCCTCTGCATAGTGCTGGGCATATGGTAAATAATAAATGACATTCAGCATGGTCATTATTAATATCCTCTAAAATGCCTGTCATATACTGAATATACAATATATGCTAAGTAAAAAAAGTATGATTGCTGGTAGTAAACCATATTGTAGTTTTTCCTCCTTTCTTTTCATTCTCACCAGGAAATTGTCTCCTCTGCTATTACCCATGCACATTTATCAGTGTTCTCTATTCTCTTCTGCATTGCAAATTTAAAAATAGAAAAGAAAATTCTTAGAACAGCTTAATCTTATTTTTTTTGTACTGCTTATAAAAGGAAAGAATAGCTCCTAGTGTGGGGCTGGGAGGGAGATACAAAGAACATAATTTGATGCAGATCAAAAGAATGTCTCATGTTTTCAACTAATAAAATTCTTATGTCAGTAGGAACCTCAGAGTCACAAAATCATAGCTATACAGTTCTTTCCTTAAAGCCTCACCCCTGACCTCCCAGGTAAGATGTGTGTACATTTGTTCCATGCCTAAGGATGCCCGTAAGTGTGAGTACCAACAATGATGCTGTTGATGGTAGTAACAATGGCATCCTTGGAGCGCCTGCCATGGACAGCCAGCTTTCCAAGTGTTTTACTTGGATTTTTTTTCATTAGCTCCTTAAAATGGTACCACAAGGAGGACAGAAGTCTCATGCAGTTCTGCAGATGAAGTGGCAGAGTCCAGAGTGGCTAAGAATCTTGCTCATGGTTCTTTAGAGAAAGAGGGAGGCAGTATTTGGACCTGGCTAGCCTGGCTCTAATACCTGCACCCAAGGCTAGGAGAAGATGGCAATCCTTAGCTCTGGACAAAAGAGAAGTGTTACATCAAGTGACGCCACATGTCAGCTCCTAAAGCTTCCCCTTTCAGAAACTGGGAGAGTCTCCAGGTTTCCTGCAGGCTCAGTTACAGAGCCAGAGCCCCTAATCTGGTTCCTGGAAGAACATGGAAGGAAGAGCGGTACCTTGTGTTTTTCCAGGAACTCTGGCATGAGAGTCCATGGTGTGTCTCTGATGACTTCGTCCACGTAGCGGCAGTGTCTCAGGGCTTCGTATCTTTCTGCCTCATTCATCACAGTAAAACCTTTGAACTTGTGAGTAAGGTCATCACTGCAGACTGAAACAGGCAAAGGTATTAAATGCTGTTGCCACCCACCCTGTGGTCGTTCTGGTTTCTTAGGCAAAACAAATGGAGTGTGCTTTCACTAGGTGCCTGACATCAGTGAACTTGGGCTGTTTTCGCTTTGTTGTTATAGGAACAAAGGATTATGAGAGGAAAGCAAACCTAAATCCACTAGGAATTCGGAGTTTCGTTTTACTGCTAATTATAGCTGCATTCTCTTCTGAGGCCTTTATCAAAATTATTCTGCACGCTATCTAATGTGACTTTACTATCTTTTCCTCCTCCTAGCTCACCCTTTGGTGAATGTTATTATTCAGAAATGAAAGGGCCATGGGAAACCAGATGAAGAGACAACAGAAAGAGAGAAGAGGAGCCAAGAAGCCTGCATCAAGGCTGGACCAATCAATTTCAATTCCAATTCTTTCACAAAATTATTGTACTTAGTAACCCAGTTAGGACAGGGACACACACACACACACACACACACAGGAGGGAGGGAGGAAGGCAAAGGGAGAGAGAGAGAGGTCCCTGGATAGAGATCCAGTCACTACACATGACTCTCTCATCCACATTAAGCTACACAACAGAGAGGTGAAAATTATACACTAGAAGATCTGATCTAACAGAGTTCAGCCTTCCCATAACTTCCCGTCCTTCCTGGATATAAAGCCCTTAAATGGAAATAGTCATTTCCTTTACCTTCAGCCTTAGAAAGGAGTGAGGTTTTTTTATCTTTTGAAGCTTTATTAAAAATGTTTTAGGCCAAGAGGTGGTAATGCGTGCCTTTAATCCCAGCTCTTGGGAGGTAGAGGCAGGTGGATCTCTATGAGTTAGAGGCCAGCTTGGTCTACAAAATGACTTCCGGAACAGCCAGACCTACACACAGAGAAACTCTGTCTCAAAAAAAAAATTATTTTAAAATGAACTAAACAAAAATCATACTTACTCGCCTACATTTTGGTTAGCTAAGTCAGATTTCCTAATGTTTCCTGTGTACCAGGAAGAAAGGTCACAACAAGTACAGGTCCTGCTGAGCATCTTGCTGAAACTGGTCAGAGTTGCCCTCACAGCTTCTTGTAATGAAATTTTCCCACCCTTTGTAATATTATGTAAACATAGTAAACTCTCTGATCTTAAGGGTTGAGGTGACATTTACAGACAAAAGTACCTTTTTTTCTGGAACTAAATCTGTTCTGTCCCCTGAACCAAATCTGGCCACAGAGTAGTAGCCACCTGCCATGCTCGGCATCCAGAAAACTTGCCTTTATAGCTCCTTCGCACATCTAATGTCCAAGTTATCATTTCTGGAAATATTCCTCTGACCCTGGTGCTCTCGATCAAAGGATGCAAAGTTTCAGTTAGACTGGAGGAACACATTTTAGGGATCTCATGCATTGCATGGTGACCACTTGATAATAAAGTGTGGTCTACTTTAAGATTGCTAAAACAGATTCTAGACACCCTCACAACATCAACAAAAAAGCGAGACAGGTAAGGTGATGGATATGTTATCATATGGATATAATTGCTATATAATTACCTTGATTTCTATCATGTACATATAGATCAAAACATCAAATTGCACCTAATAAATATACACAATTATTATGTCAATAACAGTCATGTCTCTTAATAACAAGGGCAAGTTCTGAGAAGTGCATTGCTAGTTGATTTCATGGCTGTGCAAACACTGATGCATGCATTTATACAAACTTAGATGGTACAGATCAATAACTAGATTCTGCCTTTTGATGCAACCAAGAGACACAGTAAATGCAAGATGCACAGGGCTGCCCGTATAAACTGAATAATGATTTACAGTAAGCTATTTAAACAAGTAGGTATACTCTAAATTAACAATAGAAAATAGAGTCTAGCCAGGGTTTGGCAGTATATACCTACAATCCCAGGACCAGGGAGGCTGAGGCAGGAGGATCATGAATTTAAGGCCAGCCTGGGATACAGAACAAAACCCTGTCTCAAACACAAATAGTTGTTTTATATAGTATATAGACTTTATTTTTTTAGGTGGGAACTCAATGTGTAGCTCAGGCTGACTTTTACCTTGAGGTCCTCTTGCCTCAATCTTCGAGGTTTTGGGATTATAGGTGTACATCACCATGGCCAGTGTGGCTGTTTCAGCTTCTGATGAATAGTGCCTGGCCATAGTAGGTTCTTAACAAAGATTTCTTGAGTACATTAACGGTGTCTGATGCATAAAGATGCTCAATAAATAAATTTTTATCAGCAGGTACACTTTAACAACACATATATGTACATGAGACTAATGAATCTGGAGGTATACACACAAAAAAGCTACATAGCTCCTATATGTTCATATCCTCTGTAAATACTTCCTGAGATGCTTTCTGTTGTAGCAGTTTAAGTGATCAAAACATCGCTGCATGGCTGAATCACCCATGGAGCTTATTAAATAGAATGGTGTCTGAGTCAGCACTCTGGAGGCAGAGGCAGGAGGATCTCTATGAGTTCCAGGCCAGCCTGGTCTACATAGTGGGCTCTAGTTCAGCTTGGGCTACATCCTGAGACCCTGTCTCAAAAGATAAAAATACCGGTGTGATCACTTATTTATCTCCCATTAATTCACTATGATCCTTTGACTCCGAAAGCCATTTCTCTCTGTTTTGAAGATCTCAGAGGAGTCAATGTCAGTTGACCAAAACCACTTTGTTTTGGTCACTTACAGAGGGCCAACATCAAAGCCATGGTGCAGTCTTTAAGACTGTACAGCTGAGTGTGCAGCAAAGGAAGTAAAGTAGAAGCAGTTAGCAGGGGTGTTGCCTATGGGCCAACATTGCTCCCTTTGTCCGTGTGTGGGATTTTACAGTCCTTTCAATCAAATGGGAAAACAATTTGCTTTTTTTTTTTTGGTTTTTTTTTTTCGAGACAGGGTTTCTCTGTGGTTTTGGAGCCTGTCCTGGAACTAGCTCTTGTAGATCAGGCTGGTCTCGAACTCACAGAGATCTACCTGCCTCTGCCTCCCAAGTGCTGGGATTAAAGGCGTGCGCCACCAAACAATTTGCTTGTTATCAGTGTTTTAGGGATGTTCTATTGGGAATTCACCAAGGCCAGCTGGCCTGGGTCTGAAAAAGCATGGGATAAAAAGGGACTCGCTGAACATAGAGGACAATGAGGACTACTGAGAACTCAAGAACAATGGCAATGGGTTTTTGATCCTACTGCATGTACTGGCTTTGTGGGAGCCTAGGCAGTTTGGATGCTCACCTTACTAGACCTGGATGGAGGTGGGCGGTCCTTGGACTTCCCACAGGGCAGGGAACCCTGATTGCTCTTAGAGCTGATGAGGGAGAGGGACTTGATGGGGGAGGGGGAGGGAAATAGGAGGCGGTGGCGGGGAAGAGGCAGACATCCTTAATAAATAAATAAATGTAATAAAAAAAAGTCACCCTGGAGTGAAAACCAGTCTATAATGGCTATGTCTGTTGTAGCATATTGCCACAGCTACATGTATCATGCAATGTTCTTTAGCTGGCCAGCGTAACCTAGAGGCAGCACTTCTTTACATGGTTAAATAAATCTAATGAGTATTTTTAAAAGATTCTCTCTCTCTCTCTCTCTCTCTCTCTCTCTGTGTGTGTGTGTGTGTGTGTGTGTGTGTGTGTGTGCACGCACGTGCTCCTCGGGAGTCTTAATTCCATGGGTCTCTGGTGAGATCCACTCAGCTTGTCTTTGACAAGCTTCATACAGGATTCTGATCCTTTATAACACGTGCAAGTCCCCTGAGGCATAATAGGAACAACTTGAGCGAAGAGACCAGCTTGCCTCTAAAGGGTCCACGTGCTCAGAGGCAGTAGAGGGTGTGTGTGTGTGGCGGGGGGGCAGGTAGCAGGGCCATAATTACTATGCATTGACTCACTGATTGTATCAGCTTTTGATTCCATACATAGGAACCATATATGGGCCAGACTATTCTATTTACAACTAGACCTAGGAGTTTTTCAATATTCTCCCAGAACTTTAATAAGATACTAACTCCATCAGGAATCATGCTGAGTAGAAATGGACTTCAGATCTGTCAGTTTTATCTTTCAGAGAGCCCAAAACTAGGTCTGACACAGATCCCACCTTTTTGAACTGCACCTGAGTTCTACACGCCCACGATAATGGCCTCCCGATAGAGCGCAAAGAAAACAAACATCCTGTTTGTGGCAACACACAGCTTCTCTCACACTCGGGAGTGACCTCAAGAAGCAGCTGAGCGCGCCAACCCCGTATTGTCTAAACACTAATTACGCCCAAAGTAGCATTGTTGTCCTTGAGCCTTGGCAAATGTACTCTGACAACCAGATGGAGGACTCCAAGCGGTGGGATCCCATGGATGAATTCATGGCACTCTCTGGAAGCTCGGCTGCCGCTAACCTAGCCTGGCAGCTCACTGTGCTCCCAGTGAAGCACCCTGCAGGAGAAAAAAATAGCATAGGACTTGGATTTGGAACCCCCAAAGACTCGGATTCTAATCCCGGCTCTGCTCCTCTCCTACAGGGAAAGTTCTTCTAATAGTCTGGTCTTTGGAATAGGGTGAAATTTTGAGAACTCAGTTTGATGATCCACATGAACGAAGAGTGATGCTTGAAAATATTAGCCATTTATTAATAATAGTAGTAATATAGGGCCATTAGGAGAACTATTGCTTTCGTCTTTGTGCTCTCTTTCCCTTACCCTAACTCCAATTGCTTGTCTGGGTTCTGGCTACAAACCCCATGGCGAAGTGCTAATGATCAGGATGCTGGAGGACATTGGCTTCCTGGCTACAGCTCCTTGGCAGACTTGTATAGGGGAGAAGGTAACAGAAGAGAAGGTTCCTTCAAGCAGTGAGCAAAAGGTCAAATGTCTATGGAAACCACAAGAAGCAGGGCTAGTGGCAAAACCTAGAGAGATGTGGGATGAATGTCTCTAGTAATCAGTGTTCACATCTGGGTGCAGGCTTTAAGTTCTTCCCTTTGCTTGAGGGAGAGGCTGGTGTTTGGTGAGACTTACCCTTTAAAAAAATGTTCAGGCTTGACTCTGTGGATAAGAGAGCACTGGTTGTTCTACCAGAGGACCCAGGTTCAATTCCCAGCAGCCACATGGCAGCTTACAACCACCTGCAACTCTAGTTCCAGGGGATTTGACACCCTCACACAGCTATACATGCAAGCAAAACACCAATGCATAGAAAATAAAAATAAATAAATAAATCAAAAAGAAAAATGTTTAGGCCTAAAGAAATCTTATTTGCTGAAAAATTTTAATTTATTGAGCTACACCTTAATATTAAAAATGGATTAAACAGTACTTTGTAAGTAGATATTCTCAGTTTATTAAAATGCTGCCAACATGGTAAGATTGTACAGAAAAAATTTTCCAAACTTTACTGGTTGTGTGCTTAAAATTATACATGCAAGTATTGTAATCGTAATGAAAATATGGAAGTCTCTGTTACTCAAGCTGAAAAGTAAACCTCAGCATTTCTAGCTTCTGGTCCTTTAATGCATTATCTCTGGAGACCAGTGAAGTGGCTCCGCAGCTAAGAGCAGTTGAGGCCACACCTGACAATCTGAGTTCAATTCCTGAGACCTCTATGGTAGAAGGCGAGAACCATCTCCTGCAAGTGATCGTCTGACCTCCACACATGTGCCATGGTGCACACATGTCTGCATGGGTATGCATGCACAGACACACACACATAAATAAATAATTTCTGCTGAACACCAAAGACTGCCACCAAGAAGTTGTCCGTGTACTTGGACAAACGCAGTGGTTTTGTGAATGAAACCTTAGCTTAGCATCACTGGAGGAAACAGCAGATGTAATTAGTAGGACCCACCCTTGCAGTTTGCCACAAGCCTCTTTATTTGTTCACACATAAACTTGAGAGTCACCCATTCAACCAACGAGACAGAATAGCTTTTCTTGCAGTGCCCTAACTTTCCTCGGGCTAGAGCAGTCTGCTGTTAAGTTAGCCTGTGGCACTCGGAAAACATAATCGAAGACAAAGGACTCCTTGTACCGGGTACACAGAGCCTCAAGGGCCTGCAGAGGTGACCAGGTACTTGAGAACAGGGAGCTTTAAAGGAGCCAATGTCCAGAACATCAACTTCTGGCAGTATAATTTCTTAAAATGAATATGCCAGAGAAAGTCTTTAGATCTGAAACTGCCTTCATCGCAGCTAGGAAAGAGGCTCATGCAAACCTCACTATGGAGCGTTGCAAAGGGAGAGGAGCAACACAGTAGCACAAACCTTAAAGACCTTGCTAATGCTGTGACCCTTTAATACAGTTCTTCATGTTGTGCTGACTCCAACCTTACAATTTTTTTTTTGCTAATTCGTAACTGTAACTTTGCTACTCTTACAAATCGCAATGTAAATATCTGAGGTACAGGCTATCTGCTGTGCACTCCCTGTGAAAGGGTCCTTCAGCTTGTGAAGGGGTAGCGACCCACAGGTTGAGAACCACTGCTCTAGTGCCTCCTTGTCTTTCCCTCCCACACACATTTCTATTACAGGTGAAAGCTGGTGTTAGGAAGCAAACAGAGTAGAATGGAGAATGATGCAAATTTTGGCCTAACAATTTTGCTTCTGCTTCTCTCATGTATTATCAAAGAACACATGGATCTTGAGGGGCAAAGTCCAGGAATTCAAAAAGCAAAAGGAGCACTGGAAAGAAATATTGAATGTGAAAAATAGCTTTTTCAGGTAGTTAATGGTAAGCCTTTTCCCAGCTATTCTCAACACTCATATTGAATCCTAAAAATGGCTTTTCTCTTGTAGTTAAGAGTAAGCACTTTTTCCAGCTATTCACTTCAAAATCACTTTAATAAGCCAGAGCTGTATGGGCTGGATCTCAAAAATATATCTGGGATATTTCCAGAATTGTAAAATTTTTAAGATACACTGGAATAAAGGCTTGGGTATATCTTTATATGCATTACATTATCTTTTACATGCATTATTTTAAAGGAAGATAAAAACCTATTTTATTAATTCCCATCATAAAATATTTCATTTAGAGATAGACTTTACTGAATTTCACCTTCTAAAATGTTTCTTTCCTACCTCCTCATGATAAAAATTAAGTTACTTACAATTGGTTTTTAGTAATATGCCTCTTTCTCTCTTTAAATAGGTAGGAAACTTTTAATCATGGTACCTAATAAAGATAATTATTTCTGATTTTTATATTTGATTTTATAGAATTATTCCTGAAAGCCAAACATTACAATAACACACACACACACACACACACACACACACACACACACACACACACTGTTTAAAGAATGACTAACATGCCTTTTATTTTACTTTGTTTTGTTTATTTATTTATTTGAGATAGGGTTTCTCTGTGAATCTCTGGCTGTCTTAGAACTCATTCTGTAGACCAGGCTGGCCTCAAACTCAAAGATCCACCTGCCTTTGTCTCCCAAGTGCTGGAATTAAAGGTGTGCACCACTATGCGTAGCTCAGAATAACATGCCTTTAAAAAACATATTTCTCACTGGGTGGTGGTGCTGGCACACACCTTTAACCTTGGCACTAGAAAGGCAGAGGCAGGTGGAGTTCGAGGTCACTCTCTTCTACAAAGCGAGTTCCAGGATAGCCAGGACTACACAGAGAAACCCTGTTTCTAAAAACCAAAACTGAAAAAAAAATTTTTCGTGTGAGACTCTGTCTCCAAGGTGAGGGAGGGGGGCAAGCAGAATGGAGAGATGGCTTAGCAGTTAAGACCAAGTACTGCTCCTGATTCCCAGCATCCTTATCACCTGGCTTACAACCGGGCTTGCAAACACCTGTAACTTCTGCTCTAGGGACATGCAACACCTTTGGCTTCCACAGGTGCCTGCTCTCAGGTGCACACTCCTTTCCCCACCCCCACATATATGTACACATCTTTAAAATAGGAAAATAATTCTTTAAAAAATCTATATTTCTCCTTGCATAAATATCCCATAATCTTATCTGTGAATTGTATCACATTGCAAAAAATTAAGGATGCTGGCTCATTGTCTTGTTTATAACATTTGTTGATTTTATTATTTTATCTTAAATGATTTATTTTATATAATATATGTTATGATCATTTCTCAGTCTTTTTCATAAGGCTTCCTGGAATGTATTAATATAGTTGAATTAAAAGCCATTATGTTGGTTTCCATATTTTAGTAAATCTGATAGCAAGGGCTCTGTTGTGGAATATTTGTATATTCTGTGAAGATATACTGCTGTGATTGGTTTAGTAAAAAGCTGAATGGCCAACAGCTAGGCAGGAAGAAGTTAGGTGGGATTTCTGGGGACAGAGAGGACTCTGGGAAGAAGAGAGGTAGAGAGATGCCAACTCTAAAGAAGTTAAATATATAGTACAGATCAGAGGTAACCAAGCCACAAGGTAAACATAGATTAAAATATGGGTTAGTTAAATTATAAGAGCGAGTTGAGGAAAGGTCTAACCTAGGGCCAAGCTTTCATAATTAATAATCAGTCTCCATGCCATTATTTGTGAGCTGGTGGCCCAAAGAAAAATCTGTCTACAGGACTCATTTTGCCAATTAGATTAGAAGGTATGTTCTGCAAATTCAGTAGGCTAAAATCCCAACCCCAACACTTTGATTTTTTTTAAAAAAATGTTTTAAAAGTAAATACAAAAAGACATTCTTTCAGCAATTGTTAGATCAGCAATGGTGTAACACAATTACCAATACTTCCATTTCTCTCTCATTTTGCATGTATCTGCTTCAATAAGTTGCTTTCAAGTAAAGACATAAGGGTGATAATTAAGAGCCGTTTGATAATTCTTGATAAGACCTATTGTTATAAATTCCCATAGAGGGAAAGAACAAATGATTCTAAAAGCTTATAACAAATCTCTTTGCAGGTCAGAGCCATTTTCAGTCCATTCTTTGCGACAAACAAATAAGACTGCTTTTGTGACAATAATAATAAAATTGTTTTTGTGAGTTAGGGAAAATACTTCAAGGAGCTGAGTGATATCACTTTAACCAACTCCTTGCATTCCTACCTGGACATTTGTGGGAACCAATATTTCAATACTTAGTACAGTAATGGAAACATAAACAACATTCTTGTTATACTTTGCCTCAGTCTGGCAATAAGTTTTGTTCACCCACAGGTACATCCATAAATAAGAATATCCTATTCATTTTAAGAACAAAATTGCTGATCAAATTTATCTTTATGCTTAATGATCACTTATGAAAATGCATTCTGTGGTACTTGGTTGTACTCTGAGATACACACATATTTCTCTTCTAGAGACTATGACAGAGGCAACTAAAGGTTTACAAGCACTGAAGTATCACACTAGGAATATTACAGGCAAGAACAAATTTGAGGAGAAAAAGGGAAATTTATAAAGTATTCAAAAATTACTTTTTTTTATTCTGTAAATGTATAATGGCACACTTCAAAGTTTTTAGATTCCACTGGAAGCATTTAAGTGATTGAGAAACAACTTTATTTAACCAAATTTCATTGTTTTTAGATATGCAGGTTTTATTGAGTAGCTCAAACTGGCCTGCAACTTGCTACATAGCCCAGGCTAGCCTAAAACTCATGATTCTCCTACCTTAACCTCACCAGTTCTGGGATTACAGTTATGTACCAGCATATCTGGCTCTGTGTGGAATGTTAAAGAGTTTAAATGTCATCACAACGTTGTTCAATATATATATATATATACACTCAGGTGGACCCACAGGTCACATAGTAAATTGTGACCTACCCATACCAAACCACATCTGAATTCAGATCCTCTAAATGACTTGAGCCCACAAGCTGCAGACGTCTTCCCAGGGCTCCAAGTAGCCCAGAAGATTCCAAGTGGCAATACTCTTTCTGGAGACAGGACAAAGGTAAGTGGGGACAAAATAGTTTCTCCTTTGGGTCCCTTCATATGACTTGCCTATTAGCCATTGCTTTTACCATTGTGTCAAAGAATTCCATCCAATAGTCACATGGTTAGCCCCCTTAGCAAAATCTGCAAGTTTTCCCTCTGAAATCACAAGAAAGTAGTTTAATACTTGCATAATATAACATGATATTAGATGCTAGAATGTCCTGGCTGTACGTGTTTTTCCCTCTTGGAGATCTCGAGGTGCCTAGTCCAGTGCAGCACCACAGAAACTGATCCCAGCAGATGGATATGAAACTAAACGGATGTACTGCTTCAAGAGCTACAGAAGCAACGTGCAAGTCTTCACAGTCAAATGCTACATTCTCACCAAAACTGGAATAGCTAAGCCTTCTGGAGGATGAAATGTTAGTCCGCATCAAGCCATGTTTCTCTTTCTATACTCTTCAGAAGTATGTCAGCTCCTTCATTGTGAAACAAGATGCTCTGGATGTATAAATCTCCATTTCCTTATTACACTGTACTTCGTTGTACAAATAGATAGGCCTCTCTTATTAGCACGACGCTGTCCTAAGTGCTACAGGTCACACACAAGTAAAATAGACAACTTGTGCTCCACCAATCATCCTAAACCCTTCTAGTTCTCCAAGATTTGAAATCAGAATAATACTACTTTTTCCTTCATCCTCTAGAAAACTTTAGAAGCATTAATTGGATCATGTCACAAATACCAGTAGAAAGGCATTAATGGAAAATATGAGGTGGCTACCCTTGGCAGTATCATTAATCTCTCTCTCTCTCTCTCTCTCTCTCTCTCTCTCTCTCTCTCTCTCTCTCTGTGTGTGTGTGTGTGTGTGTGTGTTACAATGGTACACAATATCATGATGTAATTTCTCCTATAGTTTTAAATGTCATTTTAAATTTCAAGTAGTGAACAAGTAAGGAGGTATAGGCTGAACTTGAAACATTAACAATGTCAGATTTTATTGATGGACATCTGAAAGGGATATTTTTCAGGAAGCATATTATAAGGAAGGGTCTGGAGAAAGAAAATGCACTTCTTACCTCCTACCAACAAGTAGCTGTTGGGAAACAGTGTTTTTGCTTGCATAAGTGCCCTTGAATGACCTGAGTGGAAGAGGTCAAATATGCCATCTGCATACACTCTAACAGGCCTGTCAACTGTGGAAGAAAGAGACAGGGTTAACACAAATGCAGGATAAGGAAGTCCCAGACCTTTCATCAGTACAGTGCTATAAGTTTGCCTACAGAAGACACAATATCCACACGTTATCAGTTTAACATTAGTGCATGAAATTGACTTCTTAAAAATAGACTTTTCTAAAGGTGTCAAAATACAACAAAAAATTAAGAACCCAACACATAGTGTTATCTTCCGAGGAAGATAAAGAGAGCACTGGCAGTTCTCTGCACCTCAGATAGACTCTAGATGTCTTGTCGACAATATTTCTGTCCTGCCTCAGATAGACTCTAGATGTCTTGTCGACAATATTTCTGTCCTGCCTCAGATAGACTCTAGATGTCATGTCGACAATATTTCTGTCCTGCCCAGTCCTGTAGCCATTCAGTCCCAAAGAAACATACAGAAGCTTATATTAATTATAAATTGTTTGGCCAATTAGCTCAGGCTTATTATTAACTAGCTCTTATAACTTAAATTAAGCCATAATTCTTATCTATGTTCAGTCATGCGGCTTGTTACCTTTTCTCAGTAAGGCATTCTCATCTTGCTTCCTCTACATCTGGCTGGTGACTGACTCTCTGCCTTTCTTCTTCCCAGAATTCTCCTAGTCTGGTTTCCCTGCCTATACTTCCTACCTGGTTACTGGCCAATCAGCATTTTATTAAACTAATACAAGTGACAAATCTTTACAGTGTACAAGAGCCTTATCCCACACCAATATCTGAACCAGTGGAGTTTACCTGTTATTGGGAAAACTGAGATTCCCTTTTAGAGTTCTTTATCTTGTCAATTAAAGATTATAGAAATAACTTGGAAGGAGACCTGAGGATAATTTAGAGTTTAGGGAGAAATCCTGTCAGCCACCAGGAAGATGGATGGAGAAGTAGTCATGCATTTTAAGTGGAGAATGGAATAGAAATAGATGATTATTAAGAAAGGAAAAATCACCCTCACGAATGGAAGTGAAGGGCTGGAGAGATGGCTCAGAGGTTAAGAGCACTGACTGCTCTTCCAGGGGTCCCAAGTCAAGTCTCAGTAACCACATGTGACTCACAACCACCTATAATGAGATCAGGTGCCTCTTCTAGTGTGTAGGAAAATATTGTATACATAATAAATAAATAAAATATTTTAGAAAAAGAATGGTAATGAACTAATGTGCTGAATAGAGACCCCAAAGTATCCAACCATGTAGCATATGGTCTTTTTGAAGTTCCCTCCCCTCTCATTTGTATCTGAGGCTTTATTTCATACAGGCTCAGTCCCTTGGATGATGGCAGTGGCGGGGTAAGAACAGGCTTTTAATCTTTTTCTGCAAACTCTGTTTTTCATGTTAATTTTTTTATAGATTTATTTATTTATTATGTATACAACATTCTGCCTTGATGTATGCCCACACACCAGAGGAGGGCGCCAGATCTCAGTACAGATGGTTGTGAGCCACCATGTGGTTGCTGGGAATTGAACTCAGGACCTCTGGAAGAGCAGCCAGTGCTCTTAACCTCTGAGCCATCTCTCCAGCCTTCATGTTAATTTTTTAGATGGGATTTTTCTATGAAAGCTTGGTTGGCTTGGAACTCACTGTGCAGGCCAGACTGGCTTTGAACTCACAGAGATGTGTCTCTCTTTGCCTCCTGAGTCCTGGGATAAAGGCAAGTGCCACCACATGCAACCATGTTTATTTGGATATAGCTTTTAAAGTTCCTACACTTTCTCACATATTTGTTGGGAACATCAAGGCCTCAGGAATGGAAGAATTTGAAGAAAGACCTGAGTCCTATTCTCAAAGACAGTGATGGTTTGGTATCTTCTCTGTGCTCAGATTGTTGCTCAGTTTTCTGTCTTTTGGTGGCTTATGTGAGCTGTGATGGGAATGTTTTCATGCCAGAAATAGGCTCATTTCACCTCAGAAGGCAAAATGTGTCCCAGCATTTTGTGGTATAAGAGAAAAGGGGAGTCATCACCCAGACATAGAGGAAACAAGATGAGAATGCCCTACTTAGAAAAGGTACCACACCATGTGGCTAACACAGACAAGAATTATGGGTTAATGTAAGATATAAGAGTTAATAAGAAGCCTGAGCTAAAAGGTCAACCAGTTTATAATTTAAAAAGAGAAGGAGAGAGAAAAGGGGAATGTGGCCCAAAAGAGAAGGCAGTCAATGTATCAATTTTGTATATAGGCTGTATATAGGGTTGGTGCTCTGGGTTAGAAACAACCAATCAGTACTCTAGTCTTTTCTAGTCCTGTAGGATGCTATTGCTGAGGCAGACCAGAGACCCATTTTTTCTTCTAATGCTGAGTGGTTGGGTTTCACCAACATAGTGTATAAAGTAGGCACAAAATGGTTCCTTTATCCTCTCACTTCCACATGCACACTGTGACATGCATCCATGTACTCTCTCCTTTTGCCTCCTACTCCTTCCTCTTCCCCACTCCTCCTCCTTGGCCATCAGGATGATGATACCAAAGAACAATTTTGGTTCTTATGGCCTCATTGTAGAGTGCCTGCTTCGCATGCACAAGGGCCTGAGTTCAAACTTCAGCACCACACACCAAAAAAAAAAATGAGGAATCAAAAAAAAAAGGAACCAAAATTGTTCTTTGGTATCATCATCCTGATGGCCAAGGAGGAGGAGTGGGGAAGAGGAAGGAGTAGGAGGCAAAAGGAGAGAGTACATGGATGCATGTCACAGTGTGCATGTGGAAGTGAGAGGATAATGTCAGAAATCAGTTCACTCCTACTGGGTTTCAGGGCTCCAAATCAGTCATCATGACAATGCAGCATGAATCATCTCACCAGCCTGCTGATTTTCTGTATAAACCTAAGAATCCTACTGGCTTTTAAAAATATAAGCATTTATTATATTAATGCTATCAAATAAAATATTTAAGGGATGGAGTATGGCCTCATTGTAGAGTGTCTGCTTCGCATGCACAAGGGCCTGAATCCAAACGTCAGCACCACACACCAAAAAAAAAAAATGAGGAATCAAAAAAAAAGGAACCATTGCAAAGTTCTATTAAATGATTTAGGATTTAGATTTAAAATTGTGATTAGTTATTGATATAACCCAACCTCATTAATTTAGAACATAAAGAAATATTACATTAATAGATTCAGATGGTACAATGTTGCTAATAAATTAAATTTCTCCAATAAAAAATATGGAGATTTTTATGTCAAATTGAGAACTGCAACTATTTTCAATTATATCCTATTTTGAACAAACAGAATTGCTTTCGCAGGATTATACTGTATTCTAAATAAGTCGCAGTAAAACAGAAAATGCCCTGAAATAACAAACTGTCTAATGAGGGAGCTCAGATTTCAATGCTCTTATTCAATTGCGATTCAATTGAGGAAAATTTGTTTTAAGATCTAAATGCCACAAGAAAGCAGATGGCAGTTTTGTGGAAGTTTTTTGTTAATGATTCAGAGGTGATCAGGATAAATGAATTCAGGAAGCAGAGAGGAAGAAAAGTGAAGAAAGATGACATAATTACTGGGGAAAAGGCCATTTAGTAAATTTGAAGACTATCTGCAGAGTTGATTTTGCAGTAAGATCACTTTTTAAAATTGCAATGTGTCAGCAACTTCCTGACTGGGAAACTCCTAAGGCAAAGAGAGGAACCTGGTTTCCTGGTCTCTTCAAGGGGGGGGGGGGGGATGGGAAAGGAAGGGGGGGCCAAAGACGGAGGGAAGGAGGGTGGGGGGAGAGAGACAGAGACAGAGAGAGTTGAGAGAAGTTGAAAATGCAGAGCAAACAGTTACAATGAAAGCATTGTTTTTCTGCTGTATCCACACAGCTTTAGGCCTACACCTTTGGCCTCCAGCGCCAGGCCTGAGCCTGTTTTCATTCAGCCCCAAGGCTAGCTGAGGTCAGCACTTCACCTGGAAGGCCCTTCAACTGACTCAAGTAGTGGTTTGAGGCAAAAAGAATTGGAAGTCCTAGGTCCGCTCAGTTATGTCATACACCAGTTCTCTAGTCTGGGATTTTTCAAAGATTAGAGGAGATAGGGGACAGGACAGCCTATCAAGTAGAACAGAAACTTAAGGTCCTTTTCTGCTCGCATTTGAATCTTATCCTTTAACTTCAGGTCAGTTCTGTTTGCCATGTTGTTGTTTCCATTTGAGTCTTTCTTCACCTCGCCTGCCCCCACCCTCATGGCCCACATAGCTCGTTTGTTGAAAGCGTGGTTCCCAGACCACAATTCTCTTGGGAGGTAGTGGAAACAAGGAGGTGAGGCCGAACTAAATCTTTCCTCTTCCTAACTCCTCCTCAGGTAGTTTATCAGAGTGATATAAAGCCTACACACCGGAATTTTCTTTTGAAACTCATTTGACATTTTTTGCTGGGCCAGTATTTCTCAGTATGTCCTCTCTAAGCACCAACTTAAGTATCCTCCAGGCTGTTTGTTAAAGATGCAGGTGGACACCCCTTATTCCTGGTCTGAGGTCAGAGGAATGGCGGAGACTAGGGAAACTCCTTCAAGGATTATTTTTATTATAGGATTTATGTGTGTGCACCTGCTTGTCTGTATGTGTACCGTGTGCATGCAGATGCCCATGAAGGTCAGAAGGGAACATCAGATCGGCTGGGATTGGAGTTATAGACAGTTAGGAGCTACCATGTGAGCGCTAGGAGTTGAACCTGGGTCCCCTGGAAGAGCTCTTATTGCTGAGCCATCTCTCCAGCCCCTTTGTGGGATTCTTTACACACTTAAGTATAAAAATGGATGAATGACCTCAGCACTTTTGAGGAATGCCCTTAGAAAGGAGGCAGAGTGTCGTGGCTCAGAGGGTCAAACTCTACAGCGTTCTGGAGCCGACCCCCGGTGCTACTACTCAACAGGTGTTCCCCAAGTAGCATCATTAGCTGGGAAGTTGCTAGAACTTCGGCTCCTTGGGTCCCACCCCATGTGAACAGAGTCAGTGGGGAGTCGCAGCCCTGTGTACGTTCACAAGTGCTCCTGGTGATTCTGCCGCAGGCTCCAGTGTTCAGAAGCCCTGGCACTGACCAACGGAAATACCTGGCGCAGTGCACAAACTTGCTAAGCCTTCGTTTCCTTAAGTGTGAAATACTGAAAGCACTGGCCATGTTGATTTGGGAGAGGAAAATCGCAGGAGACACATGAAGACCTTCGCACCTTATATATATCTAATAAATGGCAATCACTATTAGATAATCCACTGCCCCTTACCCATTGATTCCTTTAAGTTTAGGCTGGTGGGTTTTGCAGTGGCGGCCTCACTCTGTTGTGCCATCGTATGTCTCAAAGCCTAACTCACTTGCCTAGTCCTCTTTCTCACTCCACCCTAATCAAAGGAATGATCTACCTTTACTGCTAGACAACTGTCTCTTGGGCTTTCCTACACTGTTTCTATTCTCCTGTCCCAGAATAACTTTCTGCTTTCTGTAGACATGACCCAAAACATCTCCCAGAAGAACCAGCTAGCTTCTGCTCCCTCCCTGAGGTCTTGCCCCACCTCTCCAGGCCACGTGACTCTGCCGGTCTCTGTGCTGTCGCTTACCATCAAGCTGTCCATTCATACACGTGCCTGTGGCTTTTCCTTACTGTCTAATTGGCTTGGCTCTTTAATTAACACGAAAGCCCTTGGGAAGCAGAAATGGTAATTTATGGTTGCTTTTACATCTCTTCCCCCACTGGCCTTCTGACACTGGCTAAAGGGATGAGTGGAGCTATAAACTTCTAGGACAGAACTGTCTCTTTTTTTAAGGGCTCACTTAAAACGTAAAATGAAGACATTTCAGAAGAGTTACAATTATACTGGCTTAGTTCTTCAACACCTTGAAAAGTGGTACTTTTAAAAGAATCTACCTGTCACCAAAAACCAATGGAGCAAGACATTGTCCCTGTTTTGCCAATGAGAAGATGAATCCAGATCTTTGTCATGAATTGCCCGAGTCTGTAGAATTCATAAACGACAGAGCCGGGGCTTAAGCATTTATATTCTCCCCCATTTTTGCCTGGGCTACTTTGATTTATATGCAAACTATTGCTCTTTTGATTTTTTTAAAAGTGGGGTCTCACTCTGCACCCCAGGATATTCTGGAATAGTCACTATATAACCCATGGTGGCCTCAAACTCACAGTGGCTCTCCTGCTTCAGTCTCCCCAGTGCTGAGATACCAGTCGCAAGGGACCATCCCCAACTGGTCCTCAGCATTAATAAAAGTGCACAGTCCTCGTGCTGGGCTAGAATCACAAAACTCCACCCTGAAAGTGAGCACTGCTCACATAATGCTTTGAGATACTTCAAATGTCAAGATGAAGCCCATTTGCAAAATGAGAACAACAGCCTCACCTGGTGTTCCTAGGCGGGCCTGGGCAATGGTTAGTTTTTCATGAGGCGCTTGGCACTGGCAGCTGGATTCATCTGCGAAAGGAGCCGGTGCAGTCAAGGTCTAGAAGAGAAAAGAGAGAAGGGGAACGAATATTGTCTGATAAATAATTCTTCCGCACCATCAACCTCCCTTGAAGCGTGCTGTTTGGTAGATAGGTATGACCGAGAATAACATAGCAGGCCAGGATGGCTCACACCTGTCGTTCAAGTGTTCAACTCAAGAGGCCAAGACAGGGGGATCACAGTGAGTTCCTCAATATTCCCCCAATGGATCAGGCTTCAAGGAGTGAGGCCCAAGGGGCTAGGGGAAGTAGTGGAATACATCTGACGGGCCTGCCAGAGCAACATTGCGCTCCTAGAAACCAAGCGTGGGCACAGTCCCTTCCCCCTCCTCTTTAACTGATGCATCAGGCATATTAAGAGCAAGTCCGGCATGGTGACTCACACACGTAATCCCAACACGCAGGAGGCTGAGGCAGGAGGATGGAGAGTTCAAGGCCAACCTGACTAAGACCCTGTCTTAAAAAATAAGAACAAATAAAATCAAAAGAAGTCCTAGAGCTGCGCAGTGCCTACCATATGCCAGGGGCTGGATGAGATGACCTGGAGCCATCATCTCTTTCTGGCCTCCCAACACACTATGCTGCGTACACAGTCCTATCCTTCCATAGGATACCATCATCCTGGGCCTATTTTACAGAAAAGGCAACCGAGGCTCAGTAGGATTAAGAAATATGCTAAGTCATGCCCTTGGAAAATCATAATGCCCGGCTTTGAGCATCTTCCAAACGACAAGGGCAGTCTTCAGATATTTAGACTCACCCACACCCGGGACACTCGGCTGAAAGGAGCCTCATATTCGGAAGCGTGGCACGACATCTCCTGTAATTCACACACGCACACACGCACGCACACACACACAAGCCTGGCCAATCACAAATGCCGATGTCTCTTCAATGCAAAGGCCAAGGCTGATAGCTGCAACCGGAGAGAGCCAAAAAGCACAGCAATTCTGGCGGGCTGCAGATAACTGCTCCTGTGGTAGCTTCCCCAGCTACCAATGGCTAGAGGCCCCGCCCCAGGCAGCCTGGGCTGACACTCTGGGGAACGCTGTGAGAAAGATGCAGTCACTTGGAAGCTTGCCCAGGAAGTGGCCCTGCATTTTTTAGTCAGCCTCTTAAAATGAAGAGGAAGACAAAGCGGGTGGTGTTTTTGTAAACAGGGCAATCCAGAGTTGTCCGTTTGCAGGCTTTGAGCTATGTCATTACCACAGTCCCCACTAAAATCTTCCTGGGTGCTTTGGTTTTGTTTTCCGAGCCAAGGTTCACTTGTCACTGTAAACACCGGGCACAGCACTGCACGAATTGCTTATCAGAGCTGGAGACAGGTACTAGTCCTTAGCTTGGGAAGATTTGATTGAGGACGGATCTAGACATTCGAGCAGGGGATGTGGCTTACTTCTGCCATTCACTCATTCATATTTCTTTAATCACTCATTCATTCACCCATATAGATGTCAGGTGCTATACTAAAATCTGAGGTAAGATGTACAGATAAGACTAGCCTATCCTTGCCCTTAAAAAATGGTTTTTAAAGATAGGGGCTTGGGCTTGTTATATATCCCGAGCTGACCTTGAACTCAGAATCCCCACGCCCGGTCTTCCCGAGTGCAGGGCTAGCAGGCATGTACCTTCATGCCTGGAAGTTAGTCCTTGCTCTTGATGAGACCATGTTCTCCAAGACACAGGCAGAACCCTGCCCTGGCCCCTATCCTATAGCCCCATTCACACCACCTTCCGCTCTGCAGTAGGAATCCTGCTGTAGTTTTGTCTGGAGATCTCCCAGTTAGCTGCCTGAGACTTCCGAACCTCCCACCTGTCCTTCAGGACTCTGGAAGCAAACCAAGACTTGGGGAAAAGAATTGGGAAATGTGATTCCATCTCTTTTGTCCTCAGATACATTGAGGCAACTTTGTGGGCTCTAAAGGACCAGAGAAACATGTGGAATGAGGCACAGGAATTCCATCTGTGTTTGTAAGACTCGTGTTCAAATATCCTTCGTAGCCCCTACTGAGTGCACACACTAATTAGACTCTTCCGGCTAAAAACACTCACTAAAGGTAGCGTAAGAGATGGGGCCTTATTTTAAGGCACAGAAGTGGAAAGAGGGAGTAGGCAGAATGTGGCCTCAGTGTGCCAAGAATTCTGCACCAACCTGGCTGTTCGAGCATGGGCTTCTTTCTGCTCCATTTCCATCCCTCTGCACCCTTCTACCACAGTCAAGTCTCTGCTTGCTTTCTATTCCCCAGAACTTTAGCTTATACATGGCTCCCTTCATAAGTTCCCCCAAAGACTGTTTTATTTATTTGCTTGTTTGTTTGTATTGGGACAAGGGCTTGCCAGGTAGCCCAGGCTGACCTTGAATTTATAATCTTCCACAGTAGTAGATGGTAGGTGGCCTAACAAAGCCCTGGGTACCATCTCCAGTACCATTAAAAAAATTGTAAAGTAGACTCTGTCGGGCTAAGTGCATATTTTCTTTTCTTTCTTTCTTTTTTTTTTGCAGTTTGAATCTGAGTGTATTTTGCAGCTCTCAAACGAGGGTTTTTATACAAGAAGAACGGGTATTACAATTCTTAAAAGATGTGTTCAGTAAAGCAGTTACAAAGAACAAATTATCATAATCACCTGGCACAAGAAGGCACAAAACCAATTAAGTATTACATTTCCTGGTTAGTGGGGAAGCTCATATTTTCAAATCAGGTCACAACCAGAATTGTTTGGAGCTGTGGCAGGTATACTCTTGGGTCCAATACTTGTGGCACAGAAAGTCAGGGCTAACCCAACATTGCCCCGTTAGAGCTAGCCATATGTGTGGTGAGAAAGTTCTTTGACTTTGTGTGTTTCTAAAAGCAAGTTCTTTAACTTCTCTGAATTCAGTCTCATCTGTGAAAGGGTCACTATCTCGCACAACTGTTGTGAGAAGAGGAGCTCATAGGCACATTCTACCACTCTATTGTCCCTGCAGTTGCTGTCCTTAGTCCTTACTCAGTAAACCACACACGGCACTACGTGTCTCTAGACAATGGTAGATAATGTAGGTCTCCATACAACCAAGAAAAACGACTAATGAGTGCATTCTGACAACACAACCCAAAGTAGTAAAGTGGTTGCAAATGAGTGTCTTTATGTGCCTGTGCGTGTGCTCATCATGCCCATGTCTGTGGGGGGAATAAGCCACATGCTTGTAGGAGCCCACGGAAGCCAGGAGAGGGCAGTCAATCTCCTGCACCTGAGTTACAGGCAATTGTGAGCCTCCTGACAAGGGTACTGCAAACCAAACCTAGGTCTCCTGGGAGAGCAGCAAGTTCTCTTAACCGCTGGGCCATCTCTCTAGACCCAAATGGGAATATCTTCCATTAATGATTCATTACTTGTTTCTGGTTTGTTTTTGCTATTGTGGGTATTTTTAAAGATAGAGTCTTACTATCTTTCTAGGCCAGCTTAGCTGTAACTTGCTAGACAGCCTAAGCTAACCTGGAACTCATAATCCTCCTGCTGTACTCTTCAAATGTTTGGATTATATGTGCACTCCACCATGCATAGTCATTTCACTTATGTGTTTATACAAACAGTGAATCTTTATCAGATGATCTAAAATAAACGACTTTAGAAATATTTTATGTACTGGTCACAAATCTTATTAGACAAAGCATTGTCATAGCATAAGGAAGGTGTATTAAGAAGGTGTGGCATTTAAACAGAGAGAAAATTTTGAAATAACCTTTACTGAAAGACGAAGATAGCGTTTATGGGTACTGTGCAGTTTGCTGTTGATTCTCGTGACTTGGAAGCAGGGAAATGGGAGACCTGAAGCGATGGAAGACAGACAGAATCCTAGGTGCAGTGCAAGGGTGTGCTTGTGAGTGCAGCATGCGCACAGGGGAGCACCTGCAACAGCAGCTGCCAAGGAAAGGGCCTATGTTCTGTAATATACAAGACAACTATGCTTGGAACAGGGACAATGTGAAACTAAACAAGTGGTAGCTCTGCTTCCCGGAAGATTGCCTTTCAAAGTGATGCAGAAGAACCCTTGGGTTGAGCATTAAACACTCTACAGGAACAGTGAGGTGGCTTAGTGTGGGAAGGTACCTTCCGTGCAAGTCTGGTAACCTAAGCTCACAGTTCCCAGAACCCACGGAAAGGGAGACAGAGAGAACTGCCTCCACAAAGTCGTTCTGTACAAGTATGACCTCTACACCCACGAATTAATAATGGTAATTGCAGATTTTAAATTAAAAGTAATTAAACTCTATATTCACCAAGACTTAGTGAGGGCCTGGCAAATACCAGCTACCTCCTGTGACTTCAGGTAATATTTGTTCAGTCTGAACACTTCAGACTACATTTTTTTCTTTTCTTTTCTTTTTCTTTTTTTTTTAAAAAATCCCTTTTCAGGAGTGGAACAAATCATTTGTCTACTAAGGAATGCTCATTAGGTTTTGTTTTCTCCACGTAAAAGCAATAGACCAACCTTAGAACAATTGGAAATAAGATGTGTGGGTCTCCTAGGAGGAGGGAGGATGGGGACAAACTGGCCCTTGAACTATCTAGATGGCTACAAAGGACCAGCATCCCTATTTATTCCTCAGCATTTACCAAAGCCCAAAAGCTTACTAGGGTACTCCGGATTTATTCCAGACATAGGCCTGACATAGGTAAGACATAAAAGCCAGGCCCAATAACACAGTAAAACAACTAAGTCTTTGATTGTATACATAGTGATTCATATAAAATGTCAAATTGGTCAAATTTGCTCACTAGTTTGTACAACAGCTCTGTAAGATTTGTCCAGTTTCCCATGAACTATACAGGACCTGTCTTCAACAGTGATGCCGACTGATGACGAGAAGCAACAGCAGTGGTAGACCCTTGCCACTCAGTTGTCTTTTTGGCTCTCTCTGAACTAAGGAAATGCTCAAGATTCATAGACAGGACAAGGAGACCTCTTAGAGAAGATACTGAAGCTCCTGATAACCAGGAAGGGCAAGCCTCAGCAATCAACTGAAGGAGTAAACGCATGTGGCCGATGTTTTTACCCCAACATAGAGAAGCATGGCAGATGTCTCGCATGTAGCCTTTGTGAGCCTCATCTTGGACCAACTCTAAGGCACCCAGATTCTGTTTTCTACTGTTTATTAGCACAAACTACACAGCTAAGAGATACATGATTGTCCAGAAGGTAGATTTAAAAGAAGGAACAAATAAAGGCAGGAAAGAGAAGTGACTCCGGGCAGCAATCCACCACAGTGAAGAGCGGCCCTTTCAGAAGAGCAGAAGAGCGTAGCTAAAGAGGCACACACAGCTTTCGGTCATTTCATAGCTGGAACCAAAGTCCCATTCTTGTCAACATACAAATCTTAGAAATCAAGTGACTAGAATAGTGGGGGCCATTGGAACCATAGCTCATGCCTCCCTGGAGAAGCGTGAGCCAAGCTGAAAGCTGGAGAGACACAGGAGATTGCTGTTCAGCATAAGAGTGAGGACTTTCAAGGAATAAGGAGCCCTGGCCCAGAGTGCTGAACCTCACACATACAAGGGCCTTGTGAGACCATAGACTTGGTGCTAGGCCACTGTCAAAGTTCTTCCTGCTCAATTTAAGATTTCAGAATACCCAATCATTGCTTGTGAAAATGCTTCCCTTTCGTCGCATGCTCCAGTTATGTAAACTATACCACAGGGTCATAAAAAGCCATACTCCCAAAAGGCTTTCTAAGGGAAGGATATTGTATAGTGGACATTGCTTGTGTAGAATCTCCTTTACTGAGACTTGTATAGAAGAGAGTATTCAAGAGACGGAGGCAGGAGGCTCATGAGTTCCCAGCCAGACTAGATCAAATAGGAGTTCAAGGGTAGCTAGGGCATGTGCAGGCCTGTGTATATGCACTTGTGTGCACATGCTCTTGCACATGAACACAGACATACATGCACACATATATATAGAGAGAGCTATTAAGTATACAATACAGCTATTACTCAAGTGTAAAAAATGACACAAAGTACCTGTACTTATGCATTGTGCATCATTGACTGACAGCAGATTGAGAACCACAAATTGAGAATTAAAAGAAGACTTCATAAAAAATTCTATTTTCTCATCTCTGACAATAATTTTAAACTCATATTTAATTAATCACAACAGTTTGAAGTCTTTTTGAAGATAGAAAAGAAAGAAAACAAAACACCTAACAGTTGACCAGAGGTCTGACATACACAAGTCACTAGATTTTTGAATTGGATCATTGATTATGGAGACGCCTACGTCAGACAGCTTACCAGTAGAATCCCATGGAGTGGAGGCTAATGAGGCCCAGAATATGGTTCAACACCCAAAAGTATACATTTTCTCATTCTGTGAAGTATAGTGTATACATATTAAGAAGTAATAGGCACCATTGCAAAGAGTGAAGCAGATATATATGTGTCAACAAGGAACTATCCCTAAGATATTTCACTGAATGCAAATTGAAAATCCATACACAGAATAAATGCATGTTAATACTGTATAATATTATTTTATGATAAAAAGTGGGGAAAGAGTGATACAGAAATATATAAGAATTATACTGGCATGATTATGCCATTGTTCACATGTGACTATTTAAACTAACAGGATACTTAAAATGAAACAAAATTTAAAACAGAATCTCAGTCATGCTAGCCACATTTGAAGTATTCAGTAACCACATATGGCCAATAGTGATATTGGGCAGTGTAGACAGAGAACATTCTTGTCATCATAGAAAGTACAACTTAGCCTAGGAAAACCTCAGACAGTTAATTACCTCTTTAGAGAGAAAATACATGCTGCTATTTTGCTTTGTTCTTATGACCAGAACGTAGTCATGCAATTTACAAGATATAAAATAAATTTAAAGTATTCCCTCCTCTGTGATTTCAGAGTTGCAGCTAATTTAATCAAGGGTCAGTTATCCTGAATACAGAGGAGCAGGTCTTATAGGAAAGAAGAGCTATTAACCTATTATCTACAAACTAGCTGATATAATCCCTATGTATAGGGAAGTTTTAGAACTTGTTTGTGCTCTTGAAGGATTTAAATCACTGTCATAATATCTACCCATTATTTATTTGCCCAACATTTTATAGCACTTGAGTAATACTTGTGTGTAAGTAGTGTTGTGAATTCTGAGATCACATCAGAGGCACAACAGCCCAAAATAGAGTTCAGTAATGATAAACAATGAAAATAGCATAAAATATCTAGCGTGTTAAGTGGTGATCACATGCTATGTAAAAATAAGGTGAGGAAAGGCAACAGGGAGCTCAGGAGCAAGTGAGATAGAAAGAAAAATGGCAGGCCTGGAATCTCGGTTACTGGAGGCTGAAGGTCAAGATCTGCCTGGGCTAAAGTGAGTTCAAAGCTAGCCTGGCCCATTTAGTGGGACCTTGTCTCCAAACAAAAGTAAGAAAAGGCTTAGGAAGTACCTTAATTGTAGCGTTTGCCTAGGGAGGACAAGAGTTTAGGTTCAATTCCCGGTAGAAAAGGAGGAGAAAGAAGAAGGAAGCAAGCAAGCATGACCTGATCTTTTTGTTTACGTAGGTGTGTGAGTGTGGCGTATGTGTGGAGGTGTGGGTGTGTGTGCACACCTGTGGTGTGTATCTGGAGGTCAGAGGAGCATGCCCACTGTCCTCTAACATCCTGTGCTGTGTATCTGGAGGTCAGAGGAGCATGCCCACTGTCCTCTAACATCCTGTGCTGTGTATCTGGAGGTCAGAGGAGCATGCCCACTGTCCTCTAACATCCTGTGCTGTGTATCTGGAGGTCAGAGGAGCATGCCCACTGTCCTCTAACATCCTGTGCTGTGTATCTGGAGGTCAGAGGAGCATGTCCACTGTCCTCTAACATTCTGCCTTTTTTCTTTTAGCCGGGGTCTCTCACTGAAACTGGAGCTGGCAGCTAACAAGTCCTAGTAATCCTCCTATTTCTCCCTCCTAAGGTACTGGATTCTACGCGTGCATGTAACAACCTCTGCTTTTGTTTGCTTGCTAGTTTTAACACGGGTGCTGGAATCAAAACCCGAGCTCTCATGTCTGTGCAGCAAACACTCTTTCCCAATGAGTCATCTGTTTAGTCTCTGGCCTTTGTGCTCTTTTTGAGACAAGGTCCATGTACCTCAGGCTGGTCTTGAACTCACTATCTGGTGATGGCCTGAATTCTTGATTCTCTTTCCTTAGCTTCTCCTATGCTGAGATTACAGGCATGCAGTACCACACTTTAGCAGCCAAGTTGAGAATAAACTGTTAAGAGCTCTAAGGTAGAAACAAAACCAGTGCAGTAGAAGTAATAAGAAATCAGAGTTTACACAGATTTTGGATAAATTAAATTTGATGGGGAGCTAGGATGATTCCAAAGTAACTGGGCAGAAGAACTGGAGCACCTGGATTGCCATTCTCTGGATAGGAAAGGCACTAGAAGAGGAAATCTGTGGGAGGACCGATTCTAAGATTTGGGGTTCTGTTCTCCTTCACTTTGATATTCCTGTTAGATCTCCAGGTAGGTAGGGATGTCAGGCCTGTATGTACAAGTCTGAAGTTTGGGAATAGGAATATGACTAAATATAAGTGATAGTAAGAGTAACTGGAATAAATTCACATTATAACACTTAGAAGCATGAGTGCAGGTAGAAGAGGGGTTCGAGTTGGCAAATGAGGGGACACTAAATTTGTAGCCAGTCTTTCCCCACCATTACGGAAACTCCAAGAAAGCAAGGACTTTGTCTGCCCTTTCCCCAGTGCAGTACCTGATGAAGTAGACCCTTAACAAACACTTGTTGAATGATAACTGGAAAAAAGTGATTACGATAAAGACAGAAATAGGCAGGAAACTCAGGAAGGAAGCACACATATTAACAGTATGCTATAAGAATCTCTTATCATCATAGTATACATTTTAGAAAACTAGGGAAAGCTAAGAGAAGAAAACAAGTCTTCAATAATTCTGTTTTCTGGAGTCAACTGCTGCTAATACTTTTTAGGTTTCGTTTCAGCCTTTCTGGGGTGCCATATTACATAGTAACAACTTCAGAATTTCACTGCATAAGCCCTTTACCACCCAGCAAAATCATAATTTTATCATATCACTTAAATAATTTTCAACCTCACTAACTTGGAAGGCAATAAAATATTACACTGAATAGAAAAATCATAAATAGAGCTGGAGAGATGGCTCAGTGTTTAAAACTGCAGACTGCTCTTGGCAGAGGACCCAAGTTCAGTTCCTAGCACCCACATCAGACAATTCATAGCAGCCTGTAGCTCCAGATGCAGGGAATTGGATAGCGTCTTCTGGATTCCATGGACACTTGTGCGTACACATGCACACACCCATACACAGACATGCACACATACACATAAGTAAAAATAAAATAAATCTTTAAAAAAAGAAAAGTCAACCCGGGCATTGGTGGCACAAGCCATTGATCCCAGCACTCGGGAGGCAGAGGCAGGCAGATCTCTGTGAGCTTGAGGACAGCCTGGTCTACAAAGCAAGTTCCAGGACAGGTAGTGCTGTTACATAGGGAAACCCTGTCTTGAAAAACAAAAACAAAAATAAAAAAAGAAAACGACGAGAGAAAAGTGAAGAAAAGAAAAGCCACAAAACCATAAATATTTCCTTATTGTTGAGGGTTAATTTTAATTTTTTTTCTTAATTAAAGTAACATTCTAAACATAATTGTGAATCTCTGATTATTTTATTTGGATAGATGCCTTGAAGCTAAATTATTCAGATCAATGCTGTAAACATTTTGAAGATAAACATTTGAAAAATGTTTTAACATATATTGGTAAATTACCTTCTACAAAAGCTGAATTATTTACACTCACATTGCAATGGATGAAAAAAATGCCATCTCACTTTGTCAATTTTATAGACCAAAAACGGCATCATGCTATTTCAATTTGCATTATTTTGATTAGAAGAAAGATTGAACAACTTTCAAATGTTTATTAGCCATTTGTATTTTCTTCTGAGAATAACCTATCCTTTGCCCATTTTTCTATTGTTGGGAATAAGTAGGCTGAAACTGTTTAAAAGCAAAACAACATAACACAGTTAAAGAGTTACCTGAAATATCTTTTAAAAATGCATTTGCAACTTTATTTAGATTTGCCATGTAAGAGCTCCATTAAGGAAAAACCCACACAGCTACTTCATTGCAGTCATCTGGACATCTGAGGGTTGTAGTTATGAACACACCGTGGCTGTGCGCTCATGCACAGAGCTGTGCAAAATCAAGGCAGATAAAGTCCTGGCACGAACAGGTTCAGGGAGGGAGTCCCAAAGTATCACCACTACCTGAGGAGCTATTGACAGTTAATGGCTGCGGGGAGATGGGGAATTGGTTTTCTTCAGGGATGCAGCACCTAAGAGCCTATTTATGCTTCAGTAAATGGTCCCATGCCCATGTCCACACAGGCAGTAAGTACTAAGTGAACTCAGTGAGCTTAAAAATAAGAAAGCTCATGAAGTTAAGAGGGAAACATGCTGAAGGGGATGCGGGAGTCATTGGAGAAGAGGGCATGGGGGATGGGGGTGAGTTCGATAGTTTGGTTTTTAAAAGCATAAAAATTAGGGCAGTTGTGTGTGGTGGTGCATGACTTTAATCCCAGCTTGAGAGGCAGAAGCTTGTGTATATCTGTATGTTTGAGGCCATCCTGGGTTACACAAAGAGTTCCAGGATAGCCGAGGATACAGAGTAAGAACTCATCTCAAAAACAAAACCAAACCACAAAAAATAAAAAAAAAAAAAACAAAACAAAATAAAGTGAGTGTCTAGGCACATGCATCTAAGTCAGACTAGTAATCACAGCCCTCTGCAGATCTGGGGTGAGATACCGTATTGCCCCAGTGTGTGGGCTTTCTAAAAACACTGGCCACCCATAAACTGCAAGGCTCCCATGTGGCTACCTTCAGAACACACACCAGTGGCTTTCAAATAGCATGAAGAATCCTAGAACTAAACCTGAAAGCACGTTCCCTGATTATAAAATGTCTGTCTCCTTCCCTCACATTTTAATGGGTTCAAGATGAGGAGGTGTCTCCCAGAAAATCTTGCCGTATAATCAGTGTTGGCTGGTGTTTCATGTGTCACACCTCTGAAATGGAAATGCGGTTTACAGTTAACAGATCTCAGATTTGTGGCATTAATAGGCACTGGTACTAAGAAACGAAGCCTTCCTTGGAGGTAAGAAATTCCTTACTCGAAGTTATGTTTCCTCAGGCAGTTGAGCTTCAAGAAGCAGCCACAGATTGTATTCCTATCCCCTTTCCATCCCCACCCAAATCCTCAGGTGGTTTAAAAAGAATAAAAATTGGCAGCTTAAAGCTTGCTTTATTTGGGGACAAAGAAGGAAATATAGATGAGTTTTTTATTTTTTTTAATAGATTCTGGGTAAGGGCTGAAAGTGAAACTCAGCAAGAGAATGCTTACCTGGCATGTGCCAGTCTGCGGGTGCTAGCTAAACATCAGAAGATAAGATCAGGTGGGAGGGAAGGAGCCCGCAGGAGTGCAGGAGTGCCTGCTGTAGTCGTCAGCATTTTAGAGAGGTAGACTACAAAGACGGCTTTAACTCTAAGCAGTCCCAGAAACCAGGAGAATAAAGGTACCAGGTAGTATCATTGTTCTTCTGTTTAAGAAAAAGAAAAGCTAGCTGGGCGGTGGTGGCGCATGCCTTTAATCTCAGCACTCGGGAGGCAGAGGCAGGCAGATCTCTGTGAGTTCAAGGCCAGCCTGGTCTACAAGAGCTAGTTCCAGGACAGGAACCAAAAGCTACGGAGAAACCCTGTCTCAAAAATCCAAAAAAAAAAAAAAAAAAAAAAAAAAAAAAGAAAGAAAAAGAAAAAAAAAAAGAAAAAAGAAAAAAGAAAAAAAAGAAAAAGAAAAGCTATTGAGAAAAGACCAGCATTCCTGGTGGCAAGTTCTGGAAGAAATCCCCTGCACCTTGCTGCCTTAAACGGTATGTTGCATGATGTGGTCGCAGCCCCTACAAGTTTAATAACAGCTCCTAGATGAAGACAGTTTTGTTTTGAAGGTTCGCCTTCATAGCACTCTTCTCAATGCAAGGAAGAGCCCCAGACCAAAAAGAAAAAACAGAACCCATCCCCAAAAAACCCAAAAAACAAAACAACAAAACAGCTGAGAAGAGCATTTCTTTAACGGACACAACAGTCTCCAAACGCAGATCTCCCCATTACAGCACCACTCAGGGGTAAGATTTGAAATACGTATCCTATTGGTTCCTTGTGCAAAAAGCAGAACACAATGCTGTTGAGGGAGCTGTGGGGGCCTGCTTTTTGTCCCGCCCAGCTCCCACACAGCTAGCTTTACACCAGAAATAACAACACACAAATTGTATTCTTTTAAACACTGCTTGGCCCATTATATCTAGTCTCTTCTTGGCTAACTCTCGCACCTGGACTAGCCCATTTCTAATAATGTGTGTAGCACCCCAAGGTGCGCTTACAGGGAAGATTCTAGCCTACGTCCATCCTGGGTCGGAGCTGCATCACGTCTGCCCGGGAGAGGGGAGTATGGCATCTTTCTGAGGCATCTTACCTCACTTCCTCTTCCTCCCAGCATTCTGTTCTGTTTACTCCACCCACCTATGTTCTAACCTATGAGGGCCAAGCAGTTTCTTTATTTTTTAACCAATGACCTTCCTCCATCACAATGCAATGGACAGTAAGTGACTCCTGCACATATATGTATATATATACATATGTATATATACATATATATGTATATTTCCTTTTCATCTCAGTAGTCAGGAAAGGCAGCATCACTAATACCTAATTCTAACATATGAATTTATACCAGCATTCCATCCCTGTCGTGGTAAATTCTATATATAGTGTCTGTGGCAGTTTGAATGTAATTGGCCCCCATAAGCTCATAGGAGTGGCATTATTAGGAGGGGTAACTTTGTTGGAGTAGGGGTGGCCTTGTTGGAGGACGTGCATCACTGTGGGGGTGGCCTTGGAGGTTTCCCTGTCCAAGCTTTGCTCAGTGTGACACCCATTTCCTGTTACCCGCAGGCCAAGATGTAAGAACGCTCTCATTTCCTTCTCTAGCACCATGTCTGCTTACATGCTGCCTTGCTTCCTGCCGTGACAGTAATGGCTAAGCCTCTGAACTGTAAGCCACCCCAATTAAATGTTTTCCTTTATAAGAGTTGTCATGGTGTCTCTCTCTCTCTCTCTTTTTTTTTTTTTTTTGGATTTTCGAGACAGGGTTTCTCCGTAGCTTTTGGTTCCTGTCCTGGAACTAGCTCTTGTAGTCCAGGCTGGCCTCGAACTCACAGAAATCCGCTTGCCTCTGCCTCCTGAGTGCTGGGATTAAAGGCGTGCGCCACCACTGCCCGGCTGTCATGGTGTCTCTTCACAGTAAGAGAAACCCTAAGTCAGTGTCCTAAGGGGAGAGTTCAAATTGGATGGCCTGGCTTGTAGTTCACCTAGGCTTTGATCGACGCCCTTGTGGCAGATACTCCCAAGAGTAGCTAGTGGCTTGAAACATTTCCTGCAATGAAGGCCTGGAGAGATGGCTCCATGGTTAGGAGCCCATGCTGCTCTTACAGAGGACCTGAATTTGTTTCCCAGCACCCACATCCAGGCAGCTCACAGATGCCTATATCTCCAGGAGGATCCCATGCTTCTGACCTCTGAGGGAATCCACATTCAGGTGCCTATCCCCCACATATACATAATCTAAAATAATGAGTCTTTCAAAAAATATGTATTATAACAAAATAGAGAAGCAAAAATAAAAGCAGCACAGGTGAAGAGAAGAAAATGGTAGACCTTAGATTGGGGACGTAACTCAATTGGCAGAGGACTTGCCTAGCATATACAAAGTCATGAATTCCAATCCCCAGCATCACACAAAACCAGGCTTGATGTCACATGCCTATAATCTCAGGACTGGGGAGGTACAAACAGGAGGATCCAAAGGCCAAGGTCATCTCTGCCTATACAGCAAGTTGGAGGTCAGTGTCTTAAAACAAAATAAAATGAAACAAACAAAAAATCAATGAGCCACAGAGGAGAAAAAAAGAAGAAAAGGAGGAAGAAAGACAGAGGCTACTCTTACTCTCTGTATGAGGTCTGCATCAACCACATGGTTAGGCACAACCAATGATAACTTAACGCCATCTGACAAGAAGACAGCTGAAATGAAAATTAGTATGCAGAAGATTATTAGAAATGCCAAGATGCTCCAGTTTGAGCATATATCATACTTCAAGATATCAGCTAATGGAGGAATAGAAAGCTATTGTAATTATCACAGTACTCTAAAATGAAGCATTCAGAACATGAAGACAAATGATTCTTTTAAGTTTCATGTTTCAAGTCATGGGATACTCAAGCCAACACTTTAAACATACTGTCATATGTAATGATAAATATTTAGAAGTAGTTTTTCAGTTTCCTGTAATTTCAAAGAGAAAAACGTCTCTTATTCCTGCCACAGTAAAACAAGTAACTAACATGTAGGAGGGGGGAAAAAACCCTATGTCAAACTAAACTGCACTCTTTTGTCAGAAAATATGTTTAGAAGACATATAGAAAACATTGCTGAGGATTGGAAGAAACAAGCATTAGAACAAATTATGTAGTGTAGGAGGTTTGCTATGCACTCAGATTGAGCACAGCTATTTCTAACGTGTCTCAGCTTGAAGCATGTGCAAGATCGAATTTTAATAATAAAAGCGCTTTTCTAAGCAATGGACAAATATGCTCCAAAAAAAGACAGACTCTACAAAAAATTAAAATAAATTAGCCAAAGCTAATTTATGATTTTATGGAGAAACAATGGAATTATCAATGAGGTGATGGTGTTGTCCTTGGCTCCTGATCACCCATTTATATCAGGAATATCATTCCATTCTGTCTTCCTTATGGAAATCTTCCTCTATTAGCCCTCAAAATGTTGCTCCCAGGGTTCCATCCTGGGAGACTGTGGGAGTGAGGAAGTTGGATTTAAGCAGAATTCCTGCAGAGACAGGTGGATGTGGGGAGGATTAGACAGCCTTAACAAGCGAGTGCTCTTTGGTTTTCCCCTCTAAGCCTTTACTATCAATCCATCCCATGCCCCTCCTATTATGCTGACTTCTAACATCACTGGTGAGCCGTGTGTCCATCTTCCTTTGTATTTTATGGAAAGGAGACTATGTGCTACATATTACATCATGTCTGACTTGTGAGATTTAGCTGCATTCTGGCTGGTGATTGTCTGTTCTTCTTTCTCATTGCCATATAGCTATACTAGAACATATTTACCAGACCGTTTCTACTGAGCATTTGGGTTAAAACATACTAGGGAGTTGTGGGGGGTGTGGTCATCTGTACAGGTTTCTTTGGAGAGGAATTACTGGGTCAAAGTCTTTCCTTTGGTACTGGGATGTAGCTCAGTGATAGACCACATGTCTAAAACGAAAAGGCCCGAGCTCATTCTCCAGCATTGCAAAAACTAGTACTCTGAATTTCTAATTGTCCTACAAAGTCTAGATATCAGATTTGATTCCCACCCCCAGTCCTGAAAATTAAAAATGTGCCACGGAAGGGTTAAATACAGCATTCTCTCCAACTACAGCCACACACGTTGTTTCTGAATCATTGGGGGCTCGAGCAGATAACTTGTGGCTCACTGGTTGAGGCGTATATGTAGCTTAGAAGTCAGACAGACTCAATTTGAAATCCCTGCTTAATCCATTGGTATCTAGTGTTTGGGATTTTTTTCCCTTGATTTTCTTATAATGTGGGGGAATGGTGGTTCTTATTCCACGAGTCTCTGGCCTGTTTAAATGTGTTGAACACACATAGGGCATTCAACACAGTGCCGAATATAGTGTGACTATGTGACTATGAATGGCTCATTTCTCCATCACCTACAGAGAAAAATGAGTAAGACCGCCAGCCTGGAACCAGCATAGGACAATTACCTTATAACTAAACAATTTGGCGCTACAATACACTTTATTATGTGACTGTGCCTACAGTCACTATTAGGCATGCTAGAGATGAAGCATAGAAACCTGTGTGTCCTAGGAACGTGCTTTCAACATCATTCATTTGGCAATAAGCTCCACACATCATTCACGATGTTTCTATTAACCTATTATTGCTGTTGTTATTTTTCTTAAATGCCCATTTAAATAACCCTCAGCGTCCTTTTACACTGATGTCAGGTTCAGCATGCATGAATTACGGAGTGAAAAACAAAAATACCAAGTCAAAGACTTTGGCTGGAGGGAGGAGTTTATATGAAAATGAATCCTGCTCAATAGGCTAGCCCTGTGGGGCCCTGCACATTATTACACAGGCTTACACTACCAGGGCTTGCTGCTTTACTTTCTAATCACTGTGTTTTCAAGTCCGCCTTCAAGAGCATTGAGTGCTAAACTGTCTTTCCCCAAGCAGGGTCAGCTTCTCTCAGCCTCCCTTATAACCCAGTTCATGCTGGGATAAAGAGGAAGGTAGGAATGTTAAAACAATAATACTATGGTCCGAGGCCAGCAACGGGTAATCAGACCCTAGCAAGGTAGACGCTGTTACCTGGGAGATTATTGGAAGAAAATAGGCCCCGCTTGCAATGCCTTAGCTTGCTCCTACCTTCCTCCTTTACTTCTTTTCATCCTGCCCCCTGTGACCAGAGGAAATAATTCTTTTTCTATGTATATTTCTCTATGAGTCACTGAGAAGCTTTGCTCGGGCTTTAGCTAAAGACACAGGAGCTTCAAGACTATTGCTTTTCCTGTTGCTGAATTTTAACCCCAAGCACTGAACTTAGATGGACAGTGTCTGTTAAGAAAGCTCCTCGAATTCAATGTGATACTGCCAAGCCTCGAAGAAAGCCAATGTTTCAAACCTCAGTATTATGAAACAGGTAAATTAGGAGGTTATTGTTCACATGAAGAGAAGATTCAACATAGCTTTCTTTAAACAATGAATAGAATATAACAAATACAATTTGGAATACATTCAATTTTTTGAGGAGGCACCTGAGACAAAAAAGCAGAAGTCAGAAGTGGTTTGTGCAAGATTAATGTAAAATTTCAAAGTACTTTGTGAATATTTCTTACACTTATTTAGCCAGTGTGTCTTATCATGAGATTATTCAACCTATCTTGGCCAAAAATGAATAAAATGAAACAGAAGCGAGGAGTGGCAGAGGCTTTTGACTCAAGTCAAACACACCTACCACAGTGGCTCCCACTCCACGGCAAACAGTCGCCTATTTCCCTCATCTGGGCTGCTAGAATTGGAGTATAGAAGAAAAGTGATTTGCTTAGGTCCACATAATAATTGCAGGACAAAACTGTGACCGAACGACCCAGCAGGCTTTAGTGAGTGAAGACTAGATTTCAGCTTCACCAGCCCGCAGCTCTTTCACTGTGGGCCAGTCCAGCTCCCTCTGGCTAATCCTAGGTTCATCTTGTTGGCAGCTGATGGAGCTCCAGAGGTCATGAAGGACCAGGCTTGCTCTCATCATTCTGCCTTATCAAAACCCAACATACCCTTTCCCGTCTCTCTCTGTCTCTGTGTGTGTGCGTTTGTGTGTGTGTGTTTGTGTGTGTATGTGTATGTGTGTGCATGCACGTGCGTGTATGGAAGTCAAAGGTTGATTTCAGGCCTCCTACTTAATCATTCTCCACTTTGGTTTTTGTTTGTTTGTTTGTTTAATTGGTTGGTTTGTTGGTTCATTGGTTTGGTTTTGAGACAGAGTGTCACTCTAATCTTAGAGCTTGTTTAATTGGCTAGATTAGAAGGACAGTCCCAGAGAGCTTCTCACTCCACAGAGCTGGGATCATAGGCTTGTGCCGCTGGGCCCAATTTCTGGATCAAATGCAGATCTTCATGCCTGTGTGGTAAGTATTTTACCAAATGACCTGTCTCTCCAGCCATTTCTACCTGTCCAACTCCTGGTCTGACAACACTCTGTGACAGGACCCAACATCCCAGAATACTACAGAATGATACTTTTGCACCTGCCAGAACCAAGCCACTATTACTTTCCCTCTCCCCTTAGAGATGCTATCAGATAAGAGGGACCTTCAATTTTCTCTGTTCTTTCTCCTAACTTAATTGAGCCCAAACATTCTTTTCCTACCTGAAGCCAATTTTTCTATATTGCGTGGGTGCCCGACCTCTTGAGGCTCAGGGGAATAGCATCCATTGTTGTCTATGCCGCCTTCGCCTTCTCCCTCTCCCACTGTCCCTTCCCCATTTACATTTAAGTACGAGTTCTGTCATCTTAAAAGAATGACCCAATCAAAACCTTTGGCATCTTGGGTGAATGGAAGGAAAGAAAACCAGAAGAAAAAGAAAGAAAGATGGAAGGAGTGAAGGAAAGAAGAAAGAAGGATAGTTTCTCTTGCTTCTAAATGCTTCTTTCCCCTCCTCTGGACACAACAGATTCTATTTGCTTTCCCCCTCAGTTAAGCATCCCCTTCCTCTAAAGTGTCTTTAGCCTAATGCCTGCTGTCTGTCCTCTACTCACAGGGCTTTACCAAAACATAACCACTGACCAGTTCTGGAATCCAATGTGAAATTCTTCCTTCTGTCTTTTCACCTCATTTGATCTCTCTGCTGACTTGGGATGTTCTCTCTGGGAACTTACCCTCCCCTTGATACCCTGATCTCTCAGTCATTTAAGCAATGTATTTCTCTTTCCTTTCCAAAATCCTTCCTCTATTGGCTTTTTAAGTGTCTTCCTTGGGCTTCTGGCCTGGAAATATTTGGGGATAAAATTAGGTTAAATTTAGCCATATTTCATGTACACACAGGCAAGAATTAGGAATATTCTAGTAGATTTAATTACAGCTCTTCTGTTCTCCTCCCCAAGAACACACAAGGATGTTTTAGTGTGCATTGATCCTGTGCTGGCTGGTTTTCTGTCAGCCTGACACAAGCTAGTCATCTGAGAAGAAGAAACCTCAATTGAGAAAATGCCTCCAAAAGACTGGGCTGTGTGCAACTCTGTGGAGTATTTTCTTGATTGACTAATGTAGAGGGGCCCGGTTTGTTTTCTTAGTGATTTATGAGGGAGGGTTCACCCATTGTCGATTGGGACACTCCTTGACTGGTGGTCCTGGGTTCTATAAGAAACCAGGCTGAACAAGCCAGGAAGCAGCTCACCTCCATGGCCTTCGCCTTAACACCTGCCTCCAGAGTCCTGCTTTGGCTTCCTGAGACACACTGTGACTTGGGATATGGGAGCTAAATCAACCCTTTCCTCCCCAAGTTGCTTGTGGTCAGGGTGTTTCACCCCAGCAATAGTAACCTGTTATAAGGTTACTATTGATACCTGTGATAAGGCAGGGCGGGCCTGTTTTTCGTCCATCTGGCTCCTGCACAGCTAGCTTTACACCCAAAATAACAACACACAAATTGAATTCATTTAAACACTGCCTGGCCCATTAGCTCTAGCTTCTTACTGGCTAACTCTCACATCTTGATTAACCCATTTCTAATAATCTGTGTAGCACCACAAAGTGGTGGCTTACCGGGAAGATTCTAACCACCGTCAGTCTTGGGTAGGAGAAGCACAGTGTCTGCCTGACTCTGCTTTCTTCCTCCAAGAATCCTGTTTGGCCTACTCCACCCACCTAAGGGTTGGCCTATCAAAAGGCCAAGGCAGTTTCTTTATTGACCAATGAAAATAACACATAGACAGATGACCCTCCTACATCAGTAACCCTGACTAAGACAAGCCCCTAGAGTTAGCCTTGTCACAGGGCTGTCTAGGGTGACCAATGATTGGTTTTGGTTAGATTTGGATTTTGTGTTATTGTTTGGTTAGCTGGCTGGTTTCTGTTTTTTTGTTTGTTTGTTTGTTTGTTTGTTGTTTTTTCAAGACAGGGTTTCTCTGTGTAACAGACCTAGCTGTCCTGGAACTTGCTCTGTAGACCAGGTTGGCCTTAAACTCACAGAGATCTATCTTCCTTTACCTCCCAAGTGCTGGGATTTAAAGGCAGATACTATCAAGCCTAGTCCAAAGCAAATCTTTTGGAGGCATTTCTTAACTGAGAGTCCCTCTCCTCAAATGACTTCTATTTCAGTCAAGTTGGCATAAATCTAGCCAGGACAGCACCTTAGCCTCCAAGTGCTGGTATTACAGGAGTGAGTCACCCACCATTAATATTATCCTGAGGCATCTTTCCTGATAATTATTTCAATACACTTCCTTCGAAATCCAGAAGGTGACCCACTTTCACTGTTTTCAATTAGATGTCCATCTCTTCTATGCAGCTTCTACAATTTCTACCTTCCGTTTAAAAGTCTCCCTGGAGCTCCACAAACACTGACTAGATAATAATAAATGGAAATCCCCGTGGTGTCTTTCATATCACCCACACACTCTTCCTTCTTGATGCTTCCCTGCAGTGATGGTACCTGCTTGCTGGATCTAGGAAAACTAGTCTTCCTTGACCCTGCCACACTCTTAGACTAAATTATCAAATCCTGATGCATTGTCTCTTTAATATCTCCCAATTCTGTCCAGTTCTTTCCCCACTTACCCCCATAACCTCAAACTCATTAGCTCCCATCTAGATTACTGTTATAGCCTACTAACTGAAACAGAATAGGTTAACATAGAAAATACAAGAGTATAGAATGAGAGGTGATGTTCAACTTTTCTTCTGGCTACATGTATGTATGTGTATATTAAACACCGAAGCTTCCTCTTTTTTGGCAGTACTGGGGTTGGACCTAGGTCCTCATGGATGCTAGGCAAGTGGTCTATCACCGAGTTACAATCCCAGCCCTAAATGAACTGTACACTATAAAAAGTACTTATTATTGTGAATTCTCAGAGCTCATCATAAACTGGACTGGGCAAAAAGGTGTTTGAGTTTCCTCTAAAGCTATATGCGGCCACTGTGCCCTTGAAACTCTATTCTGAATTGAGATGTATCTTAAGTGTACTGGATTTTAGACTTTGCATGAATAAACAGTAACAAATGGCTCAGTGGGTAAGAGTACATGTTACCCAAGCCTGGTGGCCTGAGTTCAGACCCCCAGAACCCATGTGAATGCTGGATGTGGTGGCACATCTCTGCCATCACATGTACCAGCTCATGCACCTCACACACAATCATGTACACACACACATCATATGCACACAAATATATACAAATAATTTTAGATGGGTGGCATTTTGACATAATAGTAATTAATGATATATGACATTAAATAAGATATAGTTTTACAATTGATTTTAGTTTTTAAACTGTGAGTGCTAGATAACTTTAAATTATATGTGTGACTTGAATTATATTTCTATTGGATAGCACTGCTCTAAAGGCTGGCGTGTGCCACTCACAACAGGTCAATGAGACCCTAACAAATAGACTTATCTTTTGTGTGTGTGTGTTTGTGTGTGTGTGTGTGTGTGTGTGTGTGTGTGTATGTGTGTGTGCACATGTGAGGGTACACTCGTAGGTATGGAGGCCAGATATTAACATTGGGTGTCCTCCTCAATTGCCCTTCACATTGTATTTTGAGATAGAGACTCTTACCAAACCTGAAGATTACCAGTTCAGCAAAATTGGCTAGCCAGCAAGTCTAGGGGATCTTCCTGCCTCCACCTTCCCAGTGCTGGGATTATAGATGTATGCTACCATGCCTAGCTTTTACATGGGTGCTAGGTATCAAACTCAGGTCTTCATGTTTGCAAGACAATCTCTTTACCAACTGAGTCATTGTCTTAGCTCCAGACTGTTTCCTTTCTTGTCCCAAAATATATACGGCTTATATAAAAGAGAATCAGGAAATAAAATCTTTCCCTCCAATGGTGGGACTTTTCTTAACTTGGGGATAAGGTTAACAGAGTCTTCCCTGCTGGGAAGTACTGCTCAATGGATAAAATATAGCTTTTAAGAAAGCCCAACCAAGGGCTGCAGAAATGGCTCAGAGGTTAAGAGCATGGGACTGCTCTTGCAGAGGTTTTTTTTTTGTTGTTGTTGTTTTGTTTTGTTTTTTTCTTGCAGAGGTCTTGAGTTCAATTTCCAGCACCCACATGGTGACTCACAACCACCTGTAGTGAGATTGGTGCCCCCTTCTGGTCTGTAGGGACACGTGCACGCAGAACATTATACATAATGAACAAATTCATCTTCAAAAATTTTTTAAAAGAGAGCTTAATATATTAAAGTCACACTTACAAAAAAATGTTATTTTAAGGGATTTCAGCATCCTGGCATGCATACACATACCAGACTACTGTCTTATAGTAAGTGGAAGTGATCTTTAAAGGTGGGACCTGGAGTCACTTATTTCTCTCCACATCACCTGGTAAATTACTGTATTTAGAAGTTGCCGGCCCTTGACTGGCTGTGAATCTGCTTGGTAAGGGATTGAGGTTTCTCTATTACTTTCTAAAGTCCTGTATTATTTGGATGCTTTAACTCCCAGCTATCTGAATGATGACCTATGCATCCTTGTGATTTCTATATGCCCAAACACCAAAATAAACCAAAGTACTGATCTTTTATTTGACTTAAGCTTTTTCTTCCCATAAGGGGTCTAGCGTTAGACAAATGGGTGCTTGGAAGAATATTGAGAGTAATAAATTCATTGATTCCATGGGCAATAATACACCTGACTACTATCAATCTGTAAGAAATGGATGTTGCATTTGTACAGGGATCCAGAAGGAAGATGTCTAACTATAACCTTGGGCAGAATTCCAGTTGGCCAGAGTAAACAACCAAGGAAGCTTATGGTCATTTATTTCCACCAATACAGCACATTAAAAGCCTCTTGCTCTTAAAATCCATGCTCCTCTAAGTGGCTAAATAGATGATGATACTAGTAAAGGAAACATGCTGGTAGCTGGAAGACCAGTCATCTTTTTGAGTACCAGTGGGTGAGTATCTACATCCCAACTGACATAATGCACCTTCTGCAAGACAGCAGTCTCTTGGCACTACTCCACTTTGAAGTAAAACCCCAAATGAACTCCTGCTAACGTGGCATATTGAACCAGCCATTTTTTTTATTTCCAAAGCCTTCTAAGCTGATCAGTACCACATCCATCTTCATGGAACTGACTACTGCAGGCTAGAATTACAGCTTCCTTCTACCATCAGAATGGACCCCTAGAAGAACTTGACCAAGGTCATTAACTAAATCCTCAAGCAGACAGCTTTTAGGACAGCTGGTCCTTGTTTCTAGAGCCCCTGCTGGCCCCAGAGGATTTGTCTAGGCATAGTCAAAGGGCTAGGGAGACTTGAGGACAGGCCATGCCTGAAAGAAGTGCTCCTCCCTCAGGAGTTAGGTTTCCAAGGATGTTACATCATATTACCTAAGGCCACTCAGTTTTTCTTCTTCACATCCAAGCTTCTGAGTCCCCTTACATCATATTTTAGCAGAAAACATTAAAAAGCAGAAAACCAGTGAAGAATAAATATAATAATGAAAAATTCTTAGAAACATCTCTAACTGTATACTATAGTAATAAGGGCAATAAGGTTATACTCCTGAAATATAAACTACCACAAAAGTGAAATAAATTTCAGTGATTATTTTTTTTTGTTTTTTTGAGACAGGGTTTCTCTATAGTTTTGTAGCCTATCCTGGATCTAGCTCTGTAGACCAGGCTGGCCTCAAACTCACAGAGATCCTCCTGCCTCTGCCTCCCAAGTGCTGGGATTAAAGGCGTGCACCAGTATTGCCGGGCTCGGTGATTACTTTTATAATTTCTTCAGCAATGCTAATTTATTCTCTTTAGTCTTTTCCTTTTGAATTTTTCTGCAATGTGGACTAAAGCAGCTTGGAAGACTATGTGTTTCTCCCTTCAGAAAAATTTCACCTTGAGTCAGGTGGTGGTGGCGCACTCCTTAATCCCAGCACTCGGGAGGCAGAGACAGGTGGATCTCTGTGAGTTTGAGGCCTGCCTGGTCTACAGAGTGAATTCCAGGACAGGCTTCAAAGCTACACAGAGAAATCCTATCTTAAAAAAGGAAAAAAAAATCACCTTGAAGTATGTTTCAATAGCATCAATACCATTATAGATTTGCACCTAAAATGATATGGATCCCTTTAAAGCCTAGTTTATTCAGGAGATGCCAGCTTCTGTCTTCCTTTTGATGACTGGGGAATTTGAGTATGGAGTTTCATTCCTAAGCAGACCTCCCTCAAACCATTCATGAACTTTCCAAAGATACTTAACACAACCCAATATCCGCAACAATATCTGTTGACAGATGTATCATGAGTGACCCACATATGATCAGGGGTCATGGATGAATGGAGTGAATGGAGAAACACAGACTTTATAGCATTTGGATAACAAAGTTATTAGCAGTGCTTCATGATCAACAGAAAGAACTAGGTAACATGAAATGGTAATTTCCCATTTTACTGCGCTCCTCCTCCTTATCATCATCAAAAAAACTTCAAGTAGCATGAGCCTTAGTTACTGAAATAAAATCCCAGGTGAAGGAAGTTAGTTGTGATAATGAAATGAAAATGTAGAAGATAGCAAACTAGCAAGGCGGTGGTGGCGCAGGCCTTTAATCCCAGCACTTGGGAGGCAGAGGCAGGCGGATCTCTGTGAGTTTGAGGCCAGCCTGGTCTTCAAGAGCCAGGACAGCTAGGGCTGTTACACAGTGAAACCCCATCTCGAAAAACAAAAACAACAAACAAGAACATAAAAAACTAACTCTACAGTGATCAAAGTTTGTTCCTAAGAAAAATGAATTTTCATAAAATTTAGTTTAAGCAGGAATTTAAACAGTCCATTTCAGCAGCCCATGGAAACTTTTTATCAAAGTAGATCAAAACAATTATTTCAACAGCTCAGTTTTGGTACCTGCCGCTCATACCTCTGTTGTGTTTGCATCACACACACCCCACCACCAAAAAGACAGAAGAGACTGTATCTCCCTTGAAGAGTATGTTCTACAGGAATGAGTTTATACTCTTCAGGTAGATTGTTCTGGGCTTAGTACCTAGTGGGGATCCTTCAACATGTCAAAAAAGTTGCTTATATTCTCTGAAGGAATTCTCTCAATTCCTTCTTTCTGAAAAAGGGTGGAAGGTGAAGATGTGGTGCCTGAGAGAAGCTGTGGAAAGAGAACGTGGAAAAGCAAAGGGAACCTGATTATCTGGCCCACCTCTCTCAGGCCAGCAAACCATGGAGCAGAGTAGCTTAGAGATGAAAGGGGACGAAAAGAAGGAGCAGAACTGGTCCTGGATCATGCATTTCTCTCCACTGCCCTCTCTGTTCAAACACAGATGGTTTCAAGTTTGTGTACTGCATTTACTTAAATACATATTTATATGTCTATATAGTATATATATTCTGGGAGATTTTGTAACAGACCTTTAGTGGTCAATTTTTTCCCCAGTGCTAAAGTGTAAATTGTTTAGTGGCTCAGAGGAATCCTTTAGTAAGCAACTTATCATAACAATTTACATAACATAAGTGCACAGATGTACAGGAGACATCCCATCCAGGCGCTGGATAAAGAGATAAGAAGCTGCTAATACTAAACTACCAAAACACATGCTTCACAACATAAAAACTGCTCTGCTTATAGCATCCCGTTTTTCTGATTTCAGAAAGTTGATCCAAGCCTGCCTTCAAAACCTTATTTAAAGAAATAACACTTTCATAATGGGCTAGCAATGGAATCTATAAGCACAGATTATGGGGGGGGGGGCTCACAGAAAATTCTACATAAAAAAATATCCTTTTAAAAAACCATCTCTCTAGTCTCTAGACTCCACAGCCAATGAAAACATTTTACGTTTAACTTGGGGGAATCACTGAAGAAAGAATAACTCCTGTGTGTCTTGGATTTGGGGGTTCAAAGAGCAGTTTCCCCAAGTGCTATAGGACTTCAAGCCACAGGAAAGCCACAACCCATTTGACATGTTTTTAATTCCTTGAGGCTACTTTGCTAAAGTGTTTGAGAAGAAACTTCCCCATTTATCTAAGGGATCAGAACCAGTAGCAAAGAAGCTGATCAATGGGGCCGCAGTTACTGAGAAGGAAGCTCGTACCCTGTTTCTGTACTTTCATTCTTAAAGGCATACAACCCCATTCTAAAGAAATGTGGTGTCTCCAGGTTGCCGGTGCCTGACGAGAAACCTCCAGTACCCTCCAAAAAGGTTCACGCTTCATTTTAAATGCAAATTATTTCTAGATGCATCCTCGATGCACTATTTATTCTGAAAATATCAAAGGAATAAGGGAGTTGTGCGTCCATGTCATTTTAATTTTTTCCAAAACAGGCATTAGATATAAAAAGAAGAAAAAGAGAAGAAAGAAAGGAAAAAAAACAGTCGAGGAGGACAGATCATTTCCAAGCTAAAATTTAGAACTTCACCAGGGAAGCAGTCCAAGGTTTGTGAAGAAAAAAAAACATTTTAAAAACTGTACTGTAGAATTTTTGCCTCTAGATGACAATGCACCTACAAGGGGAGAAAAGATCATTCTTTCTCCTCCCCAAACCCCCAAAACACAACATATCCCGAGAAGCCCGTTTCCTACTCAGCCAATACAATAATGCCTTGTAAGCTGAGAACTGTGTCCGGTATAGGAGCTAAGTATAAACAGCTGCGAAGGATTAGGCTGCCGCTCCATTCTCATTTACATGAAAATCCTGTCAGCATTGCTTTTTCCTCGCTGGCTGCGGGCACAGAAGGAACTCTTTTGTGCCATAGCCACGCATTCATTTCCACCCTTTGTCTTTACTTACCAGTCGAGGCTGTGGGCATGTGTGCTCTATTTCCTCCATGGTTTCTGAGGGAGGCTCATTGGAAAGGGATTTTGGGATACCTGTTTCTGACTCAGCATCAGTGGTAAGTACTGGCATGGCCAGCGAATGCTCCCTCCAGCTCTACACCCTCTGGGAGTCTCCTCCCAGGCAGAGAATGTTTTCTTTGTCACGTATTTTTCTCTTCCCTACCCATCCCCCTTCTTCTTCCCTTCTTTTTTGTCTTCCCTGGGGGGAAGTAAAAAGGTTACCCCCCCCACTTCACACACACACACCACCCCTTTCTTTCTCAGGGAAGCCCAGAGGCAGGGCCTCAGTTTATCACTATAACAACCAGACAGCACTGGAGCGTCTGGTGCGGATACAGTATCCTCATTTGCATGGAGCGCGCTGGTTGGTTACTGTCATCGTAGTACCACTCCACCTGGGAGCGGCCCGGGCCCATTGGCTGGCCTGCTGTACCCACGGGGCCTGAACTTGCTTTTGTTTTTTGTATTGAATTCACTTGTGAAGGTCTCTGTCCCTACCTGGTAAAGACTCCCTGCACTTCCTAGATAAGATAAAGCTGTTTCCTGAGTTGCCCCAAATGCCTCGCTAAAGAGCATAGCTATAAAGGACCGTGTCCCTGGCATGAGTGTGTGATGCAGTTTTAGTCAGAATATTTGCTAAATAGGAGTCACTCTGAAGACAGCCCCTTTAAAGCCCCAAGCCCCAAACCACTGGGCCAATTGCCAGCTGCCTCTGAGAGCTTCTCAGGGAATTCACCGAGGGCACCTGAGTGTTCACCTTTTGGACTGCATTAAACAGGAACGCTGGCAGATACCTAAAGCCTGTCGTAATGGTGGAGTCTCTACCTGGGGCTGCTACAAGAGGAACTTTGAAGGAGGTAGCTTGTCTTTGACAGCTTGCCTCCCAGGTCTGACTGCCCTTTCTTCCTCCCTCAGCCTCTCTTTGCTTTCCTCTCTCTGTCGTTCGTTCTTCAGTGAACTTACCCAGCATCCCTATAGGATAGGACCTATGCTCTCATTTTATCAGTTTCAAGCCCCTTTTCCTAGGCACCCTGGTCTTGTCCAAGTGCTTATGGCAATTCGAGACAAACCACAGAATGATGTGCCTTAGTGTTTACATTGTCCTAGAGCATCAGTTGAAGAGGAGCATGCTGAAGACACACGTTCAAAGGACAGAACTTGCAAAGCTATTTGTTCTAGCGAATGGCCGTGTTTTAATATTAGTAAGAAATAAAATCACTAGTTTTTATTAAGCCCAGATGCAGTGCCAAGTACTTAACTTAGATCTTCCTTAATCTTCATAAGAACCCAAAGCAGATCCTATTATTATCCCCACTTTATAAGTAAGGAAATTGCAACTTAGAGTAATTGCTTAAGGTCTCAGAGTTCATAAGCAATGGAGCTGACGTCTGAAGAATGCAGAGTGGGGAGCAGAGATGCAGCAAGTACACAGAAAGGGAACTAAGGAAGACTCCACACAAATCTTATGCTTCGAAATCTTTCATTTTTGTCTCTAACCATGATTTTCAGCCAAGTGTGGTCCCAGACCAGCAGTGATAACATCACAGTCACCACCAGGGAATGTTTGAGAAATGAAAATTATTAGTCCCATGACAGAACCAAAACCAAATTTTGTAGGTTTGAGATGTGGCCTGCACTTGCATTTTTAATGAACTTCTTGGTAATTGTGACAACACCAGGTATAGGGGCCATAATTTGAGAAACAGTACTTCAAAGGGTGGAATGAAAGTAGCCAGTGCTCAGGAGGCAGAAGCAGGTGGATCTCTGTGAGTTTGAGGCCAGCCTGGTCTACAGGGTGAGTTCCAGGACAGCCAGGGTTGTTACACAGAGAAACCCTGAAGAAAAAAAAAAAGAAACCCTGTCTCAAAACAAAACAAACAAGAGCAAACAAACAAAAGTCTTTTTCAAGAATTGAGGAGGATCAAATGGATACATTATCATCCTCCATGAATTCAAATGTGCCCTGCTAATGTAAAGAGACACTGTTTTTATTACCCCTCAAATAACAAAGAGCTAGCCTTAAAAGAAGAAAAATGGATACTACAGCAGAGTATTACTTAAATTGACTGTTAAGAACCTGTTAATCTAAGCTGGTGAGGTGGTGCTCACCTTCAATCCAGCACTCGGGAGGCAGAGACAGGCAGATCTGTGAATTTGGTCTATAGAGTGAGTTCCAGGACAGCTAGAGCTACACAGAGAAACCCTGTCTCAAAAAAATCCAACCAAAACAAAACAAAAACCTGGCCATTTAAATCAGGAATACATCACTTGATAGCATATTACCTGTGCTTAAGAGAATTCTAGGGGCTAGAAAGACGGCTCAGTGGTTAAGATGACATACGGCTGCTTTTGTAGAGGACGTGAGTTCAGCTGTCAGCACCTACACTGGACACCTCACAACCTCATGTAAATCCAGCTCCAAGGAGATCCCATGCCCCTGGCCTCAGCAAGCACTGTCCCTCACATACATACACCCCTCCCCTCCTCAGATATATGTATACACAAACATTTAAAACTAGCCCGAGGAGAAGAGAACTCTAGCTATGTGAAAAGCCCAGCAACTATTGAGTCATCTCAAGAGGGGTCTTTTCCTTCCGATTCTACCTGCCCTGCTAGAAGCACAGACTCCTCAAGCTACAGGTTTCATTATACTGAGGTGATCAGTGTGTCCGAAGCAAACCCTGAACTGTATTTTAAAGTAGAAATTGCTTTATTGTAGTGAACTCACAAATAAAAACATCATACAATTAGATTAAAGTAGCCACTCAAACAGCCGGTCCCAAACTCTGTACATCTCAGTGAATTTCTATATGGTTAGAACAGTCACTCTGAAACCCTGGAGCTTCAGTTAGGCTTTTACGCTTTCCTTTTGATTTAAAAGCCCCTTTCCAACTACGGTGGATGACGTGAAAATGCCATCGTCATTCTTACTCTTGATAATATTTTCCATCTGGATTTTTTTTTTGCCTAAGGGAAGTGATTCTCAAAGTGCTGTCTCCTGAGGAGCAGTCACAAAAATACTGACTACTTGTCAGACACTCTCACCCATCTCAGACTGAAGGAGAAACTGAGGTAGTGGAGGCCAGGAATCTGGTTTTTTACCAGAAACCCTTGGTTTAGTAGGTATTGTAACACGCTAAAGTTTGTGGGCATTGAGCTACAATCACATGTTCACACTGGAAAGCACCTAACTCCCAGGGCATTCTGGGTCACTGAGATGCCAATTTGGTTCTTAACTGGTTCTTGAATTCCCTCTCTAGAATAGGAGGCTCACCATAGGGTAGGAAGTTTGCTTGTTCTGATGTCTAGCTGGTTCCTGAAGCCCTCTTGTTCCAGAGCCTGGACTGTAGCCTTGTACTCCGAGCCTTTTCTGTCTCAAGATTGGCAGATACCCTTCCCTCTCCTGTATTTTTCCTGTCCCAGCAAACCAAAGGCTGCCTCTCCACAAGGTGCCGATCTTCACTGAGTAACCTATGTCAGACTCTTATCCATCCTTAGGTCTTGAACCTGGAAGCTCAGGCTTCTAGTTGCCCTGGGAGTCAACTGTATAACCATGGCCATGACTACTCGTCCTATCCCAGCCTGTTCTTGGCTTTTTCCAAACCCTTTCCCTGCAGCTGATATCACAGCCGTGGGCCACCATAAGCAGCTACATTGCCCTTGTAATTGGGACAAGTAACATTCCCTCCTTCTAAAAGGCATCAAGAGCTAGGAGTGAGGCAGGATTGGTTAGCACACGTGCAACTAGAAAAACATGTGGATCTCAATGCAAAGAAATAAGAAAGCTAAAGTAAGGGGGAAGAGTGTGGCTTTCTATCTGTAATTACCAGAGGCAGAGGATAAACTGGGGCAGCTTATTAGAAACCTCCCCCTGAGGCACATCTAGATTTTATAAGCTCTCCCTCTCTGGTTGAATTGCATTTGAGTCACATCCCCAGGTGTCCCTCTGTGGCTCAAGGTGAAGGGTTAAACCCTGACAGTCTAGAGAAAACCAACCACATTAAGTAATGAAATTCACACACAAATCCTTTTCATCCACTCCAGGAGAATGATGGTAATAAACACGCTCCACAATGGGGAGCATTTCGCGCTTTTTGGAGTGCTTCCCCTCATTAGATGATATCATTGGAGCACAAAATTGATTGTTGAAAAGTTTCAAATGATTCAGACTGATTAGGTGACTTACCCAGCAATTACATAGGAAATGATAAAAGTCCCCATTAACATTCTTGCCCACTAAGCTATACCGGTTCACTGTTCAGTAGAAACCTGATTTACTTTGTCAACAAAATCCTTGGGTGATTCCGGTATATCTCTTCATCCATTATATCCTTTATTCGTCTTCTACTGAAGTCATGAGACAGGAAACACTCTTCACTTTGATTCATATAGTTCATTTCAAATTGTACGCCCATGGATCTGAACTTATTGTGGTGCTCGCGTTTACTCATGATAGAAAAATCAAACATTTTTGTTAAGAGCAAGGTTCATACAAGACCATGATCCATAAAGGCCACCGGGGGGTGGGGATGTAACAGAACTTCGAAACGTTTTTTTAAAGAAAAAAATTCAAGAAGATAGCATTAAAATGCTTGTTTTCTTCTTAAAATGTATTTTCTACTTTTCTCAACTCCAATAGTAACCAAGAAAGAGTTAGCCTTCACTCATTTAACCAAAATATCCTGATTCTGAGTGCAGTTTTGTGATACTAAGGAGCAACTACATAAACCCCAAACCTCAAACCTACTGTATAATCAAAATGTGGCCAACTACCTCTGATCTAACATCTAGTCTCTGAAAGAAACAGGCTGGCTCAGTAGGTAAAGGCACTGCCAAACCTGCTAACTTGAGTTCACCTGTGGGTCTCACTTGGTATAAGGAAAGAACAGCTCCCTCATGTTGTCCTCTGACTTCCACAACATGCTGTGGCATGTAAGTGACAGACGGAACCATGTGAACATACACACACAAACACATACACCTCATAAGTAAATGTAATTAAAACACTTTTAAAAAGCCCAAATATTTGACACCAAAGGGGACAGAGAATAATGGCTGTACCTGTGTTTGAGAAAGTCTTGAAAAGAAATATATTTTTTTCTCAAAATACAATGCAATTCTCTAAATACTGATGATTAAACTCCATAGACGTATCATCTATTTTGTTTTGCTGTTGTACACCAGATATAATGCGGATTTGGGTCAGAAATTAGAGTTGCCATTAGCTGTAAAAAAAATCATTCTTACTGACATTAGCAGCTGTGTAGTCAGTAAAGAATTATTGTTGCTATCACTTGGTGGTATTTATAAACACTTTTCTATTCTAAGTGCTTTACAATCACTTATTGTCTAATTAATATCTAATCATCTGTTTACAAGTAATAATCACACATGTAGTGCAATTTAATCAAAACTCCAAGTGCTGCCGCCATCACACTCAGAATGTTGTGTAAATTTTGGTCTCTCCCTCATGGGATTTGAGTCTAACATGACTGAAACACTTAATATTATAGAGAAAAATGGGTAAAAATTCCCCACTTGGATTTGTGTATACTTTAAAGGTAAAACTAGGTAAGGCTTTTGCATACTAAATTCACTGACTGGATGTCAGTAGAAGTCTTAGTTAGGGTTTCTATTGCTGTTAAGAGACTCCATGACCACAGCAACTCGTATAAAGGAAAACATTTTAATTGGGTGGCTTGCTTTCAGTTCAGGGTTCAGTCCATTATCATCATGGCGGGACATGGTGGCATGCAGGCAGACATGGTGCTGGAGAAGTAGCTGAGAGTTCTATATTTTGTAGGCAATAGGAAATGATCTGAGACATTAGGAAGTATCTTGAGCATATATGAGACCTCAAAGCCTGCCACCACAGTGGTACACTTCCTCCAACAAGGCCACACCTACTCCAACAAAGCCACTCTTCCTAATAGTGTCACTCCGTTTGGGGGGCATCTTCTTTCAAACCACCACAGTAGACAAGTAAAACTCTAGTTTTCTACACATAATAACTTCATTTCATGAATCTATGAAATTTTTGTTTGCTTAACCCAAGATATTGAATGGTAGGTGTGGCATGATTAATAAAAACTCAGAGACTGATACTGGGGTTCAACCTGAAGACCCAAAAACCAAAGCAGCCAGCCACTGGCTCTTAATTAGACCTCAGTCTAAAAATGACCATCCTGCCTCCGGAAATCTCAGAATGAGACTATGACTAGGAGCTGTTTCCTCCCGTTTTTTTTTCAATTCCTGTCTTTTTATTTATTCATACACTGCAGGCCAGAAGAGGGCACCAGACCTCATTACAGATGGTTGTGAGCCACCATGTGGTTGCCGGAAATTGAACTCAGGACCTTTGGAAGATCAGGCAATGCTTTTAACCACTGAGCCATCTCTTCAGCCCTCCTCCCATTTTATAATCCTCTCTAGGGCTGGGATTAAAGGCATGCACCATTGGGAATAAAGAGATGCACTGTCTGGTTTCTATGGGAACTAGTGTGGCTACAGGGATTAAAGGTGTGTGTTACCACTGCCTGGCTGTAAGGCTGACCCGTGTGGCTATTTTACTCTCCCGGTCTCTAGGCAAGCTTTATTTATTAAAATACAATGGACAGCCGGGCGGTGGTGGCGCACGCCTTTAATCCCAGCACTTGGGAGGCAGAGGCAGGCAGATCTCTGTGAGTTTGAGACCAGCCTGGTCTACAAGAGCTAGTTCCAGGACAGGCTCCAAAACCACAGAGAAACCCTGTCTCGAAAAAACCAAAAAAAAAAAAAAATACAATGGACATGCCACTACAGGTAGTTTCAATAATTGTACAACGCCAGAGAGCAAGTTATTGCAACCACTAGTCACAGTCACAGTGATTTTAGTGAGAATCAAATCTACCAAGAGTGGGTGAAGGGAATTCAACCAGGTTGTAGTCTGGACAAAGTGACAACTGGTGTGATCACCTGCCAGTCTTCATTATTTACTTTAAACGGTGTACTCCTGTCTTCCTTCAGTATCACCCCAAGTTATTCTATATGCCGTCATGGGAACCATGAAAGGATCAGAGTACATGAATGGTATGGATAGTAATCTAGTGTTTCCTATTCCCGTGGTTTTTCTCATAAGTAGAAATGTTAAGTCAGAGTGCTTGCCTTCTCAAGGCTTTTGACTTGTGTTTTTTGATACTGTTATCAAATTATCCCCCCAAATGTTTGATCACATTTCATTCCCTTATATCCACTTAAACAGCTGTCTTTCTTGTTTAGAATCTGCCTTAATCGGTTTTATTATTATTTTTTGTTTTTGTTTTTATGAGACAGGGTTTCTCTGTGTGTAGTCCTGGCCATTCGGGAACTCACTCTGTAGACCAGGCTGACCACAAACCCAAAGATCCACTTGCCTCTGCCTCCCAAGTGCTGGGATTAAAGGTGCGCAACACCACCTCCAGCCATCTATTCTTTCTTTAAAAAAAAAAGAAGACAGGGTCACACTGTGCAGTTCAAGTATGAACTTCCTATCTTACAAATAACCTAACCCTACTTCTTGAGATTTGGTGTTACAGATGTGTGTTATAGAACTCAGTTTCCCAATACTGCTGCATATACCCTAGAGTCCCAAGGATTTTCCCAGGAGTTATCCAAGTATGACATGAAGGAGTCTTACAAGCAATAAGCTATCAGGACAAGATGCCAGGATAGATGCATTCATTTATAAGTAGATTATTGTTATGGTCCTTGGATTTATACTAACAGATTTTTAAATGACCTGGTTTCCAATGTGACCAACCGTCTTGCAAAATCTGACTCAAAATCTTTGAATGCTCACACAGAGTGTGTTGAATTTTCTGTTAGTTTTCTATAACTGCCATAACAATTTATCACAGAGTTAATGGGTTTAAATATACAAATTTATTATCTCAAAGTTCTGGACCAAAGTAAAAAAAAAAAAAACTGAAGTGGGCCTTCCCGTATGAAAAACCAATGTGGCCACATGAATGCGTTTCTGGAAGCTCGAAGGAATAATCTGGTTCCTTGCCGGTCTGCCTTCTACATGGTGCTCATGTTTCTTGGTCTGCTTTCTTCCATGAGCAAAGCAGCAATCATATCTCTCAAGCCTCCATGTCAATAATCTCATCTTCTAAATCTCCGGCGCCTCCTTTCACTTAGGAGGACTTTGGGGATGTCCTTGGGTCATCTGGATAATTCAGAGCTTCTCTGCCCATCTTGAGATCTTAACTTACATCTGCAGAGTCCCTGCTGGCGTGTAGGGTAATGTAGTCTCAGCTTCTGAGGACTAGAGCAGGCATCTTTGGGAGGCTGTTGTCCTCTCATTCTGCCTGCTGCACATTCCTTAGTGGGAGCCTGACCTGATACCGCATATTGAGATAGAAGAATACATGGCTTGTAGTTTCAGTACCTAGTAATTATAAGACTGTACTCCGTGTCAGGTGCAGGACTATGCCCAGTTTGCAGATAACAAGCAGCACTTGGAGACATTAAATGATTTTCCCAGGGTCTCAGAGCTTGTGCAAACCTGAGTTTGAAGTTCAGGGCTGTGGCACTTCAAAGCCTCTGTTCACTGCACACGGCTTCAGCGTCTCAGCGTTTGCAATGCTCTGATCAGTTTGCTCTCTTTGGATAGCCTTTGTATTGAAAGCTTTTCATTTGGTTTAGATGACATTTAATGATACAAATTAGCCAGATAAAAGCTTTTAGGAAGCCCCATATATCTCCTATTTTACTCAATCAAAAGATATTATTGTAGAACATCATTAGGAAACACACATTGAAGATGATACCCTGACTGGGGGGTGCAGTTCAGTCTCAATGGTACAGCACTTGAGTGTGTACTAGCCTCTGAGCTCTAGCCACAGCCAGGAAAGGAAAAGTGCCTTCATATCCCCTATAAGTCTCTCAGAAAGTGACATTGCCATCACCACAACACGAGTTACTCTGCACTGTGAGCTGAAATGGATTCATTAGGCCCTCTTCTCTATGAGTGGTGTGTAAATCTCCAAAAAAAAAATAACTGATACTAGCAAAAAATTTTCTTTGCCCAGCCCCACCAGTATACCAAATGCCCTGTTTTTGTTTGGTTTGGTTTGGGTTTGGGTTATTGTTTTGGTTTTTCAATATAAGGTTGTTCTGTATCTAGCTGTCCTGGAACTCGCTCAGTCGACCAGGCTAGCCTCATACTCACAGAGATCTGACTGCCTCTGACTCCTGAGTGCTGGCGTTAAAGGCGTGCGCCACCACTGCCTACCAAATGCCCTATTCTTTTTTTATTTTATTAAGAATCTTTTAATAAATCTTTTCTCATTTTACATAGTTTTCCCCATTCACACTCTCTCCCCTCCTCCTTCTTCCCCCATCTTACCCCCCCCCCCACTCCACCACCCACTCCTCAGAAAGGGTAAGGTTTCCCATGGAGAGTCAACAAAGTCTGACATTTTACTTTGAGGCAAGACCAAGCCCTCCCCAATATATTTAGGCTGAGCAAGGTCTCCCTCCAAAGAGAATGTGCTCCTAGTTGCCAGGTCAAGCACTAGGGATAAATCCTGGTCCCACTGCCAGTGACCCCACAGACTGTCCAAGCCTCACAACTGTCCCCCACATTCAGTGGGCCTAGTTTGGTCCTATTCAGGTTTCCCCCGCTATCACTCCAGAGTCAGTGAGCTCTCACTAACTCAGGTCAGCTATTTCTGTGGATATTACCACCATGGTCTTGATCTCTTTGGTCATATTATTGTTCCCCCCTCTCTTGCGCTGGTCTCGGGTAACTTGGCCAAGTGTTTCACTGTAGATCTCTGTATCTTCTTCCATAAGTTGCTAGTTGAAGGTTCTATGATGACAGTTAAGGTGGTCATCAATCTGTATAGGCGTCCTCTCCACTGTTGCTTAGGGTCTTAGCTGGGGTCATTCTTATGGATTCCTGGGAATTTTCCTAGTGCTATATTTCTCGATAGCCCTTTAATTGCTCCCTCAACCAAGGTATCTCTTTCCTTTCTCTCCCTTATTTGTCCTTCCCCTTCTTGAGCATCCCATTCCCTCATGTTCTCTTTCTCCCTCCCCTTCTCCCCGCCTAATTTTCTCAGGAGACTTTGTCTGTTTCCCTTTCCCAGGGGGATCCATGTATGTCTCTCTTAGGGTTCTCCTTGTTACCTAGCTTCTCTGAGATCATGGATGGTTATCCTTTGTTTTACATCTAATATCCACTTATGAGTGGTACATACCATGTTTATCTATCTGGGTCTGGGTTACCTCACTCAGGATGTTTTTCCCCCCTAGTTCCATCTATTTGCCTGCATATTTCAAGATGTCATTGATTTTTACCACTGAGTAGTATCCCATTGTGTAAATACACCACATTTTCTTTATTCATTCTTCAGTAATGCGACATCTAGGTTGTTTCCAGGTTATGGCTATTACGAATAATGCTGCTATGAACACAGTTGAGCAAGTGTTCTTGTGGTATGAGTGTGCATCCTTTGGGTATATGATCAAAATGATATTGCTGGGTCCTGAGGTAGAATGATTCTCAATTTTCTGAGAAACTGCCATACTGTTATCCAAAGTGGTTGTACAAGTTTGCACTCCCACCAGCAATGAAGGAGTCCTCCCCTTACTCCACATCTGTTGTGTGGAGTGGCGGGCTGTGTCCCACCACCTGGCTAGCTTTACCTGAAATAATTACACGGAAACTGTATTTTTTAAACACTGCTTGGCCCATTAGCTCTAGCCTCTTACTGGCTAGCTTTCACATCTAGATTAACCTATTTCTAATAATCTATGTACCACCACGAGATGGTAGCTTACCAGTAAGATCCTAACCTGTGTCTGCCTTGGAGAGGAGAATCATGACGACTGCCTGACTCGGCTTTCTTTCTCCCAGAATTCTGTTCAGTCTACTCCGCCTACCTAATTTTCTGTCCTATTAAAGGGCCAAGGCAGTCTCTTTATTTAACCAGTGAAATTAACACAAAACAGAAGACTCTCCCCCATCACACATCCTCTCCAGCATAATCTGTCATTGGTGTTTTTGATCTTAGCCATTCTGACTGGTATAAGATGGCATCTCAGAGTCATTTTGATTTGCATTTTCCTGATGGCTAAGGATATTGAGCAATTCCTTAAGTGTCTTTTGGCCATTTGCAATTCTTCTTTTGAGAATTTAGGTATGTACCTCATTTTTTTATTGTATTATTTGGTAATTTGATGTCTAGTTTCTTGAGTTCTTTATATATTTTGGAGTTCAGTTCTCTGTCTGATGTGGGGTTTGTGAAGATCTTTTCCTATTCAGTAGGCTGCTGTGGCCTTTGCCTTACAGAAGTTTCTCAGTTTCAGGAGGTACCAGTTAATAATTGTTGCTCTCAGTGTTTGTGATACTGGTGTTATATTTAGGAAGTGGTCTCCTTTGCTCATGCATTCAAGGCTACTTCCCACTTTCTTATCAGTGAAGTTCAGTGTGACTGGAGTTATGGTGAGGTATTTGATCCATTTGGACTTAAGTTTTATGCATGAGGATAGATATGGATCTATTTGCATTCTTTTACACTTTGACTTCCAGTTATTCCAGCACCATTTGTTGAAGATGCTTTCTTTTTTCCATTGTATAATTTTAGCATCTTTGTCAAAACTCAGGTGTTCATACATATGTGGGTCAATATCAGGGTCTTCCATTTCAAGTGCTGGAATAGAGGCATGACCCACCAATGCCTACCAAATACCCTGTTCTTACAAAAAAAAGAGCCTAACACTTCAAGGTTTTAAGTTCATTCCTAAATAAAGCTTTGCATCATCTCTGTTTCACTCCCTAAGGTTCTTATAATATTCTTAATTGTCAACTTGACTACATCTGGAATCAAACTAAAACCCAAATGGCTGGGCATACCTGTGAGGGAATTTCCCTTAATTAAATCATTTGTAGTGGGCAAACCCATTTCTAATATGTATCTTTTAGGTGGGAAGACACCAGCTCTTTTGAGGTAGAAAGATCCTTTTTTTCTTTTTTTCAGATAGGGTTTCTCTGTGAAACTTAGCTGTTCTTGGTTGTCCTAGAATTCAATCTATAGACCAGCCTGGCCTTGCAGTCACAGAGATCTGCCTGCCTCTGCCTCCCAAATGCTGGGATTAAAGGCATGTGTCACCATGACTGGGAAAATCCATTTTTATTCAGGGCTACACCTTCTGCAGGCAGCTTATATAAGGAACATGTGAGAAGAACACTTGCTGTCTCTTTGCCTGCTTGCTCTTGCTCTCCCTAGAAAGTTCGTAGCTTCATTGGTATCAGAGCTTACTTCTGGATTCTGGCATATACTAAACACCAGCTGAGACATCCAGCCTCATGGATTGAACAACTGCTGTATTCTTAGACCATCTCATTTTAGACAATGGCTATTGTTGGACTAGCTGGACCATAACCCATAAGCCATTCTAATAAATATTCTCTCTCTCTCTCTCTCTCTCTCTCTCTCTCTCTATATATATATATATATATATATATATATATATATATATATATATATATTCATGTTGCTCTACAATGGTGTTGCTGAACCCCTGTGAACTTGGACGAAATTACAACATATGTGTGTGTGTGTGTGTGTGTGTGTGTATATATATATATATATATATACATATGTATATACAATGAATATATATATTCATTATATAAGTTATGTTCCTCTAGAAAACCCTGATTAATACAGTTCTCAATCTTGATTATAAAGAGAATTACTTGGAGAGTTTTCAATGACACAGAGGCTTGTTTTTATTTATTTATTTTTGAAAATAGGTTTCTCTGTAGCTTTGGAGCCTGTCCTGGAACTATCTCTTGTAGACCAGACTGGCCCCAAACTCACAGAGATCCGTCTGTCTCTGCCTCCCAAGTGCTGGGATTAAAGGCGTGTGCCACCACTGCCCGGCTCTAAGGCTTGGTTTTTATGCCCTAGAGATTCTGGTCTAGTATACTTGGAGCATAATATCTGGCAATCAGACAGGGCAATAGACACCTGTAGCTCCATACTTGTAAAGCTAAGGCGAGAGGGTTGCTGCAAGTTCAGGTCTAGTCTGGCCTATGCTGTGATTTCCAAGCCAGCTTGGGCTATAGAACAAGACCCTTTTCAAAACAAAACAAGCATGGATTTAAACACTTTTTACACTTATTGTGTGTGTGTGTGCTCACATATGCTTGTGTCACCATGCATACATGGATGTGACAACTTGTGGGAGTTGGTTCTCTCCTTCCACCAGGGGGATTTCTGGAACTGAATTCAGGTTTTACTCAGGTTGGCAGTCTTAATGGCAAGTACCTTTACCCTCTGAGCCTTAACCCCAACTGTTAAATTTTTTCCCCAAGAATCCTCATTATGTTTGCTTCATCAGAAAATAGCTATTATTATTTGTGTTTCCAAAAGTTTTCTATATAAAACGTTTTAATAGGCACCAAAGCAATAATTTAAACACATAGCCTACTAAAGCATTAGGAGGAGCTATGTAAAATAACTCTCTAATCATGAGTAGAGTAACTGTATGCAAGCCAGTGGTCTTCTGCAGAAGCCCATCCTTGCTATAAGCATTTTTCATATATTTTATTTATTTATTTATTTATTATGTTTACAATATTCTGTCTGTGTGTATTCCTGCAGGCCAGAAGAGGGCACCAGACCCCATTACAGATGGTTGTGAGTCACCATGTGGTTGCTGGGAATTGAACTCAGGACCTTTGGAAGAGCAGGCAATGCTCTTAACCTCTGAGCCATTTCTCCCACCCAGCTATAAGCATTTTTTCTTGAGTAAGTAAATAAGTGAGAATGGGATAAACATAATGTCAAAGAAGAGAAATCTTTTATTCCTGCAAAATAATAAATTGAATAAATTCACTATCATTCAGCCATAGGAACTCACAAGGAAGAAAACCTACCATTGTTTTCTACACTTTAGAAATGAAATTTCCATCATGGCAACTCATCAAGGTGACTCATGAAAATCAGAGATTCTAATTCAGTGGACCCATCAATTTGAATTTTGTCCAGGTTCACATGTGTTCAGCAACACTGTTGTAAGCAATGATGAAAATATAGTAAGTACAGAGACTCGGGAGGTAAACCTGCAGATAACGATGCTCGTGAGTATCATATATCAATCCTTTTTAAAATGATAGAAAATGGCAAAAGAACTTAGGATCCAACTTGAAGAGACGTCTGCTAGCCAAGATAGAAAAGTCAAACAACAATAAGAAAGAGCATTGTGACGGATTGAAGCCTACCAAATCAGTTTAAGTCCGCAAGTTCATAGTAATGTCTCAAGAAAAGAAGGGGCACAGAACAGCTGCGGTTGTCAGTCACCATATTTGCCTGGTGTGATGGTGCAGCTCTATCTCCCATCACTTGGGAGATAGACAAAAGGATTAAGAGTTCAGAGTTATCCTCAACTACCTACTGTGTTTTCATCCAGCCTGGGCTTATGTGAGACCCTGTCTCAGAAACAAAAAATGAAACAAAACCTTCACTTGTCTGAACTGAAGTGCTGGCTATTTTGAAACTTGGAAGCTAGAGAAAGAATCAAGTGTTTTGTCTTTTGTTATGAACCTTTTCTATCCTAACTATTCCTCTGAGTCATCAAATAGGGAGGAGGAGTCATCAAATAGGAAGGAGGAGTCATCAAATAGGGAGTTAGTGACATCAGCCCTTCTTTGTTTTGCTGACTATGTCACTGATAAACTCTCTGAATCTAAAAGTTGCTTATTGCATTTTTATCAGTCAAGTCAGCCAAACCTTGGCCTAGCTTTTGTGGTCCGCATGTGCATGGCAAGTATCCCACCCGGAACATCAATAATATAGAGGTTGAGAATCCCCTAAATGAGCAGGACGGGCTATGAGTTGATCGGACTGAAGCAAGACAGGGAGCACTTGCGCATTAAAAATGGGAACGTACAGCATTCTCTAAATGTGCATAAGTTTGAAACTTTTCTTGAACAAAAATATATTCTTAATTTTTTTATTTAAAGAAAAGATAAATCCTTGGGGTGGGAGAAACGGCTCAGTGGTTATAAGTAGTGCCTGCTCTTCCAGAGGACCCTGATTTGGTTCCCAGCACCCACGTGGCCGTGTACATCTGCATGTGACACCCGTTCCAGGAGATCCAATGCTGTCTTCTGTCCTCTGCAGGCACCAGGCCAGAGTGTATATTCATATATGTAGTCACTCACACATACACATAAGATAAAAGCAAATTGTAAAAAAGAGAAATACTGGTTCCTTGGCTTTATTAGGTCTCTGACACTCTAAATGCATATATCCAGGCAATGTGTATATATGTGCAAGAGCTGCCGCCAGGCTTCTACTAAGTTCCAAAATATCTGTTCTTGAGCATATCTCTTAACCTCTAGAAACTTCAGTTTCATCGAGATGAAATGAGGTTGGCAACGCCTCTGAGGGGCTTGTGGCAATTAGTGAGAGGCTGAGTATTTACCCGAGTGCCTTCTGTGAACACCTTACTAGAGCTACTTGTTCTTTCTGTCTGGTGCTCCCCAGTGCAGAAATACAAAGAACCCTTTCATGTGTCTGGGTGAGTGTTTTTGACCCAGTCCAGTTCTTTTCAAATGGCTCCATGGAAAGTCGAGATGACCCTGTTATGAAGTGTTTTGTTTTGAGCCTTGAGAACAGCAAACACTCTAAGGACCCATGGGATGGAGGGTAAGAAGGGAGGTCGTAATTATTTCAACAGGTGATGCATTGGCAGTTTTGCCCTAGGAGGGACATTTAACAGTTTCCAGGGACAGTTGGAGTTGTCACAGCCTGATGAAGAGGGATTCTACTGGTTTTTAATGGTCTGAGGCCTGGGATCTTTTGAAGCATCCTGTGACGCACAGCCATTCCTTGCAATACAGAATTATCTGGCCTCACTTAGCTGTAGCAACAACAAAGAGAAAGCCTGGGTTACGGTGACTGAAATTCTTTGATGAAGCTTTTCCTTAGTAGCTAACTTTGCCTTTCTTTGTTCGTTTTTCCCAACATGAGCAGGTTAGCAGAGGCATGCTCATTCCAAATGTGATTACTGTAGCTTGGTGGCCCTAAATTGTTATCATGTCTTTGTGAAAAAAGAATCTGAGTGCTGTTCTGATTCCATTGCCTTTGAGTTTCAAATTACCAAGTTCCAAGCTTACACCGCTTGCCTTCTTAATTAATAAACTGCGAGAGCAGGGCAGCTCTTCATTAACTAGTGGCAAGGATGCTCTTTTCCTGACAGCTCTGCAGTCTTTGTCTTTGCCAGTGGGGAGAATTCGGATGAACATATTCATCACCGCAAGGGTTGTATTTCTTTTCTTTTCTTTTTTTTTTGTTTTTTTTTTTTTTGTTTTTCGAGACAGGGTTTCTCTGTGGTTTTGGTTTGGAGCCTGTCCTGGAACTAGCTCTTGTAGACCAGGCTGGTTTCGAACTCACAGAGATCCGCCTGCCTCTGCCTCCCAAGTGCTGGGATTAAAGGTGTGCGCCACCACCGCCTGGCAGGGTTGTATTTCTTTTGTTTAAATAACCCATTTCAGTCAGGAGTAGTGGTGCACACTTATAATCCTAGCACTCAGGAGGCTGAGTCAGGAGGCTTGCCATTAGTTCAAGGCCAGCCTGGGATATAGAGCAAGGACTTGTCTTTGGGAAAAAAAATGTAATCTCCATTTAGATGCTGGCTGCCTACCATGGTCACTATTAAATAGAAACCATTATATATCATGTGCCCTCCATCCCTTTTTATAGTCAAGAAGCTTGAAGTTAAGGTCTATAATACTCTATGCCCAGAAAGAAAGAGGTTAAATATGTATTCAACTCACAAACAGCGTAGCCTTAAATGTGAACCGTGTCTTTAAAAAATGGGTCTTTGCAGGCTGGAGAGATGGCTCAGCAGTTAAGAACACTGGTTGCTCTTCCAGAGATCCTGAGTTTAATTCCAAGCAACGACATGGTGGCTCACAACCATCTATAGTGGGATCTGATACCCTCTTCTGGCATAAAGGCATGTATATATAGATAGGGCACTTGTATACATAAAATAAATAAATAAATAAATCTAAAAAAAATGTGTCTTTGCGTTTCCTAAGTACTTATCACAAAGTATATAGGTCCTCAGTATACAATAGACCCGAAGAGTAGCAGTCAGCCACACACACACACAAATTTTCCTGTCTGGTTACTAGCCTTTTAACAGTATATATTTGAAGAGCAAATATGGCTCCCTTAAATAACTACCAAGTTAACTAACCTGCCAAAACAAACCAAAGATGTTGGCCATTTCTTTCAGGAGTTCCAAGAGCTCTCTGAAGGCTTACAACTAGTAGACAAGCTAGTTTAAATCACCAGGTGCTTTTGCTTTAGCTGAGCTTTCCTAAAGCCTGTGTATGCCCACTGTACTTGCGATTGTCTTATAGTCTAGTTAACTATTGCTCAACCAGCTAATTATGGTAGCACACTGAGCATTTGGGAGGTCGAGGCAGAAATATCTTCAGTTTGAGACCTGCCAAGGTTACAGAGACCTTGTCACATTTTTTTTAAATGCAAGGCCCCTGTTTTCTCAGGTTTTCTTTCCTTCCTTTTCCTTAATAAATCTACATTTACTTTGCAAGAAAATATGCAAAAAAGTTATCTTTAACCGAATTGGGAAGATATAGTTATATGACTTTGAAAACTGTCACTGAATTGCTTGTTGAGACCAAGATCACTGTCAAAGTTGAGGGATAAAATTATAAAAGGCTTATCTGGTGATTCTGAATATTTTAGAAGGCTCTTAAGCTGCCATTCCAATTAGAATAAAGCAAAACCAGTAACCATAGACAGTGCATGTGCGTTTGCCTAAAGAAAATAATACAAGGCTTCAGAACACTGCTTGGTGGCCTGATCAAAGCACTGGAAAATGTTTAATGTATGTACTTACCATTTTCAAAATGAGGCTCCATTCTAACCACTTTTTCAATGGATCACACTCGTACATCTCATTGTATAGATTAGTGCCCAGAGCAATGCCTAGAGGTTGCAACTCTCTCCAACTTTGTACAATGGAGAAAACCCTACAAAACTTTGATGGACATTATCATGAATTATCTGTGTGATAGTTTAAGAAAATCCTTCAAGCTGGGTATGATGGTGCATGCAGTCACCCTAGCATTTGGGAGGCTGAGAGTTGACAGTTTGAGGCCAGCCTGGCCACCTAGCAAGATTGTATATAAAAAAGGTACTTCAATTGCCACTGTAGACAAAGGTATAGCAGCTGCATGGTATACATATATGTACAAGTCTTATTCCTTTCTCTTGGAGGATGGTCTAGCCCCCACCCTCTGTGGGATAGCTGAGTTGGAGTTGTGAGCTGATGAGTCTGCCCTCTGTGGTAACCATAAGCATTCAGACATTATATTCCTATGGTAACCCTTGGAATCACACAGGATTTGAGGAGGAGAGCCTTTTAAATAATAATCCCAGTATCTTGGTTTTCGGTGCCAATGTTAAGGTCAATTAAGTTAGGGGTTCCTGTCTAGTTGAAGTTGGTCTACTTAACATTGAATCATGCCTCAAAAGGCTGGATTGTAACATATTCTTTCTCATGAATAATCTAGAGATGACCCTTGATGGAGAAACTTCAGAGTATTCCTGGGCAAGAAAAAAATATGTATAGAATAAACAGCAATTTAGATTCCTTTTACTTATTCAACAAAAATTTCCTAAACATTACTAGAAGCCACGATTCCAGATGTAAGTCTCTACTTTGAACGTAGAATATGTAGAACAAACACTTAGAAATTGGGGTTTGGAGGCATGTAGCTCAATGGTAGATAGTTCAAGGCCCCATGTTCAATCTCGATCATTCTTCTTCCCACGAAAAAAAAACTAAGTGATTTTTTTTTAGTAAATATATTAAAAGCTCTCATCATATTGGGTTTTTATTTCAAAAGAAATCATTTAAATTCTTCCATGATTTTTCCTTTCCAGTGTGTAAGTGAGTGTGTTTGAGTGTGTGTGTGAGTGTGTATGTGAGTGTGTGTGTGAGTGTGTGTGTCTTCCTGTATTGCTCTCTCCACTTTATTTTTTGACACAGGGCCTCTAACTGAACCTGAAGGTCACCATTTTGGCTAGGTTAGCTGTCCAACAAGCTCCTGGGATTTGAACTCAGGTCCTCTTGCTGCCAAAGAAAGTTCTTTTATCCACTGAGTCACTTCCTTAGCCTCTTATGCTTTTATTCATGATTTAACCAATGTTACTAAGAAAACAACAGATTTGAACTGGGTAGTGGTGCTGGTGCATGCCTTTAATTCCAGCACTCAGGAAGCAGAGGCAGGCAGATCTACAAAAGATAATTCCAGGACAACTAAAGCACACAGAGAAACACTGTATTGAACCCTACCCCCGACCAAAAACAAATAAACAAACAAACAACAACAACAAAAATAAAAACCAGAGTGGAAGCAGATGTCTCTTTATCCTTGGGCATACTTGCCAATTTTTGAAATTCTTTACCTCTGTGTATATAACACCTGTGTCTGTCTTTTTGCGTGTGTGCACACATGTGAGAAAGACTCTGTCATTCCTGGGAAAACAAAGAAAACTATTTTTGCTGTGGTTTTGAAACAAGCACTTGCTGTTGCTGTCCACGCTGATCTTGAACTCATAGCAATCCTCCAACTCCTGGCAATATTCCATCCTCAACCTCCCAAGTGCTGGGATTATATGCATGCTACATCATGCTGGGCTCAAAGAGAACTTTTAATATCCAAGGAAAGATTGAAATAAAAACATTATTTTATGCCAATTCGTCCATTTTATTTATTTCTGTGATATTTAAGAGCTGATTGCAGATCCTTCAGAATAAAAACAAAAATGAAAGGAAAAGATAAGACTCTTCCCCCACCCACCTCCTAGCTCTCAATGTCGGGAAACAGGAGAACTCTGGCCACAAGGCTAGAGCCTCCTGTTCCATGTCTTTTTGCCTGATCACTGGGCCATTTCAGCGAGCAGGGAGGCTTTAGGGAGGCTTTAGAGAATTTAGAGCCACCAAGGCTTCCTTGGGGACCACAGTGGGTGAGGTATAAGGAGAAGTTACTGCATTCTTGAGAGTCAGCTTGTGCTTCGCCTGTCAATATCCAGAGGAAGAAGTAGTAGCTAGGCAATCTATGGCAGTGATTATAAATTTGCTGATTGTTTGGCCCTTGGAGAAATCTACCATAGTCTCCAAAGGCCAGCTGACTGTGCTAAGGAAGCTGAAGGGCGTACAATACACACGGTTCCTATACCATGAAGGTTCATATACAGTGATTACAGAAAGATGGGAAAGAAGGCCTAATGATATTTTAGAATAAAAAGTTAATAACTTCTTTCCTTTGTTTGTTTTTGAGAAAAGGTTGCATTATGTAGCCCTGTCAGGGCCTGGAATCCCTTAAGTAGACCAGGCTGGCTTTGAACTCACAGAGATCTGTCCGCCTCTGCCTCCAAAAAGTGCTAGGATTTAGGTGTGTGCCACCACACCTAACTTTGCCTTAGGTGGCTTTTCAAAATGTTCAGTTATCTAAAAGTTCTGAATCTTGCCGATTCTAAAGAGTTTAATGACTTCCAGGAAAAGCACAAAGATTGAGTGCACCTCACATTAAATTGAGTCTGTTAATTTTTCTGGTCTCACCTTATGGCCTGTTGCCTAGCCATTTTCACTAAGGAAAAAGAAGAAACAACAGATAATATTCTTTGGTGCGTGGGGAAATGTGCTCAAAGTGCATTATATACTTACATGAATATGTCCTTATGGAATCCAGTACAATGTACAATGAATATATGACAAGAAAAAAGTATTACTCTTTGATATGACTGGTTTTAGCAAGCTGTAAGAAACCAACCGCCCCAGCTATGAATTCAAAAATGCAAGTGCTTGCCTGGGAGTGTAGCACAGAGGTAAAGTACTTAACAGTGCCCTGGGTTTGATGCCCAGCATGTCAAACACACACACACACACACACACACACACACACACACACACACTGCGTGCTGTTTTCTGAACAAAATATCTTGAAGTTTTTTATTCTTTGTTATCCAGTTCTTCCTTCTAACGGAGTCAGCCAATTTGCTTTCTAAATCACACTCCTCCCTTTCCAGCGCCCAGAAGTTAGTTCTTTCTCATAAACAGGCCCTTATCTCACCACAAAGCCCAGAAAGCACAGACTGGGTACAAAAGAAGCAAACATGAGGCCGGTTTCCATTGGATTCTTGGATTCCGTTTGGAAAATCAGAGTCCTCTTGAGCAAGTGGGACCTTGAAAGACCTGTCCCTCAATTAGCAGGTGGTTATTTAATCACATTGTGAGAGGCAGTACACTGGACCCACGTGAACAGCCTTCCAGGGTTTGCATGGGTTATAATGGAAGAAGTAAGGGTTTTGAAAATGGTTCCTGAACTGGTCAAAATGTCAGTGCAAAGCTTTTTTTTTTTTTTTTTTTTTTTTTTGCTACCACCTTACTGTATGTTCCAAATGAAGAGAACAAAATCAGTAGCATAAAATGATTTTACACAGAATTCAGAAACAGCAAAAGGGTTACTAGAAATAAGTAGGCTAACCACATTATTCTCTACAAGGGCACCTTAGGGGATCCCCATTTTAATGAATAAATAAAAATGATGTGTAATTATCATATCAATTGCTTGCAACTAAGTGAGTGCTTCTGGAGTTATTTGATGGTGCTTAAAAATCTTTGGTCTCTGAAGTGCATTTAGCAGTCTCTTTGACTCTTCTCTATATTATTAATTTACAGTTACAAAGTTAACTTGGCACTATGCAAATGAGGAGACTTCCAATGAATGAGATTTTAATGTAAATTTTAAAATATTACTTGTAACCGAACTGCAATGTATTTTCAGAATATGGGTCATCATATTTAAAAGAAGTATATAGTTTAAAACCTTACTATTTAATAGAACTTTCTGTGATTATGGAATGTTCTATAATTACATTGTCCAAATAAAGATAGTCTCATTAGCTATATGTAGCTACTGAGCATTTGAGATGTGGCTATTGCAGCTGAGGAATTAACTTTTAATTTATATTTAATTTTAATTAACTTACATTTAAATAGTTAGGGCTGGGAGATAGCTTAGATGTTATGAGTCAGCACTTAATGCCTTGGTTCAGTTCCCAGCACCTATATGGTGGTTCACAACCAACTATAGCTCCAGTTCCAGAGGAGCTTATACCTCTTTTGAACACATAAAACAGTAATTTTAAATAGTTATGTGTAGCTAGTAGCTAGCTTCCTTGTTTGGCAGGATAGGTTTCGGTTTGTAATTATTATTTTATTTTATTTTATTTTATTTTTTGCCGTGAACTACCTACATTTCCTTATACTGATTTGACTTTTTAATCTGTATTTTGGGTTTGGATTTGGGGATTGGACCCAGAGCCTCATGTATGTTAAGCACACACTCAACACTTAGCTACAAGCCCAGCCCCGGCCTTTTATTTTCTTAATGAGAGCTTTGCTATGTAACTCAGGCTGGCCTTGAATCTGAAATTCTTCTGCCTCAGTCTCTTGTAAGTGCTGCAATTAACAACGTGAGCCCCCACCATAACAATCTACCTGACTATTTTCTAGAAAGCAAGTTTGTCCCTGTTTTCTAAATCTAACCAAGGATCTGACAATAACTTACAAGAGACAAGAGAAACAAACATTAGCCACATTTTGTTTCTCCCTTTTAAAACTCATCTCAAGATGGACAGGATGTTACTTTCGTTTTCAGTGTGAATGAGACACAGGCCTGCCACATTCACATACATAGGAGTTTATCCTTCCATCAATTTTGATATTTAAAGCCAAAACAAAGAAGAAAGCATTGGCATTACCTTGCGTGAGAATTTGGGAGTGCAGCTGGCCTCATCCATGGTGCATTTGTGATGTCCCACTATGTTCGGCCCCAACTTTCTGTTTTCTCTATGGTCTTCTCCCCTTACAAGTCCTTTTTGAGTCACAGGGTGAAATGTTTGTGGCTCTAGATGTACACGAGACACTTGGCTGAAAGGTCAAGGCAGCTTGCTCTGACTAGTGCTGACAGATAAGCCCCAAAGGACTGGGAGTGTCTAGTTTATTGGCTAAGCAGAGGTTCAAGTTGTCCAGTGCCTTTGCTTTATTTTATTTGTCACAAGCATCCTCTTGTCCCCTCTGGGCTGTTGCTCATTGACAATTGCTGTGCTCGGGACTGGCACTCGGGTGGCTGTGGTGGTGGCTGTTGTGGGGATAGGCAGGTTGTGCTGAAAGCTGAAGTTGTAAAGAAGGCCATTGTTTGATCTACCCTGTCCCTCCCTGGACCTATGGCAACAAATTCCATTGGTGAATTAACTATGTCATTGTGTGCTGGCTCAACTGATTATGCTCCTGGAATGACAAACATTTTCTTTTTTCCCCACTCCAAAGATTAAAAAGTTCCAAAAGCCTTGACGTCTTGATGTACTACTCAGCAAGAACTTTTTTAGGTGGAAAAATAAAGCATTTAAGTATACTTTAATTGACTCTAATAAGATTTTATCCTTTGTAAGGAGCCATCTCCTTACTAGCATCTAGGTAAGCACTGTTGATAATGAATTGGTGCTTTTTGGCAATGTGAAGTCTTCCTAATTTGAGTTACAGTAATGCTCCCTCATCCCCCAGACACACGGTACGTGGAAAGAACTCTAAAGATGTATGTGTTTGAACCAGTTGGGAAAAAGGGTTTTTTTTTTAAGATGTGGTTGTACCAAAGTACTATGGGAAATTTGGCTGCTGATTCATACTTCTCTATTCAGGATGAAAACAGTTATCCTAGCCGGGCGGTGGTGGCGCACGCCTTTAATCCCAGCACTCGGGAGGCAGAGGCAGGTGGATCTCTGTGAGTTCGAGACCAGCCTGGTCTACAAGAGCTAGTGCCAGGACAGGCTCCAAAGCCACAGAGAAACCCTGTCTCAAAAAAACCAAAAAAAAAAAAAAAAAAAAAAAGAAAACAGTTATCCTGAGTCTCCCTTAGCCAAGGTAATGACATCCTCAGTTTCATCCCAGCTGGAAAGCTCTTAGCAGTTGTCCCTATATTCGAATTTCTAGAACTCATGAACAGGTTTGGTTTTGACTGGATTTGACCGGTTCTGACCAGTCCAGACCAGTTTTGACCAGTTCAGCCCGGTTTGGACCGGTTCAGCCTGGTTTAGACTGGTTCAGACTGGTTCAGACAGGTCTCGACCTGTCCAGACTGGTCCACACGGGTCCAGACCGGACCAAACCTGTTCATGAGTTGACCCTGGAACTTTTCTGGGTACTCTGTTAATTCCCAGTTGAGTACTGTTGGGAGAGTCTCCATGGGTTTCCTAATGTGGTAGAGTGCCATTCTTGGAATCCACTTCCTTAAGGCCCTGAAAGAGTTGAGACGAAGAGGAATTTATAGAAGATTTGGAAAGCAAGACTGACACAAGAGACATTATCATACAAAGGGGGAAGCAATGGCAGCAGCTCCCAGCTTATCCTTGGTCGTCTTCTCTTTGCGGTCAGGTCTTCTTTCCAACTGGTGACTCTTAAGAGCAACCCCAAATGTGCAAAGGTAGGAGCAGCTTCCTGCAGGGATCCTGATCTCCTTCCTCCTCTGCCACTGCCGGATGTGCTGGCCTTTCTCAGACTAATGACGATTAGCTTCTTTCACCATCTGTCTGTGCCCTCCTAGGCTTCTTCTCACTGACCCTTTCTCAGTGATGCTAGAACTAGTTTCTGTGATAAATACTTCTCTCCACAGCTTGCTTCCCTGACTGAGTTTATCCTGGTTTCCTTTTGGTCAGGTAGTTTGAGGACTGTTAAGAGAGAATCCTCAGCATGGCAGAGTTTAGGGAACACTAGGGAGAATGGCCCACAGAACTTGGCTTTAAGTCATTGGAGGAGTTGAAGAAAATAGATGTAAGGCTTTCTTTTGGGGTTAAACAGCCCAATATGGTGAGTCTCATGTATTCTCTCAGTCTTCAGGGAGATGTTGCAGTCACTGGTCCTCAGAGAAAATGGAATTAGTGGGAACAAATTGTGTCAGTGCCATCACAAGACACATACCTGAACCTGAACAGAGGCCAAGTATCCTCTGGTAGGCTAGGAGGTTGTTAAGGAGGGATGATGAAGTGTGCCTCAACTCCAAAGCTGAATTTTGTTTGTCTTGTTTTTTGGAGAGAGGATGCCTCTGTGTAGTTCTGGATGTCCTGGAACTCACTTTGTAGGCCAATCTGGCCTTGAACTCAGAGATCCACCTGCCTCTGCCTCCTGAGCACTAGGATTAAAGGCAGTAATCACCATGCCTGGTGAATTGTCTTCTTTTTGTATTAAGTCAGCAATTTGCCTTCTTAGTACCTCACTGGTAGGCAGAGGATACTCTGAATCAAGGCTTGGATCTCATACTGAAGGCTCTTTCTTTGACTCCCAATCTCTGAGAATTCAATGGATCAGAAGGATTGAATACACACCTAGAGACCCATCCCTCTTCTACAATACTCTGGAGTCATCAGCTCATGAATCCTGAACTACTGCTAAGGCATTCTTAGTCTCTTCCTTGGGGTCACCTTGGGTTAAACCCTGTTGCTGAAGAATGACACATCTCTAGACACAAGGGGGTGTAATTGGTTCTTCTTCTTCTTTTCTTTTTGGGGGCCCACCACCCAGCACCCAAATACATACACCGCAGAGACTTATTCTTACTTAGGAATGCCTGACCTTATGTTGGCTTGTTACTACCAACTTTTGTAACTTAAATTATCCCATTGCTCTTTAACTATGTTTTGCCTCTAGGATTTTTACCTTTCTTTATTCTATATATCTTCCTTTACTTTCTACTCTATGGCTGGCTGTGTGTGGCTGGGTGGCTGGCCCCTGGCGTCGTCCTCTACTCCTTTTCCCCTCTTCCCTCCTCGCTGTCTTCCCTTGATTTCTCCTCCTATTTACTCTCTCTGCCTGCCAACACAACCTAGAGATTTCCTGTCTAGCCATCAGCTGTTCAGCTCTGTATTTGACCAATCAGGTGTTTTAGGCAGGCAAAGTAACACAGCTTTACAGAATTAAACAAATGCAACAACAAGAATACAACACATTTTTGCATCATTAAACAAATATTCCACAGCATAAATGAATGTAACACATCTTAAACTAATATTCCACAACAAGGGGGTTGATGAACAGAGACTTTTACCAAGAGGACTGAATAAAACCTGGTATAGTTCCATCCTGTAGTGCAGGCACAGAGAGAGTTTCAGCTTCTCTTCTCACTTTTCCAACAAGTCATTTGGTACCCTAGGTTATTTATGGGGTGAATTTGTCAAGTTATGATAATGGTTATATATAGTAATGTGTACATATACATGTATAATTTCTAACTTTTAAACACATAGGCTTATAATACATGGATTTCCATTTTATACTCTTGCTCTGACACCACAAATGTTAGAGGCAGGTCTGACTAAAAGTATTCTAAATCATCTAAATCATTGTGGAAATGAACGAGTTGACATTTTCTTGTGATTTTAATTATGGATAATTATAGATAGTATGTTAATTTCATTACCTCTGAATATATGAACAATACTATTTTCCAAATCTAAGTAACTAAGAGCTAGATTCTTTACTAAAGTCAAATAATTTACTCTATACCTAGGATACTTTTACAATATAGTAGTTGGTTTATTTATTGCAGTGAAGGGAGATCTGACCCTGGACCTTGTGCATATTGGGCAACGTATTAGTGAGCCATACCTTCAGCTGCAAGCTTTAAAAATGATTATAAAAATTAATAAAAGAGGCTGGGTGGAGGTGGTGCATGCCTTTAATTTCAGCACTTGGGAAGAAGAGGCAGGTGAATCTCAGTGAGTTCGAGGCCAGCATGGTCTACAAAGCAATTTCCAGGATAGCCAGGGCTACACAGAGAAATCTTGTCTCATAAAAACAAAAAACAAAAAGGAATAAAAATATCCCTGCAGCATTTTGTAAACTGACTCTCATCATTTGCCATGTGTTCGACAGCTAGTAAGGCTGTAGAAAAGTGTTTGGTTGTGAATTCATCTGAGGCTGCTTTGGGGATCTTAGCTCCTAGATGATACCATGGAACAAATGAAGAAATGGGAGCCTGCTTGGGGGCTTTTGGGAGCAAGTGGTTAGTTATGACTCCCTACTTCTTTTACCTGCTGATGTTCTAGAGTTAGCTATCAACACTTATTAAATGGAACACAAGATATGGAACATGTGTTTAAAAAGTGTGAACTACAATCAGATTCCATCCATGTGATGTCAAGATCTAACCAAATTCAAGCTTAGGGTGTAAGTATATTTGTTTCCACTGAATTTTTAAAATATCAGTTTCTAAAAACTATCCCACATGGTCCCACAGAAATTCAGTCCTGAAGAAACACACAGAGGCTTGTATTAATTACAAACTGTTTGGCCTATTATCTCAGGATTATTATTAAGTAGCTCTTACAACTCAAATTAACACACAATTCTTATCTATGTTTAGCCATATGGCTTGGTACCTTTTCTCAGTAAGGCATTCTCATCTTGCTTCCTCCCCATCTGGCTGGTGACTGACTCTCCTCCTTTCCTCTTCACAGAATTCTCTTAGTCTGGTTGCCCCATATATATTTTCTGCCCGGGTACTGGCCAATTGGTGTTTTATTAAACCAGTATGAGTGACAAATCTTTACAGTGTGCAAGAGCATTATACCACATCAAAAACAAATTAAGATTTATTTATGCATATGAGTGTTTTGCCTGCAAATATGTATGTGCACCACAAGCAAGATTGGAGCCCATGGAGATCAGAAGGACATGTCAGATACCCTGTAACTGGAATTAAATATTCTTCTTCAAGAATAACAAGTGCTCTTAACCACTGAGCCAGCTCTTCAGCCCCAACTGGACTTTCTGAATACCTGTTTTGTGCCAAGCCTGAAGTCAGATAGAAACTGGCTCTTTTTTATTGCTCTCTATTTTATTTTTAATAGTTTCTTTTATTTTGAAATTATAATATAATTACATCATTTCCCCTTTCCTTTTCTTCCCTCCAAACCCTTCCTTGTTCTCTTTCAAATTCAAGGCTTTAACTAGGCAGTAGTAGCACATACTTTTAATTCCAGCCCTTTGGGAGGCAGAGGCAGGTGGATCTCTGTGAGTTCAAGGTCAGTCTGATCTACAGAGTAAGTTCCAAGACAAGCTCCAAAGCTAGAGAGAAACACTATCTCAAAAAACAAAACAAACAAATGAGCGATCAAATTCATGTTCTTTTTTCATTAATTGTTGTTGCATACATGTATGTATACATATATATATGTATATATGTGTATGTATGTATATATATAACATATATATATATATATATAACATATGTATTCTAATAGATTGTTGTGTGAGCTGCGGGCTGTGTTCCTGCCACCCCAGCTCCTGCACGGCTAGCTTTACACCAGAAATAACAACACAGAAATTGTATTCTTTTAAACACTGCTTGGCCCATTATATCTAGCCTCTTCTCGGCTAATTCTCGCACCTGGACTAGCCCATTTCTAATAATGTGTGTAGCACCCCTAGGTGCGCTTACCGGGAAGATTCTAGCCTACGTCCATCCTGGGTTGGAGCTTCATTGATCACGTCTGCCTGGGAGAGGGGAGCATGGCCTCTAAGCTTACTTCCTCTTCCTCCCAGCATTCTGTTCTGTTTACTCCTCCCACCTATGTTTTAACCTATGAGGGCCAAGCAGTTTCTTTATTTTTTAACTAATGACTTTCCTCCATCAATAGATATTCTCATATATATATATATATATATATATATATATATATATATATATCAGCAGAGACGGCTCATTCATTCCCAAGCTATTCAGACTCGAATAATCACAAAGAAAGTGTATTAATCACAACCCTGCTTGGCCAATAGCTTAGGTTTCTTATTAACTAACTCTTACATCTTAAATCAACTCATTTCTATTAATATGTTTATCACCATGAGGCTGTGGTCTACCGGTAAGTTTCTGGGGCATCTGTATCCTTCAGCAGCTACATGACATCTCTCCTTTTGATTCTGCCTACTCTCTATACATCTCTTCCAGTCTGGCTATATTCTGCCCTGCTATAGGCCAAAGTAGTTTCTTTATTAACCCAATTGTAATAAAACATATTCATAGCATACAGAAGGGAGTCCCACATCATATGTATGTATGTATATATTCCCAAATATTTAAGTACAATATTCTCAGTCTGTATAAATGTTACTTGTATGTATGTTTTCAGGACTGACCATTTAGCACACCAGTAAGCTCCTCCCTGGGGAAGATGATTCCTCCTGCTGTCTCTCAGCATTCCTTAGTTGTCTCTAGTTCTTTGTGTAGGGTTGAACATTCGTACCCCCTTCCATCTAGGTTAGCATGCCATTGTTGTTGTCCTTGCTCATCTAATGTTTAGGCAGTCATGTTAGTGAGACTTTTTGAGTATAGCTTCTGACATTCTCAGAAAACAGTTTCACAGTAAACTCCCTTTTATGGAACTCTGAATCAGTTTATGAATACTATTAAGTTGAATATTTTTGGAGCTATGTCTCAGTGTTACAGCACTTGCCTAGTGTGTTCGAATACTGGGGTTATCACTCAGAACTGAGAAAAGAATATTCTTCCAACTTAGGTAATACGTTCTACCACTCCCAACTCACTCTGTCACTTTCCTTACCCTGCTTTGTTTCGTTTCATAATAGCAACCTCTAAAGGGATATATTACAGATATTGACTTAGTAATTTTCTTTCTTAGAAGAGTGTAGTAAGGACAAGGATTTTGCTTCAGGGCTAATATCCCAAATGCCTGGCACATACTAAGTGCTTAAGAAATATTTTGTTAATGAATGTGATTGAAATTACACTATTTTCCTATTTTTGGTGTGGTTTTGTATATATAGAGTGTTGCTAGAATTCTGGCTTTGTGGGAGCCTAGCCAGTATGGATGTTCACCTTCCTAGACCTGGATGGAGGGGGGAGGACCTTGGACTTTCCACAGGGCAGGGAACCCTGACTGCTCTTCGGACTGGAGAGGGAGGGGGAGAGGAGTGGGGGGAGGAGGAGAAGAGTGGGAGGAGCGGGAGGGAAATGGGAGGCTGGGAGGAGGCAGGAATTTCTTTTTTTTTCTTTCAATAAAAAAATAAATAAATAAAAGAGGAATGGTTTGAGAGTGATAGGATTTTTTGGTTTTTGTTTTTAGTTTTGAAAGACCTTGAGGAAGTTTAATAGGATTAATATTACATGGTGGAGTTAGGATCTGGGTAAGTATTGATGTCAAAGAAAAAAATACTACATTAAGAAATGGAAGTTATCAAAGGCCATAGGAATGTATTAGCCTTTCTTTTAAATCCACAGTAATTTTCATTGTAGTAACACAGAGAAACAATCTAGAGCCAAGAAAATAACTATCTCAAGTATGGTGAATCATTAGCCATTAACAAAACTTCTCTAAGCTATTAAAGTGGTATGACAAATAATTATGAAATTCTTTCCTTTTCCTTCACCTCATAGCAATTATTTTAATGGGTCACAGTTTTTTTTTTCAATAGCAGAAAAAAACTGTCTATTTGGTGTAAAAATGATCAGGAGGAAAAATGAACACAATATATTTCATAATTAATTCTGTCTCCTGCCTGTCTCTGTCTCTCCCCCTCCCCCCTCTCTCTTTCACACACACACATACACACACACACTCCCACATCTAGAACATCTCTTTGTAATGTTTCCCTTGCATGATACTTTAGTTGTCTAAAAGCAATTTTAGCCTTTATTGAGTTTCTCTAAATAATGAGATTCTTGACATTTTGTTAAAAGTAATGATGAGTAGATGTTTCTCAGGACTAGACTGCAGCCATAAGAAGGATCTGGTGGGGTATCTAGAAATACAAAATTTCTAGACAGAGTGAGTTGGGAGTGGTAGAACGTATTACCTAAGTTGGGAGCATATTCTTTTCTCAGTTCTAAGTGATAACCCCAGTATTTGAACACACTAGGCAAGTGCTGTAACACTGAGACGTATCTTCAACTATATTCAACTTACTAGCATTCATAAACTGATTGTAGCAGACGGAAAGCAAGAGTCCTGTCTACAGCCCCCCCCCCCCAATGTTTGCTAACAGCCCTTGCATGAGTAATGATTTTGATGGTTGAGGGGGAAAAAAGCAAAAAAACAAACAAAAACAACAAAAAAGGCGAAGTATTGCTTCATTCTTTCTTCCCTTCCCTCTCCTTCATACTGTCATTTGTTTTGGCAAGTGAGTCTTAGCCTTGAAATCTGGATCTCAAAGAAGCTGCTTTCTGGGGTGGACTACAAGCATAGGATGGACATAGAACCTGCAAGCACTTGAATTTGGAACTTCCCAGCTTCCAGAGCTATGAAAAATAAAGTTCTATTTGTTTATGAATTACTCAGTTTATAGTACTTTCTTACAAAGTACTCCAACTGTCTGAAAGATCCCCCAAATTAATATACAGGTTCAATGTGATCGCCGTCAAAATTAGTGTGAGTGTTTTGCTGGAAACTGATTCCAAAGATTTTTATGAGCATGCAAAGACCTGGTTATCTGGAATAATTGTGAAAAGAGGAGGAATGATGAAGAACTTGGATTTTAATTTTTTAAGATTACGTGTTATTTATTCTATATGTGTATATGGACACAGCACAGCATGCTTGTGGAAGTTCAGGGGACAACTTTTAGTAGCTGAGTCTCTCCTCCCACTGTGTGGGTCTCAGGGTTTGAATTCAGGTCCTCAGGCTTAGTAGCTGGCACTGTTACCCCCTGGGCCATCTTACCATCCCAGGGTCCCTAATTTTAAGATATATATATATGCTGCACTAGTTTTCCTTTCTGTAAGAGCAATGATCAACTGTGCTGACAATACAGAAGAAAAAGAAAAGCTTGGCATTGCGGCACACACTTTTAATCCCAGCACTTGGGAGGCAGAGGCAGGTGGATCTCTGTGAGTTTGTGGCCAGACTCGTCTACAGAGCGAGTTCCAGGACTACAAAGGAAAGGAAACACTGTCTCCAAACAAACAAGCAAACATCCAAAACCAAAACAACAAGAAGAAAATCTGTGTTTTAGCTCCATGAGGGCAATTGGATGACTGAACAGACTTTGCTCTGTTTCTGTGGGTGCCATGATGGTGACTATAGTCAAGAAAGGCAAACCAGAGGTTAAAAGGGTGGTAAAAACAGCAACGAAACGCATACCAGAGAGAAGATTTATTTATTTTGAAGACATGTAGGGATTATACTCAATAATAAAAGTGAAATCTTACCATCACAGGCTGAGCTGCAAAGGAATGGGCATGCTTATGGCTTACGATTGCAGGCAATGCTGGCAGAGACTTCCGCTTCTTCCAGGTACTTGTAAAACAAACAAAAAATGCAACAAACAAAAACATCAGAACTGCTTTCTCCTTCTCCCTCCAAAGTGAAGTGAAAATATAAGAGAGAGTTGTGGTGTTGGTGCCTAGTATAGCAAGCTTATTTTGGAAACCTTTCCCAAAATGTCTCTATCACAGTGGCCTGTTTTCCATAGGGAAAACTTTTCTTTTTATTTATTAGATTAAAAAAAATACCAATCCAAATTCCCACTCCCTCCCCTCCTCCCATTCTCTCCACACAAACCCCAACTCCCCCCCATCTAAACCTAAGAGAGGGTAAGGCACATTGCTTTGTGGAAGGTCCAAGGTTCTCCCTACTACATTTAAGCTAAACAAGGAATCCATCCAAAGAGAATAGGATCCCCAAAAGCCAGTACATGCAGTAGAAATAAATCTCAGTGCCACTGCCAGTGGCCCCTCAGTCTGCCCCAGCCATACAACTGTCAGCCACATTCAGAGGAACTAGTTTGGACCTATACTTGTTCCTTCCCAATCCAGCTGGAGTTGGTGAGCTCCCATTAGCTCAGGTAAACTGTTTCAGTGGGTGAACCCTTCATGGTCTTGACCTCTTTGCTCATATTCTCACTCCTCCCTCTCTTCAACTGGACTTTGGGAGCTCAGTCCAGTGCTCCAATGTGGGTCTCTGCCTCTGTTTCCATCTGTTGTTAGACGAAGGTTCTATAGTGATATTTAAGAGAATCATCAGTCTGATAACAAGGCAAGGCCAATTCAGACACCCTCTCTTCTATTGCTTAGGGTCTTAGCTGGGGTCATCCTTGTAGATTCCTGGGGATTTTTCTAGAGCCAGGTTTCTTGCTAACCCATAGGGAAAACTCTTATGAGACCAAACTTATGTCAAGTCTTCTATTTGAGGGAAAGGGACTTTGGCCCTCTATATACTTCTTGTCACACCTAAAGAAAAGAATGAGACCAATCATAATCAATAAGGGGCAAGATCTAGAGAAAATCAGCTGGAAACATCACAGTTAGGGGAAGAATTAGAAGGTTGGGATAGAAGGCTATAATGGAATACACCTGTAATTAGAATATCAGTAGCAGCAGAAAGAGAAAATGGGGAAGAAAGTATCTTTGAAGTAATAATGGCTAAGAACTCTCCCAGTGACAATAATGTGACCACTACAAAGCATGCATCTGGGAAGCTCAGAGGACACCAGCAATTCCCAGACGAGAGCAGAAGACACCTCCAGGAATATCACATTCCAATGTTAAAAATCTGTGTCTGGTTGGTTGGTTTTGTTTTGAGATGGTATCTCATTAGGTAGCCCAGGCTGTCCTTGAACTTACTTACGTACAGCCTTCTAGCCTCAGCTCACTGATGGCTTTGCCAGCTCCACCATGCCTGACCAGAGTGAAGACTGAACAAGTTTTAAAAACACTGTTACAGAAGAAGAACGGTCAGGATTATAATGCACTTATTAGAGACCATATGAAAGAAAAGCAAAACAAAATCTTTAAACTCTTGAAAGAAAAAGCCTGCCAAAAAGCATTCTATAGCTAGGAAAGTTAACGGCCCCAAGGGAAGAAAAACTATGTGATCAAGAACAACCCATAGAGTTTTAAAAACCAAGGATTTTTCCACTTGCTTAGAACAAAAGCATAGACAGAATTGGAAATCCTAAAGCAAATCTTAGCAAATGAAAAAGAAAAGATGTAAGTTCACCTTTGTTGTCTTTCTTTTCTCTCATTTTTAAAGATTTATTTATTCATTATGAATACAGTAGTGTTCTTTCTACAGGCCAGAAGAGGGTGCCAGATCTCATTAGAGATGGTTGTGAGCCACCAGGTGGCTGCTGGGACTTGAACTCAGGACCTCTGAAAGAGCAGCTAGTACTTTTAACCTCTGAGCCATCTCTCCATCCCGTCTTTCTTTTTTTCCCCACATTTATGGAAAATAGTTTTTTCACATAATATACCCTGATAATGGTTTCCCCTTCCTCTATTGCCCCCAGTTCCTCCCCACTTCTCCTCCTATCTGGAACCACTCCCTTTCTGTCTGTCATAGGAAACAAACAGACTTCTAAAAGACTATACTAGACTATACTATACTGTAACATACTATTACAAAAAAAGCTAACACATCAGATAGGACAAATCAAACAGCAGGAGGAAAAGAGCTGAAAAAAAGACACAAGAAACAGAAAGTCAGAGACCCACTTGTTTGCACACTTAGGAATACCATAAAAACACTATACTGGAAGCCATGATAATAGATGCAAAGGATTGTTAGGGTAAAAAGCGGGAAAATACATGAGTTAGATAAGTTAAAATGAAAATAAGATAAAAATTAAAAAAACAAGAGAAGCCTTGACATGGCGATATAAGACAAAGACCTTCCCAAGATGCCCCTGAATTCGTCCTCTAATGGTTATCTACTGCTGAGCATGTAGCCTACCCTTGAAGAGTAGTTTGTTTTCCCAATGAGACTCCCTTGGGGAAAAGTAAATTTTTATTAAGGAGTGCTTATCATTTGGAGATAGCTTCTGGGTTAAGGATGGGGCCATGTGTCCACTTCTTTCAGCCCTTGTACCCCATCTGCCACAGGCTCTGTGAGTTCATGTGTGTTGCTTATGTTGATTTAGAGGGCCTTGTTTTCTTTGTTGTTTTTTTTCTACCCTCACCTGTCTTCCATCCCCTCTGCTTCTTACCCTGTCTCTACCTCCTGTTTCCCAGGGTTTCCTGAGACCTGAGGGGAGGAATTTAATGAGATAATCCCTTATAGGTTCCATGGTCTCTCACTCTCTGCATAATGTCTGGCTGTGGGTCTTTGTGTTTGTTCCCATCTGCTATAGGAAGAAGCTTCTCTGATGATTTCATTTTTAATGGTTGAATAATACTCCATTGTGAAAATGTAGCACATTTTCTTTTTTATCATTTTTTATTTATTTTACATACCAACCAGTTCCCCTTCCCTTCTCTCCTCCAGCTTCCTTCCCCACCTCCACTCAATGGCCCCGTTAACTGCTCCTCCATCTCCCCTTAGATGGGATAAGGCCTCCCATGGGAATCAACAAAGCAAGGCCTATGAAGTGGAGGTAGGACCAAGCTCCTCCCCCCTGCATCAAGGCTGAACAAGGCAGCCCATCACAGGGAATGGTTCCAAAAACCAAGCTCATTTATTAGGAACAGGTCCTGGTCCCACTGCTAGGGGCCACACAATTGCCACCCAGAGGCAGATGGCCTAGTTCGGTCCCAAGCCGGTTCCCTAGCTGTTCGGCCAGAGTCCATGAGTTCCCACAAACTCATGCCAGCTGTCTCTGCAGGGTTCCCCATTATGATCTTAACCCCCCTTGCTCATACAATCCCTCCATCCTCTCTCTTCAAATGGACTCCTGGAGCTCAGCCCAGTGCTTGGCTGTGAATCTCTGCATCTGCTTCCATCGGGTACTGGATGATGACACCTAGAGCAGTCAGTGATCTGATTACAGGGAAAGGCCAGTTCGGGCTCCTGCTCCACTATTGCTAGGAGTGTTAACTGGAGTCATCCCTGTGGGTTCCTGGGATCCCACACCAGGTTCCCTGTCACCAGGTTTCTCCCTAGCCCTACAATGGCCTTTTCTATCAAGGTATCTCCCCCATTACTCTCCCACTCCATCCAGCCCACATCTCAATCATCCTGATCCCTCATGTTCCCATCCCCCCATTCCTTTCCCCCTACTCCCCCCAACTCCCAGTTTACTCAGGATATTCCTTCTACTTCCTCTTCCCAGAGAGATCTATGCATCTCTCATAGGGTCCCCCTTGCTACCTAGCTTCTCTGGGGCTGAGGATTGTAGCCTGATTATCCTTAGCTTTACATTGAATATCCACTTATGAGTGAGTACACAATGTTTGTCTTTCTGGGTCTGGGTTACCTAACTCGGGATGACTTTTTCCTAGTTCCGTCCATTTACCTGCAAATTTCATGATGTCATTGTTTTTTGGGGGCTGAGTAATATTCCATTGTGCAGATATACCACATTTTCTTCCTCCATTTTTCAGTCGAGGGGCATCTAGGTTGTTTCCAGGTTCTGGCTATTACAAATAATGCTGCTATGAACATAGTTGAGCAAGTGTCCTTGGGGTATGATTGAGCATCCTTTCGGTATATGCCCAAGACTGGTATTACTGGATCTTGAGGTAGATTGATTCCCAAATTTTGAAGAAACCTCCATACTGCTTTCCAAAAGGACTGTACAAGTTTACTCTCCCACCTTACTCCACATCCTCTCCAACATAGACTGCTATTAGCATTTTTGCTTTTGTCCATTCTGACGGGTATAATATGGTGTCTCAGAGTCGTTCTGATTTGCATTTCCCTGATAGAAAAGGATGTTGAACACCTCTTTAAGTGTATTTGAGAGTCTTCTGTTGAGAATTCTCTGTTTAAATCTGTTCCTCATTTATAATGTGACAACTTGGTATTTTGATGTCTAACTTATTGAGTTCTTTATATATTTGGGGTATCAGCACTCTGTCAGATGTGTGTTGTAATAGGAGCGGCGGGGCTGTGGCCCCAGCACCCTGGCCGCCTGCTAGCTTATGCCCCGAAATAACAACACACAACCTGTATTCTTTTAAACACTGCTTGGCCCATTCTGCTTGGCCCATTAGCTCTAGCCCTTACTGGCTAATTCTGATATCCCGATCAACCCATCTCTAATAAACTGTGTAGCTCCGGTCTTACTGGGAAAGATTCAGCATGTCTGACCTGGCGGCTTGCTTCATCATGTGCATCTGCCCAGGAGAGAGGAGGATGGCGTCTCTGCTCCAGAGAGCAGAGCTGTCAAGTCTGAGCTCACTTCCTCTTCCTCCCAGCACTGTTCTGTTTACTCCACCCACCTATGTTTTAACCTATGAGGGCCAAGCAGTTTCTTTATTGCTTAACCAATGAAATCAACAGATTGATATATGACACTCCCACATCACTTCCCCTTTTTCTGTTTAAACAAAAAAAGGAAGGCTTTAACTTTAACATAGCAAAATGACATATAACAAAACAGTTATTAAGCAAGAATTACAGTTACAATATTTATATCTATTTTATCTTTTATCATAACAATGGAAAACTATAACTATCTATCTATTCTGCAACTCCATCAAAGACTCCAGAAGAATACAGTATTACCTAAGAAAACAAAAAGTAAGCAATTTTCAAAACTCTAGAAATGACAGAGATATCTCGCTGCCTGTACAGTCACCCAAAGTTCCTCTGTATCTTTGGGGCATCAATCTTCAGCCTTCAAGCCCATAGTATCCAGCAGACAATTCCATGAAGCAGGAAAATTCAAAGTCAGTTCAGTCACTATCTGTTGTGTCCTGCAGAATGTCTTGCAGACTCCTTCATGAATCAGGAACCCCGAAAGATCATCTCACCTTTAGGCAAGTTCAGTAGTCCCCTCTCTGCGGGTTCTCTGTTTCCAGTTTATGCAATAGTCCAGGCAAGAGCAGTTTCTTGCCCAAATGGCTATCAAACTCCATAAGGATCCTCTTCGATGCTCATCTTCCTCTTGAAGTAGATTGGTGCTGCCAGGAGCAGAGTGTCTCATCATGAAAAACCCTAAGTTATTAAAACATTTAAAATGCCATATTCCATAATCTTTGAAAAATATGAAGAATGCCTATCTAAAATATATCTATGTACATCTAGAAAATCTTAACTAACATGACTACAAACTTGACTATTATTAATGATTATCCATTAACAATCTATATACATTACTTTTTTAAATGAACTACACAATCACAATACCTTAATCAAGATCAGAAACACATATACATATAACAAAATTGACCTTAAATTTAAATCACTAAAGCAAAATCCATATCAATGTAAATTATTCATACCTATATCATATCCCCCTTTAAATGTAAAAGAATGTTTATAAACCATATTTGGGAACATGGGCGCAGTTTTTTCTCTCCAAACTGCTTCCTGCTGAATGGGGGCGTCATTAATTAGGTCTTCCATGGTATAACCTGTGTGCTAGTTTTATCTCAGCTGGCAGTTGAGTGAAGCAATTTTCTGAATATGTTCACAGCAACCCTTCAGGAGGGCATGGTCCATCATACCAATCGGAATAGAAGAAATGAACAGGGTCTCATCCTCTGTGAAAACAAAATAAGAAACTCCTTTCCAAAGCATCATGTCCTTAGATCCAAATTTCAAAGTCAAGGCATTTTCAAAATATCTATGTTGGATTAGTTCAGCAGCATTTATAAACAAATATCTTTTAGCAGCTGTTGCTCCTTCCTCAGCATTCAAACAATTCAAACAGAGCATAATAGCATACAGTATCAAGATTCTCTGTGTATTTTCCATCTTTGTGCATTTTATTTTAACCTCTATTTTGTTTATTTTTATTTTTTGCTTTTTGAGACAGGTTCTCTGTATCTTTGACCTGGAATAACTCTGTAGACCAGGCTGTCCTTGAACTCTCAGAGATCCGCCTGTCTCTGCCTCACAGGCTTTGGGATTAAAGGTGTATGCTACTACACCTTGAACTCACAGAGATCTGTTTGTGTCTGCCTTCTAGGCACTGGGATTAAAGCCGTGTGCTACCACACCTTGAAGTCACAGAGGTCAATCTCCCTCTGCTTCCCAAGTGTTGGGATTAAAGGTGTGTACTAACACACCCAAAAACTCTCTTCCTTTTTTTTTTACTTTAAGAACTTCAACTTTTAGTCTGCATATATTTTTAACACACTGTAAACCATTTAGAAATTTTCTTTGTCTTTGAATCTCTCTTTACTGTATATCTCTCTTTTTCTGACCACATGATTCTTTAATTTACCAAGCAATATCAGTAGGACTAAAGCCGTGGCTTTGCCAGCTAGATCCAGTCCATTCCTTAGATTTCCAGCCTCATGGCTGAGGTACTGGCTGTAGCCATGTTTACTGCCACAAGTCTATGGCATTTCAAGGTTCCTGCCAGCAAGTAAGTTGCAGCATTATGTCCACAGACAACACACAAGTCCTCTCTCTGTAGTTGGCCCTCCTGCCTCAAACAGAGTTTGCCTTGGCAGAACGGCCCAGAAAGCCAGCATTTTAAAACAACACAGGTTTTTTTTCTGCTGCTGAGTCAGGAAAATTTCAAAATGGAGGACGTACCATTTTGTGCTAGCTCTGGGGCTGCCAGGTAGGAGTGGCACTCAGCACTTTAATTCTGAGACTGAGCGTGCAGCACAGAAATTCTTTTCATCCAAGTTACATCCAAAGAACACTGCACAGTCTAAAAACACATTTCTGTATGGCAGCAGGAATCCGCCATGCTCTCCCGCCTGCCTAAGCCTGATTCGGCTCTCTGCCCAGGTGCAGGCGGGGAGCACTGTGCCATCAGCACGGTCGTAGAGCACTCTCCTTCAGATCCCAAGTGAGAACACAAACATCCAGTCCCATAAAAGCCATTGAAATGCTTTAAAGCCAGAGTTCACGCTGGCAGCACAGCCCCAAGAAGCTGCGCTTTAAAATGACACAGCGTTTTTTCTGCTGCTGTTGCCAAATCAGGAAATCTCTCTACAGCACACCACCAACAAACAGCAAAAATCTGTGTTAAACTCTCTCTCCCTTATTTTTAAGCCTTCTCAGGTTTTTAAGTGGATTTAGTCCATCACGTCTGAGCGCCATTCTGTTGTAATAGGAGAGACGGGGCTGCGTCCCCAGCACCCCAGCCGCCTGCTAGCTTATGCCCGAAATAACAACACACAAACTATATTCATTTAAACACTGCTTGGCCCATTTCTATCTAGCCTCTTCTCGGCTAACTCTCGCACCTGGACTAGCCCATTTCTTATAATCTGTGTAGCCCACAAAGTGGCTTACCAGGGAGATCCTAGCCTATGTCCATCCTAGGTAGGAGCTTCATCGCGTGCGTCTGCCTGGGAGCGGGGAGCATGGCGTCTCTCTGAGGCTTCTGCTCCCTAGAGGAGAGCTGTCGAGTCTGAGCTCACTTCCTCTTCCTCCCAGCATTCTGTTCTGTTTACTCCACCCACCTATGTTTTAACCTATGAGGGCCAAGCAGTTTCTTTATTGCTTAACCAATGAAATCAACAGATTGATATATGACACTCCCACATCACTTCCCGGACGAGTCATGAACTAAAAAACAGCACCCGGGAGCGTGCTGTGTTAGGTAGCGGGCTACGTGCTTGAGTCAGGGGCAAAATAGCCCGACGTTGGACACCAGATGTGGGGTTGGTGAACATCTTTTCCCATTGTGTAGTCCTTTGTGTTACAGAAGCCTTTCAGATTCTGGAGGTCCCATTTGTTAATTGTCAATCTCAGTGTCTGTGCTTTTACTGTTATATGCAGGGAGGAGTCTCCTGTGCCAATGAGTTCAAGGCTACTTCCCACTTTCTCTTCTATCAGGTTCAGTGTAACTGGATTAATGTTGAGGTCTTGGATCCACTTGGACTTGAGTTTTGTGCAGGGTGATAGATATGAATCTATTTGCATTCCATTGATATTAAGAGATATTAATGACCACTGATTGTGAATTGCTGTTATTTTTTGGTGGTAGCATTTGTGTGTTTCCCTTGTTTGCAGTTTGCTGGTGTAAGGTTATCTGTTGTCTGTGGTTTTTTTTTTTTTGTGGATGCAGTTAGCTTCCTTGGGTTGAAGTTTTCCTTCTAGTACTTTCTGTAGGGCTGAATTTGTAGACAGGTATTGTTTAAATCTGCTTTTGTCTTGAAATATCTTGTTTTCTATGACTATGTTGATTGAAAGTTTTGCTGGGTATGTTATCCATGGTCCCTTAGTGTCTGTAAAACATCTGTTCAGGGTCTTTTGGCTTTTATAGTCTCCATGGAGAAGTTGGGTGTAATTCTGATAGTTCTGCCTTTATATGTTACTTGGCCTTTTTCCTTTGTAGTTCTTAAAATTCTTTCTTTGTTCTGCATGTTTAGTTTTTGATTATTATGTGGTGAGGGGACGTTTTCTTTTCTAGCCTATTTGGTGTTCTAGAAACGTATTGTACCTTTATAGGTGTGTCCTTCTTTAGGTTGGGAAAGTTTTCTTCTATGATTTTGTTGAATATGTTTGCCATGCCTTTGAGTGGGATTCTTCTATCTTTTCATGGTGTCCCAGATTTCCTAGATTTTTTGGTTAGGAATTTATTGGATTTAACATTTTCTTTGATGGATATATTTCCTCTATCATATCTTCAGTGTCTAGATTCTCTCTTCCATGTCTTGTATTCTGTTGGTGATGCATGCATCTGTAATTCCTCTTCACTTCCCCAGACTGTCCATTTCTAGAATTCCCTCGATTTGTGGTTTCTTTATTTTTTCTATTTCAGTTTTCAAGTCTTCAACTGTTTCATTCACCTGTTTGATTTTTTTTCTTGAATTTCTTTGTTTTCTCTAAGGGATTCATTGATTTTTTTTTCCAATTTTTTTGTTTGTCTTTTCCTCGACTTCTTTAAGGGAATTTTTCGTTTCCTCTTTAAGAGCCTCTATCATCATCATAAAGTAATTTTTCAGTTTGTTTTCTTGTGTTTCGGCTGTATTGCAATGTTCAGGTTTTGCTGTTGTAGGATTGCTGGGTTCTGGTGGTGCCATGTTGCTCTTTTGTTTGTCAAATGTATTTTCACAGTGGCATTTACTCATCTTTTCTTACAACTGGTGTGGTTTGTACCTATGCCTGTTCATCCAATTTTTGTGGTTTGGACTTGTGCCTGATTTTCCAACTGGTGATTTTCACCTGTTCCTATGTAGTCTGCTGGAGTTGTGGGGGAGGGCTGGCCATGGGGAGGATGTTCAGGTGCTGGGGGTTGGGTGGCAGAACATGTCTTGCCAGGACAGTGAGTGGTAGGGGTTGGTGCACAGGGCTTCTCATCTGCCTGCAGGCTGGTGGGGAGTGCAACAGAACAATGGAGTTCCACTAGAGGTGGGGGCAGGGTTCAGTTGCCTTGCTGATTCTGGGATGGGAGGGGGAGGGGCACAAGATGTACCCTGGGGTTCAGTTAGGCTAGTCACTCACCTGGCTTTCTAACTAGTGTTTTTTTGTGTCTGTGTCTATGTAGTCTACTGGAGTTGTGGGGTGGGCTGGCCACAGGGAGAATGCTCAGGCACATGGGGTTGGGCAGCAAAGTGGGTCTTGCCAGGACAGTGGCCTGTGAATGGCAAGGGTTGGGGCTCAGCTTAGAGTCAGGTCACTCACCTGCTGCAGGCTGGTGGGCGTGCACCACAGCAGTCAGCACATTTTCTTTAACCATTCATCTGCTGAGGAACATCTTGATAGTTTGCAATTTCTGGCTATTATAAATAGAGCATCAGTGGACAGTGGTGGCGCAAGACATAAATCCCAGCACTTGGGAGGCAGAGGCAAGCGAGATCCAGGACTGGCTCCATAGCTACTGGGAAACACTGTTTCAAAAAACCAAAATAAGTAAGTAAGTAAGTAAATAAATAAATAAAGCATCGATGACCATGATTGAACAAGTGTCTCTGTGGTAGGGTGAAGCATCCTTTGGTATATGTCCAAGAGTGGTGGAGCTGAATCTTGAGGTAGATCAATTCCCATCTTGATGAGGAACTACTATACTGATTACTATAGTGGCTATGTCAGTTTGTACTCCTACTAGGAAGGAATGAAAGGCTCCTCTTACTTCACATCCTTGCCAGCATGAACTGTCACTTGTTTTATTGATCTTAGCCATTCTGAGGGGTGCAAGATGAAATCACAAAGTGGCTTTGATTTATATTCCCCTGATGACTAAGGATGTTGAACATTAAGTTTTTCTCAGCCATTTGAGAGTCCTCTGTTGAGAATTTCCTGTTTAGAGCTTGTGGTGGTTTGAATAAGAATGGCGCCATAGTTTCACATATTTGAATGTTTGGTCATCAGGAAGTGGTACTACTTGAGACAGATTAGAAGGTGTGGCCATGTTGGAGGAAGTTTGTCACTGGAGGTATGCTTGAAGTGGGTCACCAGGGTAGGCTTTGCTGTAGTTGTCCTTGAACTCTCTTGCTTCTCAGAGTTCTTCTATTTATTTTCTCTGCATACCAGCCCCACCTATCCTTTCTCCTGCCCTGCTATTGGCTGTTCAACTCTTTCTTAGACCAATCAGGTGTTTTAGACAAGCAAAGTAACACAGCTTCACAGAGTTAAACAAATGCAATGTAAAAAAATGCAACACATCTTCGCATCATTAAAGCAAATGTTCCACAGCGTAAACAAATGTAACACATCTTAATATTTCACAACACTTTGCAAAAGCCCAAGCCAGTCTCAATATCTGTCTCTTCCTGCAGCCTCCAGATCTGGATGTAGAACTCTCAACTACTTCTCTAGCACCATGTCTACTTGCATGCTGTCGTGCTCCTTGCCATGATGACAATGGATGAAATCTCTGAAACTGTAAGCAAGCACCAATTAAATGCTTTCTTTTATAAGAGTTGCCAGGTTAGGGAGATGATTCAATGGTTAAGAGCACTGGCTGGTCTCCCAGAGGTTCTGAGTTCAATTCCCAGCAACCACATGGTGGCTTACAACCATCTCTAGTGGGATATGATGCCCTCTTCTGGTATAAAGTTGTACGTGCAGATAGAGCACCCAATTCTTAAAATTAATTAATTAATTAAAAAAGTTGCCATGGTCATGGTGTCTCTTCAGAGCACTAGAATACTAAGAGAGAACTGTCCTATTAAAGGGCCAGGGCAGTTTCTTTATTACCCAATGAAATCAACACAAAACAGAAGACTCTCCCATATCAGGTATATTATATTTACTTACTTTCATTTGTTGGACTATCCTTGCATGTATGGGATGAAGTCTATTTGATCATGGTGCATGATGTTTTTGATGTGTTCTTGAATTTTGTTTGCAAGCTTTTTATTGAGACTTTGCATCTATGTTCATAAGGGAGATTGATCTGTAATTCTCTTTCTTTGTTGAGTCTTTATGTGGTTTGGGTATCGAGGTAACTGTGGCCTCATAAAATGAATTAGACAATGCTCCTTCTGTTTCTATTTTATAGAATAATTTGAGGACAATCAGAATTATCTCTTCTTTCAAAGTCTGGTAGAATTCTGTAGTAAAACCATGTGGCCCTGGACTTTTTTTTTTGGGGGGGGGGTTAATGACTGTTTCTATTTCACTTTGGGTTATAGGTCTGTTTAAATTGCGTATCTAATCTTGATTTAACTTTAGTAAATTGTATTTATTTAAATGTTTTCCATTTCTTTGGAGTATAGATTTTTAAAAGTATATCCTTTTGATTCTCTGGATTTCCTTGGTGTCTGTTATGTCCTCCTTTTCATCTCTAATTTTGTTAATTTGGATATTCTTTCTCTGTGTATTTTACTTAATTTTTATAAGGGTTTGTCAATCTTTTTTTTTAAAATATTTACTTATTTATTTATTTATTGTGTATACAATATTCTGTCTGTGTATATGCCTGAAGGCCAGAAGAGGGCGCCAGACCTCTTTACAGATGGTTGTGAGCCACCATGTGGTTGCTGGGAATTGAACTCAGGACCTTTGGAAGAGCAGGCAATGCTCTTAACCACTGAGCCATCTCTCCAGCCCCTGGGTTTGTCAATCTTAATGATTTTCTTAAAGAAAAAACTCCTTGTCTCATTGATTGTTTCTTCTTGGTTTTGTTAGTTAGTTTCTAATTTATTGTTTTCTGCCCCGAGTGTGATTATTTCTTGCTGTCTACTCCTTTTAGATGTGATTTCTTCTTTTTGTTCTTAAACTTTCAGGTGTGCTCTTAAATTACTAGTATGAGATCTCTCCATTTTTTTTAAAATTTGGCACTCAATGTTATAAAAGCCTTCATTGTATCCCATAAGTTTGAGTATGTTGTGTATTCATTTTCATGAATCCTAGAAAGTCTTTAATTTATTTCCTAATTTTGTCTTGAGTCATTTTTCTTTTTTTCCTGTTTTTGATGTAATTGTATCCAATCTTTATTTAGTTTACTTTGTTCTTCAAGGAGATTTATTTATGATTTACTACATGCATGGATGATTTATTGTATGCATGTGTCACTAGGAAAGTTTTCACCAAATTGTATTGTGCTTACATATGCCTAAATTAAACTATTCAGGGCGAGACTCAGAAAGTTTAAACCAACACTGGCTACTTAGTCATTGTGTTAGTTGGGGTTTCTATTGCTGTGAAGAGACATCATGACCATAGCAGCTCTTATAAAGTAAAACATATGATATTTGTATAGGTATATGTATATTTCAGAGGTTTAGTCCATTTTCGTTAATGCAGGAAGCAAGGCAGCATGCACACAGATGTGATCCTGGAAAAGGAGCTGACAGTTCTTGCATCTTGGCCATCAGGCAACAGGAAGTGGATCCTCTCACTGTGTATGGGCTTGAGATGGTATAAGACCTCAAAGCCCCCCTCAGTAGTGACACACTTCCTCCAACAAGACCACATCTACTTTAGCAAGGCCCCTAAGACATGAAAGCAAGCATCTGGCCCATGAACTCCTTTTTCTGTCTCACAGAGGAAAGGCCTCGTGTTTCTTTTTCATTCACTTCTTCTAAATCTATTAACAGAGTCCCTGCATTCTATGTTATTGACACTACCATTAAGGGAGTGGTGGGGTGGGGGACAGCAAATATAGTTCCTGGGCCTAGGAGAAGAACAACAGCGGCTAAACATGCATGTGCTATTATAGCAGTAACAGGGACTCCGCACTCCAAGAAGAGCCTGAGTAAAGACAAACACCTTAGTCTGGGGTTAAAAGAGACAGGCAAAGAGCTTTTCATTGAGGAAACAATATTAGGTGCAATACGTTGACTTAGGGATGCACTACAGTGGTATGTTTAGAAACTTCAGGCCTGGTTCCACCTTGAGCTACCATATTTCTTTGGGCAACTCACTTCAATTCTTGGTCTCTTTGCTCAGACATCAAACAGGAAAGTTCGTGGTAACTGAATTAGAAAGTCCTGAGCACAAAGGTGAGAAACAAGTGAACCTCCAGTTGTTGGCTGTTGTTGTTTTTTTATAACATTATTTCCCTCAAACTTTGTACTAGGGTGTGCAACAGTGAATTGATCTATTTTTTTTATTTAGCAGTTAGTTGTTCATTTTCCATGAGTTCGTAAATTTTCTGTTGTTTCTGTTTTGATCTCCAGTTTCAATCTGTCATGGTCTGAAATTATCTCTTCCATCTCTTGTATTCTATTGGTAAGACTTATCTCTGAGGTTCCTGTTCAAGCTCAATAAATTTTTAATTTCTAGATTTCCATCAGATTGCCTTTTCTTTTCTTTTTGTTTCTTTCCTTTCTTTCTCCTGAGACAGGGTTTTTCTATGTATCCCTGGCAGCCCTGGAATTTGCTTTGTAGATTAGGCTGGCCTTGAACTCACTGCTTCTTGAGTGCTGGAATTAAAGGTGAGTACCACCTTGCCTGGAGCAATTCATGTTTCCATTCTTTTTTCTTTTCTTTTTTTCTTAAGTTTTGAGACAGGGTTTCTCAGTATCTTTGGAGTCTATCCTTGATCTAGCTCTGTAGACCAGACTGGCCTTGAACTCACAGAGATCCACCTGCCTCTGACTCCTGAGTGCTAGGATGAAAGGCATGTGCCACCACCACCAGGCTTCAGTTTGGGTTTTCTTTATTGATTCTATTTTCACTTTTATATCTTGAACTGTTTCATTCATTTCTTTCCTCTATGTTTTCATAGATTTAAGTGATTTATTTATTTCCTCTATCATATTCATAAAGGCTATCTTAAACTCCTTGTCTTGTGCTTCAGATATGTTGTAATTCTCAGGGTTCTCTTGGAGATGTATTTTTCTGGATGTTAATAATTGTGTTGTTATGCTGGTGTTCAAACATCTGCATTTGGGAAGATTGTAGTTCTAGGTGCTGATATTTGGTCTTGTCTTTGTTGGGTGGGTGTTTTATTCCTTGGTTTCTATTGTCCTCTCTCATTCTTAGGAGAGTGTGGTGGCTATGTGTTGCATGGTAGGGAATTCTTCTGGGATCCTAATAGGTGTGACTATTTGGAGTTCCAGGAAAATGTGTTTCTAGGTATTGGGAACTGACACAAGAATGAGGATGGGCTAGGGGCTGGGACTTAGGTCAACAGGAGGGAGAAATGCAGGAGATGCCACCAAGGTCTGATTAGTTCCTTGGCAATAGGAGAAGTGGTCACAGTAGATGATCTGCTATAGAGCTGGGGGTGAGACTGGGGATTGGACTTGGAGAAAAGGAGGAAGATGTAAAGATCTGCAGTTAGCCTACCTGTTTCCCTGCCTGAAGTGCCCCATGAATTCTCAGGGAATGCCTGCTGGAGTTGGGGGGGGATGGGATAATTCGATGCCTCTGGGCAGGAAGGTTGGAGGGGGATATCTGTGTGATTCACTGGAGATGGGAGCAGGGTGGAATGGGAGCATGCAGCTGGGCACCAAAGAGTAGGATGAGACTGGGGTAGTGGATTTGGAGGAGCAAAGGGAGAAGTGAAGAGCTGCAGTTAGCTTAACTGCTTCTCTGGCTGGAGTCTCGTTTTTGTTTTCATTCCCATTGTTGTGGATATGTAATAATTCCCTCTCTCTCTCTCTCTCTCTCTCTCTCTCTCTCTCTCTCTCTCTCTGTGTGTGTGTGTGTGTGTGTGTGTGTGTGTGTATGTGTGTGTGTTTAAAGCTTAGTTGTCTGAATTTTGTTATTTTGGTTTTATATTTTTGTATGACTTTGAAATAGTGATACAACAAAAATGTTATGTCAGTTATCAAAGTCTTTCACTATTCCTAATACTGCTTATGTATTCATTATTCCTAATGTCCTGTCCATCTATTTTATATCAAAAGACGGGTACCCTTAGAGATTGCTAAAATTTTTATCGTTTTAGATAATTACCATATTTAAGTGATTATTCTCTTGTAGGAAATTAAATGTTACTTACAAAGCTTTCTTGTTTTTTTTTCCTTTTATATGTGGCATTCAAATAACTTATTATATGCATGGTCTTCAAAAAATAAATCTGTAAAAGCACACAAAAAAGCAGTAAAGACTTTTTCAGACAAATAAAAACAGAAAGAAACTCATCACCAGCCTCCTCCTACAAGAAATGTTAACAGAATTTGGGCAGAAGGAAAATATGGTAATTCTGTGTGGAGACCCAAAAATGTGAGCCTATTCCACATTATCTGAAGGTCAGAGAGTTTGAGCTTATTTTTACTCTTTCAAAGTTGTTGACAATAGGTGTGGCTACAAAACAAGATATCCTGACCTAGGGTGTGGTTCCTTGGTGTTTTGGACATTAAGATGGCCCACATATGTAGATACACTCTACCTTGACCAGAGGTCAGAGAATTCCAGCGTACTTCTGCTCTTTCTTCTGAAATAGGAGGTTTGACTTAGCGAGTAAAGGGTCTAGGGTCCATTCACTGCCCCAGACAGCAAATGTTTTTCTCAAGAATTAATGGCAAAAGTATATGAAAAATAAACATGAATTCAGCATTTAATATTCATTGAGTTGCCCTCCCAGCGCTATCCTATGTCTCTGTGTTTCTTTCTTATCTCTGTTCCTCCTACCTAACATTTCTAATCCTCATGCTCCTACCCAGGACTGTACAAACCCACCATGGTAAGGATTGTGGCAGAAATCACTCCATAAAGGTGGCTCACAACAGTTCAGAAATTGGGATCTGTATGAAGAAAGAAACATATAAGATACAGAACAAATTAAGCCAAAATACATTTTCCTACTTTCCTTACTCCTAGTTAATCTAAAACAACCATTTCAAACAGCACAGTGACTATGTTTTGGCTACTTATAGCATATGAATAAGTGAAGTGAATGCCACCAATGGACGGAAGCAAGGGGATGAGGAGGTGCGTGAAATTACCTGGCGCGAGTGAGAAGGAGACACGGAACACCAACAAACCCGTTTAGGCGTTTATTAGAGGGGTGCGTACAGGCCTGGGAATCGGTATGCAGAGAGCATGAGAGATGGCGCGTTCAGCTTTTAAAAGCTGCCTAGCACATGTGCACAGGGGGTTGGCGTGACTACATCACACTGATGACGCAGATGATGGGCGACTCATACATGTGTGCAAGGGTTTAGCTGAGTCATATGTGGATGGAACCACACATGTGCACATGTGGGTCACATGGGGCTCTTTGTAACTGAGGGCCTGACTGTACATGTCTGCCTTTAGATCGCAGAAGTGCAGTCTTATCTGTGGCTGAATAATTACATCCCACCCTTTTGTTTATTATAACAATGGGGGGGGGTTGGGGAGTCTTAATGGATGGGAATGGAGTGTCGTAAGGTCTCTTGTGGCTGCTTCATGCTGACTTTGTGGGCGTTGAGGAGTTGAGATGCTTGACTATGTCCTGGGGTGGCTGATTACTGTTGTATTTTCTAGACTCTGAGGAACTGGCTGGCTGGCAGCTTGGACCACGCAAGTTGCTGGAAAAGCAGAAAATTATGCCTGGAAAAAAATTTAGATCCCGGTGATTAAGAGAAGAGAGTCCCAAGATGGAAGATGGGGGGGGGGTTCTTTTTGGGTGGGGTGGAGGAGGGAATTTTCCAGGGGTTCCTGAGACCAGGAATGATAAGGGAAGAATTAAATGATACTTATTCTGGGTGAGTCTGGTCTGTTTAGGTAGGTTCAATTGACTCCCTGGAGCTTATTTTAAAAATGTTTTAGAAGAAATAAATTTTAGACATATTAAAAGTCTAAAAGTCTAAAGGGTGGAAAATGGTGAAGAAGGAGGAAATTATTCAAAAGCATAATTATTAGATCCTTTAATGTTTTACCTGAAGTAAATCCTAAGGCACTGGTTTTCCTTTTGCATCATGGTATTACGTTATTGTTTTTTTTTTTTTTTTTTTTTTTTTTACTATCTGGGCTTTTGACAGTATTTGTACCTCCAGCTCTATGTTTAATGTAGTCCCTGTAATAACAGCTGAGGGGTTAACTGGAAATTTAAGCATGATATTGAAGATGTGGAGAAGTTGGTAAAGCAGATAGGAGAAAGAGGAAGAGGTAGAGTATATTCAGTTTTGGCACAGGAGAGTTGAGTAAGGATGAGGCTTTTATTTTTCTGGAACTGGAGAGAGAGTGGCTGATCTTGGTGTCCTCTGGAACTTAAGGGAACAGGCTCCAGTTTGAGTTACCGTACACGAGGGAGTATCTTGAGCTGGAAGAGTAAAAGGTTTAAGATGCAACAGGTGAATCCAATGAGGAAGTCCCTCGAGCTTGGCATCTGTGGGAGTTACAAGAATCACTTTAAAGGGGCTCTGCCATTTAGGTGAAAGGGGTGAGGGGTGTTGGTCTGGGAGAGAGAATAGTACCTGATCCCCTATTTTAATTGGCGGTGGGCATGAATTAACACATGGTTGAGGTGATGAGTAGTTAGTAAAATCCCATAATAGGGAGCATAGATGTGATAACAGTGGAGTAAGCAGGAGATCAGGAAGGGGAGAGGTTTTAGGTGAGAGGCCGGGAGTTAAAACTGGCCAACCATACATGAGTTCAAAGGGCGAGATGAAAAGGGGGCCTTTGGGGAGAGCCCTAAGCCTTAGTAGGGCCAGAGGCAAAAGTTTTACCCAGTCGAGGTGAAGCTCCTGTAATATTTTAACAAGAACAATTTTTAAAGAACGGTTAGTTCATTCTACCCTCCCTGAAGACTGAAGGTGGTATGGGATATGAAAATGCCAAGAGATGTTAAGAGCCTTGGACAAATTTTGGGAAATCTGGGAAGTGAACTCTGGGCCATTATTTGAGGTTCCAGACTAGGGGATGATTTCTCGGAGAAGATGGGAAACTGTCTGGGCCCTCTTATTAGTGATGAGTAGTGCTTCAATCCACCCAGACATTCTGACCATTGGCATATGAGTAAAATCCAGCTGCCAGTCAGTTCCTGGAAGGGAGCCCTGGCCTGGTGGATGGGAAAAGGGAAGCTACAGTATTTGGTCTTGGGATCTGACTTTTGACAGATTTGACAAGAGGCAGTGATAGCTTTTAAGAACTCTAAGTCCTCACGGGTGGGTTGGAGGTGAGCCTTGACAAAATAAAACAGAGCTTTGCTATTAGGATGAAGGAGCTGATGTAGGTAGGACAGAATTTACTGGGTGTCAGGGGGTGTCTGTGAGAATGTGGGCTGTACTGTATGAACCCCCTGAGGTGATTGAGGTAGGTTTGGGCTTTGGAATGCTGCTGTTCTAGGTGCTCGGTCAGCCCGGTTATTTCCCTTGGAAATAATGGAACTGTCAGTCTGATGAGACCGACATTGAATAATTCCTATAGCTTTGGGGAGATGGGAGGCTTTTAACAGGTCCATAATGTAAACTGAGTTAGTTATGGATCCTCCTTTTGTTATAAGAAGCCCATGTTCCTTCCAGATAGCTGCGTGGGACAGGAGGATATGAAAGGCATATATGGAGTCTGTGTAAACATTTAAAGATTGTCCCTTTGCTAACTGGAAGGCACTGGTAAGAGCTATCAACTCAGCCTGCTGATTAGTGGTATGGGCAGGGAGTGTCTGTGCCTCCACTACCCCAGTATCCAAGACTATGGCATACCCTCATCTATGGGTCCCATCACACAAAAAGAAGCTACCATCTGTGTACTAGGTATAAGTGGCCTGGGACAGTTTGCCCTCCTGTATATGTGAAGGGTGGGGCAGTAGATCCTCTAAGATCTCTATGCAGGAGTGAGATGAGGAGTAATTAATGTTGAGGTAGGCGATTTGAGATAATAAGGGATGGGCAGCATTGGAAAGTGAGTGTGGCATCTTCTACTAGTGCCACCTGGAAGGAAAGAACTTGTGAAGGGGGTAAGGTTTGTAAGCCTTTGTAAGTTAAGAGATGGGACAGATTGTGGTGGGAGAAGACAGTGGTGGGTGACCCAAAGGTTGGTTTCTCTGACTCATGAATAAGAAGCTCAAAGGCTGATAAAGCACATATGAAGGGTGCCCAGCTCTGAGTGATAAGGTCCATCTTCTTTGACAGGTATGCTACAGGTACAAAGGAAGGTCCCAGCTGATGTCCTAGGACTCAAAGGGCATATCCCTCCTTCTCTGTTACATAGAGTGATAAGAAACTAGTTAAATCTGGGAAATGAAGAGCTGGGGCCTGGATAAGGGCTTGCTGGAGTCTCTGGAAAAGTTTAGTAATGAGATGGAGAAGGGGCTCATACAGAGAGCCGAGAGCTGCCTTCTATGAGGGACAGGCAAGGAGAAAAAAAAGAGGGGATCCAGGAATGCAGGAAGCCAGGTATTCCTAGGAATGATAAAACCTCTTCTTTTATGGAAGGAACTGCAAGGGACTGAATTAGTTTCTTTCTGTCTAGGGAAATAGCCTTTTGTGTTGGGGTTATAGTTCATCCCAAATAAATGACCTGAGGGGTAGACAGTTGGGCCTTAGAAGGTGAGGTTCTATAGCCCCTTTGGACAGGAAATTTAAAAGAGTGGGGTATCAGTTTTGCTGATCTCCAATGATGGACTGCAAAGTAAAATGTCATCCCCATACTGTATGAGTTTAGATCTAGAGAGAGACAGTGAGAGCAGGTCAGAAGCTAAAGCCTGACCAAATAGGTGTGGGCTGTCCCTGAATCCCTGGGGAAGGACAGTCGAGGTGAGCTGTATGGAGAGGTGAGTGTCAGGATCAGTCCAGGTGAAGGCAAAGATGTTTTGAGATTGAGAGCTAAGGGGAATAGAGAAAAAGCATCCTTGAGGTCTAGAACTGAGGAGTGGGAGGTTCCTAGAGAAATTAGTGGGAAGAAGTGTGTAAGGATTAGGCACTACAGGATGAAGAGGGACCACTGTGGAGGTAATGATGCGGAGGTCTTGAGCCAGGCAATAGGTTCCATTAGGTTTTTTAACAGCAAATATAGAGATGTTAAAGGGAGAAGAGGTGGGGCAAAGTAGGTTTTTTCTTAAAAGGTTAGAAATGATAGGCTTAAGTCCCTTAAGGCTCTGGAGAGAGAGGGGGTACTGAGCTCGGATAATGTACTTAGTAGGATCTTGTAATTGGGTAATGATTGGGGAATGGTGTTTATCAATGGAGGGGTTTTGGGTGTCCAAGATTTGGGAGTCCACCTGGGAGGCTGGTAGAGGAAAAAACACATTAGGGTTGAAACGTTGAGAGGCTAGGAGAAGGAGGAGTGGAGGTACTGGCGAGTCTTGGGTAAATGAGAGGAGCAAATGAAATGGAAGCTCCTACTTTTGCTAAAAATATCTCTTCCCATAAGAGGTACTGGACAGGTTGGCATGACTAAAAATGAATGAGTGAGATAAATACCCTTAAAAACAGTTAAGTGGTGGGGTCTGCTGAGGTAGATAAGGCTGTCCCTATATCCCGACAATAAGGAAACTAGAAGGAGAGGTAGCCCCCAGAATTCCCTCAGTATCGAGTATGTGGCTCCTGTGTCCAAGAGAAAGAAGATGGACCGTCCTGATACTGTGATGTTTACCCATGGCTCCCTGTTACAGATGACGGTTGTGGTTGGGTCAAAGGAGTCCGGGCAGTCTCACTCGTGCATAGTAAGACCTAGAAAGTCAACTTGGGAATTTTTTGGGTTTGATGTCTCCATGCCACTACATGCACGAGGACAATCTACTGCCCAAGGTCTCATGGGACCAAGATGAGGATTAGGGCATGCTTGGACCCAGTGACCAATTCCTACCACATTTGAAACATGGGCTTGGTGGTTCTTGAGCCCTGGTGGAGCAAGGGAACTTTTATAATTTTTTTAAAAAATGCTGCAAGATCCCCGGCGGCAGTAGAAATGATGTAGGTCCCAAATGGTGGTAGCAGGCCATGTGGTGGCAGACAATGCGCCCTGGGAGCAGCCAGTCCTAGGCAGAGATGGCTGCCGGTCCCAGAGCGGTGGCCTGAGCAGTGGTGGCAGGCCATGTGGCAGCAGGCAGCAGGCCCCAGGCAGAGACAGCTGCTGGTCCCTGAACAATGGCTGAACAATGGCTGGTCTCAGGCAGGGAGACACGTGGTAGGCGGGCAAAAGACAGAAACATGGATAGACACGACTTGCAGAGTGAGGTTGAATATTTATTCAGGGGGTTATGAAGGGGGAAGGAAGAAGGGGGAGAGAGAGAAGGGGGAAGCAGAGAAGTGGGGAGAGAGGCAGAAGCGAAGCTGCCTCTCTGAGAGGAAGATGGAAAAGAGAGCGAGCTCAGGCTGGAAGCTGAAGATCAGCCTGCCTCAGGGGATGGGGAGGGAGTGGGCGTGGCTTGTCTCTTAAAGGGACCAAGGGCTAAAACCATAACATTCCCAGGTCTTCCTTATAATAAAAAGCAGGAGATTAGACACCACAGTTTGAAGGAATTGGGGTGGCGAAGTCTCAAAACTGCTTCCTGCTGATTTGTGGGCATCATCTTTGTGGGGTTGAGCCTGAGAAGGATGTGTGCTGGGAATCTGAGAAGGCTGTGTGCTGGCCACATCCTGGCATAGCTGGTCTCTTTGCTTCTGACCGGTGTCTGTGGCATGGAAATGTCTGGTATCTCTTATCCTGTTTAGGGTATTGGTAGAACAAAGAACAACGTTAAATTAAGGAAAAAAAATTTAGGACTAGGGAATTGAGGTGGTATCTGACATGTTTAAGATGGATTCTTTAATTCGGCTCCCTGGAACTCACAAAAACTCCTTGGGTTTGTGAAGACAGAAGTTTTAGACACATAATGACTGTAGTATATTTTTATATAATGAAAAATATTTTTTAAGACTATGAAAAGCAACATAAGAGAGAAATTTGATTTGAAATTCGTTTGCTGAGGTAACCTGGCAAAACCTCTCAGCTATCAAACTGTCAGAGATCTTTGAGAAGGATAAGATTTTACTTGAGTTACTGATTAAAAAAATAACAGAGAACTTACTTGGTTGGCACCCAGAGCTACTCTTTTGGGTCCTCCATGGTCGCTGAAGGTTGCACTTCACCTTTGCTGGTTAGTGCCAGGCCTGCCAGGCTCCAGAAGACCCTGTGGACTAAGAAATCTGTAGGAAGACAGTCCTAGCTTGACCTGAGCAGCTAGGCTGTCGAGTCCAGCAATTCCGTCCACATCTAGAGGTCTTTAGTTTAGATGAAAGGCAGTTTTTCCCAATGGTCAGTGCTCGGCAGTCGAAGCGAACTGTAGAAGGGCGTTGTTCTGTGTGCCCATTTGTCTTCTGTCTTCTTTGGAGGAAATAAGAGTCTGCTGCTAGGAGCCAACCTGTCTCTTTTTGTTATGAAAAGGTTTTTAATAATGAAATACTTAAATATCACATTCCCCAGATCTCTGAGCAGTTGAGGGCTGTTTATTATGTATAGCTGCAGTATAGAATATGTCTGGAAAGTTGGGTCTGAGCTTGACTGTACTGGCTCTTAACAGGTAAGATTTACACTTGTAAAATCAAGAAGGAAAAAAAACTGCTTGTAATATAAGATTAATGACAGAATTGACATGGTAGAGAACAGTTTAATATATTTTTAAGAGACTTAAAAGTACATACCAGTTTAAAATATGAGACTTATGATTTTGTAGTCTGAAATGAGATGTAATGAACAATTATTATATGTAGAAAGAGTGAACAGGAATTGGGCAACATGAATGCTTTTGATGAACCCTATCAAAGGCATGCCATTGCACAAAATACATGTAACAGAGTTAACAAGAGTATTTTAGTGAAAACCCGGGGAAAAAGGCAGGGTATACATAAGTAAACCTGGGAGATCTTGATCACCTGACCTGGCCCTCAGCCAAGATGGTGAAAAAGTCACCTGACCTCAGTCAAAATGGCGGCATCCACGTGTTGTATGAAAAAAGTCACAATTTTGAGCTGTAAGGATTTTAAGTATAATAAGAGGGACCTAAAGGCGTGATCTGCTCAGTTGCTGTAAGCCGCGGGGGGGGGGGGGGGGGGGGCGCAAAAGGCTGGAACCAAAAAAACTGCACCATGCCATGGCTGGAATTGAAAAGGCTGGCTGGAATTTAAAAGAGCCGGGGAGCCAGTTGCTAGCCAGAGCCAAAATCGTGAAAACCCATGAAACAGCAGGAACACCCAAGACCACATGGAAGAGCATCCTCTGTCCACAGGTGGGGTGCTATGGCCTAGCTGGATCTGGTCGGATGACCCAGAAACCAGGGAGGCTGGGGGGGGGCTCTGAGCGGCAATTACGATGAGAGAAGAGAAAAAGGAGAAGAAATGAAAAAAAAGATAAACTGAGGACCCTGGGTTGAATGCACTGTATGTGGAGTGTACAGTGCTAACACGCAGGCGGACTGACCCCCAGGATCAGTCCAAATATGATTCTGGTAAAGGAAAGCAACCCTAGCAGATCGGGGAGAGACTCACCAATTGAAGCAGCCAAGGTGGCAACAAAGTCACCTGACCCCAATCAAAATGGCGGCAGCCACATGTTGTATGGAGAAGTCACTCAGTTAAGATGGTGGTGAAGTCACTTGACCTCAGTTAAGATGGTGGTGAGGTCACTTGACCTCAGTCAAAATGGCAGCAGTCACATGCTACATGAAAAAGCTACTCAGTTAAAATGGAAGTGAAGTCACCTGACTTTAGTTAAGATGGTGGTAAGGTCACATGACCTTAGTCAAAATGACAGCAGTCACATGTTCTGTGAAAAAAAGCCATAATTTTTGACCTGTAGGGGTTTTAAGCTCAATAAGAGATAGAAAAGCCACAAATTTTGAGCTGCAGGTATTTTAAGCTTAATAATAAGAGAGACCTAGAAGCGTGATCCACCCTGTCGCTGAGTCGCCATACCGCTGGCCGTGGCAGGGAACAAAAGACTGGGATTGAAAAAACCGGACCATGCTATGGCTGGAATTGATAAAAGATGGGGGAAAGACATGGTTGGTTGCTATCCACAGCTGAAATTGTGAAAACCTGTGAAACGGCAACACCCAAGGCCTATAACGGGACGTCTCCCCATATAGGCAGGGTGTAAATCGGCACGAACACCCAGGACCCGTGATCCGGGCATCCCCTGACTCTAGGTGGGGTGTTATGGCCTGGCTGGATCCAGTTGGGGTGACTCAAAAGCCAGAGAGGCCAGAGGCTATTCCGAGCAGCCTTTTATGATGAGGGAAAGAAAGGAAAAGAAAAGAAATGGAAAAAAAGAGAAAGAAGGATCTGAGGGACCCTGGGCCCTCAGTCACGGGTGGATTGGCCCCAGCCATTCCAAACACAATTTAAGCTGCGGGAAGCAGCCATAGCAGAATGGGGAAAACTTACCAATGGAAGCTGGTGGCGAGAGTAGGAAAACACCTGGTTCAGGATCCCAATCTCTGGAGAGGAACTGGAGTGGGAGAGCCTATCTGAATCACGGCATCAATTTTATAATTTTTAAAAAAATGCTGCAAGATCCCAGGTGGCAGTAGGCAGCAGAAATGCTGTTGGTCCCAAACGGTAGTAGCAGACCATGTGGGGGCAGACAGTGGGCCCTGGGAGCAGCCAGTCCCAGGCAGAGATGGCTGCTGGTCTCAGAGCAGTGGTGGCAGGCCATGTGGCAGCAGGCAGCAGGCCTCAGGCAGAAATGGCTGCTGGTCCCTGAGCAATGGCTGGTTCCAGGCAGGGAGACACATGGCGGGCAGGCAGAAGACAGAAACATGGATAGACACGACTTGCAGAGTGAGGTTGAATATTTATTCAGGGGGTTATACAGGGGGAAGGGGGCAGAGAGAGAGAGAGAAGAGGAGAAAGAGACAGAGAAGGGGGGAAGTGAAGAAATGGGGAGAGAGGCAGAAGCAAAACTGCCTCTCCTAGAGGAAGATGGAAAAGAGAGCGAGCTCAGGCTGGAAGCTGAGGATCAGCCTGCCTCAGGGGATGGGGAGGGAGTGGGCGTGGCTTGTCTCTTAAAGGGACCAGGGGCCAAAACCATAATAGGAGCAGCACTGACAACACGGATTGGGCGGTCTGTCACCTCGGCTGGTTGGGATGCCATGGCTACCACGTGACAATGATTGTGGGCTTTGTCATTTCTTGCATGGTACACTTTAAAAGCCAACTCTAAGAGTTTTGCCTGCAGGGTCAAGGGGCCTTTCTCTAAATGTTTAAGTTTAGCCCTAATGTCAGAGTACCACTGATTAAAAAAAATGAATTATGAGTAACTCTCTGTCTTCCATGGTTTCTGGATCTAAGATCTGGATCTAAGATCTGCTGTAACAGAGCTTTTGTGAGGCATTCCAAAAATGTGGAAGGATTTTTCTTTGTATCTTGAATGATCTCTGAGAGCTTAGTATTGTTTACTAGCTTGAGGGCAGGTTTATGAAGGCAAGTCAAAAACCAGTCCCTAGCTAAAATCCCACCCAGAGTATTATAATCCCAGTGTGGGTCTTCCTCTGGGACCGTCTCTGCTCTGGGAGGGTGGGAGGCAAGAGTTTGGTGAATCTCATGTGCATGTAGTCTGGCCTGCTCCCAAACTCACCTGCACTCTCAGGAAGTAGGTTATTAGATAAGATCATTTAGATGTCATGAAAGGTAAGATTATAAGACTGGGTAAGATATTGGAATTGTTTTATGAAAGTGATAGAATTAGATGTATAGGACCCCAGTTTTTGTTTTATACGGGAGAGTTCTGAGAGTGAGAAAGGAACATGTACCCTAATCAATCCATCTACATTGGGCACCTCTCACAACAGGAGAACTGCAGCTGGCTTGGCTTGGTTAGGGTTAGCTTCCATAGCAGCACGTGAGTGTGTGAGAGGAGGGTAATGGTGGGTGACAGAGCAGGGCGGCTGCTTTGGCCAGGCACTGGAGAAAAAGAATGATTCAGCGGGGCTACTGGAGCAGGTAGTGGTGGGGGAGAGAGAGCTGAAGAACAAGCAAATGGAGGTGGCAATGTAGAGGGAGGTAAAGGAGCAGAAGCCTGTTGAGGTTGGGAAGATACGGATTCCTTGGTGTGGTCGGGAGCAGTGGGTAAAGGAACCTGTGTAGAAACAGGAGAAGGAGCTAAAGGGACAAGGGTAGAAGTTGGGGCTTCAGGAGCTAAAGAGACAGGGGTAGAAGCTGGGGCTGAAGGGACAGGAGTAGGAACTGGGGTTGAAGGAGCAATAGCAGGGGCTGAAGCGACAGGAGTAGAAACTGAGGAGATGGGGGTAGCTGCCCACTGAGGTTAAAAAGGCAGAGGTTCATTAGCTGGGTCCAGAGCAGAAGTAGAGGGTTCTTCTGATACAGATGGCATAGCCAGGAACATGTGAGCAGGTGTACAACTTGCAAGGACAGAGGGCTTAGGCTTAGAGCCTAAATAGTGAAAGACTTGGATGTAAGGAAACTTCTTCCCTTTGCCTGTAGGCTGACAGTAGTTAGAAAACTCCCTTAAAATATAGGGATCAAAGGTGCTGTTAGGCGGCCACTTTAAATTTCTATCTAAATTGTAATGAGGCCATTTTTTTTAAACAAAGGTGGACAAGTGTGGGAATCTGTAGGTAGGGCATTAAGACCTGGGGTTTCAGGGCCTCTAAAAGGCATCCCAGAGGGGAGGCTGGATTGATGGGTTTGGATGGCTTGCTTCCCATAGTTGAGACCGTGAAAACTCACGAAATGGAGACACCACAAGGCCCACAGTGAGATGTCTCTTGACTATGGGTGGGGTGTGAATCAGCGTGTCACAAGACCTGTGGGAGGGCATCCCCTTGCCATGGGTGGGACGGTTAGGCCTGTCTAGATCCGGTCGGGGCGACTTGGAACCCTGCAAGCCCAGAGGCTGCTCCGATTGGCCTCAACGGCAAGAAAAGAAAAATGGAAAAAAAAGAGAAAGGAGGATCTTAGGGACCCTGGGCCCTAAGTCACGGGTGGATCCATCCTGGGCCATTTGAAACACAATCTCAACTGAGGGAAGCAATCCACAGATGAACGCCAGCAAAGGGAGCAACCGTAGCCTTGAAGACCATGGTTGGGGGCAGTCCCCCCATTTCTAGGAACACCAGAGGGTTGCTGGAGCTCAATGGGCAATTCCTCAGGTTTGAAGAAGGCATTAAGCTGGCCAGAATGGGGAAACTCACCAATTCGGAGAAATCGTGCTCAGGCATATGGAACACGTGGTTGTTTTGGAGAAAATCCCCAGTTCCGGATCCCGATACCATGAGAGGAACCTGGGGCGGGAGAGCCTCTCGACTCTTCGGTACCAATAAAAGTAGCTTGCATTTGGCTCATCCGGTAAAGGGTGCCTTCTGACAAGTCTAACCTGCATTTATTCATTCCCTGGGATCTATACAGTGAAAGGAGAAAATACTTTACTAAGTTGTTCCCTGACTACCATATCATGTCACACACACACACAACACACACACACACACACACACACACACAAGTGCACACGCACATGTAAACACACAATAAATACATAAATAAGATTAAAAATATTTTATTAATTCTTAACAAATTTCATACAATGTATTTTGATCATATTCACCCAACTCCTATCCTTAATGTTTCCCATCTCCACCCCATCTCTTAACTTTCCTAAATAAATGAAATAAAAATTTGACAAAAGTTTTATTAATTTTTTGAGAATTTCATACACTGTATTTTAATCATACTCATCCCAAACTTTTCCCGTTCTTCCATATCTACCACTATCTCCCTGGTTCCGCAACTTTGTGCCCTCTTTTTGTTTTTGATAACCTACTAAGTCCAGTTTGGTGACCCATATATTCCTGGGTGTAGGAGTCATCCTCTAGAGAATTGTTGAGCTACCAGTGGTCATACTTTTAAAGAAAACTGACTCTTTCCCTCAGAAGCTCCTCAGTTAGGGCTAGGAATGGTAATAAAAAGCTTTACCCCTTATCAAGCACACATCTCTTTGCAACGGATAGAGATTACTATAGAAAACCATAGCCAATTAAAATGCAGAGTTGTGGAGCCCAGTCCCAATGGGTATATCTAAAAAAAAAAAGGAAATTAAGAAGAAAAATTACCTGCATTTCAGTATAGTTTGGAAGTGGACTTATGTAATTTTAATATGTATACTTGTAAATCTCAGGGCACTCACTAATAAGTTAAAAATACATTAAATCCTATACCAAAAGAGGAAATAAAAAAGAGACATATGAACTGCTCCATTGAAGCAGAAAATGAAACAATATATGCAGTGAGGGAGAAAAGGTTATGAGTGGCTAACAACACATGTAAAAACTCTCCCTATCAGTAGTCACCCAAGAAGTCCGTCCTGCTAAGATTCACAACAGCATATTAATATGCAGCAGTAGGAAGGAATTTAAAATAGGATCTGACAGTACTGCTGAGGATGCACAATGCCTGGATCTCACATTGCTGGGAGAATGCAAAGTGCCTCAGCCACCTTAAAATTTGCAGTTTGTTTACCATGTATTTACCAGAAATCCCATGCTGTAAGTATTTATCCAAGAGAAATAAAACATGTCTGTATAAATGATTATAAAAAAATAGTGCATACACAGGTTAGTATTTGTCCATGGTTAAATCGAGATGCTACCATTGGGAGGTACTGGGTAAATTGTCCACACATCTGTGGCCGCATAGAGTTTGGCTGATTATTTGTGTACTGGGTAAAGAGTATGTGGGCTCTTTCTGTATTGCTTTTTACAACTGCATGTGAATTTACAATAATCTAGAATTAAGACGTTTCATTAAAAATTTAAGAAAATGTACAACCTGAAAAATTCAAGTAAGGATTAAGAGGCTGCATGAGGAATGTGTCCACTGAGTCAAGAAGGTACAGATATCCTGAGTACAGGCATCAGTAAGTGCAGCTAGACATGATTTATGGCAACAGAGGAGAATGAGATTAAATGTCAATCAAGAGGTAATGTTTTCTTTGGATCTAAGGATAACTTATATATGTTCTGAAGGGAATTCTATATATTTCTATATAATATATCATATAAACATATCTAGCATATATTATATTATGTATTTATATAACATAAACTACATGTTATTTTATATATATAAACTTTTCAGCATATTTGCCTTCAAAGTAATGTTTGACATACATCCTTCCCCCTGCTTTCACTACCTTTTGTTTTCTGTTTCCAGGATGATCGTTTAAAGCAAATGGTTATAAAACAAACTCTTGACTGTCCCATGACAGTTTGGGTCAGTTTGTTGTCGTAGCGGGAATTAGTCAGTGAGTATTTAAGGACTAAGGAAAGTGGAATATAAATTGTCTTTACTGCTGAAAGCCCAAGGGTAACACAAGGAAGGAACCAGTGATATAACTGCACCGAAAGTAATTTTCTGTAGTATTAGGAGCGGCGGGGCTGCGTCCCCAGCACCCCGGCCGCCTGCTAGCTTATGCCCCGAAATAACAACACACAAACTGTATTCTTTTAAACACTGCTTGGCCCATTATATCTAGCCTCTTCTCGGCTAACTCTTGCACCTGGACTAGCCCATTTCCAATCATGTGTGTAGCACCCCAAGGTGTGCTTACCAGGAAGATTCTAGCCTATGTCCATCCTGGGTTGGAGCTGAATGGCGTCTGCCCGGGAGAGGGGAGCATGGCGTCTCTGAGCTCACTTCCTCTTCCTCCCAGCATTCTGTTCTGTTTACTCCTCCCACCTATGTTTTAACCTAACAGGGTCAAGCAGTTTCTTTATTGCTTAACCAATGAAATCAACAGATTGATATATGACACTCCCACATCAATTTTCTATTTCCAAATTTTAGACTACAGAGATTCTAGCAGATTCAATTCTTTTGATGAAAGATGCTTAATGACAAGAGTAAGATCTTTTGTAATATTTCTAGTAAAGTTACTGCTGACCTTGCATAAAATCCTTCCATAAACCTATTTATCTTTCAGTTTACAGGAAGCCATAGGACTGAATAACATGAGATACAGGTAAAGGAGGAGCCCTTCTTCCTTATGGTAGGAGCTGGACCCAAGCACTTCTGCTACATATTGTTTGGTTGAATGTTTCCTTACAGGTTACCCATCCCACTGATGTTCAGCAATGCTCCAGTAAGGATCCTTGTTCCTAGCTTTGGCTGCATATTGGAATCTCGTCCTCGAAAGGTCTGGCATTTGGAAGAACCACTCAGATAATTCAAATCTGCAGCCAGGCTGAGAACCACTGTGTTATAGAATACTGGCCAGATGTAATTTATGAAATCCTCATGCTGCCTTTCTCTTCTGAAATTCATATTGACCATCTTTGCTAACCTTGTTTAAATTTCGTATTAGATTTTTTAAATTGCATTTACATATTTACTTAGTGTGTGTGATGTGGTGTGTGTGAATGTTCCACAGTACATGTATGGTAGTCAAAAGGCAACTTGTGGGAATCAGTTCTCTGGGGGTCCTTCTGCTATGTGGGTCCTGGGGATGAAATTCAGGTTGCCAAGCTTAGCTGCATGCTTTCTTTTTTTTTTTTTTGAAGTCAAAATACCTTTATGTTGCTTTAACTTAGCAACCCCGAGAATCAAATGTCTCTCTGCCGTAAAAAAATTTAAAGAAAACATAATAATATACATAGTTTAGACTCTCTATGCATATTTTATTTTTTTCCCCATTTTTTATTGAGAAAAGGAGAAAAAAAAACAAGTTTCCACCTCCTCCCAGCCTCCCATTTCCCTCCCCCTCCTCCCACCCTTCTCCCCCTCCCCCCACTCCTCTCCCTCTCCCTCTCCAGTCCAAAGAGCAGTCATGGTTCCCTGCCCTGTGGTAAGTCCTAGGTCCTCCCCTCTCTGTCCATTTCTAGGAAGGTGAACATCCAAACTGGCTAGGCTCCCACAAAGCCAGCACATTACGTAGGTTCAAAACCCCATGCCATTGTCCTTGGCTTCTCATCAGCCCTCATTGTTCGCCATGCTCCGAGAGTCCAGTTTTATCCCATGCTTTTTCAGTCACAGTCCAGCTGGCCTTGGTGAGCTCCCAATAGATCAACTCCACTGTCTCAGTCGGTGGGTGCACCCCTCGTGGTCCCGACTTCTTTGCTCATGTTCTCCCTCCTTCTGCTCCTCATTGGGACCTTGGGAGCTCAGTCCAGTGCTCCAGTGTGGGTCTCTGTCTCTATCTCCATCCATCACCAGATGAAGGTTCTATGATTATATGCAAGATATTCGTCAGTATTAGCTGCATGCTTTCTTATCTGTTCAGTCATCTTATTGCCCTATCCAGTAACTTTAATACTTGCTAGATGAGTTCAAGTTTTCCATTCCAGAGTGGTAGTTTTCCCTGATGTTTTAGAAGGTCTTAAAACAGAGTAGTGCTACATGGAGGAAGTTTTATTCAGAGTGACATTGCATATTCACACAATGATCCAAGGCCCTGTTATCACCGAAGATTTTTTTGACTGGCCAATAATTCATTTTAAGGACTTATAGTTAACAAGGTTCTGTAAGAGAGCAGGGACAAGGACATTATTCATTGGCTAAATGGCTAAAATTGACTGTACAAAAGTGTTTCTCAAAGACAGTTAATTTTCATTCTATATTTCTGGTTACATTAATGCTGTTTAATTAAGATGTATATGATGTACTTGTAGGTAATCCTTGCCACTTGGGAGATAGAGGCAAGTTATCAGGAGTTCAATGCCAGTCTGGGCTATAAAACAAACAAAACAAAAAACTAAAAAAGAAGAAAGAAAATCTTTCTCACAAAGCTATTTACAGGCAAATATATGATTAATGAAGTTTTATAATCATCCCCATAATATGGAATTTTCTGTCCAGAAGTTCCTAGGGCTCTAGGGATTAGGATTCAAGTCATTCAAGGCGATAGCCTTATTATATTCTGGTCTTCAAGATTAACTCTTATAGGCTGTAAAACATAGTAACATATCTACAAAATCAACACACATTTAAGTTACTGTTCATTTTTCTAGACTTAGCTAATAGTTGCTCAATTGTTACTAACAATATGACATGGAACAGTTATGAAATGGAACAATTAATGTCTAATTTTAGTATCTCTTCCCCCTCCTCTCAACTTAGTAGAACTGGAAAGCCAGATCTTACCAAATTATTTTGCCTTCAAGGAATGAATGAGAAAAGATGTTGAATTTACTCTTTAATGACCGAATACAGTGAGAGACAAGACAGAGGTATTTAAGAAGGTCAAGCCTCATAGAGAGACTCTCTGGTTAGTGAGAGTGTGCCTCTGGACTATGGCCTGAGAGTGCCTAGTGCTGGCCTTCTGTGGGGAAGGATTCTTAGGGTTACCTTTCTGAGTCTTTACAGCCCAGATTTTTGTCCTTAGTGTTGTAAATATTGGTTAGATTCTCTTTGAACACTCAAGGATATTCCCTTGGGGACAGTCCTACTTTTCTTAAACTCATAAAAGATATTTGTTAACTAGAACAATAACCTATTAGTTGATTGTATGAATTGTCACTTTTCAATTGAAGAATGCTTTTATCCTCTGTCCAGTATTATTCTTTGAACATAAGTGTCTGAGATATTAACCAGCATATGTTTTAGTTCATGTGAAGTAAACGTAAAGCAAAAATATCACAATGGAGTGTAGTAATAAGAGTGGCGGGGTTGCATCCCCAGCACCCCGGCAGCCTGGCTAGCTTATGCTCCGAAATAACAACACACAAACTGTATTCATTTAAACACTGCTTGGCCCTTTAGCTCTAGCCCTTACAGGCTAATTCTCACATTCTGATCAACCCATCTCTTAATAATCTGTGAGCACCGGTCTTACGGGGAAAGGTTCAGCATGTCTAACCTGGCGGCTTGCGTCTGCCCGAGAGAGCAGAGCATGGCATCTCTCTGAGGCGTCTGCTCCCGAGAGGAGAGCTGTGGAGTCTGAGCTCACTTCCTCTTCCTCCCAGCGTTCTGTTCTGTTTACTCCTCCCACCTATCTCTAACCAATGAGAGCCAAGCAGTTTCTTTTTATTTAACCAATGACCTTCCTCCATCAATGGAGTGTCAGTAGGGATATTCGAAATAGCAGCAGAAACCGATTTTCAGTGGAAAGAAGGAAGGAGGGAGGGCAGGCAGGCAGGCAGGCAGCTATGGTGATGTCAATGAAGACAAGGGAAACCATGAGTGAACAAAAGAGAATATCACGTAGCTCACAGACTGTCTAGGAGAACCCAGCTGAAGTGGGCAGGGACAAAAGGAAACCATTAAAAGGAAATCTCTAGTAAGCTCACACTTTTGAGCTTTCTGGTAAAGGGCATCGTGGCTATTTCTGAATTTGGCCTGGATACTGGCATTTGCAGTGGTTCTTTATACTGTTCAACTTGTGTGCGCGTGCATGTGCATGTGTGTGTGCATGCATGCGTGCCACTAACTCCAAAATCAAAATCCCTTGTGGAAATGGCCCATGAGACCTGTTCATGCTGTAGTTAACAGCATTGCTATGACAGAAACATTTTCAGTTTGTAGGCTGATAGTTTGTGTTTTCCAAAATCCAGAATATGGGAAGTGACTGACATACACCAGAAGGAATTTAAGTACTATGCAACCAGAATAATAACACAAATCCATTGTGAATTAATTAAGGGAGTATTTGTGTTAAAGCTCTGGAAACACTGGTGGTGCACCTGTTTGTCTCTTTCCCGTGCTAGATTCGTTAATTTTAATCTGTCAGGTCCCTGGTTTTTGATGCTCTCAACCATTCTTGTTTTAGATGTGACATGGATTTCACTTTGAACTAAACTATCTTTATTGGGTGTTAACTCAGTTGGTCTCAGTTTCAGAGTATTTGCTCTTAGGTCAAGCACTTAACCAAACTCCATTAGGATCAGCCACTACAGCACCTCATGGGCACAGGGTGGCAAATGACATCCAGAGTAGTATGCTTTGTCCACGAGTAGGAGGAGAGGCCCTTCGATAGTCACCAGTGCCATGCATCTTTTTAGGTAGGTAAGGCAAAAGAGGACTCTTAACATTTTATGCAGAAGAGGAAATGGTTTGCCCTAGGGCACAGTTGTATATCTCTCCTATCACCCAGACTCTTTGTGGGCCATTAAGAGCATATTATGCAAGTTCTGTTACTGTTCGCTTATTATTCCCCCTAGCAGATGATCCTCTTTTCACAGCCACGAATTTATAATTTTGCCTAGTTGAGCTTAGAATCTTCGTATGACCTTAAAGCCGATTTTGCCAATATACCTAAAGAAAAGTAAGCACGGGGTCTAGATTCATGTGAACAAACTCACGTAAATATTGAAACCAAAGTGCTCATTTGGTGATTTTCCATGGGAGCATACCTAGGAAGCGTGTCAGAATATAATCTCACTGGCTAGTGTATTGGGGGATATTCGATGACACTGTGAACCCCGAGTTTGCACTGGCATTTATTTAATAAAACTCAGCTGAATCAGGAGGCTGAGTAGCATCTAGTTAACAAAAAGCAATCATAGAACATAAGAGAGCGTCTCAAAGAGATAGAAAGGTGCACCAGAAGGAGTGGGAAGTGATTTGGAGTGGCGTGGGTTTTGTTTGTTTGTTTGGTGGAGGGGAAGAACACTTATTTTTTGGGAGATGCCAACAAGGAGAGAGGGTTAGCTAGTTGCTATTCAACCTGTCTGAGCTAGCAGGTTTTCACCCCAGCCTTTGAATCTCGAATTTTATTTATAAATAGAATGATAAGGTGTAGCGCGGATAATAAAAATTCAGAGACATAGAGGGGTTAAATCTGAAGATCAGAGAAGCAGCCACTAGAGAGACCTTTTACCTCTACCAATGCTCAGATAGAAGGGGCGATTCTCAGGCTGCCTCAGACTTCACACTCCAGTGAGTTCCCATCTTTTCCCGTTTATATTCCTCTCTCTGACTAGCCATATTGCTCCTGTCTCCACCTCCCTACTGCTGGGATTAAAGGCGTGTGACTCCCAAACACTAGGATTAAAGGTGTGAGCCATCATCACTTGGATCTGTTTCTGGGTCGCTCTGGTGTATCCCAGGGTAGCCTTGAACTCACAGAGATTCCAAGTGGCTCTGTCTCCTGAGTCCTGGGATTAAAGGTGTGTGCCACCAATCCCTGGGCTCTAGTGGCTTAGCTTTGCTCTCTGATCTCCAGGCAAACTTTATTTATTAAAATAAAAATATTACTACAATAGAGATCTGGTTAAAGCTACCTTTAGCAGCAGCGGCTGAACCAGTGGTTGTGAGAACAAAAATTCCTGCCAGGCTGCGGCCCAGCTACTGCTAGAGAAATGCGTTGCCAACTGTTGAGTGACAGTAGATTAAGGCATAGTCACTGTGCCAAAGACAAAACAACACTAGTGTAGTTGTTGCCCCCTAACTTCCTTTCTTTTCTCCCCTGGTCTCTCCCTGCTCCTATTTCTTTCTTCTCTCTCAAAGAAAAAAAATCTAGTTTATAAAAAAGGTTGCTGGAGAAGGAGAAAATAATTTCCAGAAAAGTTATCCTTGCCCAACATATCTCAAGAGCCTTGAGCAATACCAGAAGGACAGTAGGCACTTGAACATTTGGTGAATGAGTGGATGCTATGGGAGTTATTTGTCTGCTCTTAACTGTTACTGCCATTTAGATGAAATTGACAGACAGTCACCAGAGACATTGTACAATGGAAAAAGGGTGTCAGCTTTTTTTTTTACACAAATTAAGAGGCTGTATCTCTCATCTAGTACTAATTTTATTAAGTTTCAATGAGTAAAAAAAGATGAAAGTAAAAAACAAGTATATTTTATAGAAATAGGTTCTGCTAAATATGAAAGAAAACTCAAAAATAGTGCCTTTTAGTAGCTTTGATAGTTACTTCTCTTTCATGTAGAAATCTGGAGTTAGCTTAAGGATGTTACGGTGGCCCCTATCTAGGGAACCATATTCTTAAAATTCTGTTCTACGTTTTCAGCTTGTGACTTTCCTTTCCAGTCATTCCATGACCCATCAAATCTGTGTTGCAGGAAGAGACCAATAAAGGAGAAGAAAAAGAAAAAACAAGAATTTTAATTTCAAATGTTCTTTAATTTCAAATATCTTTAAGTACCCATCTTTCCCAGCACTCTGTATTGAAACCACATTTTTGTGGTATAGAAATTTGTTAAAAGATAAGCCTTTTTTTGATAAAGAAATACAATTTCATTTTGGTCAATGCATCTAGCTGAAAATTCATGTTCCATTACTAAGACGAAGAAAGAACATAGATGTCTTGCTTGTCCTTCTCACGTGGTTAATTAGGAAGGCCAGTGTGGGTTAGCGTGTGTAAAGCATCAACATAATCAAAAGAGTATATCGTAATCAGATGTATTTACTGATCGAAGTTTCTGCTAGCTGAAACACTTGCTGTCATCATTTTCACTGTTATATCCTTTCGGTTACATGTTTATATTGATAACACCCACATAAAATTATTACTTGTCTTTTAGGTACTGTTTTTTTTTTCTTGAGACAAGATCTTACTATGTAGCTTAGAATGGCCTGCTGTCCTCCTGCCTCAGCACCTTGAGTGCTAAGATTATAGGCATGTGCCTTTGCACCCAGCTCAGATGGTGGGATCTTTAATTTAGAAAAAAAAATATTTATTTTTATTTTAGAAAAAAAGTATTTCATTTACATATTTTGTGCTCATGTATGTGTGTTTGTGTGTCTGTTAAGACTGAGGAAAACTTGTGGAAATCAGTTCTCTCCTGCTACCTTCCACCATGTAGGTTCAGAGGAGCAGACTCAGTCAGCATGGGCAGCAAGCACCTTTACCCATGGGCTATTTCACTGCTCCAGATGATGGGACCTTAAAAGCTCTGTACAGACATTATTTCAATTAAAGGCATATGCCACCCCCCACATATTTTCAATTATTTCAATTAAATTTCACAGTAATTCCTTAGATAAGTAGAAACAATTTATAAAAGAAAAAACTTTGGTCTCTGAAACCAGTCCAAGGTTATATAGAAGTGTATGACTCAAAGCCCAAGCCTACCTGAGCTTTGCATTCTCCCAACATTAGAAACAGAAAGTATTTATAATTCAACCATCTTGGCAAAATACACGTTTTGCTTATGGATTTCATATATCTAAGCATTTGATAGATTGTTGCAATTAAGTATGTACACATCAATTTACCCTTTGCTCTTTTAAATATGAAATATCATTAAGCACTTCCCATTTTCTTGTTTTCACAATTATTATTATTATTATTTGATGTTCGACCATTAAACCTTCCGTCTTGTTTTTCCTCTACCCACCTCTCTTTTTTGAGGCAGGGTCTTTCTTGTAGCCCATGCTGGTCTAAAACTTAATCGTCTATTTTGGGGTCAAAGCTATCTTCCTGTCTCAGCCTCCCAAGAGTAAAGTTTACTGATAACTGTTTTTTTCCTTTCAGGTAAGAGTTGTATTTTTTTTAATCAACAACTGTTTCTTAAAAGAAATAAGCAGCCGGGCAGTGGTGGTGGCACATGCCTTTAATCCCAGCACTCGGGAGTCAGAGGCAGGTGGATCTCTGTGAGTTCGAGGTCAGCCTGTTCTACAGAGCGAGTTCCAGAACAGGCCCCCAAGCTACAGAGAAACCATCTCAGAAAACAACAAACAAACGAAAGAAAGAAAGAAAAGAAGAAATAAGCAAATACCCAAACACAAACCACATAAGTCATTTTGTTCTTTTTCCAAGTGCATTACGTCAGGACTCATGAGGTCAGATTGTTCCTCTTGCGAGGCTGCCACTTTAGTATTTTGCTCAATAAAGATGTTGCACAAACTTTCAGGTTGTGACACACGTTTTTTTGTGGATAATCACACTCGGAGAGACCAGGCAAGAAACAGACTGCGTATCACCATCTGATTGTGCATCAAGGATGTCTCTTTTGAGGAGGGGGGGAGCAGGGAGGACAGAGAAGGAGCAGCGACTGGGAGACAGTGTCCCTTCCATTTATGCTCGCCCGCATTTCTTTTCCCAGAAAATCATCTCTGATGACCAGAGAACCCCTTTTCCCACGAATCCTGCAGGGTTTTTTTTTTTTTTTTTTAAAAAAAAACAGTGTGCGTGCGCCTGCGCAGTGTCCTAAGGAGGTTTCTTTTCAGCGCCCGACCGCTTTCTCCCTCAGTTCTCAGGCCTTGCTGGTTCCCGCTTTCCCTTGGGGTCATCACGGGGCGCCAAAAGCGCTCCCTCCGGAAGGCCGGGGGCGGGACGCGGCTCGGCGGGCGCTGAATGTCAGTGGCCTTCCAGGCGGAAGTCCACAGCCTCCCGAGCTGCTGATTGGCTTTGCTACTTGAGCCTATCTCGGCCCCCGCGCCAGTTTCGGGCTGCTTGGCGGGGAACCGGGAGATTGTCTGAGCATGGCGCCTGTCCACGGCGACGATGGCGACCTGGGCGCAAGCGGTGAGCGATGAGCCCTTGCCTAGGGCATCTGGCTGGGAGTGTGGGGGTAGCGGCATGGTTGAGGGGAGCGCGGTGAGGGGGGGGTCTCCGCTGTGGATTCTTCGGAAGGTGGCGCGCTTTCGGACCGCCCCTCGGGTCTGTTTGGCGGGTGACCTTAATCTTTCTGGGCGGAGACCCTAGGGCTTTGGGACAGGGCTTCCTCCTGGGGTCGGCAGCTGAAGGGCTTTTCGGGGGAGGGTCCCTTCTCGTGTGACAGGTTCCGCAGTTGGTGGCTCTTTTCATGTCCTTGGATGAGTCGCAAGCACGTGCGGGTTCCAACTTCCTGGCAAGCGGTGGCGGCGGTTTTTGCCCTCTCCGACCAAGGTGTCTGGCCGGGATGGAGCATGCGTGTGCCTCTGTTTCTAAGAAGTCCCAGCGAGCTCGGTACCAGTGATATTGAGGACAGCATTGCGAGTGCTGTCACAGATGCATTTTGTCGCTACACGGTCAGGGCTTTTCAGGTCCTACAGGGAAATAAATGCTTCATGTGCTGCAGAGAAATAGTGTTCAGGTCTAGTCATTTTGGGCGAAGTTTGCAAAAAAAAATCATCTGTAGCGTTTTGGATGCCCTGGCTATCAGGCAGTTTGTGAGCAGCAATCTTTAATTTCCTGAAGTTATTTCCCAAAGTAGAACTCGCAAATGCAGACGGCCTTGCTTGATTTCTGATTCGCAGCGGCGTTCAACTGAAGTGTAACTGAACTTCAGTTCAAACTTCAAATCAGGTACTTTCTTAGCCCCACGTCACATGGCCTGTCACTCACCGTGCATCGCCATTAATGAGTTCTTGCTTCCTAATCACTTTTAAATCACAGGTTTCAGATTTTCTTAGCCTTTCCCATTTGTGAAGACACAATTGTTTTTGGAGAGTCGACTAGTCAGGATTACAAATGGAATGTGGGTGCGTAAACAGCTTTCAGCCCCCCCCCCATCAGTGATTTGTCTCAAGCCCATTCTTCACCCTAAAAAACTATACTCCATCTGTGAACATCAAGAAATCATGCTTTGGAGGATACTGTGCAATCTTGAGACCCCTCTTAAGTCATAGTGTTGATTAAGTATTTGCTGGGGGACTTGTGACTGGGATTTTTCCTTTAGAGCAGACCAGAAGGTTGTTATGTGAAAGACTGCTGTAGGTTACTGTCTCTGCCTGCTTTGGGGGAGGGTTGAGCTTCTCCAAGTGGTGGTTTGGAAACAATATTTGAATCTTTGTGTTGTTCCCCATTCTTATTCTTTTTTACCAACTTGCTTACATGAAGCATTAGAGACATGGTTTTTTTTTAAAAAGAGAACACAGTCTTTTTGTGTTGGAAGGTGGAGCACCTGGACAGCAGAAAGTACCAAGGTGTGTAATTAGCTGTTGTTGTACATAGAAAGCCACTGGGGACTTGAATGATAGAAAGTGTGGTATATTGGTTTGTTGAGCAAATATTTATTATGTAGGTACTCGGCATAGGCATTCTGCCAGGCTCTGGCATTAGCATGGTGGGTAGAATGGGTGTGGCTTCTGCCTTCATGGACTGGAGAAAGTAAACATTCATATGTAGTGCCACACTGAGTCTCCCCTGAGGAAACTGTTTGCTTTATTTTTGCTTTCTGAAGCTAGACCAAAGCATTCACTAGGTGTGATGTGTGGAGTGTTTGTGTATATGTGTTTGATTATCCTATAACTACATACATACATGCATGCACAGACACACACACAAACACCCCCCCCCAGACATTTACATGTGCACATTGAATTTCTCCTGTACTGCTAAGTACAAAATAAGATAGCCATACTTATTTAATTCTTACACCTTTATGTAAGAAATATTAAGCTTTATGGGGCAGATGTGTTTCCCCCTTTTCATGAGTGTGAAAGGGTCTTAAAAGATCTATAAGTAGCTTTTACTGTGTATGAAAAGAGATTGGGAGTTTAATGGTTTAAAAAAAGCCATATAGTCGTTCATTCAAGAAGCATTACAGCTACTGGAACCAATTCTAGTTACTTTAAATTGAAGAAATTTATTAGGTTGCTGTGTTATTTGCAGTGATCCTGTAGGACTGGAAAGCCAGTCTGTTGCTGCTTAGCCAGAAACAGTGATTACCATTGTGCTACAAAACTGGGCCAGAGAAGAGGTCATTGCAAACTATGGAAAGGTATCGGATGGTGAAATTTATACCTTGAGATATACTGGCCTCACATTTTCAGTTCTGTAGTAGTGATTTTTTGCAAACTTCCTTAATACATGTCTCCTTCCTTGGGACATTAGCCTTCAATTTAAAATCTGTCACTGGGAGAGACTATTTTATATGTTCATAGCATAGCTCCAAGGCGTCTGGGAAGGAAAACCTACTATAGCAGGTCAAAGGCTCTGTGAATCTTCAAGCCATAGGAGAGAATTTCTCAGTTTCAGATACTAGGCAGCTTAACAAGGTGAGCCTGTTATTGAGGCACATACCTACAGTTCTACCAGTTTGGAGGCTGGGGCTGGAGGATCTTCATTTAAGGACAGCCTGATTACCTAGCGAGACCCTGTCACAGAAAAAAAGTGAAATGTAATAAAACAAGACAGATGTTCATTGCTTAAGTGGCTTACTGGTGGTCGCATGTCACCCACTAAAAATGGCAGAACTGGGGCATCTGTTCTGTTATGTCTAGAATCTAGGCTCTAATTTCCCTACTTGCTGTGTATTCTTGCAAGGAAATTAGCTTCCACACTGGCTTTCTCTCAGTTTCTGGGAACAATTCATTTTCTTCTCTTTGTAATTTGGCTCAGGTCTCTTCCTCTGTTTCTGTCACGTTTTATTCTGTTTTGTGATGTTGAAATTTTCCACTTTTTAGGCTTGCTGGAGACCTCTCCTGTGAAACCTTCCTCAATTTCCTGAAGTTATGGTTCTCTCCATTTCCACTGCATTCTTACTTTTTCTATGGCACCATTTAGGTCCTTTTGTATTACTTGACTGTGAGAACCTTGGGGACAAGGAAGCTGTCTTATTTGTATTTTTATTTCAGACTTTGTGCAGTGGTATAGTGTTGACTATGGAGTAAATCTGTTTTAAGATCTAGAGAGTTTGGGGTGGATGTCAAAATCTTGAATTTAATACACTGAATTCATCCTTAATAGCTATGCCCAATAATCTCTGGACCTTTTTCATGTAGGCCTGCTCAAAATTTTTTTAAATTAGTTGAATGACACCCAAGATTTTGTGACTGTCATCAAGTATCTGCATTCTTTAATTTTCAATTAATACCGTTCTGAAAGTATATTTAAAAGTCAAATGTGAATGTCAGACAATAGCCTGAGATGCTACAGAGATTCCATTTCCAGAAAGCTAGGGAGAAAACAAGATCTCTAATTATACTTTACTTTAAAGATACAGTTTTCAACAGTTTATAGCCAACATTGAATACATATTCTTTAGGTCTTATTTTACGATTCAGTCAGACACTTAGTCAAACAACTTAATGTCACAAATGTTCCAGCATGGATGTTTTTAGGATGCCTCTTATCAATGTCTTTTTTTCTGCCATTACTCTTTTTAGTAAATCAATCAGTATCAAATAAAATAAAGCCATTTTACAGACATATTTGGCAGTCATGCTGAGCCTAAACTCATGGCTGCCAGGCAGCACTGTTGATTTGATCATTTGTCATGTGTATAAAAGTCTTAATTCTGTGGATGAAGTGTGTGTGATTGTATGTGTATGTGTGTATGTATGTATTGGCCAGTTTGTGATGATCCAAAGCGTACATGGTCAAAAATTGAATGATTGAACACCAAGGTCTTTTGATATTTCACTAATTGTACAAAGGGCATTCCAACCATTGTAAATTTTTACTACAGTCCTATATTGTCATAATCTCTGAGTGCTCTTTTGAAATTCCTTCAGCCAGTTTGTTTCTCTGATATTCCAGGTGCTTTCTTTATACTTCCATCAGGGCATATGCTACTTAACATTGTTTTAGAGCCCCTCGCTACTCATCTTCCATGTTAGATTGTACATTTCTATGCATTTAGGAACTATATCTTTTTCATCTCTCATAGCATCTTGTACTTTGCAAAGAATAGGTGCTTTTTAACTCCTTTTGTTTTGACTAATGGAACACCAAGTAAATTATCCTTTACGACTCACTGAGTTGCTCATGGTCTGATGGAAATATTAAGTCTGATATCCATCTTTAATGTTTCTCTACATGATTTTGAGATTTTCCTCTTAGCAGAAGACTAGAACTAGTTAGTGTGCTGCTTAGTTTTAACACAAAGTAGGATCATTTGGGAAAAGGGAACCTCAGTTGAGAAAATGCCTCCATCAGGTTGGCCTGTAGGCAAAGTCCATGGAGGCCTTTTCTTGATTGATTACTGTGGGAGGGCCCAGCCCACTGTAGGAGGTGCCAACCCAGAGTAGGTGGTCCTGGGAGATGTAGTTGATTGTGGTTTTGAGAGTAAATCAGTAAGCAGCATTCCTTTAATTTTTTTTTCTGTTCCTGACTCAAGGTTCCTTCCCTGACTTAACATGAAATAAAAAAAAATAGACCTTTTCTTTCCGAAGTTGCTTGTGATTAGTGGATTTATTATAATTACTACTACTATTATTTTGGTTTTTGAGACAGGGTATCACTGACCGCTAGCCCTGGCTGTCCTGGAACTCACTTTGTAGACCAGGCTGGCCTCAAACTCAGAGATCCACTTGCCCTTGCCTCTTGGGTGCTGGGATCAAAAGAGTGTGCCACCATGCCGGGCCTTGTAGTCAGTATTTTATCACAGCTACAGAGAAGTGAACAAGATAACTGGATTCAGCTGTTCTAACTGGAAATTGGAGGAAATTTTTGGAGAGTCACAGGATCTTCATATTTGACCATGAATGAGCTTTGTAAATTATTTTGCGTTCTAAACATACTCACTTGGTTATGATTGTCCAGAAACAATCCTTTGGTTTTGAGGGAATATGGTTGGTAATTTTATAACATCTCATAAAGCTTGGCTTTTTTTCAGCTGTATCAGATTCAGCGAGTTTTGTAGCTTCTCGAGCTCGTCGAGAAAAAAAATCAAAGAAAGGACGCCAAGAAGCTTTAGAGAGACTGAAAAAGGCTAAAGCTGGTGAGAAGTATAAATATGAAGTAAGTAATGTTTTAATCCTGTCTTTCATTTCACAGCCTTCAGGCAGTCCTGTGTCACTTATACCTCTTTAGAAATATTAATATATTTAAAATATTTTTTCAGAGTAGGGAGGCCAAAGATAGAACCTAGGACCTCTTACATGCTGGGCAAGCCTTCTACTACTGAGCTGTGTTCCTAGACCTTTTTTCACTTTGGGTTTTGAGATTGGAGTTCACTACATGGCTCATGGTGGTCTTGAACTTAAATCCTTTTCCCCCCTTTTTTTTTGTTTTTGAGACAGTGTTACAGGGTTTCTCTGTGTAACAATCCTGGCCGTACTGGAACTCACTCTGTAGATGAGACTGGCCTCAAGCTCATAGTGATTTACCTGCCTCTACTTCCCAAGTGCTGGGACTAAACGCATGTGTTACTACTGCCTGACATTGAATTTGTAATCCTAATGCCATAGAGTTTTTCTAGTAAGTAGAATTATGGGCCTGTATCACTAGGTCTGGCTCATGTTTCTTATAACATAGTGGACATATGTGGGCATTAGGTAGATTTACAGATTATAAAGAGTACTAGACCCTTTAAAGTTGTTGTCTGGAGTTTTGCATGCCATTTTTAAAGTAAACGTAGTTACACCTGTGTTTTACTCTTATTTCACATACTGTGTATGTCCCTTAAGGGACATGAGAAGTGCTTTTAATTTTATTATATTAAGTTGTCTAGCTAAGCATTTTCTCAGAATTGTTCTTAAGCTCATTTGCTGGGGATCAGCATTGGAGATTTGGACCTTATTGTTGGTAAGATTGAATGGGATACTTTTGACTGTTTTGTTTTTTTAACCATTGTTTATAACCTGTAGGTCAAAATCAGAATGCATAACATTGTCTAGCCTCACATTCCATACTCTTGAACATCTTAACTGCCAACAGTTGAGAAGAGATAAACAAATACTAGAAAATAATAGCAACTAATATATTTTCTGTGTTAACACATATTCGAAGTGCTTTTACCGATATGCTTTTCATTAAATCTTCTCAGTGATCATACAAAATAGATAGTATGATTAACAAACTTTTCAGGTGGGGTAACTGGGCACAGGAAGCTTAGTGAGAGCCTAGTTGAAGGGTCTTTATTTGAACCTAGGTGATCTGTCTTGGGAATATTCACATTTAACTCTGGCCTATATTGTATTGGGGTATTAGCCAAATAGAAAAGATTTTGCCATTTGACACCATTCAAGTTAAGTGAGGCTATGGTATCATAAAGAATTGCTAAAAGGGTTATGGTGAAGCAGGAGTAAATTTTTTTTGGCAGGGGAGGTTAGGCTTTTGAGACAGGATTTCTCTGTGTCGTTCTGGCTGTCCTGAAACTTGCTCTGTAGACCAGGCTGACTTTGAACTGAGAGTTCTTCCTGCTGCTGCTTCTTGAGTCCTGGGATTAAAGGTGGGTGCCACCACTGTCCTGTGAGTAAAGCATTTTTAAACGTAGGAATTTCTGTAAAGGAGTTCTCTGGGGTATTTCAGATGTTGGTGTTATGTGGCTGAGTCCCTTTATACATGTATCGTTCTAAAAAGAGTTCATGATGGGCAATAGCAGTGTGCTTTTTAAAGATAGTCTGCAGGACTCAGAATATGGCTCAGTGGTGGAGTACTTGCCTAACAAGAACAAAGCCTCGGGTTTTATCCTCAGTAATACACATGCAGAAGATAGAATGAGAAAGTTTCCTTGTGTCTTTTAAAGACATGTATTTTTATTTATGTATATGTGTGTTTCTGCCTTTGTGTTTGCACATGTGCCTGCAGGTACCCCTGGAGGCCAGAAGGTGTTGGATTTCTTGGAACTGGAGTTATAGGTGGTTCTAAACCATCTTATGTGGGTGCTAGGAACTAAAACTCAGACCCTCTTAAGCACTGATCCGTCTTTTTTAGTCCCATCTTGCTTGTTATTCCGTATAATGGAAATCTAGTTAGCTGTTAACCGTTAGGCTTTCAAGACTCTGTGTTCCAACTTTTTTCCTAAGATCTTAGCTTTTCTAGTATGTTTGGTATGTTTCCCCTTACAAAAAGACAGACTCCTAAGGAGGGGGCAGTTTTTTTTCAAGACATGGTTTCTTTGTGTAACAGTTTTGGCTGTCCTGAAACTCACTCTGTAGACCAGGCTGGCCTCAACTCACAGAGATCTGCCTGCCTCTGCCTCCCCAGTACTGGGATTACAGGCGTTGCCACCACCACCAAGCCAGGAGGAGGCAATTTTAAAAGAGGTTTGCCATATTCCCAGTCAGGCAGGTAGTGGCCTATCACCATGGGTAGCTGTAGTAGTGGTGTGCACCTGTGCTTTTATTGCTTTAACTGTGCAGAGGTGGTCTGATATTTTTATATTTGTGGGCTAGTATGATTTGAGAATTCACTACTTTCACTGGACTTCCCACTTAGATTCTCATTCACTTTCAAGGCCTGAAATCAGGGAGGATTATTGGTAGGACAAACAGATCATTCAAAAACCATTTCTTCTTTGCCTACAGAATATAGAGTGAATTTGTTTGCTCATTTTTGGAGGGCACGAATAAGGTATTTTATTTAGTTAATTGAACTGTTACTAAAATTAGTATCTTTGCAGGGCATTTACCAGTTAGTGTGAAAGGGTACACTATGCCTTATGCATTTAAGTATAGGAAAAAGTAGTCTAGAAATTATGTGAACAATCCCCAAAGCAGCTAATAAAGAATTGGCTATAATTCAGTTTGTTTTTTACGGAGTAGATGAGTAATTGATGGTGTGACAAGTGTATTATGCTAATGGAATCATTTAATATCTTATGTTAACACCCACCTAAAAGGAATACTAAGTTAATTGATGTCTATTTAAGGAAAACCCTGCAGTGGTGTTGAATGTCAGAACTCATGATTTGGTTGCAGCTACTCTATCAGCCTTCCATTCCAGTTTCAATTTGACAATTTCTTTTCATCAGAATTGTTTTAACACTTTCACTCCATTTGAAGCTTTTCCATAAACTTTGTAATGGCAGGTTGAGGACCTCACAAGTGTTTATGAAGAAGTTGATGAAGAGCAGTATTCGAAACTGGTTCAGGCACGGCAGGATGATGACTGGATCGTGGATGATGGTATGTGGGAGGAAATTGCCTGCTAGGCACTGTGTTCGTTACTTCTTGATTGTCATGTGGGGCAGTTGCTGTGCCTGAGGAGATGTGGGGCAGTTTCATTAGTTATCTTTTTCTTTACTATGATAAAATACTTGATGAAAACAACTTAAGGAAGGTAAGGTTCATTTAGGTCACAGTTTGAGGCTATAGTCCATCGTTCTTGGGAAGGCATGGTGGCAGAAGTGACATTGTACTTGCAGTCATGAAGGAGAGGGGGCAATGCTTTGTGTTCTGTTTGCTTCCTTCTGTTTAAGTCCAGGGTCTCTATGGAATGGTGCTGCCCACACTTGATGGGTCTGCCCACCTTAGTTAACCTTAATCTAGATAAGCTCCCACAGGCATGCTCAGAGGCTTAGCTGCTAGGTGCTTCTGTAGCATGTCAGTTTGGCTGACAGTCAATATATGCTGTCACAGCATTGCTACATATTTTTTGTTTAGATTTTCCATAGTGCTTTGAAAATGAAGAAGCATGAAAATAGGAAGTCTACTTAAGAGCCATTTAGAAAATAATAGGAACATACCGAAGAATCCCCCCCACCCCCCAGGACATGACTGACCATGTAGGAATTGAGAGGGAATGCTTGGGTCACTGGGTTCAATCATCAGTGTCTTCCTTTACAAAAAGGAATAATGAAGAACTACCAATCTGTGGATCCAACACACGGCCCCATAGCCCGTGGAATTAAGGTATACACTTTCCATCTAGTCTTGGGTAAGTCAGTTAATATCACCTAAGCCACAAGTTTTCTGACTGTGGTATAGAGATAAGAGACTATCTTCTAGAGTTGCTGTGAAGAATACAGCAGGTTGTAGGTATAATTTGAGCCACAGAAAGTATCTTGAAGAGTGGTCTTTTTGTTTTTGTATAAAGGTCACTGGTTCCTGCTTATAGGTTCTAGGTTCTGATTTCCTTCCTTCCTTCCTTCCTTCCTTCCTTCCTTCCTTCCTTCTTTCCTGCCTCCCTCCCTTTCTTTTTTTCTCTTTTCTTTTCTTTTTTTGGAAACAGGGTTTCTCTATGTATCTCTGGCTGTCTTGGAACTAGCCATGTAGAGAAGGCTGTCCTCAGACTCACAGAAATCCACCTGCTTCTGCTTCCCGAGTGCTGGAATTAAAGGTGGCATCACCACTGCCTGGCGTAGGTTCTGATTTTCTGGCATGAGAATATTGATCAGAGGAAAGAGATGAAGACTATATTCATGACTCCTATTTCTGTAATTGGTCAACTACGTGACTAGTCTTCCCATGGAAATTAGGGTGCTTTTCAGGGCTTGTGATACTTCCTTTTCTTTCATAGAACAAAATGACTATAAAGCAGCCTTATTTTGGTCCTGTGTGTCAGATCGTTTCTTTAGCTCACCTAGCTAGATATGCTATGTATCTTTAGGGTTTGACTTTGTATCTGCTGTGTGGATGCTACTATATCTTTTCTAATACCCATTCGAACAGAATTCTACCAAACAAATTGGAACATACCAGAAAAAGTGAGTAAGTAAGTGTTTGGGTTTTAATTTTTTGAGCCATGAATAAAATATTATTGTTCACTTTTTATTTTTTGTTACTTTGAGGCAGGCTTTCATTCTGTAGCCCTGGTTGGCCTTCAGCTCGTTTTGTAACTCCAGCTGGCCTCAAACTTGCAGTCTCCCTGCCTTAGCTCCCTAAGTGCCGAGATTACAGAGATGCACCACATGCCCAGCTTTGGACCACTTTTAGAAATTAATTTCAAAATTAAATTTTATTCTTTCAGATGGTATAGGCTATGTGGAAGATGGCCGAGAAATTTTTGATGATGACCTTGAGGATGATGCACTTAACACCTCTGGGAAAGGTACCTATGTTCTGTTTTGAAAGATGTCATTTTGAGATTTGAAGAATTGTCTAAAATTTGGAGTGAGTTGGTATTCTGATACAGTCTGGCTTTGAGAGTATGTTCTAATAGAGCAACAGTTGGGTAGAAAAATTACATGTAAGAAGCAAAAATTCTAGGAGGAAATAAACGTATTATATTCTCATTATCCAAATACTTTGATGTTTTTCTTATTTTAAGATTTTTAGTTCTTTAGTAATTTTTGAATTGTAGATTTTAAAGGATGCAACAATAAGTAATGTCTTTTAATTCCTATTGAAGTGATGTATTTAGAATATTTGCTCTTTAATATAGTATAGTTTCTTAGAAAAAAGGGTTTATATACCAAGGTAATTATGAAGGCAACCCAACACAAAACTGTAAACTCCCTTAAAACATGATGCATTTGTTGTAGTTAACTTGTAAAGTGTGATGTTAATCAGTGGTGAATTTAGTAGATAAAAACTTCAAGTAGATGATAATATGTTGCCATATCAAAAGGATGTATGAGTCTGTTGGGGAATCAACTTGCTTTAGTTGAAAATTTAAATGATCCTCATTTTTGATTAACATTTTATACATTTGCTTCCTTTCCCTTTTCCTAATCACATATACAAAGACTTTTGTGGTGAGTTTTTTAAACTTCAGCAGTGGCTTTCCAAGAGTAAGGATGCTTGTCTGTTTAACCATAGCACCATTTTCATGGTATTATCTAATATGATGTCTATAGGAAAAATTTCTAATTAGCTCAAAAATATTTTTATAATTAAAAAAATTTATTGACATTTATTTGTGTGTGTGTGTATGAGAGAGAGAGAGAGAGAGAGAGAGAGAGAGAGAGAGAGAGAGAAAGGGACAGAGGGAGGGGGCATATACATGCACTGGTATGTCTGTACCACAGTGTCCATTTGAAGATCAAAGGACGTTTTGGGAATTGGTTCTTTCCCTCCACCTTGCTTGGAGGCAGCATCTCAATCTGTTGATTTCCTGCTATGACTTCCAGGTTAGCTGAACCCCATCCTAGCTGATTTTTCTACCATAGCTTCTCATTTGACTGTAGGAGTGCTAGAATTATAGAGGAGTGCTACAATTACAGATGCATGCTACCCTATCCCAGATATTTTAAACCTGGGTTCTGGGAACTGAACTCAGGGTGTCAGGCTTGCTCAGCAAGTGCTCACACCTGAGGAGCCATCTCCTTGGCTCCTGAAGGCGTAAGTCATAAACAATGCCACACCAATTTGGGGTTATGATTATTAGGGTGGTATTTATTTAAAGGGGAAAAAACTTGCAGATCACTGTCCCAGGCAACAGCCCTCTACGCAACCAGGAAAGGAGTCTAGTCGCCCTTGGAGCAGGAAGTGAAGAGAGAGAGGAGAGGGAAGTGGCCGCTTTTTTAAAGGGAGAGAAACCTCGCCCCAATGGGCTGTTACCTCAGCGGTGATAGGCTGGAGGAGTGGGAGGACCTCCCGCAACAGGCTCCCCTAATTTTTAAAAGTTTTTTCAAGACAGGGTTTCTCTGTGTAACAGTTCTAGCTGTCCTGGAACTCAATTTGTACATAAGGCTGGCCTCGAACTCACAGAGATCTGCCTGCCTCTGCCTCCCAAGTGCTGGGATTAAAAGTGTACGCCACCACCGCCCTGCCTGATTGTTTCTTTGTTCTTAAGTTCAGGTTAGATATTTTGGCAACAGTAAAGAAATACTTGAGAGTAAATGTGACAACACCTATAGCAGTAGAGACCTTCCCTTTGATCAGATATCATTTGCTCCGTTATTACTGCTAAGTTTGATTTCTTGGTTAAACTGATAATGTCAGATTACTTACAAAACTTTCTCCCTTTTGTAGTCATGCAGGTACTGGATGATTTTAAGCCATATATATTGTATATAGTCTATTTCCTCACAAAACTTCACCAAATGCTTTGAGTAGCTATTGGTGATTCTATTTTTAAATTATTTATTTAATTGCTTTTTGAGATAAGCTCTTGTTTGCCATGTTACTCTGGCTATCAAACTCTTGAACTCTAGTGATCCTTTTGCCTAAGCCTCATGTGTTCATTAAGCATTTTGGGTATCACTGCACCCTGCTTCTCTGTTCTTTTATTTTATGACTTTGAAATTGGACATTTCGAAGAAATATACTATTAAAGTTCAGTATCCATTAGTTTCCTTTTGTGTGTGTTTGCTGTTGAGCTTAAGTATGAGTGAGTATGCCGGTGGTCAGAGAAAGACCCTGGGGTATCTTCCCTTTTTACCCTTCATCTAATTCTTTTAGACAGGGTCTGAAGTCTGCTGTTTTTGGCCATGCTGGCTGTCCAGTGAACTCTCTGAATCTATTCATTTTCCTATCAGCACTGGGGTTATAGGCATGAAAGGCTATACCTGGTTATTATGAGTGTGCTGGAGATTTGAACTTGGGTCATCTTGCTTTCATAGCAAGTGGTCTTTCATTTTTCCTTTTGAGGTTCACATTTTAACGGAGTCCTTTTAATCATCATTTTGACAGGGTCCTGCTAGTCTTTGAACACCCAGCTTTTAGAGCAAAGATGATTTTTCAGTCCCTATCTTGTATACTTCTGTCATAAACCTGGAATTGACTGTTTCTCCCTAGAATCTTGATTCTTTTTAAGTGGGGATTGTATTCAAATCTGGGGAATGGATGTACTAATTGCTACTGAGGTAAAGAGGTTATGCTTGAATTATGGCAGTGTTGTTAATTGTATCATTTTGACCTGATCTTATCACGTCTAAATTTTAATTTTGCCAGCTGTGTAGTAGGAAGTTGGAATGGACAGGAAGTATCTCAGAGAAAGGACCTATGTCCCAGTTGTCCCAGTTTTGATCACTGTAGCCAGTACAAAGAAAGTACACAGTATTTCTTGAGTTGAAGGAGTTATCATTGTGTTTCCGTGATTGTATTATTCTTTCTTCTTGATTAGATATCAGTGAAAAGAAGTTTTGAGATTCTAGAAAACAGTCTTAGAAATTTTTACTTCTTGTTTTGTGCCACCATATACCTACAGCTCATCAGTATTACAGTATCCTTTGCCAGAAGCCTGGTAAGATCAGAAGAGCTTAGGAAGGGAAACAGGATCCAACAATTTACTTTAAAATTTACAGAAAAGTCACAGAATTTTGCCTAGAAGTAAAAGGTCAACTGTATTTGAAATCACCTCATCATGTATTGACTGCACACCATAGCGGTAGAAAAGTATATCAACTACGTCGCAGTGAAGAGAAATCAATGAGAAAGCACAGTAAAATCAAGCTAGCACTAAAGAACTCCACGTCAATATTTACTTATACTTTTTTCCCCTGTATTTCTGAATAAATCCTACTAACCTACAGTGTTGAGATTAAAGCCTTCTCATGAAGTCTTTTTTGTTTGTTTCAAACTTCTATTGACCTCTCTGTACTCACTCTTAAAGCCCGAGTTTTGTTTATTGGCATTTAAACATTGTTCCAAATGATGTCAATGAAAATCTAAAGACCTTTGTATAATTCTCTTGTATTAAAGTTTCACAAATATCCTACAGTTTTCACAGTCCAGGCATATAAAAAATATATTATTCATGACTTTTAGTAAATTTGTAATGTATGCAGCCATTTCCACTATCTGATTCCAGAGTAGCTTCACGTTAGATGCATGCCCAATTCTCATTAAGAAGTTACCCCCCTATATTCCTTCAGTGCTTGGCAGCTATTGATGTACTTTATGTCTCTGGGTTTGCTTATTCTATTAGGACATTTCATATAAATGGAATTATAAAATAATTGACCTTTTGGGTCTGGCTTCTTTGACAGCATAATATTGCTAATTTATTTCATTCATGTTATAGCATGTGCTAGTACTTTATTTCTTTTTATAAATGAATAATATACTATTATGTGATATATATGTGTGTATATATATATTACATATTGTTTATATCTTCATTAGTTGATGGGCATCTGTGTTTTTTCTATCTTTTGTTTATTGTCCTTATTGCACTCTGGACATTGTGTTCAACTTTTTGCTTGAGTACTTTTTGTTTGGAAGGCTATATACCAAGAATTTTGTGTATTGTTTTGATTTATTTTTGTTACATAAAAGATAATGTCTACATAGTTACTTTCCATGTTTTATTTCACATAGCAAGGTACCCTGAAAATCACTCTAGTGACATATGTAGAGTATGTAGAAATCTTTCCTTCATGTTTATGTGTCTGTAGCTGCAAAGCAGCATGCAGATGCTTCTTGGTGTAAGTATTCACTACTTTCAATGAACTCCTTGGAAGGACTCAATAATTTGTTATTATAAATAGTACCATGTCTGGTAACTCTGTGCCTTCCTCCTGGAAAATTCCTAGAAATGAAGTTGCTGGCTTATAGAGTAAGTGTACATGAAAACTTTTTAAAATTATCTTAAAAGTTTTTAAAAAAGATTTATTTATTTTAAGTGTATATGAGTATTTTACTTGCATGTATGAATGTGTACTACTTGTGTGCATGATGCCCATGGAATTCAGAAGCAGGCATCACATCCCCTGGAACTTTTAACTAGAGTTATGGATGGTTGTGAGCCACTGTGTGGAAGCTGGGAACTGAACTTTCAAGAGCAACAAGTGTTCTTAACTTCTAAACCATCTTTCTAGCCCCTATCTATTTTTAATGTTTGTTCATGTTTTGTTTATATGTATGTCTGCACCAAATGCATGCCTGGTGCCCATAGTGGCCAGAAGGGATCATAGGATCCCCCAGAACTAGAGTTTTACAGGTGGTTGTGGTCATGTAGATGCTGGGAATTTAATTTGGGTCCTTTGGAAGAATAGCAGTGCCCTTAACCCATCTCTCTCTATTTTTAGGCTTATTATTATTGTATGTTCATCATGTTCTACCTGTACAAATGTATGAGGGTGTCAGAAGCCCTGGAACTGGAATTAGACAGGTGTGAGCTGCCACTTAGGGGCTCATTACATAGCACAGGTTATTTTTATTGAATGCTAGTATTACAACCCTGAACTATTGTGCCCATTCATGTTCTTTGTAGGAATTATGCATTTTTATAAACAGTATACAAGTATCTGTTTTCCCAAAGCCTTACTAACAATGTATTGTCAAGCTTTTGAGATAGGAGGACTTTGCCTTGCCTTATTGTATCTTGTTTCATCCTTTTTGGCTGTCATCTCTTGGAGACCTGCTCTTTTCTGAAAAGGAGAGGAGGGATAGTGCGTCTGGGAGAGAGGGGAAATGGAGAGGAGCTGGGAGGAGTGAAGGAGGAGGAAACTGTATTCGGAATGTATGTATAGAGAAGAATCTGTTTTCAATAAAAATAAAAAAACAAACCAAACAACAACAAACAAACAAAAAAGACAGTTGAATGTTGCCAGAGGAAGGACACTAGAAATCTTTGTGGGGGAGAATAAAGCCTGAATTTTGATATCACACTGATGTAGATATGGGCAACATTAATTGAACTCAATGGGTTATAGTAGAAAAGGACATGAAATTGGGAGAGTGATATGTTGGAGGGTCTCGGGGTAAGTTGGGGCAAGAGAATTGTAGGTTAGATATCATTTAGATATATTGTGTATATATATAAAAATTTCAACCAGGTGTGGTGCCACATGCCTTAATCCTACCACTGGGGAGGCAGAGGCAGGCGGATCTCTGAGTTCCAGAATTCCCAGCCAGCTTGGTCTATAGATAGCCAAGGTTACACAGAGAAAACCTGTCTAGAAAAACAAAAAAAAAATCAAAGAAATAGATTATTAAAAATTTTGAGCACCCCCAAGATACTTGTGTTGTTTATTTTTAAATTTGTCATTTTGGTGTTAATACTGATTTACTGCTTTAGAAATGGTTAGTCAACATGGCTTATTGAAAACTCAAGTATGTGAGTTGCCAACTTATAAAGTAAATTTTTGTAAGTAATTGTGTTGTTTTCTAGACTTCTTTTTTATGAAACAGAGTTGAAATTTATTAAATGATATTTTTCTTAATAGAATTGAATGGGTTAATATTAAGAGTGGTACTTGGAAAGAGTGAGACATAAGTGTGTTTATTGTTTTTTTATATGAATGTCACATTTCTTTAGACTTTTTTTTTACGTCATGTAGTCTGTGTATATTGCTACTGCACTGTTTTAATTGGTTATTCTAGTTTCTTTTTAGTTTTATATTTTTTGGAATGAATTGGAAAATGATATTAAAATGGACAGTATTAGAAAAGTTCTCAGGTGATTTAGTCATGCCCACAAAGAAAGACAGATGACAAAAGTCCTCTTTGAATGAGCAAGTACACTTGTGCCACTCAGTTTTGATACAGCATAGAGCATGTGTCCAGTTGCTGTTAGTTCCAGATTATCTTTATTGCCTTTTTTTTTGTGGGAAGGAAGACAGCAAATTAACCCCTTTGCAAAAGCTTTGCATTTCTACCAACTGATGTGGGGTGTCCTTCTGTATGTGTTGCTTATTGGCCAGTGACTTAGCAGAGCAAAGCCAGTTGGGAAGTCCAAACAGAGATATATATAGAGAGTAGGCAGAGTCAGACAACATGTAGCTGCCTAAGGAGAAGGACACGCTGGCTGGAACCTTACTGGTAGGCCACAGCCTTGTGTGATACACAGATTAATAGACATGGGTTAATTTAAGAATTAAGAGCTACCTAGAAATATGCTTAAGCTATTGCCCAAACAGTATTGCAGTTAATATAGTTTCTCTGTGATTATTTGGGTCTGAGTGTTCGGGAAACGAAAGAGCAGTCTTCTTCAACAACTAGTCACCTACCCCTCCCCCTGATATTTAACTCATTGTATTCCGTTGCTTCTCATAATTTAGTCTTCATTTTTCTTCAGTTTATCTCATTTAAAAGACTTTCCTGTGTACCTTCTGCAGAATTTCCCAATTTTGTATTTTGAATTCTTAGTTTATTTTCTTCTTAAGTTCTCATATACAGACAATGAGTGACTACAACTAGGCTTTAGTTTTCCATCTAGCTCGTGTTTCTTTTTTTTAATTTTTTTTATAATTTATTTATTTATTAAAGATTTCTGCCTCCTCCCCGCCACCACCTCCCATTTCCCTCCCCCTCCCCCGATCAAGTTCCCCTCCCTCATCAGCTCGAAGAGCAATCAGGGTTCCCTGACCTGTGGGAAGTCCAAGGACCACCCACCTCCCTCCAGGTCTAGTAAGGTGAACCTCCAAACTGCCTAGGCTCCCCCAAAGCCAGTATGTGCAGTAGGATCAAAAACCCATTGCCATTGTTCTTGAGTTCTCAGTAGTCCTCATTGTCCGCTATGTTCAGCAAGTCCGGTTTTATCCCGTGCTTTTTCAGACCCAGGCCAGCTGGCCTTGGTGAGTTCCCGATAGAACATCCCCATTGTCTCAGTGTGTGGGTGCACCCCTCGCGGTCCTGAGTTCCTTGCTCGTGCTCTCTCTCCTGCTCCTGATTTGAACCTTGAGATTTCATTCCTGTGCTCCAATGTGGGTCTCTGTCTCTGTCTCCTTTGATCGCCTGATGAAGGTTAATATTCAGGAGGATGCCTATATGTTTTTCTTTGGGTTCTCCTTCTTATTTAGCTTCTCTAGGATTGCGAATTATAGGCTCAATGTCCTTTATTTATGGCTAGAAACCAATTATGAGTGAGTACATCCCATATTCATCTTTTTGGGTCTGGGATACCTCACTCAGGATAGTGTTTTTTATTTCCATCCATTTGCATGCACAATTCAAGATGTCATTGTTTTTTACTGCTGAGTAGTACTCTAATATGTATTCCATACTTTCTTCATCCATTCTTCCATTGAAGGGCATCTAGGTTGTTTCCAGGTTCTGGCTATTACAAACAGTGCTGCTATGAACATAGTTGAGCATATACTTTTGTTGTATGATAGGGCATCTCTTGGGTATATTCCCAAGAGTGGTATTGCTGGGTCCAGGGGTAGGTTGATCCTGAATTTCGTGAGAAACCGCCACACTGCTTTCCAGAGTGGTTGCACAAGTTTGCATTCTCACCAGCAATGGATGAGGGTACCCCTTTCTCCACAACCTCTCCAGCAAAGGCTATCATTGGTGTTTTTGATTTTAGGCATTCTGACAGGTGTAAGATGGTATCTCAAAGTTGTTTTGATTTGCATTTCCCTGATCGCTAAGGAAGTTGAGCATGACCTTAAGTGTCTTTTGGCCATTTGAACTTCTTCTGTTGAGAATTCTCTGTTCAGCTCAGTGCCCCATTTTATAATTGGGTTGATTTTTACCGTCTAGTTTCTTGAGTTCTTTATATATTTTGGAGATCAGACCTTTGTCAGTTGCGGGGTTGGTGAAGATCTTCTCCCAGTCAGTGGGTTGCCTTTTTGTCTTAGTGACAGTGTCCTTTGCTTTACATAGCTTGTGTTTCTGAATACATTTTATTTCAATAGGAAGTGATGGCAGAGCACACAGAAAGGACAGGAAGGATGTAAAGAAACCTTCAGTGACAAAACCAAACAATATCAAGGCAATGTTCATTGCTAGTGCTGGGAAGAAAACTGCAGATGTGAGTTTCAGGTTTCCTTATATTGTTTTTTCCCCTTGTATGAAATGAAATGAAATTAATTTTTCATTGCCCAAATTGTATGTGCTCAATACATGTTTGAGTAACGTTCTATGAATTTCACTTAGTAAGACGAATTTAGGTTTTATGTGAATATAGGTACTTCAGTGGTTTCAACTTAGGAGACAAAAGAAAATTAAATAGAAATGCTGAAATGACAATTTCTTTAATTTTATTGTCAAGCAAGAGTTACAGAGTGAAGATGGAAATAGAGGCTGGGAGTATAAATGTAATTAGATATGCACAGGTGATTGTTGAAATCTGAATAGCAGATGAGAGTGAGCAGTGAAGTACTGATGGGATCAGATTCTTCCTCTCAGAAATGTATGTGTGGTCTGCATGAAAAAGTTCAATCCAGAATCTCATTTGCACTTTAAAAAAATTTTTATATACTATACAGAAAGCAGTAGACTTGTCCAAGGATGATCTGCTAGGTGACATTCTACAGGATCTGAACAGTGAGGTAAGTGAATTTCCTGGAGTTATAAGATACAGGGGCATAGACTGAAGAAACAGTTCAGTAATTATACAAAACAAACTATCACTAGAAAGAAATGTGCCAGGATACCACCAAACATGCACATACAAAATCCCCCCATACAAAAAAGAAAACAAAAGCCCCCAAATTAGTTTTTTCTCACTGTTTTAGGTTTCTTCTCACCATTTTAGGTGACGAGTTTCCAACTGTTACTGCTCTAGGATTCTGTAGATGGGCTGTGTGGGTGTGTGTTGGAAGTAGTAAGAATCCACCCAGTAGTTGGTTCTGTGAATTTTCATTGCTTGTATTTTGTTGCTATAGTGTATGTTCCATGAATAGATTGAAGCCTGTCAATCAGCACACTTAGGCATGAGAGCCCCTTTCTGAATTCTGAGTGGGAGGGAAGGAAGAGCAAGTGAGATGCCTTTGGTAGAACTCAAACAGGCTCTTTTACACTGTGAATTTTGTGATTTAGTCATATCTCATAAAGACTAAGCTTTTATTTAGAGGTGTACTTCTTTCTAAGTGACTACTGATTGACTAATGCCAACACTATTTAGTTCTATTTTGTTTGATGTTAAATATAATACCTGAAAGAGTAAGTGAAGAGAGTATGTTAAATTTTTGAAAGAAAAGTAGTTAGGGATTGATTAAATATCTATTCTGGTTTTCTAGTGATTTCTGTAGTATTGTTGCTATAGTAACTGCAGTACATGAGCATGGATCCTGTTTGGGGGGCAGGGAAGGAAAAACACTTTACTTATTAGGCATAAGCAAAGATGTACTTTTTCTGTTATGTGGTAAATCAGGCATGACAATGAAATGTCTGTCTTCTCTTTCCTTTTAGATATCTCAAACATCTCCACCACCTGTATTGATACCAAAGAAAAAAAGATCCACTGGAGCTTTGCTCAATCCTTTCTCAGTGCATACCCCTAAGGTAAACTCTGGAGGAATATTGTTCTGCTTTAAATTTGTTTTATTTGCCTATATAAAGGAGATGATGATTTTGAATTTGTTTTGTTTCTTTTAAATTAGAACTTCCATTCAGTATATAGTTTCATGTATTTCAAAAATAGCATGTGCCTGCATTTTTGTAGTAAATTTTGTAGTAACTAGTACATGTTTATTATAGGTATTACAACTGTGTTAAATGCAATAATTTTCTTCCTGGAAACAAGTATTTTTTGTGTGCAAATCCAGGTAACAGTAAAATAATTGAAGCCATTACATTAATAATACACAAATCTTTTTATAAATGGGAACTGTCATTATCTTTGGTCAGGGTAGGACAGTTGCATATTTTTAGTATGCAGTTCTAACTGACTAAACACTTAAAAACATTTACAGGCAATTCCTTCAGGAAAACCTGCTTCCCCTGTCCTTAAGAAGGAACCTCTGTTAACTCCCATTCCTCTTAAATGTGCTGAATTTGCTGGTAAGTCTCATGTCAGGCAAAAGTACAAGTTGTTGAACAGTAACTGCAACACATAGAGGCTTGGTGATACAGGGGTGGAGGTAATTTTGAAGGTGGCACATCTAATCATGAAAGGTTGAATTTATAGTAGTAAAAATTAAAAGCATCCAATCTGAAGATTAAAGAGAAATATAACATAGGGAAAGGCTGTTATTTCAATGTAGAGTAAGCTTTGTGGCCCATGACACTAGCATGTGATGGGAACATATGGTGATGTTTACAGGAGAGCTGGCCCAAACAGAGTGTCCAGAAGATGAGCAGGAATCAGGAATAATGGAGTTTGAAGATGGTGACTTTGATGAGCCCATGGAAGCTGAGGAGGTAGATGGGGAGCCTGTGACTGCCAAGACTTGTGACCAAGAGAATGAGCCAGTAGAGAGGGTGAAACATGAGGCAGATCCTACAAAAGGAACCACATCTTTCTTGTAAGTAAATTTTATAATACTTCAGAAAAATAGTACTCTAATTATTCTGTTGGATTATAAAGTTTTTGAAAATGTGATTTCTGCAGAAAAAGTTTTCTCCCAGATGTGTCTTGTTGGGAAATGGATCAGGACGATGAAAGCAGTTTCTTAGCTCAGGAAGTTCAAGTGGATTCCAGTCACCTCCCATTAGTAAAAGGGGCAGATGATGAACAAGTATTTCAGTTTTATTGGCTGGATGCTTATGAAGATCCATACAATCAACCAGGTAATTATACTTAGACTTTTAGTACACACTGTAATACCTTTTCCTTTAAATAGTTTCGTGATTCTTATTGGCTTTGTTCTAATGGAATCAGATAGTAATTTGTCTCTTTAAATTAACTGATTTTTTTTTTATCTCGCTTTGGCTGTCCTAGAACTCCATATGTAGACCAGGCTGGTCTTGAATTCACGAGATCCACCTGGCTCTGCCTCCCCAGTGCTGGGATTAAAGACATGCGCTACCACACTTGGCCTAATTTGTCTTTTTATTCAACAGAGAATAAATACACACTGAGGTGGAGAGCAGGAATTCAAGGCAGGACCTGGAGGCAGGAACTGATGTAGAGGCCATGAAAGAGTACTGCTTTCTGGCCTTTTGGTCCTTGTGGCTTGTTCAGCCTGCTTTCTTTAGTACCCAGGACCACCAGCTCAGGGGTGCCACTGTCCCCAGTGAACTGGAAGCCCTACACATAAATTATTAATCAACTAAGTGTACCACAGGCTTGACCACAGACCAATATTGTGGGGGCATTTTCTCAATTGAGGTTCCCTTTTTTCAAATGACTCTACCTTGTGTCAACTTGATAAACAAAACAAAACAAAACTAGCTAGTACAGCTAGATACTGAAGGCCTTAAAAGCCTTCTCAAGGAATTTCAATCTTACTCGAAGAATGTGTCAGTCAGAAGGTTTAATTGTAGTGTGTTATGATCTCATAATTGGCTTTACATTTTAACAGGAATGCACTGACATGTGTGGAGAAGTGTGTGTGTGTGTAAGCACTCAAGGAGCCTGGAGTGGGGTAGTAGGGAATTGTGGAAGCCCTGAAGACCAGTCAGTTTAGGGTAGAAGTGTTAGATAATTGGAACCTGATTACTGTGAAGAAATAGAAAAGTAGCCAGGCGGTGGTGGCGCACGCCTTTAATCCCAGCACTCGGGAGGCAGAGGCAGGCGGATGTCTGTGAGTTCGAGTCCAGCCTGGTCTAGAAGAGCTAGTTCCAGGACAGGCTCCAAAGCTACTGAGAAACCCTGTCTCAAAAAACCAAAAAAAATAAAGAAAGAAATAGAAAAGTAAAGAGATTTTAACTATATTTTGATGTAAACATTTTGTAGATTGTATGGGGCCAGGAAATAGGAGTCAAGACTGACCCTGGTTATTCTTCTTTTTTTCTTTGTTTGCTTTCTGAGATAGGGTTCTTCTTTGTAGCCCTGACTGTCCTGGAACTAGGACTGTAGACCGTGCTGGCCTCAAACTCACATGATCTGCCTCTCAAGTGTTAGGAGTAAAGGTGTGTGTCACCACCAGGTTTCACACTGGGTTTCTCCCTGGTCATTCTAATGAGCTAATTCTGTGAATTCTTGACTCACAAAATGCTAGTAGTGGGTTGACTAAAATGGCTGTCCAATAATAGAACAAAGAGAATATTCTTTATGAATTTGTAGGGCTGAGCATCCATTGAGGATATTGTTATTCCCTCTTGTAGGGGAAAAATCACCTAAACTCAGAACACCATTGTGATGTCAGAGGTATATTACTCCATTTTGAACACAAATACCTGTCTGAGAAAGTCCTTAGTAGTAGGAGCCACTTGTTTGTTCCTGGCTGCCCAGACTCGAAATAACCACTCAGAAACTATGTTATTTAAATCACTGCTTGGCAAATCGCTTAAGCATATTGCTAGCTAGTTCTTATATTTTTGCTTAACTCATTTCTATTAATCTGTGTATCACCATGTGACTGTGGCTTACTGGGTAAAGTTTTGTCTAGATCTGGCATCTGTCTCCAGTGGGGTTACATGTCTTCTCCCTGGCTCTGCCTTCTTTCCCCAGTATTTAGTTTAATTTTCCCCACCTAGCTCTACTCTGCCCTGTCAATATTCATTAACCAATAAAAACAACACATATACAGAAGGACCTCCCACACCACTCCTTGAACTGAACAGATGTCTTTTCTATGGCTGTTTCTGGGTCTGTGTCTCTGCTACCAGATTGAACTTGTTTTATGTTCTTCAGGTTAAGTTTTTAAGAAATTAAAAAGTACTCCCAAGTGAAGTAGTGGAAATGTATGTGTGTATGTGTGTGTGCGTTTTTGTCTTTAGCCTCTTTGTTCATCAACAGAAGGGAAAACTACGTTTCACTTACCGTGATTCATTAAATGAATTCTGGGATTCAGAAGGACTTAGCTATGGGTATTACAACTGCATTTGAGTAGCTAGCTGCCTTTGTTAGCCTTGGGGTTCATGTCTTCTGTATTGTTTTATGTTAAGACCCATGGAAAAATTTAGTTTTGTAGAATTAAAGTGTTATAAGCAGCATAAGGACCCTTTCCTCAAAGTTAGTCTTTTTACAATAGGAGCTGGAAGTGGTTTAGCAGGTAAAGGCTAATTAGCTTGGTGACCTGAGTTCTGCCCTCAGAACCTACATGGTGAAGGAGAGAGTTGATTCTTGCAGGTTATCCTCTGACTTTGACACTCCCCCTCCCAATATATAAGTGCTAAAACCTCAGGTATTTGTATACTGACATCTGCATTCTTATGTATGTTTATAACTTGTGAGGCAGACTTTATAGATTTGATTAAATTAAGAGATGAGGAGAATTTCCTGTGGGCCCAGTATAGTGTAGGAATCTTTGTTAAAGGATCAGAGTCAATATAGTCAGAATCACCATGGTCTGTTTGATTAGTATAAAATACCATATACACCTGAAGTAGAATTGTCTGCATTTAGATATCTTGGGATCTGTGGTGGATATAAGTGGTATTTTTCAGAATGATTTCCTGGAGACTGCATTTACTGAAACTTGAGGGAATAACTGTATATTAGTAAAGCAAGTATGTAAGAAGGATGACTAACTGTTTGACTTGGAGACCTGATTTAAATAAAGCTAACTGGATATTACCTAGAAAAATGTTAATGGTTTCTAGAGGAATTGTCAGATCATTAATATACTTCCTCTTAGCAAATATTTATATGTTCTCTCATAACCACTTATGTAGCATGTGGCCTTATCTTAGTTTCTTAGGCAGTTATAGTCAAGCTCAGAAATGGTATCTTAACCAACTCCACTTTAGCTAGGGCATGATGATGTTGTTATGGATTCTTGCTTTTTTAAAATTTTTATTTATTCAATGTATCTTTCACATCATGCATCTTGATTCCATTTATTTCCCTGCCCCTTTGCATCTGCCCTCTACTCCTGTAATCCCCCCAATAAAACAAAATTTAAGAGAAAGAAAGAAAAAAGGGAAAAATTAAAAATCTCTATCACAGAAGCTACAGTGTGACACAGTGGATCACATAGTAAACCCCTTTGTCTATATATCATTACTTGCAAGTATTCTTTGCAAAGCGTCATTGGTCTGGTTCAAGGCCTTGGTTTCTGTTACATCATCATTGTTTGGCCCTCACTGAGATTCTTGGATATCCTGTTTTTGCCCTGTGGTTTGGAGATCCTGCAGCTCTGAGTCAGAGTCAGACCACTTCATGTGCTCTAGAAGAACATAAATGGGTTGGATATTGGGGTGGACCAATTCCTAATCCTGGTTCTGGGCTTGGGCAGCTGCAGGGTTGGTCAGCCTGCCAGTTCTCCCCTGTCCTTGCCACCAGGGTGAACTCTCCAACTTTGCCCCTGCAGCAGTGAATAAGGAATGGAACCAGTTCTCCTGTTCTCATGCCCTCAGGGTTGTCTCTCAAGCACCTACACTATCAGAGTCAGCTCTACTATGTTGCTCAGGTGAGGTGCAGAGGCCATTCTCCCAAGTGCTGCAGCTAGTGAGCTGTCAGGGACAGCCCCGACTCCAGAACCAGCTCTTCCACCTGTCTCAGACATTGATGGGGGGGGGTGTGGGAATGGATGGTATTTCTCTACCCATGTGACCTCATGTCAGATGAGTAATGGGGACAGCTCTCATTTGCTCGCAACATGGCGTGGGTCATACTTCAGGCAACAGGGCCAACTCTGCTGTAATGTCTAGGCGAGGAGCAGGGCCTGCTTTCCTGAGTGCTGCAGTTGGCAAGGGGGCGGGTGATCGCATTAGTCTGTTGCAGGTAGCGGGGGACATCTTTCCTCCACCTCTGAACGACAGATGAGTAGTGGGGTCAGCTCTTCCACACAAACAACTTAAGACTGGCTCACCCATACCTCTGCCAACAGGGTTGGCTCTCTTGTGTTACCCAGGTGAGGTGGAAGGGTCTCTTCAGCTGAGAAGTTTGAGGGCAACCTGAGCAATACTGATATAAAAAAGTAAATAAATGTAAAATACGTTTCATGCAATATAGCTCAGTGGCAGAGCATGTGCTTAAAATACATAAGGTCCTGAGTTCAATCTCCAGCATGACTGAAAAATGTACCCTTGGCCCTTTCCTGTCGTAAGTCTCTGCTTCCCTCTCTAAGTCCACTTCCCTTTTCTGTGGCACTTCTCAAGTTGCATTCTCTGCAGTGGCATATGTTTCTGTTTCTGATGCCAATGGGTTAAATAAAATAGCTTTTAAAAGCTGTAATCTTAAGGGGTTGAACAGTTTCATCATGATGGTTGCTAATGATCACTAAGCTTTGGTGAAGTCATTGCTGCTAATAAGAACGGAGTATGCTTAAAGACCCCGTTATTGTTGCTCACTTTCTTCCAGATTCTAAGTCAGTCAGTTATTGCTGAATGAACCATAATTATGAAAAGAATCTTACTCTTTGCATATCGTAACATATCCTGTCTTCATTATGACTTTTTCAAGGTTGAATAATCCTGACTGCACCTGGTTTCAGCTAGTAACTTTGGGGGGAGGAATGTAATCTTTGTTTACCGTGATCTTTTTGTGGCAAATGAGGCATAAACAGTGTCAAATGTGTTGCATGAAGTGTGATATTAGTTTGACTGTAAAATGAGCTATTTGAATCTTTGAATCCAATATTAGGGTCTTCATTTTTTCTTTGCATGAAATTTTGTTTTTTCATTTTTAACTGTTGTAAGGATGACTTAATTTTCTGTGCTACTCTGAAGATTTTTTTAAAATTATTCTCTGTATTCCCTTTCCTTCTCTTTATATTCCCCACTTATACACCCTACCTCCTTGTTGAAAATTATACAATCTTTGTAAGAGTTTTAATCATCTGCAGAAATGAAAATCCTTGGGTGGTCTTATTTCTTTCTGCCAGGATGAGTGACAAAAGAAAACACTGATGAGCTGTCTTGGAAACTAGAGTAATTGGCCTTGTGAACAGTAACCTTTGCATGTGTCAGAATTTTCTTAGTGTCTTAAGATCAGTGGCTGTTTTGAGTGGCTGTACTGATTACTCATAATTCACGAAGCCCAGGATTTTGCAAAGTTGACCATCTCTTGAGTTGGCTATCAAATCTTTGGAGTTCTTACTTGACAGCCAGTTTTTATGAATAGTGACTCGATGTTTGCAAAGCCACATTTTAATGCTACAGTATTTATTACCTAGTGATCTTAGAAGAATATAAGGGAATACAAATATGAACTAGGTATAATATGTGAACACAATTCATTGGGCCTTTGACTTGCCCCTTTAATTCTATTTACTTGAAAGTTTTATTTCCTTTTGTTTTCCTTTGTTTCTTCAGGTGTGGTTTTTCTGTTTGGCAAAGTGTGGATCAAATCTGCCCAAATCCATGTGAGCTGTTGCGTTATGGTGAAAAACATCGAGCGAACACTTTACTTCCTTCCCCGAGAAATGGTAAACATTAGTGATTACCTTTTAATCTCAGTAATTGTGAATGACACAATTTTAATTTAAAAAGTATAAAAATAAAGTATAACTGAGTTTTTCTATTTTTATAATAAAAACTTAAAATATATATTGCTGGAGGCTGGAAAGATGGCTTAGAGGTTAAGAGCTGGTACTGTTTTTCCAGAGAACCCAAGTTGAGTTCCTGGCACCCACATCAGGTAGCTTAGAACCCCCTTGAACTTTAGGAGATCTGACATTCTTTCTAGATTCCACTGGCACCTTCATATACATATACACACACATAGACAAAATTTTTGTTTGTTTATTTTTGACACAGGGTCTTAATGCATAAACTCTGGCTGGCCTGGAACTCACTATATAGGCCATGCTGGCCTTGAACTCATGGAGATCCACGAGCCTCTGCCTCCTGAGTGTCAGGATTAAAGATGTGTCACTGGGCCAGGCTTCATAGACATAGTTTAAAAAATAATAAATTTTAAAATATATGGAATGCTTACTTTTTTTCTATTTCCCCTTTGCCTAGCACTATGGACTTGTAACTAAGTCTCTGCAATGGCATTTGATTCAGTTTTCATGCTTTTGCTCTCTAGGTAGCAGTAACATCATCTTCATGACTAATTAACAAAATCATTTCCATTTCCTTTCCCTTTTTTTTTTGACAGTTACCAAACAGCAGCTTTTATTTCAGCATCTACAGGCTGTGAGAGGACCAGTGATACCTGCGGACACAGCACGACACCCCTTTATTTGGAGAATCCTTTCCCTTCTTTATCTTTAACATCTCGAATCCCTTTAAACCCCAGTCCTTTCCCCTTTCCATCTTAGTTTAACTGTGGAACTTCTGGGCCAGGATTTAAAACTTGTTTTCCCATTTTTTAGGATTGGTCATCTTTATTTCTGATTGGCTTTTATAATGCACTGGAGGGATTTGACATTTGGTTTAGTATACTTTTTAAGTCTTTGCCTTCACACTCATTTGTAAGACTGTGCTAGTCAATGTTTAAATGAATAGAGGTGAAAATTGATTTAGGCTTCTGTTTTTCATGGATGAGAAGACTTATACTCTTTTCCCTTCATTATTCTTTCCATGGGATAACAGAAAATTGACCTAAACACAGGGAAAGAAACAACAACTCCAGTTACAATGAAGGATGTTTATGAAGAATTTGACTCAAAAATTGCAGCAAAATATAAAATAATGAAGTTCAAGTCCAAGGTTTGTATTCAATACTGTATTTTTTATGGTTCTTGTTTATTTTCTTATTTACCAGATAGTTAACTGCATATTCATGTAGAATGCCTTCTGCATAGTTGTAACTCATTAAATGGAAATTTCATAGGTGTAAATGTAAAAACAGTATGCTAAATTTGCAAAACTACTTTGTTTCTTTTAAAATCACTTACAAAATAATGGTCATGAATTTGAATAGAAAAATGATTTGAAGCAAATTAGTTGCCCCCAGTTCCTACAATATATCATGTATTTTTTTCTGAAATGAAGAAACTATTCTGATTTGTTTATACTAGTTATTGCCAGTGCAATTTTGCTTAAGAGCATGGGTAAGGCTTTGTCTTTAAAAATCCATGCCTATGATACTGTTTCTGACAGAATGAAAATGTTCTCTTTGTGTGATCTGTGTGGTGTATTGTCTTGATTTTGCTAAGCTATTGATGCCTTTGGCTATGAATGTGGGAACTGTAGCCCATTTGAAAATACTGGCTATATAAATGGTTTCAGTAAAGGGAGGATTGAGTTGCTAAAGATAGGCTAACACTCTTAATTATTTGAGCTTGAAATTGAGAGTCACATCTTCAAAATTCCAGAAACAGTACAAAGAACCCCAAGTTTGATCACCGTCACTACAGACAGACAGCAACAAAAAAACTTCAAAACCAAAAATTTTGGAAACAGTATATTATGTATGATAGTAAAGAATGTAGGTGCTGGGGCTGGATTGCTTGTGTATTCAAATTTTGCCCTGTGTGTACTACTGTGGAACTATGGAAAGTGCAGTCAGTTTTCTGTGCTGAAAAAGGAGCCGTATTGCAAAAGTTGCAGAGTTAAATCACTTAATTCATATTAGGTGATAATTTATACTATAGTAATTTTTAACACATAGCTGATACTGCATATGAAGTGAATTTATAATGTCAGTTTTTACAGCAAGGTGCAGTTTAATTTCAAATAGTAGCAATGATTTAGTGCATTATCATTTTAAGAAATCAATCTTTTATTGTTCCCCTTGTATGCATTTATTTCATAAGTTCTCTAGTGTTCAAGAGATGTTCTTTAATATTTTTGTCAGTAAGTGTTTCTAGTAATAGTTGAAAGGAGAAAAACTATCTTTTTTGTTTATTTTGGTGTTCTGTTAGGATGCTAGATTTCTTATGATTAAATATGCAAACATGTATTATGTGTATATTATACTGGCTGATTTAATTTTTGCAAAGACCTTGTCCTGATAATTTTTTAAATATCTGCTTACCCAGACAGTGGAAAAGAACTATGCTTTTGAGATACCTGATGTTCCAGAAACATCTGAGTACTTGGAAGTTAGATACTCGGTAAGTCAGACAAAGAAAACTGGGGCTTAGTTTTGAATGACTTTTTTATCTTTGAATCTTCATCTGGCTTTTAGTTAGGAGTATTGGCAGGATTCTTGAAGCCCACAGTTCATTAATAATTGAAATAGATAAAATTAAGTAATAGAGCATAAGTTATGCTGCCTTTCAAGTACACATCTTCAAATAAGAAAGTTGAAATAGCACAACCATTTGTCAGGTGGAACAGATATGCTGCATGATGGAGTTGGACTTCATCAATCTACAGAAATGTCTGGTGAGCAGAGGAAAGGTGAGAGAGGATTTGCTACAGTGCTGTTCCTGCTCCTCTGAGAGGCAAAGTAGTTGCTTTGGGTATTAGCTGGACTGTTACCTTTTTACCTCTGTTCTAGTGTTTTGATCCTGCTGTTGGAAAAGGAATTTTTTTGACAGTGATGATGATGAAAAATAATGTGAAAACAATTTTAGTGAGTCCCATTCTATTGCTTTCATTCTTCTAATGGAGTGGTACTTAGTTGGCTATTTATTAGTGAGACACGACAACTCTGGACAGACATTCTCTTTTGAGGGAGCTTCTTGGCCTATTTTTCTTCTAACAGGTGTCATTAAGATGCATTATTTTGTCATAGTGAATTGTTTTTGTTTTCCATTGTGAATTGTTTTAGATTCATTTGTAATAGATTACATTTCCTATATATCAAAGGGGTTCTTCTGTTGCTCCATAGAAGTTTTGTTTATTTCAAATATCAACGGGAAAATGCGAAGTAATAGTTTTAAACAAAATGAAGTTTTTTCTTCTTCAGGCGGAAATGCCACAGCTTCCACAGCATTTGAAAGGTGAAACATTTTCTCATGTATTTGGAACCAACACGTCTAGCTTGGAATTGTTCTTGATGAACAGAAAGATCAAAGGACCTTGTTGGCTTGAAGTAAAAAATCCACGTAAGGAAAAATGCTAAGTAGATTCCTGAGATTTTTTTTCACTTTTCTTTCCTTTTATTGAAAATAGATTTTTTCTTATACAGTATATCTTGATTATAGTTTCTCCTCCATCTACTCCTTCGAGTTCTTTCCTGCCTCCTGTCTCCTTTGGAGTCACTTCCCTTCTGTCTCTTATTAGAAAACAACAGGCTTCTAAGAGATAACAACCAAACATGACAAAATAAAATATAAGATGAAACAAAAACTATCATATTGAAGTTGGACAAGACAACTTAACAGGAGGGAAAAAGTCCCAAGAGTAGGCACAAGAAAGAATCAGAGACTCCCTCATTCTCATAGTTAGCAGTCCCATAAAAATACTAAGCTAATGGCTATAGTTTTTATACAGAGGACCTGGTGTAGACTCTTGAAGGCGCTGCACTTGCTACTTCTGTCTCTCTGAGCTCATAGGCTCCTTGCTTACTTGATTCAGAGGGTCTTGTTCTCCTGGTGTTCTCTATCCCCTCTGGCTGTTATATAATCACAGGTTCGAGGAGGGATTTGATGGAGATCTCCTATTTAGACTTTCTTTCTGCATAATGTCTGGCTGTTGCTGCTCCTTTCTTCCATAGGAAGCCATATGGTGACTGGATAAGGCACTGATCTAAGAATATAGCAGAATATCATTAGGAGTCATTTTACTGATACTTCTGTTTTGATCAGTAGTGTTTGGTTTTACCATCGGTCTCTGGGCTATCTAATCTCTGGTTCTTGGTTACTCAAACAGTGTCAGGTATAGGTTCTATCTTGTGGAGTGCACCTTAGGTAAAATCAGATATTGGCTGGCTACTCCAAGTTCTGTGTCACCATTACCCTAGCTTGATTTTGAAGGCAGGGCAGATTGTAGGTCAAAGGTTTTGTGGTTGGGTTGGTGTTCACATTTCTTTTTCGGTAACCTGTAGAGTACCTTCCTACACCAAAGACACTACAGTGAATTGTATGAGTATTGTCTTTGGCATTAGGGCCCTGCTATCAGTTTGCAGAGAGTAATCCTTTGTTTCAGCAACAGCCTGAGTTGTTTAGGAATTTCCATGGGATCTCTTTAGATTTTTTTTTTTGTTTTGTTTTTAAAGACAGGGTTTCTCTGTGGCTTTGGAGCCTGTCCTGGAACTAGCTCTGTAGACCAGGCTGGTCTCGAACTCACAGAGATCCGCCTGCCTTTGCCTCCCAAGTTCTGGGATTAAAGGCGTGTGCCACCACCGCCCGGCCTCTTTAGATTTTTTAAGGGAAGTTAAAGAATTGGTCTATTTAATGTTTCTACTTCTTTTTTGTGTTTGTCTTTTGAATGTTTTCCTTGAGTGATTATAGGTGATACACTTGGAATCAATTTCCAATATCTGACAATTTAGTCTGAGGGAGATCTTAGTGTAGGCAGTTGTGTGGGTCATTATGTTTTTTTTGAGTGTTCTTTTAACCTGACTGATAGGGTACAACTGTTCTCCAGAGTGCACTGCTGACCTTTGGAGGGGAGAGAAGCACAACTTAACGTGGACAGAATTCTCTGGCTTGTTACTTGATCATCTTAGCACTTGTATCTAAGCTACTATTTTGTCTTCATCTCTTTAAAATGTTTTAAATTCCTCTAAGACAGCTGTTATTTTAAAAGCTGATCTTGGATTCCTTGAAAAAAATTATAAAAGGTATTGCTCCTCCTTTACTCATCCCAAATGAGCACAGGTGTATTATTCACAGACACGAAAGGATTGGCATACTGCCCACTAATGTGCTTATATTTAGGTAGATGTCATATTATGTCATTCTTAGTAGACAATAGCTTTGAAGACTATCTGTTAATAAAAATGTCATAATTATAGTACTTTTTCTTTTTCAGTAAGTTATTGATATGTTGTATCTATTCTTTCTCAGAGCTCTTGAACCAGCCAATCAGTTGGTGTAAATTTGAGGTGGTGGCTTTGAAACCAGACCTGGTGAATGTGATTAAAGATGTCAGTCCTCCTCCACTTGTGGTAATGTCTTTCAGCATGAAGACAATGCAAAATGTAAAGAGCCATGAGCATGAGGTAAAGTAAAATGGCAGAGTTTGTACTTACGCCTCAGATACAATACTTGCCTGAATTTGATCTGCTTTCCTTTTAGAGGGGAAAGGGTGCAAACTTGGCACTAGGCCGTGTTTTAGAGAATGGATTGAATTTGCCTGGTATTACACAGTTTTTAAAGGATTAAATTGCTGGAAATATTTTGTTTTTTTATTTTTTAAGTAGACACAGAGAAAATAATATGAGCTCCTATGTCAGTCACACATGTTTAGCAGTTAACAATGTTTTGTGACACATGTTTGTATCCTTTCCCTTTTCCTTCCTAAGTATTTAAAAGGTACTGTCATTTTACCTCAGCATGCTTTGGTATACGTCTCTCACTATATGCATATTTTCTTATGTGTGTTTGTAGTCTATGTATTTGTTAGTAAGAGTGTGTACAAGTGTGCACACACGTTTGTGCATGTGAATGTCAGAGGTGAATAGTGGGTGCTTTTACTTGATTGCTTTTTTTACCTTTATTTGTTGAGACAGAGTCTGTTACTGAACCTGACGCTCATCAATCATGTTACCTGGGCTGATCAAGGAGCTTCAGGGATTTGCCTATCTCCTAGCACTGAGGTTACAAATACATGCTGCCACACCTGACTTTTTATGTTTGGGATCAAAGCTTAAGTTCTCATGCTAGCCTGGCAGGCACTTAACTGACTGCCATTTCGCATCTTTACTTAATGCACACTTTTCTTACATTAGACTATTAGAATACTTAAAATTATGATTCCTTGATACAGTCTATTTGGAAGAATCTGTTTCTCATGATTTTCAAAGTTGATTTGTTTGGATCCAGATTTGCACATTAGATTCATAGGTTAACATTTCACTTTTATGCTTCTTGAATCTCTTTTTAAAGACAATAGCTCCTACCCATAGCCTTTCAGTTTTTCTCAATGCTAAGGAATAATTACAAAACCACTGATCACATAGGAAGCCCCATTTTTTGTGTATGTTTGTTAGGATACCATTAGGAATCTTCTATACCCGATGCTGACACAGAGTAGCCTGTGAGCTAAATTCAACCTACCACCTGTTTTTGTAAATAAAATTTTATTGAGATACAGTAGGTTTTCAGATTTGTACTACAATAACAATCAGATTGTAATGACAGGTTATATGGTCTGAAGAGCCTAAAATATTTCTGACAGTGTGCCACACTCAATTCTGTCCTTTGTTCTGCAGTGTGTCACATTAACGCTAAAGTTAATTAGATTAAAATTTAGCTTTTTATACAAAATAATTCATGGGTAGGTGACCAATATACTTAATATTGGATATTTCAGAAAGCAGATAATGCCTAGTCAAACTGTTCAGGCTGGGATTGGTTAATGTGATCAATTAGTGGTCATCATAAATTTTTCTATGAGCTCTTCATAAAGTTTATTAACCTTGGCAACTACAAATGTTTTGGGCTGGGTGGTTCTTTGTTCTGAAGCACTGTTCTGTGTTTAATAATATCTCTAGCCTCTATCTACTAGATGCAAGTAGCACCACTTCCTCCTAGTTGTGACAACTGAAAAATTCCTATTGCCATTACTAGATATTATTCAGAGGGAAAAGGAGATAAATTTACCCCACTAGAGAGGCACTGTAGGAGTGGTGGCTTTCTAATTATGTCCATGTTTATGAGTTAAATTTTTCTGTAAAGTTGCCTTCATTAACTGGCAATTACTTGATTACATTGTATAGGAACAACAGGCTAAATACTTTAATTTCAGATTTTCAGAGTAGGGGGTTGGGAACTTGAGCATCAGTTATCTTTGTTTCTGCTTTGACTTTTTTGTACATAGATTTTATGTGTTCATGATGTCCCTGTATTTTATATTATTAATTTTTTTAAATTCCAAATTTTTAAAGTATATTTTGTTCATGTGTCAGTGTGGTGCGTAGACACATACATGTCACAATATGTGTGTGGAGGTCAGAGCACAATTTATAGGCAATAGTTCTCTTTTTCCTCCATGTCCTAGGGATTGAATTTTGGTTGTTAGGCTTGGTGACAAGCATCTTTGCCTGCTCAACAATCTCTGTCCTGTTACTTGTGGGCTATTTGGTAGTTTTAATCTATGGCATTCATCATTACTATTATTACTATTGAATTGGGGTTTTACTCTATTGCCCAGGTCTTGAACGTATGTGTTAATGGATTCCTTCCAACTCAGTCTCCCAAATGGCTTTCACTACAGGACTGCTGCCCCACCTAGCTTGTTGTTTTTCATGGGTATATTTGTCTTACTTTGGTTAATCAAAGCTTCTCTATGTTTTCTTCTAAGTCTTTTTGATACTTAGGATTTAAAAAATAACATTTGACAAATGTTTTCTAATCTGAGATTTTACTTATTCATTTTCTTACTGATTTTTGGAAGTACTGAGGATTCACTCAAGACTGCACTTGATAAGCTCATTATACCACTGAGTGATGCTCCATGCCCTTGATTTTTCAAATAAGTTAACATAGTAGATAGCCAGTGTTAATAATTAAGTATTGAGGAAAGATTTAATTAATTAGTACTTGGTTCGAATTAAGAGAGATGCCCGTTCCTAGAGTGATACCATTTCTTAACAAAGGGAATAGGAATTTGTGGAGAAAAGGCTGATTCAGAGCAGGAAATATATAAGGTAAGCCTGGAACATTTTGTTATATCAGAAAGCAAGGGCGTTATTAAAATTTTCTGAAGATACAGGTGACTCAGGAAACAAGTTGAAAAGTCTCCTATGCAAAATATGGGGCACTATGAGCATCAGAAGAATAACTGCTACAGATGGAAATATCAGATATACAAGTTCCTAAGTTATAATAAACACATAAATGTCAAACAATACCACCACATTAATCACTTCATGAGGGAAACTAGGGAACTAACTCATTTGAAAACATAAAAAAGAAAAAAAAAACAAATCAAGTGTTTGTCCTGACTTTTCTGGGATAAGTACTTCTTGATGCCAGGTAATTGAAATGTGAAATTGCTCTACTTAGAAGTTTTCAGTACATGATGAGGAAAAAAAACGACCAATTTGTAATCCCTAGTGAAATGGGTCTAAGTTGGTTCTCACCCTATTGATTGTGACCCCTTTGGGAGTTACATATCAAACATCCTACATATTAAATATTTACGTTGTGATTCATAATAGTAGCAAAATTACATTTCTGAAGTAGCAACAAAATAATTTTATGGTTGGGTGTAACAAGCTTTCTTGTCAAACTATATTTGGACCACTAGCCAACAAGTAATGGCCTGAGGACTTACTATTAATTATGAAAGCTTGGCCTCATAAAGAATTGTTTGACATGAAATACCAGTGGTACTGAGATTGAAAAACACTTTTGAAGACTCTTACTGAAATAGACCTAGGAAAAATGATAATTGAAACCCAACTATGAGTGTATGGGAATTAGTTTTATTAATTTTTACTCAATTTTAAATCTGCTTAAATATTTTTACAAGTAGAGTTAAAAGAGCCCAGATAGATGGCCTAGTAGCTAACAATCCATGCGGCTCTTGAAGAGAACCTGAGTTCACTTTCTAGCATTCATGTCAGGCAGCTCACAGCTACCTGTAACTCCTGCTCCAGAGTATCTAATATCCTCTTCTAGTCTCCATGGGTACCTGCACATATGTGACATACACAGATGTGTGTGTATGTGTGTGTGTACACATATAAATAAATCTTTTCAGTGGGAATCACTTTGCATATGTGTTTTTATCAAATCCACCTCCGCATTCTGTTCCAGTTATCTTCTATCTCCTCACCATGTTTCCCTCTCAACTTCCTCCAACAAGGCCATAACCACTCCAACAAAGCTACACCTCCTAATAGTGTCACTCCCTATGAGTGTCCCTTGACAGTTATACACTATTACAAATGACAGCACATACCTGAGTCACGGAATATAAAGAAATCAAGCTGGTACCAGCCTATAAGTTTTAAGTTTCATCCATACAGGCTAGCTATTGGGGTTTTGGAGACAGGGTTTCTCTGTAGATTTGGAGCCTCTCCTGTAACTAGCTCTTGTAGACCAGGCTGGGCTCAAACTCAGAGATCCACCTGCCTCTGCCTCCCGACTGCTGGGAGGCAGCACCACCACCTAGCCAGCCTAGCTTTAATAATGCCAGAAGGTTCTACTTTTGCTACTGGGGAAGAAAGTATTGAACACTCTTACCTAGTTGTGAATCCTAAAAGTTACAATAATCAGCCTGGCAAGATTTGTCCACTGGTACAATAGTGACATTATCTTACTTGGGGTTTCTATTGCTGTGATCAAACACCAGAACCAAAAACCACATGGGGAGGAAGGAGTTTATTTCAGTTTACATTTCCAGATAAGAGTCTATCAGTGAGGGTAGGAAATAAAAGCAGGAACCTAAAGGCAAGAACTGAAGCAGAAGCCATGGAAGAATGCTGCTTACCTGCTTGCTATCATTGCTTGCTCAGCCTGCTTTCTTTTTTTTTTTTTTAAGATTTTCGAGACAGGGTTTCTCTGTAGCTTTGGAGCCTGTCCTGGCACTAGCTCTTGTAGACCAGGCTGGCCTTGAACTCACAGAGATCCACCTGCCTCTGCCTCCTGAGTGCTGGGATTAAAGCACCACCGCTCCTGCTTTCTTATATAGCTCAGGATCACCTAATCAGGAGTCCATTTGCCCAGGGGAGGTATATCCCTTCCCCACCACCATCCCTCCACCCCAGCCTAGGCTCACCCACATAAATCAATAATCAAGAAATGCCCTACAGACTTGCCTACAGACAATGTGGATGGAGGTATTTTCCCAACTGAGGTTCCTCTTCCCTGTTAACTCTATCTTGTTTCAAGTTGGAAAACAAAAAAAACAACAAAAACAGAAACAACAAGAACGAAAAATGTCAAGAACTAGCCAGCACATATATGAATGTTACAGGAGTAACCAACCACTTTCTGATTTTACTTTAAGCTTGTTCCATAAGACAGACCTCAAGACTGGAACTGTCCATTGACTGGGCTGTGACTCCCTGATCAGCTAGGTCATAGGCCCTAGGAAAGAATCTGATAAATGGAAACAGTATTAGATAAGTTTTTATCTTAATGCCCATAGAGTAGTGTATCCTTCATCAGAGAAGATTCTTTTCACAATAGATGGTAATTAGTACAGAAATCCAAAACTAGTCAAGGTGCAGAGAATAAGAGGCTATGGAGTGCTCGCCTCTAAATGGGCATCTGTTTCATACTTTATTCCTCAAGGCTCAGGGATCATTGCAGAAGAGGGGGAAGGAGTGTAAGAGCCTGTGGTTGTTTGCATGTGATTGGTACCCGTAAAGAACCTTGAGTTCTATCCCACTTTTCTTGAAATCCCCCCCACCCATGACTGCTTACTAGTTTCCTACCTTCTATGGCTCCTCCAGTTTAAACACACATTCTAAAGAGTCAGCTAGCATCCACATATGAGAGAAAACATATGGTATTTGTCTTTCTGGGTTTGGGTTACCCCACTTAGAATTCTGGTTTCCAGCTATGCCCATTGCTTGAGAATTTTATAATATGCCATTGTGTATATGTGTACATTTTCAGTATTCATTCATCAGTTGGTGGGCATCACAGTTTTAATTTGCATTTCCCAGACAGCTAAGGATGTTGAATATTTGAAAACATACTTCTCAGCCATTTTGCATTTCTTCTAAGAATTTCGTTTAGTTCCATGCCCCAGTTTTTAGTTTGGTAATAGTTTTCTTGATGCTTAGTTCTATCTATATTGTAGATACTAACCCTTTGTCAGAGCTTTAAACACTTTCTTTAAAAAGTGAAAGGAATTTATATATATTAAAATATGTTTTATTATTCCTAGTAGTTCTTGTGGTAAGGTAAAACATATAGTAGGTATCTGATCTTCCCCGCTCCTTTCTTTGCAGATTATTGCTGTTGCAGCTCTCGTCCATCACAGTTTTGCATTAGATAAAGCACCTCCAAAGCCTCCCTTTCAGACGCATTTCTGTGGTATGTATTTTTAAGAGTTTGATTTTTCTTTTTTGATTTTATTTTTCTTTGTCTGTTGGATAAGTAACTTTGTATTTTGAAACTTGCTTTGGAGAGTAGTTAGGGCATTTTTTTGGAGCGGGTTTCTGAGACAGGGTTTCTCTGTAGCTTTGGAGCCTGTCCTGGAACTAGCTCTTGTAGACCAGGCTGGCCTCGAACTCACAGAGATCCACCTGCTTCTGCCTCCCGAGTGCTGGGATTAAAGGTGTGCATCACCACTGCCTGGCCTAATTAGGACATTTTAGTAAAGATGTTTGCTTTCAGCTGTGGAAACTTGAGTTTTATTGAATAAAATCTGTGATGAGGCAAAATGTTAAGTAATAAATGAATCTTTACCTATTTGTGAGACATTATAGTATGCCTAACTGGAATTGAGTTGTGTTATGCATAAAATTCAGTAGGTGCAATTGTTTCATAGAATGGGGTATGTGTGTGTTTTGTGAGTTGATCTTTAAGGAGTCTGACATTCCATGTTCAGAGGTTGGTTGATTAAGTAAGCATTTTGTTTAAAAAGAAAGTAAGAATTAAGATTCAGTGTTTTATATTTTTGGATTCTTTTCAACAACCTCTTGTGTCTGGCTTTTTGAGTATTAGGAATACTGATAAGAGTCTAGGAAATACTTGGAAGAGAATAGTTGTTGCTTCATGTTAGCATGCATTTCTTTATCTCTGCGTATTTCACTGTTTGAGTGCCTGCTTTGTATGGAAGAAGCCTTTTGTGTAGTAGCAGAAGCCTTGGTCCATAGTACCTCTCAGTTTTAAGAAAGTTGAGATAAGTTTTTCTTTGAAGCTTTTATGGTAATTGGATTTCCTTTGGGAAAGATTGTTCTAATCCTCCATTCTAACTTGGATGGAAAACAAACGTTTGATCAAAGCATTTTGTACAGTTATACAGACATAAGGGTCCCTTGGTTGTTGTTTTGAGGTCCAACAATATGACTAACTGGAGATCTTGACTTTCTTAACTCTTTAGGGCTCATGTGAAATTTATATTAAAGCAATTTCCGTTTAGAAACATGTACTAGCTGATATTGGCCTAAAATGAGTGACAAAATTTTGTGTTTTTCTTCCTATAGTTGTCTCTAAGCCAAAGGACTGTATTTTCCCATGTGCTTTCAAAGAAGTCATTAAGAAAAAGGTAAATTACTCATTTCTTTTAAGTGTAGAATATCTGTTTGGAAAGAGAATAACATCTATTCTATGTTTTACTTTATTAGATCTCTTCTTGGTGTATTGAACTATGGTACTAACTTGATAAAATACATTATGAATATAAGACTAAACATGTTTAATAATTCTTAAATTAGTTTCGGATGATGATGGAATTATGATATGGATACATTCAAACCTACCATCAGTTAGCATATATGGAGGCTTTTCTAAAGTGATCACATATTTTGGAACCATGTTGGATAGAGCCCCTCTCCAAATTGAGGGAATCCCTGTAGTGTTGGGAATACTGTAGGTATTAAAAGACCATGTACTGACAGGGTTTATATTTGCTGACCCAAGCCCATCAGTGATTTCTGAACTCAAGTATGTTGTGTGAAGTTGGTATCATAAACCTTTAATAAAATGGCAGTGGAAGCATTATAATGAACTGAGTTCTTTATAAAAATAAATATATTTACTCTAAAGGATGCAGTTTTTGAATAGTACATTATTTGTTTTGTGAAATGATAGTGTTGAAAAGGTTGTAGGTTTATTTTGTTTGTTAATATTTTCATGTGACAAAATTAGATGGTGCAATTTGTAAGGTTCCACTTCAAAGCTGTTTCAGTTGTCTTCTTAGAGGTAGGGGTTACTATTGTATTACTGTCATTTGTGATCTGTCCTGAATTATCTATTCAAATAAAATGACCTAGGAAAATTCCCGTAAAGTCAAAGTGACATTTTTAAAAACTGAGCTATAGAAAACATAATAGTAATCAACCTTTGTTTTAAAAAGCGTTTTAATATGAGCAGCTTTGAGTACCTGATAGATATTCACTAATCCAAGTTGAGGTTTTTTTTGTGTGAGGGTTGGTATTTCTATTTAAGACATTGCAATTCCTGGGCTGGAGAGATTGCTCAGCCATTTAAGGCTAGCCTCACAACCGAAAATGTAATATATTGCAATTCTTCAGTACATGTTTGTTTTAGTTTCTTATTTATTGTTTCTCACCCTGCTATTTGAGATTAGTTTATAGAATCCTTGGGATTTCTTTGATAAATACATAAACAACAAAGTCTTCCAGGGATTATATAGCAAAAAAAGCAATGTTTTGGAAAGACACTCTGATTTATACGCTTTAAATGTGTCCAGTGTACAAACATGTCTCTGTGGAAGGACATTTCTGCTCTTGATGTTGCTTAGCACTTAAATTTTTGCATGATTTACATGCATATTACTAGAATGAGGTCCTCAGAGATTTTGTGCAGTTATTATTATGCAAAACCTGGATCAGAAATTTTATTGCTATATCTTGTTTAGAAGTGAATGATTACATTTAACACTAAGAAATCTTACCCTGGTTGGGCAAGAAAATAAGGCTTGTGATATTTTAAAGTCTTGATTGGTATCTTAACAGAATATGAAGGTTGAGATTGCTGCAACAGAAAGAACTTTGCTAGGATTTTTCCTTGCAAAAATTCACAAAATTGATCCTGATATTCTTGTGGTGAGTAGATATTTGATCATGTCATGGGGAAGTGTTTTCATTCCTTCATTCTTTTCTGTACAACTTTCTTGGTGATTTGCTTTTTATTGATTATTTACTTTTGAGTATCAAAGGATGTTTTAGAATTAAATGACCCTTTGGATTGGTGAGATTTGCTCATCTATCTAAGGAGGAATAATCCTAACCCATGCTAGATAGTTTTTCCTGGTGTAAGAGCAGTTCTTGAATTAGAAGTCAGCTCAGGATATTTAGTTACCTCCATTAACAAAGTAGCACTTCAGTAAACGAATATGTATAAATTGCTAGATTCGTCAGTTTTTTTTTTGAGACAGGTTTTTACTGTGTAACAGTCCTAACTGTCCTGGAACTAGCTCTGGTAGACCAGGCTGGGAACTCACAGAGATCCACCTGCCTCTGCCTCCCAAGTGCTGGGATTAAAGGTGTGCGCCACCACCGCCTGGCTTAAATTGCTAGTTCTTGTAGCACACTGATAAGTGAATATGTGTAAATTGCCAATATCTTCATGGTTCTAATTGATTTTCTTGGTTTGGGATAAATTACAAATACAAAAGTAAATATTTTAAGATCTCAGTGGATCTTTATGATTCCTTTGAGAGCTCAGGGGTAGAGATTTGTTTTTCATCTTGGCAATTTACTGTATTCTCATTGGACTGTAAGGTAGTAATTTATTTTTGATTCGTACCTTTTCCTTGTAGTAAAGCCCATTTTCCTTTTGTGTATTCTCTGACCTTCCTTAGTTTAAGAGGCTTCTTGATCCTAATTCTTTTCTTTTGTCTGAGTTACTGGATCAATCTGATTTTATATTTTTTAAAGCAGTGGGTAGGCTACCAATTCCTATATATTTTAAATGTGATATTATTAATTTGGTTGCATCAACAACTTGTGATGTAAGAATAGAGGTAAGTAGATATTTGAGAAAAAAATATGGAGAGGCTGGGGTTATTGCTCAGTGGTAGAGTGCTTCCTGTGTGGAAAGCCCAGATCCAAGGTTCTATAATCCATTCTGGAGAGAAAAAAAAGATTGTTTACTGTGTCTTCAACCTCATTTTTCCTGTTGGACACCTTAGCTGGTAGTGGTGTAGCTTATATCTGTATATGGAATGTTGCCAAAGTCTGTATAACCTTATATTATTTCAGGACCTTTCTTTAAAGTGCCAGAAAGATTTTATATACAGTGCTGTGACTTAGCAGTAGACCCATACCACCCTTTAAAAACAGTCTTGAATGACAAGTAGATGTTATGAGCCTGGGATACCCAGCCTAAGGTATTAGAGAGAAGTACATGACAGATCCAGATGCAAGATGAGACCCTAGCCATAATAATTTGGAAATAAGTTTTTGTCCTGTCCCTCTGTTCCTTTATTAATAAATAAACTGCCATAAATATGTAGATATATGTATACATATCTATATTATATATTACGGCAGTACATAAGATATATATGTTTTATATATCTATATATTATGGCAGTACATAAATATGTACAGTATATGTACATTCATGTAGTGGTAAGCTTTTTATAACCTAAAATTAGTCATTTTAACCACCTTTAAATGTAGATTCATTGGTACTATATGCATTCATAATATGCATTTGTCACCACCTCCAATATTGCTATCTCTGTTGCTCTTTATCTTTTAAAATTAAAACTCTAGACCAGTGGTTCTCAGCCTGTGGTTTGCGACCCCCTGGAGGGGTTGAATGACCCTTTCACAGGGATTGCTTAAGACAGTTGGAAAGCACAGATATTTACGTTACAATTTATCACAGTAGCAAAATTACAGTTATGAAGTAGCATGGAGTCACCACAATAAGGAGCTGTATTAAAGTGTCCCAGCATTAGGACAGTTGAGAACCACTACTTTAGAGCATTATTTCCCCATTTCTCCAGACCCTCACAACTACTAGTTCGTTCATTCTCCAATAAAATGTTGTTTATTCTAAGTGGTAGTATATATCTTTAATTAAAATAATCTATGGATTGATCTGAATTATTTGAAACATCCTGATTTTTTAGTAAACCTAGTTATGTTAGAAATGTTATTCAAATGATATAAATTGGAAATTATAGAAAACTCAGGTTGTATTAAATAACTTATTATTTCTTTGTTAAAGATTTATTTATTTACTTTATGTATATGAGTGCTCTTGACTTTATGTCAGAAGAGGGTATAGATCCCACTACAGATGGTTGTGAGCCACCAAGTGGTTGCTGGGAATTGAACTCAGGACCTGTGGAAGGGCTGCCAGAGCTCTTAAATGCTAAACCATGTCTCTGGTTCCATAAACTTTTTGTTTTGTTTTGTTTTTTGAGACAGGTTTTCTCTGTAGCTTTGGAGCCTGTCCTGGAACTAGCTCTTGTTGACCAGGCTGGTCTCGAACTCACAGAGATCCGCCTGCCTCTGCTTCCCGAGTGCTGGGATTAAAGGCCTGCGCCACCACCACCTGCCATAGTCCCATAACTTATCTACTGTTTAATTTTGTTTCCTAGTATTTACTAGTATTCATATTTTGTTGTGCACTGATTAAAGGTCCAGCACAGTTGTGTTCATGCTCAGTTTTTAATGAAATTAGTTTGAGTTCCTTAGAAGTCCTATGTAAATGTATACAACACAGTTTTTTTGTTGTTTTTAAATTCTTATTGATCATGTAAAAGGTATGGGACATTACAATTTGCATTTGCATCCAACATTGTAAGACTTGAGCAGTAAATTAAAAGACACCATATGAACCTTGTATCAGCAATCTGCTTAGCAGCCTAGTTAATGTCAAGACTAATGAATACTGCTGATACTGAAGGAGAAAGGACCCCAATTGGAGGTAAGCTCTTGAGTTAAGAGACCAGAGAAGGAAAGGCTAAAGAAATTCTGCATTTGAAGACAAATTATCTAATTTGTATTTGTTATGTGATTGGCTGTCTTTTTTTGACTAGGGTCATAATATTTGTGGTTTTGAAATGGAAGTGCTTCTGCAAAGAATTAATGTTGGCAAAGTTCCTTACTGGTCCAAGATAGGTCGACTGAGGCGATCCAACATGCCAAAACTTGGGGTAATTTCAAAATTTCACTTTATTTGGTTTTTAAATATGAGGTAGCGACTGGGGAATGCACTGTCTTTTGAATAGGAATTGATTTAATACCAGAACTGAATAAATAAAACATTGCTTGGCACTGCATGTCATGGTTCTCAACCTCCTACAATGGCAGTGTGAAGAAGGAAGTTAGTATTTACCCTGTCTTTCCTCTAAATTTTTACAGCATAACCAAATACTGCTGGTTAATGATGGAAAGTTTATATTCCTTTTCCCTCTCTCCTCCCTTTTCACTTATTCTTATTTGTTTGTTTGCTTTTTAAGAGTTTCCTGTAGCTCAGGCTAGCCTCTTAATATTTTTTTTTCTTTTTGAGACAAGATCTTGCTATGCTTGCATGTATGGGCTTTGGTACTTTCTTGAATGAAGCATTTTCTTACTAAGTGTGATAGTGCTTATGCTTGAAATCTTATTTTACCTAAAGGTTACAACTAAAGTGAACATGTTGCTTCAGCAGAGAATTTAGGAATCGGTACCTTTTATAATGCCAAGGGTTTCTAGAGAACTCTATTCTTAGGAATCAAGAGTTGGGGCTACAGCTCTTTTTACCTCTGCTTATATCTTTAAGGTAATAAGGTCATTTTTAGCATTTATTCAAATACTTGTTTAGCTGCTGCTTCTCTGCCCCCTTTGAAATTTTTGTTTGTTTGGGTATTTGTTATTTTGAGATGGGAGGGGAGTCGGTGGCTGCAGCTTACTACACAGCTGACTTTGAACTCATGGCAATCCCCAAGCATTGGCTTCCAAGTGTTGGCATTGAAGGCATAAACCATCATGTGAAGCCCAAGTTTTTCTTTATATGGCATCTTCTTGGTAAGGTCTTCCCCGATCACTCTAAGATACAGTCCCTCCAAATTCTCTGTCCCTCACCCTTCTTTGATATCTTCTTTGCCATGTACTTATTGCCTTCTAAAACCATTTGACTTCTTGATTACATTGTATAATTTTTAATTATATAACTAGGAATTGTTGTTTTATTCACAGTGATATACTAAGTACCTATTGCATCATCAGATATACAGTAGGTGTTCAAAAGCACCTGATTTATGAGTGGAAGGAGAATTTTAATATTGTTATTTTGGGGACACTTCCAAAATAGGTTAGAACAGATTGTTCTCAGTATTTGCCTCTTCATGAGATTTGTTTTGATTTCTTTTTCTTTTTCTTTTTCTTTTTTTTTTTTTTTTTTGCCTTGTAGAGCCGGAGTGGATTTGGTGAAAGAAACGCTACCTGTGGCCGAATGATATGTGATGTGGAAATTTCAGCAAAAGAATTGATTCATTGTAAAAGCTACCATTTATCTGAACTTGTCCAACAGATTCTGAAAACTGAAAGGATTGTAATTCCAACAGAAAATATACAAAACATGTATAGGTATGACCCTGTATTACTTAGAATTCATCTTTCTTGAATTGAGCAACAGTAAGGTGCTACTACTGTCTTAAGACTGGAGGTACACCAGCTAGTCGCCATGGAGCAGAAAATTAATATCTTTATACCAATTCCATCATATCCATTATTTTCATATTTTAAATTAGTTTATCTCTTGAATTATTCTAATGGAACCAGTTGACCTGTATTGTAGAATATTATTTTAAGATATGTTACATTCATTTATGCTGTGAAATATTTAATGACGCAAAAATGTGTTACCTTTTTTATGTTGCATTTGTTTAACTGTAAGACTGTTACTTTTCCTGTCTAAAACACCTGATTGGTGTAATAAAGAGCTGAATAACTAGGCAGGAGAGACAAATAGGTGCTACTGGCTGGCAGAGAGAATAAATAGAGGGAGAAATCTAGGGAAGAATGTGAGGAGGGAGGAGTGAGAAAAGGAGAGGAGGATGCCAGTCATGGAGTAAGAAGTAAAGAAAGATACAGATAAAGAAAGGTAAAAAACCCGTAGGCAAAGCATAGTTTCTGCTTCTTGAGCCCTTTTCTAAGCTATTTCTCCTGAGTTCTTCATCTACTTCTTACTATTTTTCCTCTCTAGGCTGGCTGATGTGTAGCTTAGATACTGGGGTTACTGCCTCCTACCTGTATATCTTTGTTTTAAACATCCTACCAAATTCTAGATTCATCTACCTACCTGATAACTAGTATGAATCTTCAGCTTGTTAAAATCTGAACTGTTTTTTTCTCTTCCTAGATTCTGTTTTTAGTCTTTCATAACTGTGTCAGTGACAGTTATGAATGTTACAACTTTCTGAAAGTCTTCAAAGTCATCTTCTACCTCAGACCTCTTAGACATCCTTGATTCCTCTGTCTTACATCCCACAATAATGATTCCTCTGTCTTACATCCCACAATAGATCCATCAATGGACTTTTTCAGCCGTGTTTTTTAAATAAAGCTCCTAGTACTTCTTTAACTTTCACTGAACCTACCCTACCCTAAGCTACCATATTCCTTTTTTTCCTCCGAATCACTGAATGTCTTAGTCCATTTTCTGTTGATAATACCACATTTTGGATGATATGAAAAGGAAGGGTTTGTTTTGATATATGATTCTGGAGGTCCAAGATTGATGGATCTCCTCTGATAAAGTTGTGTAATTGTTTAGGGTATCATTTGGTGAAAAGTACATACATGTCTATAACCTTTAATCTTTCTTATAAAGTTACCAGTGTTCAGTCATGGAGACTCAATAGCTTCGTCTTTAGTATATGTGTGTTCATCCTCATAGCACTTCATGGGTAGCTGATGGTACTAATAACATCAAGGTCTGAGGGTCTATCCTTGTATGTCCCATAGTACTTTATCATGGGGATTAAACGCCACTCCCCAGTTTCAAATGAACCAAATAATATCAAATCATAGTAGTGGGTTTATGTACTAATTTTGTTGCCCTCTTCAGTTTTCTTCATAATTAATCCAGGACCAAAGTAATCCTGCTCAAATTAAGTCTAATCAAAGTTTCTTAGTGATATTACTTTTACTTAAAGTCTTTACTTTAGCTTACTAGTTCCTGTACACTGTGTCTTTGTGGTGTTGATTTGAAGTTATTTTACTGCTATTTCTATCTATTATTCCCTGATCCAGCCATATCAACTTCACTCAGAGTCTTGTGCTTTTATTTGGAATGCTGTTCTTTAAAATACCCATCTATTATAATGGCTTGTCCTGTCACTTCTTGGTCTTTCTTTTCAATGACTTTTTCCCTAGCTCTCTATGTAAAAATTCAGCTTTTGCTCCTGAAAGTTTAAATTTTCTTTGTTTCTTACCCTTTTGTTTGTCTTTAACACTTATTTACCATTGTATGAATATTATCTATTTATTTTTCTTTTTTTATACTGTGTTTCCCCCACCAGGACAGGAATTTGTGCCTTTGGCCATACCCAGTGCCTGATACATAGTTGGCTTGTAATATATACTTACTGATTGAATGAACAAAAGAATTTAGATAGTTTTTAGGTTATGATTAACACTAGATAAATTTTAAGCTATAGTTAACACATAATTTCACTCTTTTTTTTTGTTGAGAGAAGGATACTGGGATTGGTGGTATAAATGCATTTCTAATTATTTAGCCTCTTTATTTTAAATAGTTTCCGAAGCCAAGGTTCCATTGCTTTGAAGTTACGTACACCAAAAATTCCTTGTAATATTTTAAGTTCTGATTACAGTCATTGTATCTTTTAATTGCTTGATTCTGTTTCATTCTTACTTTTCTGTACAGTGAATCTTCTCATCTGTTGTACCTGTTGGAACAAGTCTGGAAAGATGCCAGATTCATTTTGCAGATCATGTGTGAGCTAAATGTTCTTCCATTAGCATTGCAGATCACTAACATCGCTGGGAACATTATGGTAAATTTAACTTAGAAAGGGGGAAAAAGCATTTCCTGTTGGATTCAGTGTTTTCTTGGGATAGTTGTTATATGATAATGAACCTAAATGTATGCTTATAAAATGAGGAGCTGGGATTTTGAAAGCTGAGCTTTTGTAAAAGCAACAACTGGTTGGGAAAAGGGGAGGAATGCCAGGTGCAGTATGTAGAGATTTGAGTGAACATAAGGATCTTATCTCTAACATCGGGATGTTTTTAGTGGAGTGATACACTGACAGTATTTTAAGCTCACTTTATCTCCCTTAATGTTTAAAGAGAAAGCTAGATAGTTTAGAAAAAGTAACCTTTGTTGCTGAGAAGCTGAAGGAGGTTCCATGATTAAATAAACTGACTCAACATTGCTTTTGTTTGTGATGGTTTTAAGCTCAATGGTTTAAAAATTCTGTTTAATAGTCCAGAACACTGATGGGTGGACGATCTGAACGAAATGAGTTCTTGTTGCTTCATGCATTTTATGAAAACAACTATATTGTGCCTGACAAGCAGATTTTCAGAAAACCTCAGCAAAAACTGGTGGGTACAAGATTGTATAGTACTTTGCCTTTTCTTTTCCTTCCTTTTTTATTGCCTAGGTAACCTTTTAAAAAATTGCTTTGGCATCTGCTTCTAAAATTATAATTAATTTTCTGTAAATTAGGATTATTCTTGAGCTTTTTCTGTTGTGTCTGTGTGGTTGTTTCCCTCTCTACTTTTCTCTGTAAAGGCAAAATTGTTTGTGAAATGTCTTGGAGGACTTTGTTAGACTTTTTGATATAGAAAATATTTGCTCTCACTAAGACTTACCCAGAACTAAATATCAGTTTAACCTTTTGTTGCTTTAGCCTTTGAGGTTTGGTTTTTGTGTTGTAGTTTATAGATATGTTGAGTATCCCTAATTCAAAATGCTTGGGATTGAAGTGTTTTAGATTTATTTATTTATTTTATTTTGGAACATTTGTATATATGTGATGAGAAACCCTAGGATGGGAATATATCTCTAAACACAAAATTAATTTGGGGATTCACGTGTGTGTGTGTGTGTGTGTTGTGTGTATGAGTGCTTGTATTAGCTGAAAGTGATTTTATAATATTTAAACTTCCTGGTACATGTGATGATGTGCTAATTTCTGCTCGTAGAGTCATTAATTTTCACTTAAGAATCTTCAGATTTTGAACTTTAGATTTTCGGATTGGGGTCACACAACCTGCTACTAGTGCGATTATGACACCAGTCAGGTTTCTGAAGTAGATTCTATGACTTTGGAACTAAAACTTACTCTATTTTCCATTTTATCAGTACTGATAGGAATTAAGAATGGGAATTGAGTGTTAGCGTGTGACTCAGTTTCATTTGTTTTTAGGCACATTATTGAAAATCGTACAGCAAATACTAATTTAGATCTATTTAACTTCTGCAGAGGTATTGAATGTTGACTGTTAATAAACTGCTTGAAAGTGGATTTTTCATTTTGTGGGCATAGTTATTTTAAGAAATTCCTACTAATAATGGCAATCAGCCATGCATGATGGTACTTGCTAGAGTTGGGAGATTGAGACAAGAGGATTGTTTGAGCCCAGAACAACACACCAAGACCCCATATCATAAAAGTAATAATAATTAGAATAATGATAATGAATCAGAAGAATTTTTATCCCTTTTTCATCATAAATATAAGATTAGTGTTTTTTTGGGGGTGGGGGGGTTGAGACAGAGTTTCTCTGTATAGCACTGGCCATCCCAGTATTCACTCTGTAGACTAGGCTGACCTCAAACTCAGAGATTCACCTGCCTCTGTTCCGAATAGTAGGATTAAAGGCACATGCCACCACTGCCCAGCCAGAGTAGTGAATTTAGTAAAACTCCTTTACAATCTCAACATTTATGTAACACGAAACATTTTAATACCTATTGATTTTAAAATAAAATTTTCTTCTTTTTGCTCATTTTTAAAAAATACATATATTTTAAACATGTTCTACTTTAGCTCAGGCTGTCCTCTAGCTTCTTGTATATCTGAGGATGCCTTTGAATTTACTACCCTCCTGGCTGTACCTTCCAAGCCACTGGGCTTACAGGTATGTGTCATCACACCTGGTTTTATGTGGTACTGGTAATGGGACTAGGGTTTTGTAAGTGCTAGGAGGGCACTATGTTAGCTGAGCTATATCCCTAGCCCTCAAATGAAATTTCTAGGATTCCAGAGACAGTTAAATAGAGAATTCAGAAAACTGATTATTTACTTAAGAAACTACCATGCTTGGCATTCATTTGGATCCATAAATGTAATATGATAATAGATTTCCCCTGCATAGGTAGGACCATTAAGTAAAAGTAAATATTTTTTGTAACCCAGTATTATAATTCATTAGCTAGTTGCTAGCTGGTGATGTTTTATTTCCATTTGAAATAGGGAGATGAAGATGAAGAAATTGATGGAGATACCAATAAATATAAGAAAGGACGTAAGAAAGCGGCTTATGCTGGAGGCTTGGTTTTGGACCCCAAAGTTGGTAAGACTTGGTAGCAGTTTGGTTTGCCCCTGGTATTAAGATAATGGTTCTCAATGCTGTGACCCTTTAATACAGTTCCTCATGTTGTGGTGACCCCAACCATAAAATTATTTCATTGCTACTTTATAACTATAATTTTGCTACTGCCATGAATTGTAATGTAAATATCTGTTTTTATATTGGAGGTAAGCAAACTGGTTTCTTAATGACTTTAGTTTTATCTTTTATCTTTACACATGTGAAATCTAGTTTACTAGTTACTTAACATGGAATTAGTATGAATTCTTTGCCATATGTCAACACAGCTTTACTTATATACCTTGAAACTTAAATTTCACTTATCTTTTATATGTATATATATTACTTTTCTAGCTATTTCGAATGCTGTTAGTTTATAGGTGTTAGAAAAATATACGCAATATCTCAAATTTGGTCTTTACTCAAGTTTCAGTCTCTGCTCTAATATAGAGATTGCTGTTCAGCCTGTAGTAGAATTACCTAATTTTCCTTCTTTATGTGAGAATGTCCTCATCTTTGCCCAGTGTGCCAGGTAATTTGGAAAACAATGTTTATGAAAGTAAAATAACCACTGAGTTAAAATTTAATAGGAAAGTGCCTTTTCTTTGTTGTGCAGAAGGGAAAGATAAGGTTTGTGATGTTTAGAGGTTCATCTTTCCTGTTTTTCAGACCATCTTAGTTGTTTGCAAGTGTGTATACTCAATAGTATAATTATGTATATTCACATTTAGTGTGAATTTTATCAAGTAACTCAGGAGGAGACATTTTTTACAAACAATTTTATTAGTTGTGATGACAAGGAATGATACTTTTGGTGTTAGATATTGGTTTGGGTGCTGCCTATTTAATTTCTTTTACCCCAGTCTCTTTTTCTATGAAAAGGAGATGATGGTATCTACCACAGAAGAGCAGAGGGAGTAAGTGGGACTGAGATGAGGAGTAAAGTTGGCTGGTGATGGCACATGCCTTTAATCCCAGCACTCGGGATACAGAGACGGGAGAAAGAGACAGGTAGATCTCTGTGAGTTCAAGGTTAGCCTGAGCTACAAGAGCTAGTTTCAGGATGGGCTCCAAAGAGAAACCCTGTCTACTACCAATGCAAGTTTGCAGTTCTGTTTCAGTGGACATTTATATCGTCAGTTTCTTCTCAAGGTGAAGATAACTTTTTATAAATGTCCTAGAGAAATATAGTAGTTGTCTTTTCATCCTTTTACGAGAAGAAAGGGTCGATCGTCCCACTACTGACATTTATATATCCATTTCTTGATTGATTTGAAACAGTTTGTGTAGAGGTAAATGTGCTGACAATTTTATTCCTTGAAGGTGAGGTTGTAAAAGATATATATGCAGTATAACCACTTACTGCATTTTTTTTATGGTGGGGTGAGAATAGTGGGAAAGAATACTTAAACTTAACTGTGTTTGTTTTTTGGACTCAAACATGATAATTTCTAAAACAATTGACAAGGGAAGGTTTTTGAACATAATAATGACATGTTTTGGAACTGCCTGAGAGCAGGCTGGTTGTCACTGTCACTGGTTCTCAAGAAAGGCAGTCTTTTCACTCTTTCTTTTGTGATGTGTATTTTACTGTAATCTAAGTCATTTTATAGATTTGTAGTTAACCCCCCCCCCCCCATTTTATCTGCTTTACAGTGCTGGATGTTATACAGTTTCTATATAGTGAGGTATTTTTATGGCACTTTTCTTTTGACTTTTATGTGATATTATGTGGCTTTTTTGTTTTAGGTTTTTATGACAAGTTCATTTTGCTCCTGGATTTCAACAGTTTATATCCTTCCATCATTCAGGAATTTAACATTTGTTTTACAACAGTACAAAGAGTTGCTTCAGAGGTGCAGAAAGCTGCAGAGGTTTGTATTCAGCTGGGGCTCTTGAAGTCAATTTTAAAGGTATTCCTTATAGAAGTACAAGAGCCAAAGGGCTTAGTATCATAGTTATTTCTCTTTCCTTTGAATGGTTGTATTAACAACATTCTTTCTTGGATATGTTCATGTGTCCATGTGTGTTTCCGTGCAAATGTGTTATGCGCGAATGCTCGATGTTGACTGCCAGCCAGTGTCTTCCTCTGTCAATCTTCACCTTAAATTTTTGCGACAGGGTCTCTCACTAAACCTGGAGCTAATCGTTTTTACTAGACTGGCTAGCTAGTGAGGTCCTGGGATCTACCTGTGTCAGTCTCACATCCCCTAACTGGTTTATAGGGGTGTAGCACCATGTTGACCTTACAAAATATTCATTATTATTCATTACTTTTGTTTGTGCGTCAATGTAAATGTTGATGTGGCGGTTAGAAAATAACTTTTAGGACTTATCCCTTTTTTCACTGGTTTCTGGGGATCAAACTAGTCTGTGAGGCTTGTACATTAAAAGGTGGTGACACACGCCTTTAACTTGGAAGGCAGAAGCAAGTAGATCTCTGAGTTTGGGGCCAGCATGGTCTATAGAGAATTCCAGGACAGCCAGGGCTACATAGAAAAACCCGTCTTGAACCCGCTCCCCCCCCCCACAAAAAAAAATCTTTTACCTTCCTACTGGCCCCGTGCTTGCTCTTTCCTCGATTGTGGTGATACAAATTTGGGTCTTCATGCTTTTTCAGTAAGTATTTTGCTGATTGAACTCTCTCTCCAGCCCTAATTAAATACTTTCATTGTCATCAAAAAGGAGGACCAACCAAAAAGAGATTTAGACTGGTCTGTGTCTTTGTTAAAAAAACAATGTTGTAGAGATATAATTCACTTTCTAAACAGTCTGCTTATTTATAGTGTGCAGTGTTAGTTCTTAGTGTCTTCATAGAGTTTGTAAACCATTGCTTCATTCAGCTCGATTATTCCACAAAATCCATGTAGCTGTCACTTCTAACAAGTTCCTCTATCCATCCCAGCTCTAGTCTGTCATTAATTTTTTTCACTGTAGATTTTTATTAATTTGTTCTTTGCCAGTTTTGTGAATATATATAATGCATTCTGTTTGCTCTCATCCACACCCTCTCCTATATCCTTTTTCTCTACAAGCCCCTCTTCCCACATTCATGTCTTTTTGTTTTATTTTTTGACTTAATGAACTTAACCTAGGCCATGTGTGCGATCATGAGTTTGGAATCGTCTATTGGAGATTTGTCTTCTCAGCAGCAACCACAAATCTTTCTGATTGTAAAATTGCCTACTTTGGACATTCTATGTAAATGGAATCATAAAGGGTGTGATTTTTCATGTGTTTGGCTTGTTTCACTTAGCATACTGTTTCTGAGATTTATTTGTCCGTATTTCTAGAATAATCCTGTCTCAGTGCAGCATAGGATTATTACTCATCACATTTATCCATTTCACCATCTGTCCCTCCCTTCTTTTTCTCCCTGCTTTCTCCCCATTTGTCCTCCAGGTTCTGAATTTATATATCCTTTAGTTTCAAACTGTCTGGTATTGTTTTTTTTAGTTCTAGTTCCATATTCCTAGAAGAGAGTATCTGATAGACTTGCTTGAGTCAGTCATCACCCCTAGTTCTATCACTTTTCTCCACAGGAATGGATTCTTTCTCTATAAATCTGACTGTTAAAAGTGGACCTCTCTGTGGGATTAGAGGATAATTTTACAAAGAAAGTATTGGACATACAAACCCCCCAAATTAGCAACTGCTGCTGATACTCTTTTGCTGTGTCCTGATATTTTCTAAGAAATGTGACAGTTATTCTTGCTGCTTTCACAACTGATGCCTACCAATGTTTTGCTTATTTGAACTTTTCATTTTGGTTTCTGGATATATAATAGAGTGGAAGGATCCAAGAGGTCATCTTAAGAAACACTATATGTGTATTAATTTATGAATTCTTTATCATTTTCATGTGCAGCACCTCATTTGGTTTTCAGAGCAGGTAGTTTCACCCTGTAGGTGGTGGTAGGGCTTCAGATGAATTATAAATTTTCTGTCCCAAGAATCTTTTCAATTACTTTTTATATGACTCTAGTTGCTGAAATACAGTGGAATATATACCAAGGTCTCTTTCATAGGTTTGCTATCATCATGTGCTATATTGGAAAACAATAGGTCCTTATTAGTATTGTAAGGGTACTTATTTTATGATATTGATCTTTATAAAATCACATACTTTTTAAAAGACTGGGTTATCAAATGGCATTGACTTGACATGCTTTAAGCCAAAAGGTTTATTTTTAATTTTGAGCCTTTCAAAGGGTAACTGTGCCTGGCTGTTCTTTGCAGCCTGTTAATAGGATTAATGGAGGCTTGAGAAAAAAGCCCTAATGCTTTCCCTGCTTTTTCCTGCTGTAAATTTTAATATAAGAAGACTACTGATTGCCTTTCTAAAATGTTGCCATTCTTCTGGTGATTGCAAAGCAATTTATAGGTAAAAGGTACTCCATAAACACTAAGGAATATGTGTAATATATATGTGTGTATATGTGAATTAATTTTAGAAATGTCATGACCTATTTAAATGTGATCCAAATCTTAAAAAGAGATTTGCTGATTTAGTATATAACCTCTTTATTTTTAACAGCAAAAGCATTTATAGTGATTGTTGTGAAACATTCTATAGCATTTTGTTTGGTTGTACAAATGTTAAAAAACAAAGAGTCTAGCTGTTTTTTTTTTATTCTTAGGAATTTTTCTTAACAGCTGTATTTTAAAACCAATTTTCCCAATCATGTTGCTCCACATTTGTAAAACTCCATCCTTTTACAGTAAATCTAAATTATTGATTTCCTCATACAGGAAAGATTTCTAAGGTGTGGTAATGGGATAAAGCAATTGTCAAATATTACTTTAGAATTTATTTTTTATTAATGTTTAACTTGTCTGAAGTTTCTATTGTGTGTTTTTAAGGATGAGGAACAAGAACAGATCCCTGAGTTGCCAGATCCAAACTTAGATATGGGCATTTTGCCCAGAGAGATCCGGAAACTGGTAGAGCGGAGAAAACAAGTCAAACAGCTAATGAAACAGCACGATTTAAATTCAGACCTTGTTCTTCAGGTAAATCTTTTCACTGCAGCATGTTTGCTTGACAGTTTCACTTTTTATCACTTGGTTATTGAGGAGTGGGATTAATAGTATGGTGTGCTTGTTTTATTTTGGATAATAATCATTCAGAGGCACTAGACTGCCTCAGAATTGAAGTCTTCTCTAGCTGCTAAGGCCATATCTGAGCAAGATCTTACAGAATCTTGGGAAATCAGTAGTCTATGTACTTCCTTCTAAGAGGGTAGGGCAAGATGAATCTGGGGAGACAGATTGAGTATTAAGTATTCCCCTTACCCCTGGATATTGAAAGTTTCTCCCTCTTATTGTGATCTAGAAAAATATCCAATGTGATGCTTAAGCATCTACAGATACTGTTGTTTATCTTTTGTCATTTTGTTGGTCTGCAGTATGACATCCGACAGAAGGCTTTGAAGCTCACGGCAAACAGTATGTATGGTTGTCTGGGATTTTCCTACAGCAGATTTTATGCCAAACCACTGGCTGCCTTGGTGACTTGCAAAGGAAGGGAGGTAAATGGCAAAATAAAATTCACATTAATAAATGTGTAAATATATGCTGCAATATGGGAGAACTGTTTGTTACCTGTTTTTTTACAGCTTGAAATATTTCTTGTTTAGAACAAGTTTGAGACAAATAGGCACTTGATTAAGAATTTGTCAGTTCTGCACGTGTGTATGCAGTTATTGAATGTCTATATGCCAGGCCTCCTCTAGGCAATAAAGATTGAGTGTGAAACATTATGTAAAGCTTGTATTTGACCCAGACTTGTGGGGGGAATGGGACGAAAGTAGAGTACCTGAGTTGAAGAGAGGATAGTTTGGGAAAACAACTGAATAAGTATAGAACTATTTAGGATGAGTATAATAGAAGTAACATTCTTCTGATAATTCAGATGGTGGCAACCTTGAGAATGCCTGGAGGCTAGCTTAGATTTAGATTGGATTAGTCATGCTAACATAGGAGCTAATTTTTATTGTTTTAATGGGTAGTTTACTGTGTAATATGAGAGCAATTTAGAATTCAGGAGAATAGCAGTAGATCCTTATATTTTTTTACTAAGAGGGAGAAAACAAAGAACAGGATCAAAAACTCTGTCTTTTGCGTGTTGTCTTTGAGTAATAAATCTCTAGGCATTTTCAATAAGTTATTGGGCATATGAATCCAGAATTCTAGGTCTATGTCACAGCTGGAGTTACATACTGACTTGAGGATGACAGATGATAGACCAATTACTGTAGTAATAAGAGCGGCGGGGCTGCATCCCCAGCACCCCGGCTGCCTGCACGGCTAGCTTTACCCGAAATAATTACACGGACACTGTATTCTTTTAAACACTGCTTGGCCCATTTCTATCTAGCCTCTTCTAGGCTAATTCTCACATATTAATTTAGCCCATTTCTAATCATCTGTGTTGCACCCCAAGGTGCGCTTACTGGGAAGATTCTAGCCTACGTCCATCCTGGGTTGGAGCTGAATCGTGTCTGTCTGGGAGCTGGGAGCATGGCGTCTCTGTCTGAGGCGTCTTACCTCACTTCCTCTTCCTCCCAGCATTCTGTTCTGTTTACTCCACCCACCTATGTTCTAAGCTATGAGCCCAAGCAGTTTGTTTATTACTTAACCAATGAAATCAACAGATTGATAGATGACACTCCCACATCACTTCCCCTTTTTCTGTTTAAACAAAAAAAGGCTTTAACTTTAACATAGCAAAATTACATATAACAAAACAGTTATCAAGTAAAAGTTACAATATTTACATCTATTTTATCTTTTTTCATAACTAAGGAAAACTATAACTATATATTCTTTAACTCCATCAAAGACTCCAGAAGGATATAATATTACCTAAGCAAACAAGAAATAAGCAACTTTCAAACTCTAGAAATGACAGAGACATTTTGCTGCCTGGACAGTCACCCAAAGTTCCTCTGTACCGTTGGGGCATCCATCTTTGGCCTACAGGCCCATGGTATCCAGAGACATTTCCATGAAGCAGGACATTTCAAAGTCAGTTCAGTCACTATCTGTTGTATCCTGAAGAATGTCTTGCAGACTCTTTCATGAATCAGGAACCCCGAAAGATCATCTCACCTTTAGGCAAGTTCAGCAGTCCTCTCTTTGCGGGTTCTCTGTGTCCAGTTTATGCAATAGTCCAGGCAAGAGCAGTTTCTTGTCCAAATGGCTATCAAAACTCCATAAGGTGCCTCTTCAATGCCCATCTTCTTCTTGAAGTAGATTGGTGCTGCCAGGAGCAGACGTGTCTCATTGTCATGAAAAGCCCTAAATTATTAAAACATTTAAAATGCCATATTCTATAATCTTTGAAAAATATGAAGAATGCCTATCTAAAATATATCTATGTACATCTAGAAAATCTTATCTAACATGACTACAAACTTGACTATTATGATTATCTATTAACAATCTATATTTCTAATTATACATTACATTTTTAAATGAATACACAATCACAATATCTTAATCAATAGCAGAAATATGCATATACATATAACAAAATTGACCTTAAATCTCTATCAATAAAGCAAAATCTATACTAATACAAAATATTCATATCTATATCACAATTACCATTAAATACTTTTCACTTTATAAACATTTTAAGTTAATCTGCTTTAATGCTTTGTGTAGAGGTTTTTTTTTAACTTTTTTTTATTGAGAAAAGAAAAAAAAAACAACAAATTTCCTCCTCCTCCCAGCCTCCCATTTCCCTCCCCCTCCTCCCACCCTTCTCCCCCTCCCCCCACTCCTCTCCTCCTCCCTCTCCAGCCCAAAGAGCAGTCAGATTTCCCTGCCCTGTGATAAGTCCTAGGTCCTCCCCCCTCCGTGCATTTCTAGGAAGGTGAACATCCAAACTGGCTAGGCTCCCACAAAGCCAGCACATTACGTAGGTTCAAAACCCCGTGCCCTTGTCCTTGGCTTCTCATCAGCCCTCATTGTCCGCCACGTTCAGAGAGTCCAGTTTTATCCCATGCTTTTTCAGTCACAGTTCAGCTGGCCTTGGTGAGCTCCCAATAGATCAGCTCCACTGTCTCAGTGGGTGGGTGCTCCCCTCGTGGTCCCGACTTCTTTGCTCATGTTCTCCCTCCTTCTGCTCCTCATCGGGACCTTGGGAGCTCAGTCCAGTGCTCCAGTGTGGGTCTCTGTCTCTGTCTCCATCCATCACCAGATGAAGGTTCTATGATGATATGCAAGATATTCGTCAGTATTGCTCTAGGATAGGGTCATTTCAGGTTCCCCATTCTCAGCTGCCCAAGGAACTAACTGGGGACCTCCGCTTGGGTATCTGGGAGCCACTCTAGGTTCAAGTCTCTTGCCAACCCTAAGGTGGCTCCCTTAACTAAGAACCGTGCTTCCGTGCTCCCCCATCCAACCTTCCTTCATCCCAATCCTCCCCCTTCCCCAAGCTCCCCCCATTCTCCCCCTCTCCCCCCTCTCTCCCCATCTCCCCTTACCCCCATCCCACCCCACCCCCAAGATCTCAATTTTCTCCCCGGCAATTTTGTCTACTTCCCATAGCCAAGAGGACAACTATATGCTTTTCCTTTGGTTCACCTTCTTACTTAGCTTCTTTGGGATCACCAATTGTAGACTCCGTGACCCTTGTTTATGGCTAGAAACCAATTATGAGTGAGTACATCCCATGTTCATCTTTTTGGGTCTGGGATACCTCACTCAGGATAGTGTTTTCTATTTCCATCCATTTGCATGCAAAATTTGAGAAGTCATTGTTTTTTAACGCAGCATAGTACTCTAATGTGTAGATATTCCACACTTTTCTTCATCCATTCTTCCATTGAAGGGCATCTAGGTTGTTTCCAGGTTCTGGCTATTACAAATAATACTGCTATGAACATAGTTGAACAAATGCTCTTGTCATGTGATAGGGCATCTCTTGGGTATATTCCCAGGAGTGGTATTGCTGGGTCCAGGGGTAAGTTGATCCCGAATTTCCTGAGAAACCGAAACACCGATTTCCAAAGTGGTTGCACAAGATTCATTCCCACCAGTATAATCTGTAAAAACATGGTTATATTAAACATTTAATTCAAGTACATTAAGATACTGATTTCTTGCATTGAATTTAAGGTTTCTTAGTTGAAACATAGTTCACAGTGCTCATACTGAGCATCTGGACTCAAACTCTAGAGTCATGATTGTCAAGGTATCATATTGGCAAATCCCAACCTGTTATCTGTGTTTTATAACTAAGGTTTTATTGAAATGGAACCAAGTCCATTCATTTATGTTGTAGAGTTGAGTAGTCAGGATGAAGTCTTCTGTGGCCTGAAAAGCTTAAAATGCTTGTTACTTGGTACTTCCAGGACAACTTAAGAGGGAAATGATTTTTATGTGTGCTATCCATATATAATAGCCTCTAAACACATGTGCTGGTAAACATTTTTTATTTGGTTATTCCTGATTAGACGAGGAACTGGATTTTTACATTTATTTAGTTGTAATTAAAATGAATTTAAACGTGAATAGGTAACATGTGGAGAGTGACTACCATATTGAAAAGTAAATATCCAGTTGTGACATGAAGCACACATCATGATATTTCAAGTCATTTTGCTCTTGTTGTTTTGTCTCAGAAATGTGGGTTAGGACACAGAGGAAAAGAACAAGGCATGTATTGAATAATGATGGTGTGTTAAGAGCTGTTTTGTGCATTATTATATCAAAAACACTTCAGAGTCCTTTAGCATATAATAGCATTCTGTTTTGTAGATGAGGCTACCTTGAATTGAATCCGTGTTTTCCTGATTCTAAGTCTTTTACTGTATTTGTGTTCACCTTTAAAGGATAGTTTTTGCAAGTGTAGTTCTGCTTTGTCTTCATCCTTATTCCTAGACAGTCATTCTTTCCAATATCAATTATTGCATAACATGGACCTTTTATTTTCTTTTTTACATAAGAAATATATAGGTATTTTTAGGGGCTAGTTGAAATGAAAGAAAGATGTTTTGGATTCTTAGGCTAAGTTTACCTCAAAATTATGTAAATTTTGTTTCTGTATATATATCCAGTGGCTTCTGATAGAATACCATCTTATTTTTGTATTAGGAAATGCACTCACTATGCCCCAACTGGGTGATAATACATAGGTTGACTCTTGAGATTGGATCAAGGTTACTCTTAAGTTTCTCACAAGAGGCAATAGTTGACAATTTACTCCCTTGGAGTGTGCCTCTTGCTGTTGAGAAATCCCTGTTGTTACATTTTCTGCATTGGCTCAGAAATCCACAAGCTTAAAAGGGCACCGTTGATAATGATAAGCCCCAAATTTGTCCAATGATCTCTCCAACTCCCCTAATCCATTGTATTTTAGGGGCAGTATTTTCTTTTAGCTAGATTTTTAATAGGGAATTTAAAACTCAAATTTTACTTTTTATTGTTCAACAACAGAACTAAGCTAAATTTTTACTTTTTGTTTTATAAAATATAGCAATTATATATAACAAGTAAAATATAAAACTTCCGAGCTTACTTCACTAAAAAAGAATTTCAGAAAAATTTAGAAATAAATCATGGATTGAAAGTCTTAGTTTCTGTTTTCTCCCTTTTTGTTTTCATCTGTCTTCTTTCCTATATACAATAACTTCTACAGTTGTAGTTATGTCCTTACTGTGAATTTAATGAGAAGCAATAAGTATAGAATACACCTATTCTCTGCCAATTCTTAGTTTGGAAGATCCGAAGATCTCTGTAGAAGTTATTTACTAAAATAATAATGATTGTTAAAATATTGGTAGTAGTTAGTAACACTGACAGATAAATAGTCTAGTGAAAAATCTGTTTTATTTTGCCATCATTTTCCTATATACTGTGGAGTCTTTTGTTTTTAAAGATTTTCATTCATGTTTTGAAACAGAATATGACCACATACCATAGGCTGACCTTGAACCCAAGATTTTTAAGTGCTATAATTGCAGGCATATACCTGTCAAGCATTTCTTAATTGTTAAAGAGGTAGGAGTGGTGAATTTGAGATTTTAGAATACTTTTGCATCTTAATAAACTGGTGTTTTGGTCATAAGGTAGAGAGGGAGAAAGTAATGCAATAACCTGAAGATCTTGCAAGGTTTTTGCATCTAAGCTTCCTGTTTAAATTAAAGTTCATATAGAAATGAGAAGGGATCCTGGTCACATGCCTTTGAAAAGATTATAAGGGTTTTCATTTCGATATGGATTAATGCACAGTCTAGGGAGTCATAAAATTTTGTGTTTTGGTATGGCCTTGATGTCCTCCCTCCCGTATTATTTTTAAGTAGATTTTGTGTGTGCTGAGTTTTGTTGGAATCATGCAGATTTGCCTTTGGTGGCCTGTTAATTTCTGTTATGTAATATGGTTGCTATAATACTTAAGTAATTTCTAATTGTACTTTTAAAAACAGGTTTATAATAAAAGTATTTATGTCAAATGGGCATCAATATTGTCTTTTTGCATGTTTTATCTTTCATACTTCATCCCTTCTCACTTCAACTATCCCATAATTTTTAATTGCTTGATATTAGAGGAATTAGTTGCTGTTGAAAGAATTTTATGTAGGAACCTCACAGTATACTAGTTATTTAAAAATAATTAAGTGAGCATTTCCAGGGAAGAAATATAGAAACTTCATTTATAGACACTTAGATGTTAATATGAAACAATACCATCTGTATTTGTTCTTATTCTCAATGTGTGTATGAAGAGGCATAAAAAGAGAAATTGGATAAACCTGAGTGGTAACACTGAGTGGGCACAAATATTTAAACCATGAAGACAACTATCAAATGTCAAATATCTGCTGTAGTAATTGAAGTGATTGTTCACTAGATGGCGATAGACACCCTAAGATCATTAATCAATTAAAGATATTCTGTGAACAATAATGTAAAGGCCATTTAGTGTCTTAAATATCTTCACATTTTAGATTCTTACTACTTTTGAAAATACTAAATAAAGGCTAAAAGAGATCCAAAGGATTGTAATCGTCTAATAGATTTGGTGTTTAAAATGATGATTTTTACATTGTAAGTTTTATTGATAAGAACAATCATTTAATTTATATTAGGTAATTTTTCCATTAGGTGAATAAATCATATTTCTGATCACGGAGATACATAACTTTCTGAGTAATAGTACCATAGGTAACTTGAAAGAAAATTCGAAATGTTATGATATGTGATTTTGCCTCTCTAAATACTTTTTTTCTTAAATTGAGGAATTTAAAACATTTTTAAATGATTTCTAAGCAAACTCATTGTGTAATTGTAAACATAACAGAGATATTTGTCCTTATAAAATAATCAGTACTTACTCATTAATTTGTTTCTGCCTTCTTTTATATTTGTGTTCTTGAGGAAACAACTTTTGGTCTGGATTTCTGATTGCAATTTCAAATAGTGTGTTCAGGAGTTGACCGTGCATTTTTATTTTACTCTCCTGCAGGTTGAGTCATTGCCAGCCTGTTTTCCCAGCCAGTTGTAGAAGATCTTGTTTTCACTTGTATTCAGAACTGAAGTCTGTGCAATTTAGAACATGTATCCAAATCATTGTATGCAAACATTACCATTGTAGGATGAATAATAAAAACCCAGAGACAGATATTTGGGTTCAACCTGAAGATCAGAAAAACAAAGCAGCCAATCACTAGAGAGACTATTTAGGCTGGGCTGTCTGAATTCCCGTGATTGAAGGAGTGCTAGTGAGGAGTCCTTGAGAACGGCACTGGCCAAGGCTTTTGCCTTTGTTGCTGTTTGTGATGAAAGAGGATCTTTTAATTATTAAGAGTTCTTTGCCTTTACTTGGAAATAAGTGAATATTTCAGTTTTCGAATATTTTTCATTAAAAATACCTGTTTTTTTATTTTTTTTTCGAGACAGTGCTTTCTGAGACAGGAGTGCTTATCATTTGGAGATAGCTTCTGGGTTAAGGATGGGGCCATGTGTCCACTTCTTTCAGCCCTTGTACCCCATCTGCCACAGGCTCTGTGAGTTCATGTGTGTTGCTTATGTTGATTTAGAGGGCCTTGTTTTCTTTGTTGTTTTTTTCTACACTCACCTGTCTTCCATCCCCTCTGCTTCTTACACTGTCTCTACCTCCTGTTTCCCAGGGTTTCCTGAGACCTGAGGGGAGGAATTTAATGAGATAATCCCTTATAGGTTCCATGGTCTCTCACTCTCTGCATAATGTCTGGCTGTAGGTCTTTGTGTTTGTTCCCATCTGCTATAGGAAGAAGCTTCTCTGATGGTGGTTGAGGAAGGCACTGCTCTCCACGTATAGAAGGATGTTGTTAGGAGGCACCTTCTCTTATGATGGCTAAGCAAGGCACTGATCAATGCGTATAGCAGTATGTTGTCAGGAGTTACTTTATTGCTACCTTCTTTTAGAACAGTAGTATTTGGTTTTACCCTAGGTCCTAGGCTGTCAATGTCAGGTATAGGTTCTATCTTTTGGAGTGGGCCTTAAGTCAAATCAGATATTGGTTGGTTACTTCCACAGTCTTTGTGCCATCGTTGCACTAGCTTATCTTGCAGGCAGGACACCATTGTAGATCAAAGGGTTTGTGACTGGGTTGGATTTCTCTTTTGTTAGTGTCCAGAGTACTTCCTGTACCAAAGATGCTAGCATCTGTGAGTGAAAGCTCTGTGTAGGCACTATTTCACTTCCCCATATTCTATGGGTTCAACTTCTCCACATTCAATGAGTTGTATAGGCGTTATCTTCAGCAGTGGGGGCCTTCCCATCCGCTTATAGAGAGCAACTTATAGTCTTGACAATAGCCTGGGTTGTTTGGTATTTCAATGGGACCCGTTTGGCCAAAAATTCAATTAGATGTAACTCAGTTCCATACTGGAGGCTTCATTTAATGACAAGTGCTAGCCATTTGGAGCTCTTCTCCATTATTTGGTGATTTAATTTAGATCACCTTCATATATGTTTATATTTTAGAAACTTCTGCATTATATTTCTATACAATCTATTAAATGGCCCATAATTTTAGTTGGCCCTCTCTGTATTTTCTCTCTCGTCTTCCTCATCTCTCCCCCTCTTCCATTTGATCCTCTACTTCCGGCTCCCCTCCCCATTCATCCATAACCATTTATTCTATTTTCCTTTTTTTTTAAGGGAGATCTCTTTCTCCCTCGCCCTGCCTGGACCCTTACTCTATACCTAGCCTCTAGTTCTACAGGTTGTAGCTTGGTTATTCATCATTGCATATCCTATTTGTCTTTCTGGATCTGGGTTACTTTACTTGGTGATTTTTTTTTCTAGTTCCATCCATTTTCCTGCAAATTTCATTTTTAATGGCCAAATAATACTCCATTGATTTTCTTTACCTATTCTTCTGTTGAGGGACATCTAGATTGTTTCCAGTTTCTAGCTGTTACAAATTGAGCAGCAATGACCATGGTTGAGTAAGTGTCTCTGTGGCAGAATGAAGCTTCCTTTGTGTATATGCCAAAGAGTTGTATAGCTGGGTCTTGAAGTAGACCAATTCCTATCTTACTGAGGAACCACCACACTGATTTTTGTAGTGGCTGTATAAGTTTGCATTTCCATCGGCAATGAATAAGTATTCCCTTTACTTGCATATCCTCACTAATGTGAGCTGTCACTTATGTTATTGAGTTTGGCCGTTCCCAGTGGTGTAAGATGAAATCTCAAAGTACTTTTATTTCTATTTACCTGGTTATTAAGGATGTTGAGTATTTCTTTAAGTGTTTCTCAGACATTTGAGTTTCCTTTCCTTTTTTATACCCTATTTTTTAATGTGGTAATTTCTTTTCTTACTACCTAGATTTTGGAGTTCTTTATGTATTTTGGATATTAGTCCTTTATAGGATAGGTACTTGGTAAAAATATTTTTCCATTCTGTAGACTGTTGTATTGTCAGAAAGACAGTGACTTTTGTAGTACAGAAGCTTCTCAGTTTCATGAGGTTCCATTTGTTAATTGTTGATATCATTGCCTGTGTTAATAGTCTTCTGTTCTGAAAGTCTTTTCTTGTCACTGAGTTCAAGGCTATTCCCTACTTCTACTAGGTCCAGTGTATCTGGTTTCATGTTGAGGTCTTTGATCTACTTGTACTTGAGTTTTGTGCAAGGTGATAAATATGGGTCTATGTACATTCTTCTACATTTAAACATCCAATTTGACGAGTACAATTTACTGAAGATGCTGTTATTTTTCCAGTGTGAACTTTTGCCTTCTTTATAAAAATTAGGACTCTATAGGTGTGTGGATTTATGTCTGGGTCTTCAGTTCAATTCTGTGGATCAATGTGTCTGCTTTTGTGCCAATACCATGCAGTTTTTATTGCGTGGCTCTGAAGCAGTTTTTGAGGTTGGAGTTGGTGATACTTCCAGCAATTCTTTAATTGCTCAGTATTTTTTTTAGCTATTAAGGGTTTTTTGTTTTTTTGTATGAATCTGAGAATTGCCCCTCTTAGTTATGTGAAGAATTGTATTGTAATTTTGATGTGGATTGCATTGAATCTGTAGATTACTTTTGGTAAGGTGGCTAATTTTATTATATTTTTTTTTTAGCTTTCTGTACTATTTTTTTCTTTTTTTTTATTGAGAAAAGGAAAAAAAAACAAGTTTCCGCCTCCTCCCAGCCTCCCATTTCCCTCCCCCTCCTCCCACCCTTCTCCCCCTCCTCCCACCCTTCTCCCCCTCCCCCCACTCCTTTCCCCCTCCCTCTCCAGTCCAAAGAGCAGTCAGGGTTACCTGCCCTGTGGAAAGTCCAAGGTCCTCCCCCCTCCGTCCATATCTAGGAAGGTGAACATCCAAACTGGCTAGGCTCCCACAAAGCCAGCACATTAAGTAGGATCAAAACCCCGTGCCATTGTCCTTGGCTTCTCATCAGCCCTCATTGTTCGCCATGTTCTTTGAGATAGGATCTTAATATGTTAAGCAAGCCGAACTTATTCTTCAGCCTATATTGACTATCTCCTGTCTCTGCTTTCTTGCTATTGGGATTAAAAGTATGTGATACTATCATTGTCTTAACTTTATCCAAGATATCGAATTCCCAAGTTCTCATTTCTTTTATTTTTTGTTACAAGCAGGATTATAGTAGATAATGTGACATGTATAAGATTTTATTTACCATAATAAGGTAAATTCTATCAAATAGCTAACTAAGTTCACATGTTTGACAAGATCCACAACACAATTCCTTCTCAGTCACAGGTTCAGATAGTAATCTAGAGATTGATATGCAGTTTTGTCTTTGAAATTTGTTGTTTATTTTTCAAGGATTTTGCACTTATCATGTATTTATAAATATACTCACATAATTCTTATTATTCGATGTTTTTGTCAACACTTGTTATTATTTGGGCTTTGTTTACTTGGTTTTGTTACTTGGTCTCTCTGGGTACCCCACACTGCTGTTTTTCCCAGGGCAATCTTGAAATAGCCATCCTCTTAACCTTAGTCCCTTAAGCACTAGAATTACAAACTTGTGCTACCATACCTAGATAGAATATTTTGGGGGGTTTTTCAAGGCAGGGTTTCTCTGTGTAGCCCTGGCTGTTCTGGAACTAGCCCTTGTAGACCAGGCTGGCCTCAAACTCACAGAGATCCACCTGCCTCAGCCTCGCAAATGCCGAGATTAAAGGCGTGCGCCACCACGGCCTGGCCAAATTTTTATTTTAAGCCAGTCTCATTAGTGTTAAGTGTTATCATGTGATTTTAATTTTTGTTTCCTTAATTAAAAGTTGGATCTCTTTTCATGTTTATTAATTCTTTTTTTTATTGAATTGCCTATATGAACACAGATGTCTTATTTTGTTTCATTGTAGGTCTCTTACTGTTTCTTAGGTATTCAAAAACCGAATCACATTTGGTTATTTGTATTAAAATTAGTCTGGCTTGTTCTTGCTGCTTTTTTATGGTCTTTCACTGTGAAGAAACATCTTTTTTTAACACTATATATTTGATATTTTTCTTTTCACTTTCTAAGCTTATTCTGAAAATACATTTTTCTCCTCCAAAGACAAATATTGCCCTAATTTTTTCTAAATATTGCAAAACTTGGCCTTTTTATTTAGATCTTTAGTCTTGCTGGAGATTGTTTTGAGGATAACTTAGTGATCTAATTATATTTGTCTGGTTTCTTCTTTGTGGCTCTATTGAACTTATTTCTGTGGCCAGGGATTGGCAGACCTATTTGCCTATTTTTTTAAAAAATAAAATTTTATTGGGGCACAATCATACCCATTTATCTTTAACTGTATTTATATCAAACTTTGGAGTTGAGTAATTGCCACAAAGCCTAAAATATATATTATTTACCATTGTACAGAAAAATTTTGCCATCTTCTGTGGCAAAAGATAATTTTTTTGTAATATAAGAGTGACTCATTTCAAACATAGTCAGGCATGATTGGTGAAAATATAGGAAATTATACTGAAGGTATTAAAAAGGAAGAAAATCAATCTTTTGGTCATAAGAAATTACAGATGTTGTAGGCTCTTTAAATATAGCCTGAAGTGAAATTATAGCCTTAAAAATGTATGTTTTGTCACCTATAATACAGCAGATTGGGGCATTTTCTTGCTGGACCAGACCCATGGAAGCTAAAGGTGGTAGAAGGAAGAGTTCTTATTCTGTCTTCAGAATTGTAATAGCTACTGTTAAGAGTCCTTTTGACATTCTTGTTAACATTTTGACTTTTTAAAGATTTATTTGTAATTGTGTGTGTGTGTGTGTGTGTGTGTGTGTGTGTGAGGAGGAGAGGCTCATTTGCACAGGTTCCAATGCAGGCAATGTCTGGGATTAATAGGTAGTTGTGAGTCACTTGACGTGGGTACTGGAACCAAACTGAGGTCCTCTTCAAGAGTAGTATCAACTCTTAACTGCCGAGCCAGTCCCCATTTTCATTTTATTTTAGGACAGTCTTATAATTAGCACGTGCTCGTCTGAGATTTGGTATGTATCCCAGGCCGCCTTATAGTGCCTCCCCAGGGTTAAGTATTAACAGATACATGGCACTGTGCCTAGTTCTTGATTTTAAAAAGGACAAAACAAGCCGGGTGGTGATGGCACAAGCCTTTAATCCCAGCACTTGGGAGGCAGAGGCAGGTAGATCTCTGTGAGTTTGAGGCCAGCCTTGTCTACAGAGTGAGTTTCAAAGCTACAGAGAAACCCTGTCTTGAAAAACAAAATCAATACAAAACAAAACAAAAACAAAACTATTAGGTTAATATGAGAATTTCTTTGAGAGCTAAAATGAAGGCTTAGTGCACTTTTGTAGATTATAATTCATGTTAGAAAAATAGTATTTTTTGATGATTATAGGTTACTCTTCATGTTTGAAGTTGTTTGCATTCTAAAATTCAAAGACAGAGAAATTTGTTTTTGGCATATTTTAGGGATGTTAGGTTCTATATTGTTTGTAGTTCTCTAGAACTGATGATATATATTGTCGGGACTTTTTTCTTTTTACTCTACTAGTTAGTTCAGAATCTGTGGTAATCTATATGAAATGCAGTGCAAGTGTCCTTAGCATAAACTTGTCTAGGTTCTTATGTACAGTTCAATTTTGTAGAAATAATCGTCTGACATCAAATAAGTGCTGTCTTCACTGCGGGTCGTTTGTATTGGTATATTGTTCTAAACCTTTGCTTTTTCCCTTGCTGAATCCTTTCCAAAAATTTGTTGAAAGTAATGTTGCTAAATGTCAAGTTGAGAAGAGGAAGCTCTTTGAAAACACTCCCTGAGAGCCTAGTACAGATTATGACAACTTAGATTTTTAATAATTTGTGAGAAATTTAGTGACAAAAATTAGAGTAAATCTGTCTGGTTGTAGCTCAGTGGTTGTATTCCTTGCTTATTCAAGTCCCTTCCTTCAACCCCCATAACTGCAAACAAAACAAAGCCATTGCATTTTTATATAAACTTATTGCAATAAACAGTATACACTTAAACATAACTAATACATATATAGTAGTCTCTGATATAACACAACATTGCGTTTATAGAAATAAATAAGTGGACTACACTTAGGCTTCATTTAAAACAATCCCTATAATTTAAAACACTGAGTACTTCTTTCAAAGTAGCCCAATAAAGAAAAAAAATGAGTCAATACAAATGTAGCATGACTTTTTTTTTGTTAGTAATAGTTAGAAATCAGCACCTCTAGTTATTCATTAATTTTAAAGATCAAGTCTAGGAGATTACAAGCTGCATACATGTGGGAAGAGAAAGACTGGTTTGAAACCTTATCTGACTGAGGTCACCTGTGCAAATAGAGCTGTTTTTGTGAACGTAAGAAGGCTTCATCAAGAAGACCACTTAGGAACTTTCTCATATCTTTCTTTTGCATTTAGTTAAGTTTTTCATAATTTCTACATAATTGTCTGACCTGAGCTTTGAAGAATTCAGGCATGGGCCCATATGCCAGTATCTTTATCAGAAAAGGCGGATTCTTCTTCTACTATCAACTGACTCCAATGTATTAATGCATGGTCTCAGCTTTCTAGTTGTGTTTGGCCTCTCCAGGCTTTCATTCATGAATTTTATATATTCTCAGTTGAAACTGTGCCCTTTCCCAACTATATATTGGATTTTCTATTATTAGATTTCAGTCTACATGTGTTTGTGTCTTACCTATTCCACGTCCCATGCAGGGATCCTTGTTTGTCCTCACTCTTAGGTCATGTTCATCTTTGTGCTTCTGCAATTATAGATGGGTTGATATGGAGGTGATACTTTTTTATGTAGAGTCTTGATATTTAAGCCTGTTTTGAGTATATAAGAATAGCCAGGATACTCAGTACAAGAAAATGGGTACCTTGTACATTTGTAGTAAGTAGTTTTATTTGAGAAGGCACAAATGGAATACTTTTGCTATGATATTTTGACCTTAGAATTACAGAAAACATTTGGACTGTGAATATGGGTAAGAGAGAAATAGTATCAGACTGGCTGCATGTCATTGTTACTGATCCCTGAGATTAAATTTTGTTACATTGACTCGAATCACATAGATCATGACCGTGGAAATCTCTTTCTTTCTTCTCCAATCTTCTTTAGAATGAATGACTCTCTGTTAACTTAAATTCATCCCATTTTCTGCATATGTGAACATTTTATTTCAGCCTATTTTGGTCTATGTTTCTTTTTCACAAGCTGTGTGTTATTTGACAGGTGTTCTAAAGCTCCTTACTTTGGCAGCAAACCAAGATGACAGAGCAGTAATGATTTCAAAAGTGCTGTTCCCTCCTTGTTAACAGACAAAAAGAAAAGTGTGAAGTTATTCCCTCCTTGTTAACAGACAAAAAGAAAAGTGTGAAGTTATTAACCACTGTTCACCAGTGGCATGGAAACTGGAGTAGAGTTAATTGTCTGTTTCTATAGTCAGTCTGTATAGGCTATTTCCTGACTAATATTATTTAGAAAAGAGGGAGTGACATAGATGTTTTTCTCTCCCATACCCTATTTTCTTTTCACAAGTTTATTTAAATCAAAATAAAAAAATTTCTGAAAATCCGCAGTATTGATCTTTGATTCCACATAGGCTTTTCTTTCCTTATTTGTCATGTAAGATTTATGAATGACATAACACCCAATAACCTTAAGGATTTCACATGAGAGATTATTTGCAACTATAATGTAAATGATATCCTTACACTCTACTTCTGCCACACAGAGTATGTTTATTACTAATTGGAAGAACTTACTTTAGGCAGCCTGTACTGTCTGATGACTTTAACTGCTTTTTTGCAATAGTGTAATCAGACCCACTTAAGGTATCTCCATGTTAACAAAACAAACTTATTGTGCTTATAAGTCATGACTGGCTGATTGAGCAGATACTACCAGACTATTTTTTTCCCTGGGCAGTATAAGCCTGTGCTGTTTTGCCAGATCATAAATAGTGTTTTAGAAAGCAGTGAGAGTTTTGTTGTTGTTGTTGTTGTTGTTGTTGTTGTTGTTGTTGTGTGTGTAAGTGGTTTGAATTTAAGCCAGAGATCCCTGGGCCTATATAATCATTCTTTTCGTAATTTTGTACTTCCTTTCACATTCAGTGCTAACATTGATTTGTACAGCTTTCCTTGTTTCCTTTTTATTACTTCTTGTGGTTGAATTGACTTGAATGCCTTTTAAACTTAAATGTGGTAGAATCTCTAAATCTGAAATTTCTCTTAGAGAGTTCCCTCCTCTTTTAAAAAGCAATATGAAGTAGACTGTAATAGTAATGTGAATCCCTGTTCATTTTTTTTAAAGAACAGCAAAGCACAAGTGCTTTCCAGAAATGGCTTATTTGCTGTCTTTGGAATTCTTCTCATTGCTAGGTTTTTATATATTTAGGGGTGGCAATTACCTATTTTATTGCCTTTTTTAATACTTAAAATAAGGTTTGTATTTTCCGGCTAGTGATGGAATTTATGTGCCTTAATGCTAAATGCTGACTGAGGATAGAACTCGAGCAAGGATATTAAGTTTCTTTCATAGTTTGAAGTGTCAGACATTTGTCTATATTTATTTCAGGGGCCCTTTGCTACTGCCAACATAGAAACAAGTTACATTTTCAGCCCCCTGTAGGAAGGTAGTGTGTTTTCCCATGGGAAAGAGTGATAGTTGCTGTGAGGAATATGTGCATAGTCTATTAATAATGTACATTGTTCTTGAGGCCATATGTCATACTTTTAAGTACTGTTATACAGGGTAGAGCACATGTTCTATTTCTGCTGGACTTTGTGGCACAATACAATGGACAGATGGTAATTTCATCATAGGAAAAAGTCTTGATATTTCTTTTTTAATAGTGTTCTGACTGGGGAAATAATTTATTTTTAGAAGGAGGACTTAGAGTAGATGGATATATTTAATTCAGTTGCTTGTTATTGCCTTATAGTCAGAAATTCTTGAAGTAATATTTACTGAATGCATATCACTTGACAAATGGAGACAAATGACATTACTTGTGACCCACAGGCATGAAATAAAACAAGAGCAAAAGCTTCAGAGACTAGACTCATAATAACTTAATAATAAACAAGAGGAGGATTTTTATTTATTTGCATAGGCACAAAAATCCAAACAAATGTACTCAAGGCATTCGTGGAATAGATATCTAGGGTACTACACTAACCCATTCATTTGCATGGTGGGACTTTGAGCAAGTGATTCAGCCTATGCATTTTCTTTTGTCAGTGGGGGATAGGTGAGCATGATTATTTTATAGTAGGCTGCAGGTGCGAAGTATTTTATTTTAGTGTAGTTCATTGTCTTGTTTCTCATGGAAACCCAGAGGAAGCAATCACGCAGGATATTGAACACCTACTAGGTGATAGACTTGTGTTGGTGTTGGAAAGACAGTGGTAAATTTTAAGTATTCAAGATTAATGGCCAAATGTACATTTATGCAACTAAAGAAAAAAGATGCAAAGAAAAGAAACATAAATGCTAATGGCAATGACCCATAGCATTGAATGAAAATTTAAAGAATTTGTGAGCCCAGGGAATTTGAGCTGAGATTTAGAGTGTGGATCAAAGTGAACTAAGTGAAAATTTTTACGAACAAACATTACAGGATGAGAGATACCATGTGTAAGATCCTGTGGTGGATTGGAAGTATGGCTGAGTTAGAAGGTTAAGAGTGGAGGGGTGTATCAGAAGCTTCTTCTTACAGTAGATGGGAATTAACACAAGAACCCACAAATGTGTGATGTGCAGAGAAAGCCTTTGGAGCACTGAGCCCTAAATAGGTTTTGTCAAAGCCTTCCCCCTTAAGGCTTAGGGATCTGTGTCGAAGAGCAAGCAGAAAGGTTGTTAGGTGGTGAATGACTCCAAGGATATAGCATCTTCCAGATATACCAGGACTGATAATGAACTCACAGAGACTGTAAGCACATACATAGAGACGAGACAAAGTCCCAGGACAGAGAAGAGAAAAAAGACACAAAGTCCCACCCCTAACCAAGAAGTTACTGGTCATGATACTCGCTGGGAAAGAGAAAATCAGTGTTCTCCAATGGTGGGATACTGGGTATATCAACCACACTCCAGGACAAACCTCATGCCCAGGAGTAGTTGGATAACACAAAATGAAATCCATGGTGTGTGTGTGTGTGTGGTGGGCTTTTTGTTTGTTTTTTTGGCATTTTTTAATTTTAGTTTTTGTGTTGACTTATTTTTTTAAGAGAGAGAGTTGGGTGGGTAGGGAGGTGGCATGGATATCTGAGGGACTAGAGGAGGAGGCAACACGATCAAATATATTTATGAAAATTTTTAAATAAAAAATAGTAGAGCAAGGGGCTGGAGAGATGCCTCAGTGGTTAAGCACACTGGCTGCTCTTGGAGAAGAGGCTAATTCCTAGGACTCATATGGTTGTTTACTACAATCTCTGACTTCTGTTCTTGGGGATACCATGTCTTCTTGGTGGGCACTCCAAGTAATTGATTCACAGACATACATGCAGGCAATGCACACATCTACATAAAATAAAAATCTAAAAAAGACCGAAGGAGGGGAAACTAATTAGTAGACTGTTATCAGAATATTCTATGCAACATACATTAGTAACTTCACTGGAATGAGAACAGTTGGTGGGGAAAAGAATATAAGAGGGATATAAGAAAAACAACCAGTAAAAAAAAATGATGTTCAGGTCTTGTTTAGGCAGCCATGTTGATAAGACTTCCCTGGTGTAGCCAACCTCTCTGACATTTATAGAGACAATCTTGCAGCAAACTTCTTGTTCTTCTGACTCTTACAATCTTTCTGCAATGGCCTTTGAGCTTTAGTTGCAGGAATTGTGTTGTAGATACGTCATTAGAGACTGAGTACTACATGATGTCTTGTTTTCCGTATTTTGAGTCCTTGGGGTTTTCTGTAATTGTCTCCATTCTAAGAGAAGCTTCTTTGAGGATGTACATGTAACAACAAACAAAAAGAGTCCACAGATTTTTGAGACCAAGGGGATATTAGGAGGAGTAGGGGGAGGGAAAGAAAATGAAGAAATGATATTAATTATAATTTCAAAACTAAAATCTATAAATGTCAAAGGCTTGGTGACTGAAATATAGAGTTTAGGGTAGAATAGATTATTAAGGTCAGCTCCTGGCTTTTTGCAGGTAATTGGTAGGACTGAAGTACTGATGATCAAGTTTAGGACATGACAAAGGAACAATGAACAGTTTGACTTTGAACATGTTAAATTTCAAGAAATATTGTTATTTTAATTGACATAATTATATATACTTTTTGAGTACAATATGACATTTCAATATAATATATAACAACCAGGGCAAGACTGTTGGCATTCTCAGTACTGTAGATATTTATTATTTGTGTTGTCGACATTCCAAATTCTTTACTAGGTAGTTTGGGACATTCAATTAATTCTTGTCAACCATGTTACCCTACTGTGCTATAGAATGTTAGAATTTATTTCACCTGACCAATTGTATTCTGTAATGGACGTGTTAATTTGCAGTGTCAAGGTATAAGTTTGGGACTCAGGGATATGTGTAAACTGAGACTGCTTTTCTGTTTCCCAGCCACGCAGACCCAAATAATCACACAGAAATTATATTAATTACAACATGGTTTGGCCAATAGCTTAGCCTTATTCCTAACTAGCTCTTACATTGTAAATGAACTCATTTCTCTTAATCTGTATATCACTGTGAGGCTGTGACCTACCAGTAAGGTTCTGGTGTTCTCCTTCGGCAGCTACATGGTGTCCCTTTTACTCTGCCTACTCTCTATACATCTCTGGATTTTCCGTCTAGCTTTATTCTGCCTGCAATAGGCCAAAACAGATTCTTTATTAACCAGTAGTAATAAAATATATTCACAGCATACAGAGGAGAATCCTACATAAGATATTTAGAAAGAAATGATTGATAAAGTTATTTTTGGGGGGAAAAAAAGGAAAGTGGGTATAGAACTTAGGCATAAGGGTCCACAACTTGGTGGTGTTGGAGGGAGGGCTTAGAATTAAGCTGTATATAAAAATACAGCCAGAGAAGGGTTAAAGTAAGTCAAGGAAGAATGTTTCATGGGGGTAGGTAGTGATTAGTTGTCACAGAGAAGCAGCGTTGATTGCTTTGAAAAATGTCCACCAAATTAGAGACAGGACTATGATAGATATCTTCTTGTTAGTGCTTCAGTTTGATGGGAGTCATGACAGTGAAGCTGAATTGCTGTACTAAGAGATTAGAAGTTTTGGCTTATGCCTAAGAAGTTTGAGTGAGGGAAAGTTGTAGAGCAAATTAACTGTTGGGCTGAGTCAAAATCCAGGCTCTGCCCCACAGGCCTCAGACACCCTCCTCTTTTACTCAACACCTTCTCTGTCCAGGCTCTGCTTCTTCCTGGGTTGGTTTAGAACTACTGATGAACTATTTAACCTCTCTGAGCCTCAACTTCCATTTTTAATAAGGGTAACTTAATACCCATTGGGGTTGTTGAAGAATTAAATGAGTTAATGCCTTAGGGTTCTATTACTATGATAAAACACCATGACCAAAAACAGTTTAGGGAAGAAAGGGTTTGTTTCACCTTATAATTGTTGTCTGTTAAGAGGGAAGACAGATCAGGAACCTAGAGGCAGGAACAATTTGAGAGACTATGGAGGAGTATTGACTGCTTTAATGGCTTGCTTCCTCATGTCTTGCTTAGCTTGCTTTCTTAGACAGCCCAGGACCATTCAAAGGTGGTAGCACCCAGTCAGCTAGGTACTCCCACATCAATCTTCATGAAAAGGAGCTGAAGAAAAAAAGATTTTTTTTATTAGGCTCTTTTATAACTTGGACTATGGATCAAAGGATGACAGGAACTAACTGTGCTTATTAAAGGAGCTGAGTTGATTAATTATGGTCTCTTTCCATACCTATAGCAGCATTACTGTATATTATAGAACTTTAGAGGTGGATGATTTAATGTGTAAATGCCACCTAGTTTTTGGCTTTTACTTTTGTTAGGCATAGACTGTCAACTAGACATAGAGGAAAGTCATCTGATCTTTGAGACAAGGCTGCTTAAATCAATTAGTATTTTAAAATTTCACTTAATAGAGATTATTGATAGAGATTCTTTGCTTTCTGGGTCTTCTTTGAAGCTTTTGGCTGTTATTTTTTTCTATTATAGATCTGGCTAAGTAGCCCAGGTTTCCCCAAAGTCATGATCTTCCTGCTTCAAACTCTCAAATACTGGGTATATGCCACCATACTTGACTATCACTGTCTTCATGTTTGTCTGTTTGAATTTACATGTGCCAACAAAAGAGTAGTAGTGGGAAACTTCTTCAAATTAGTGTTGTTGTTGTAATCATACTTTGGTCATCTTTGCTAGCACATGATATGTTGTTTATTCTTTGAGAAGTGTGTAAGCCATTTATTAGTTACTAATTTGAACCACTGTAGTTATGTGGAGGTGGTATTAGCAGGTAAAAAATAGAGTAATAATCAGGTATTATGCTATTGCTTCCTTGATTTTTTTTTATTTTTGGAATGTAGTAGTTCTCCCCCTCACCTCAATGTGGCCCTTGACTTATATTTGGTGGCAGTTATGATAAACTCAAAAATAGAATTAAGATCCGGTCTCCCCCTCCATTTATAATAGTATTTTAATAGTTAAATTAAGAATAATAATAACTGAAATAACTTTAGCATTTGATCTTTATCTGATACCATGTTAAGTGTTTTACACTAACAATAAAACACTACTAAGATAAATAAACCGAGTCCGGAATCCCTTCTCTATTTGTACAAAATGTAGAAGTCATTTCATTGTGAGATTGATGAAAAATAGGTTTTTTTTTTATTTAAAAAATGTGGTTTCTATTCACTGAAGCTTGTGGAGGTGGAGGAAAAGTTTCACTTATTAAGTGAATTGCACTGAACTGAGACAATCTGTATGGGTATAGGATGTTTTTACCTGCCCCTTTCATGAAAGCTTTATCCTGATCCTAATGATAGAAACCAGTTCTTAATTGTGCTATATCTGTATTTGATTATGATACCATTTAATTGGGGCTTTGTGCTATTAACTCTTTTATTTTTTATTTTTAATTATTTTATTATTGAGAGAGAGACACACATAGAACCCATGTGCCATGGTGCGCTTGTAGAGGTCTACCATGGCTTCCAGGGATCAAACTCAGGCCATCAAGTTTCCACAGCATGTGATTTTACCTGCTGAGTTATCTCTCTGGCCCTAACACCATTTTAAAGAGGAGGAAACCTGAAAGTGTAGGTGTTTTGTCCAAAGTCCCAGTGCTAGTGAATAATGGAACTATGGTTTAATTTATTTGAGACAGCATTTCTCTGTGCTGCCTTGGCTATCCTGGAACTCACTAGACCAGGCTGACCTAGAGTTTACAGAAATCTACCTGTCTCTGCCTTCCAAGTGCTGGGATTAAATGCATGTGCCACCACTGCCCAGGCAGTTGGTTCATTCTTAACTGCCATGCTTTATTGGTTGTGTTTTCTTAGAGTTTATCTATGTCAGAGGTGTTAGAATGTTGGAAGAAATAGTGTCATGTATTCACAGTGCTGGCAGCCATTTTTGTTGTTGTTTTTTAAAAGGGTGTGGGTTGTATTAGCACGTGTCATCCTCGATCAGTTAGTATTTACTATTACTTTATAGATCCTCTCCCCCCCCCGTGATTGATTGTTTTTATTTCCTTTGATGCCAATTATAAGGAAAGCTGAAGGATTATAATTAACGAGGGCTTGAAATGGAATTCTTGCAGGAACAAAGATTGGAAAAGGATACAAAGGTGAAAAGATGAGGGAAGTGGAGGAATGCTTCCTTCTGTCACATTATGTCTTCAGGGATTAAATGCCATCATTGATGTCGACACCTGAAATCTTGAAGGCTTCAGGAACATTTGTTTTTGTAGCTTGTTTGTGGCATGCTTTAGCTAATATAATGGTGAAGGTCACAGTTTGTTTGCCTTAAGCAGAATAAACAAATGTATCCAGAAAATTTATTCATGTAATCTTTGCTTGATGAGCAGAAGCAAGAGGAGTTGTTTAAAACAAATGAAGGAGATAAAAACTCCTGAAGTAGTAAGGGCAGCGGGGTTGCGTTCCCAGAACCCCGGCCGCCTGCTCGGCTAGCTTATGCCCCAAAATAATTACACAGACACTGTATTCTTTTAAGCACTGCTTGGCCCTTTAGCCCTAGCCCTTACTGGCTAATTCTCACATCCCGATCAACCCATCTCTAATAATCTGTGAGAACCGGTCTTACCAGGAAGATTCTAGCCTAGTCCATCCTGGGTCGGAGCTTCATGCCGGGAGCGGGGCATGGTGTCTCTCTCTGAGGCGTCTGCTCCCGAGAGAGCAGAGCTGTGGAGTCTCTGACCTCACTTCCTCTTCCTCCCAGCGTTCTGTCCTGTTTTCTCCTCCCACCTATCCTCTAACCAATTAAACGGGCCAGGGCAGTGCCTTTATTAGCCAATGACCTTCCTCCATCATTTCCCCTTTTTCGGTTTAAACAAAAAAAAGGCTTTAACATAGCAAAATTACATATAGCAAAACAGTTATCAAGTAAAAGTTACAATAATCTTTATCATAACTAAGGAAAACTATAACTATAACTAACTATTCTTAACTCCATCAAAGACTCCAGAAAGATACAATACTACCTAAGCAAACAAGAAAAAAGCAACTTTTAAAACTCTAGAAATGACAGAGACATCTCGCTGCCTGGACAGTCACCCAAAGTTCCTCTGTACCGTTGGGGCATCCATCTTCAGCCTTTAGGCCCATGGTATCCAGCAGACATTTCCATAAAGCAGGAAAATTCAAAGTCAGTTCAGTCACTATCTGTTGTGTCCTGCAGCATGTCTCGCAGACTCTTTCATGAATCAGGAACCCCGAAAGATCATCTCACCTTAGGCAAGTTCAGTAGTCCTCTCTCTGCGGGTTCTCTGTGTCCAGTTTATGCAATAGTCCAGGCAAGAGCAGTTTCTTGCCCAAATGGCTATCAAACTCCATAACGAGCCTCTTCGATGCCCATCTTCCTCTTGAAGTAGATTGGTGCTGCCAGGAGCAGCGTGTCTCATTGTCATGAAAAGTCCTAAGTTATTAAAATATTTTAAATGCCATATTCTGCAGCCTTTGAGAGATATGAAGAATGCCTATCTGAAATATATCTCTATATGTCTAGAAAAATCTAACTAACATGACTACAAGCTTTACTATTATCGATGATCATCTATTAACAACCTATATTTCTTAATTATACAGTACATATTTAAATGAACTACACAATCACAATACCTTAATCAAAATCAGAAACACTTATACATATAACAAAATTGACCTTAAATCTCTGTTAATAAAGCAAAATCTATACTAATGCAAATTATTCATACCTATATCATATCCCCCTTTAAATGTAAAAGAACATTTATAAACATTTTTTGGGAATATGGGCGCAGTTATTTCTCTCCAAACTGCTTCCTGCTGAATGGGGGCGTCGTTAATTAGGTCTTTCATGGTATAACCTGTGTGTTAGCTTCATCTCAGTTGGCAGTTGAGCGAAGCAATTTTTTGAAGGCGTTCACACCAACCCTTCAGGAGGGCGTGGTCCATCATACCAAATCGGAATAGAAGAAATGAACAGCGTCTCATCCTCTGTGAAAACAAAATAAGAAACTCTTTTCCAAAGTATCATATCCTTAAATCTAAATTCTGAAATCATACCCTCATGATATCCGTTTTGGTTCCACTTGGCAGCCCATATAATGAAATGTCTCTCTGTACTTAGCTCCTTCACAGTTAAAAATTTTAAAGAAAACACAATGTACATAATCCAGACTCTCTGTGAATTTTCCATTTTTATGTGGCTTATTTTTCTTTATTTCTTTTAATCTTTTAACTATCTGTACTCTGTCTCTTTAAAGACTTTACTTTTACTTTTTTAAACCATTAACTTTATTCTCTATATTCTTTTTCTTCTCTCTCCCAAGCCTACGTACATTCATCCACAGTGTGACTCATTTAGTGGTCTGAATCTGTCCTATTGTGAATCTGCAATTTTTTACTATCCAGGGGCACTTTTGATTTGCGCCTTTAAATCACTAGGCGCTTAAGAATCTAAGCTGTGACATTCCTAGGTTAACTTTTTGCTTTTTGAGCGTATATCTTTGACCTGGAATATCTCTGTAGACCAGGCTGTCTTTGAACTCTCAGAGATCCGCCTGTCTCTGCCTCCCAGGCATTCAGGATTAAAGGTGTACACTATTACACCTTGAACTCACAGAGATCTGCCTGTCTCTGCCTTCTAGGCACTGGGATTAAAGGCGTGTGCTACCACACATAACAACTCTCTTCCTTTTTTTTTTTTTACTTTAAAAACTTTAAATTTTAGTCTGCATATATTTTTAACACACTTCAAACCATTTAGAAATTTTCTTTGTCTTTGAATCTCTCTTTACTGTATATCTCTCTTTTTCTGACCACATGAGTCTTTAATTTACCAAGCAATATCAGTAGGATTAAAGGCGTGGCTTCGCCAGCTAGATCCAGTCCATTCCTTAGCTTTACAGCCTCATGGCGGATATACAGGCTGTAGCCATGTTTACTGCCACAACTGTATGGCATTTCAAGGTCCCTGCCAGCAACTGAGCTACAACAGACAACACTCAAGTCCTCTCTCAGTAGCCGGCCCTCCTGCCTCAAACAGTCAGAGTTTGCCCTGGCAGGACAGCCCAGAAAGCCGGCATTTTTAAACGGCGCAGCTTTTTTCCTGCTACGGCTGAAAACCGAAAAGCATGTGTTCAGCTTTTTGTCAACACCGTTTAAGTGTTTCGTGGCAGGAACTCTTAATGAGCTGCATGGTTTTGCAGCTAAAGCTGAGTCAGGAAGCCTCTCTTAGATGAGGTGCTTGCTTGCCTCTAGCAAGCAGAGTAGAACCGAGAAATTGCTGCTACCAAGAAACCAGGCACAATGCTTTCATTTTGTTCTAGAATTACTTCCCAAGCTGTCTCAGGCTTCATGTGGAAGCAGTTGTCCACGTGGGCGCCATATGAAGTAGTAAGGGCAGCGGGGTTGCGTTCCCAGAACCCCGGCCGCCTGCTCGGCTAGCTTATGCCCCAAAATAATTACACAGACACTGTATTCTTTTAAGCACTGCTTGGCCCTTTAGCCCTAGCCCTTACTGGCTAATTCTCACATCCCGATCAACCCATCTCTAATAATCTGTGAGAACCGGTCTTACCAGGAAGATTCTAGCCTAGTCCATCCTGGGTCGGAGCTTCATGCCGGGAGCGGGGCATGGTGTCTCTCTCTGAGGCGTCTGCTCCCGAGAGAGCAGAGCTGTGGAGTCTCTGACCTCACTTCCTCTTCCTCCCAGCGTTCTGTCCTGTTTTCTCCTCCCACCTATCCTCTAACCAATTAAACGGGCCAGGGCAGTGCCTTTATTAGCCAATGACCTTCCTCCATCAAACTCCCCTAACTTTTATTTACCAATCAGATTGCAAAGGAAAAAAATAGCCTATTTTTAGACTGAGGCTCCAATTATGCTAAGTCTTGAAGATAATTAAACGGTCTGACACAAAAGAGTGTGGTGACGCAAGTTTGTGTGGTGAAATTTCAAGACACTCACTGACTTTTAAGGATTCTACACAGTGAATATTAAGCTCCTAAAGTGTTTGTTGCCCGGAAATAGTGCTTTATTCTTTTACTGCAGTGTAATAAAATGTACCTGTGTGATAATTTGTTTCTATCTCTGTCATCTATCCCTCTGTCCTATCTTTGACCTCTTAATATGTTAAAGCTACCAAGTCATATTCTTTCTTGTTAATAGGGCCTGTTGCCTTCCTGTCTTTGCCATTCTAATTTTTCTTAATGTTCTACATAGTAGAGTTCCAGGTTTTTTCTAAGTAGTTTTTTTTTAGATTAATTATATGCCTTTTTTATTAGAAAAGATGTATTGAATATGGAGGAATGTTGCCAGAATGTATTGAAAATGGCAAAAGAAACAGTGTATGGGGTCCGTTTTGTAATGACTTACAACTACACTCACGTGATCACTGATATAGTAGAAGGTATTTTGAAAGAAAAAAGAAAAAACAAAGAAATAATGAAGTACTTTCATTTACATTATCAGAAGTGTCATGAAAAATACATAAATTCTAGCCTTGAATCGAGCTAGTTCCAGGACAGGCTCCAAAACCACAGAGAAACCCTGTCTCGAAAAACCAAAAAAAAAAAAATATATTCTTTTTTTTTTATTATTGAAAATTTCTGCCACCTCCCATTTCCCTCCTTCTCCCCCCACTCCCTTCCCTGTTCTCCCTCTCCTTCCCCCACTCCCCTCCCCCTCCCTCTCCAGTCCAAAGAGAAGTCAGGGTTCCCTGCCCTGTGGGAAGTCCAAGGTCCTCCCCCCTCCATCCAGGTCTAGGAAGGTGAGCCTCCAAACTGGCTAGGCTCCCACAAAGCCCATACATGCAGTAGGATCAAAACCCAGTGCCATTGTCCTTGGCTTCTCAGTCAGCCCTCATCGTCTGCCACATTCAGAGTCTGATTTGATCCCATGCTTTTTTAAATTTGGTAGGATTTATAGACTTTTTCTTTTCTGTTACTGTTTCTTTACTTTGTGTAAGATTCATGCCTAGCTTTTCTCATTCTTAATCATGTCAAGTGACATATTTTCTTGGAACTAATTAGTTTTATGGGGGTTGGGGGGGCTAAGTGAAATATGTTCTGGTACTAGACTTGCTTGGCTGGGTTAATTTTTGTTCTCCCAGTTCATGTTAATCTTTCCACTTTCAGGTTTTCACTATTCTGCCTGTGATTGTCTCAATACTCCTTCAATGGGAAGTATAAAGCTTCCTTCCAGGAACAAGTGTTCTTGCTTTCTGAATTTGCTTACACCTGAGTCCTAAATGTAAAACCAGGAGCTTGACCTTCTTCCAATTCATCTCATATTTTTTAAGCAGTCATGTTAGAACTAAATGCAGGACCTTTGGATCTCTCAAGAGCCAAAGTTGCAATCCTCTGGCATTGGTGGCTTATGACAAGATTTGAAGTGAGAAGGGAAGGAGATGTGAAGGAGGTGAAAGTTGAGTTTTTGATTAGATGTAAGTTGAAGTGCACTGGTGTGATCTGTGGAAGAGCTGGAAACATACAAGAGCAATCAGGGATTGGTAAAGACAGTCTGGTTGGATGAAGTAGATGCCAGGAAGCTTCTGGCTGGGAGCCCACTTGCTATCCATATAGAGAACTTACTCAATTTCATTTAATCCCCTGCAACCCTGTGGTAGAGGATATTATCCCTTTTTACAAATGAGGATAAAGCCTCAAAGGGATTAAGTAAATTGCCAAGGTCTCTTTATTTTGAGTAGCTAAAATGAACACGACCTCTCACAATCTGTACCACTCTTCTGAAATACAAGAAACATAGACAAAAATATTTGTATTGATGATAACTTGATAACTACTGGTTGATACAGTTACCAAAAGGCTGGATCAGATTTTTTTTGTTAACTATATTTTAATAGAGAACTTTTTCTTAAAATTGAAGATTTTAAGGGCCATGTTCACTTCAGTTCATGGCTTGCCTATGCTAGATTTACTATTGAGTTCTGAGAATACAAAAGTAGCACTATAGACCCTGGTTGAAGACTGCATTAGGAGTAGAGGTCGTGGGGGGAGTAAAGGTACTGACCTGTGAACACTCTCCATAGTGTGTGGATATAGTATATTTAAAGAAAAGGAGAAAGACAAACACTACCGGGAACTACAGAATGATGCACATGTCCATAGAATACTTCTCAATTTTATTTCTATTAATTCTTAGGTTATTGCCAGTTTTTTTTTTTCAGAGAAGTTTGATATGGTGTCATCGCAGGTGAAATTTGAGAGGAGTCATGAGCTAGGAATACAGTTTGGGGACCTGTTTTTCTAGCTAGTAATCTAAATTCACAACAGTAGTTTGTTTGTTTTGGGTTTTGGTAAGGGAAAAAAAATCTTGTTTCTATAGCTATGACTTTTTATTTTCTTACTTTAAAAGTCAAGCTATACCTCTCTTTTGCCCCTTCTTCCACTAAGAAGAGTAGAGTAAGTCCTAATTTGACCCCAGTCATTTACTCAGGAGCTATCTGATTACTAATCATTCACATTGCAGAGTTCTCTTTATATGATTGACACTCAAAAGCAGTGTTTCTCAACCTTCCTGTGACCCTTTAATACAACTCCTCATGTTGTTGTGACCCCCAACCGTATGCTACTTCATAACTGTAATTTTGCTACTATTATTAATCATAGTTCAAATATCTGTTTTCCGATGGTCCTAGGCGGCCACTGCAAAAGGCTTTCAACCATCTATGGGTCATGACCGACAGGTTGAGAAGCTTCCTGCCCAAAAGTCTTTTGCTATGGGGCAACAGAATTTGAAATCTTCCTGCCAGAAGCTCCTATCAATCCTTTGGGAAAAGACTGCAAGGGAACTAATTTCTTTCTTTTTTTCCTTTTCCTTTTCTTTTTTTAAATAAAAGACTGCCATCTCCTCCCAGTGATAATGAAAAGAGGCATAACTCTTTTTTTAAATAAAAGACTGCCATCTCCTCCCAGTGATAATGAAAAGAGGCATAACTATAACTAGATTGTCAAATGGACATCAGAGTCCAAGGTAGGTGAAAATATTTCAAGTAACGAAGTATTCTTTTACAAATTTCATTTTCTTTTCATAGGTATTACATCTTATACTAGAATGTTCAACACAGTTGTGGTTCCTAATGTGGTGCCTTATCTTTGATATAGAATCTATGAAGAAAAATAGGACTATGAAACAGATATAGGTAATCTCTAAGGAATTCTGCATAGCAAATGTTCTGGGCTTTGCCATACTTAAAACCCACTTCATGGCTGGGTGGTTTGTGGCGCAAGCCTTTAATCCCAGCACTCGGGAGGCAGAGGCAGGCTGATCTCTGTGAGTTCGAGGCCAACCTGGTCTACAAGAGCTATTTCCAGGACAGGAACCAAAAAATCTACGAGAAACCCTGTCTCGAAAAAAAAAAAAACCCTCTTCACTTAACAGAATAATTTCAGATCTTTTTATCACATTCAGATCAGGATGACAAGAAGCGAAACTCAGTCAGGGTGTTTCACAGTGTCGGTTTTCTAGTAAACAGGACTAAACAGCACTCAGACATTGTGTTTGACCTAAAGATGGGATTCTTTAGCACCTTGTACAATAAAAGGTAACAGACGTTTCAGTTTTTGTCTTTTCCCAGGACAGAAATAGCAGGGTCAATCATAATTTGTAATTTGAGATACCAATTATATAACCATATTAGAATTTTAGGGTTTGCTTCTGGAAGAGTGAATATAGAGAATGTTGATTCTGTTTTCTTAAAGGCAAATAATAGAAAAATGCAACTAGTAAGTTATACAATACAATTCTAAATTGTTTTGTGGCATTTTACAGTAATCACCAAGGATTAATATTACTTTACCTAAACCAAAACCAGTGTTGTTAATTTTTTTGAACTGTTTGAGTTTAATATTAGTTTGGATTCCATGAAACTGTATGTTTTAAAAATCCAAAACAGTTGAATATTAGCAGCTTCCTATGATTCATCACCATAGTTTCCACTTGTTATCTCCATAGGATTATTACATGTTCATTGTGAAACGGCTAGAAAATACAGAAAAAATAAAGGAAAATAAAAGTTACCCATGATCTAAAATTTAATTTTTGCTTACTTTTCCTATGTTTGCATATATGCGCACATATGTATGTTCACCAGAATATTTTTTCAACCAGAATCTATGTAGAATATAGTTCATGTTTGTAGAATTTCTGGCTATTTAAATTAAACCAAGCAATCGTTATAATTAGTAATTTTTAATTTTTTTTTTGATTTTTCGAGACAGGGTTTCTCCGTAGCTTTTGGTTCCTGTCCTGGAACTAGCTCTTGTAGACCAGGCTGGCCTCGAACTCACAGAGATCCGCCTGCCTCTGCCTCCCGAGTGCTGTTAATTTTATTTTTTATTTTAAAGTTTTTATTCATTTTACATACTAACTTCAGTTCCCCCTCCCTCCCTTATTACTGCTCCCCGGACGTCCTTTCTATTCCACCCCCATCCATCCTAGGAATAGATGGGGAGTCAACCAAAGCTTGGCACATCAAGTTGAGGCAGGATCAAGTCCTTCTACCCTGTATCAGGGCTGAGTAAGGCATCCTACCATAGGAAATGGGCTTCAAAGGCTAGCTCATGTACCAGGGATTGATCCTGCTCCCACTGCCAGGGCACAAACAGACCAAGCCACACAACTGTCACCTAGCAGCAGAGGGCCTAGTTTGGTCCCATGCAGGCTCCCCAGCTGTCAGTTTAGAGTCTCTGGGCTCCCGCTAGCTTGGGTCAGCTGTCTCTGGGTTTCCCTGTCTTAATCTTGACCCCCCCCCCACCCACACCCCATATAATACTCTCTTTGACTGAACTTCAGCTCAGCCCTGTGCTTTTCTGTGAATTTTTGCATCTGCTTCCATCTGCTACTGGATGAAGACTCTGAGAAGACAATTAGGGGAGTCACCAATCTGATTACAGAAGAGGCCTATTTCAAGCACCTTCTCCACTATTGCTAGAAATCTTAGCTGGGGTCATTCTTGTGGGTTCCTGAGAATTTCCCTTGTACCAGATTCCTCCCTCACCCTGTAATGACTACCTCTATCAAGATAACTCTTTCAGTGTTCTCCCTCTCCATCCCTCTTCCTACTCAACCAATGCTCATCCCCTCCCCTTTATTCCCACCCCCAGTTTACCCAGGAGATCTCATCTATTTCCCCTTCCTAGGACAATTCATACGTCCCTCTTAGGGTCCTACTTGGTACCTAGCTTCTCTGGGGCTGTGGATTGTAGCCTGGTTATCCGTTGCTTTACATCTAGTATCCACTTATGAGCGAGTACATACCATGTTTGTGTTTCTGGGTCTGGATTACCTCACTCAGTGTAGTAGGAGGCTGCTTGTTAGTTTTCCTGCTGTCCAGACTCCCCAAAAAACCACACAGAAATTGAATTAGTTAAATCACTGCTTGGCCTATTAGCTCTAACTTCTTACTGGGTAGCTTTTACATCTTAATTTAACCAATTTCCTTTATTTTATATTTTACCAAGAGGCTTGTGGCCTATCTGCAAAGTTCCAGCATGTCTGTATTTAGTGGCAGCTCCATAGCTTCTCTTTGACTCTTGCCTCCTTTCTTCCAGCGTCCAGTTTAGTTTTCCCCACCTAGTTCTACTCTACCCTATCACAGGCCCAAGACAGTTTTTTTATTAACCAATGGTATTCACAGGATACAGAGGGGAATTCCCACATTAACTCAGGAAGAGTTTTTCTAGTGCCATCCATTCCTGCAAATTTCATGTTGTCATTTTTCTTTACAGCTGAATAATACTCCATTGTATAAGTATACCACATTTTCTTTATCTGTTCTTCAGTTGAGGGGCATCTAGGTTGTTTCCAGGTTCTGGCTATGACAAATAATGCTGCTATGAACATAGTTGAGTAAGTGTCCTTTTGGCATGATTGAACATCCTTTGGGTATCTGTCCAAGATTGGTATAGCAGAGTGTTGAGGTAGATTGATTCCCAGTTTTCTGAGACACTGCTCTACTGATTTCCAAAGTGGCTGTACAAGTTATATTGCTTTATACTTAATAATTTTTTAAAAACAATTTTTAACATGATTTTATTAGGTAGGAGACATAATTTATTCATAAGCCTGTTTGAAGACATTTTTGTTTGTAGTTTTTATAATATAAATAGCACCACAATTTGTAGATGGTCCGATAGCCATTTATTCCCAAATAAACACAAAAAGGCTTATATTAATTATAAACCATTTGGCCCGTTGCTCAGGCTTATTACTAACTAGCTCTTACAATTTAAAGCAATCCATAGTTCATTTTTTCTTTTCTTTCTTTCTTTTTTTTGAGACATGGTTTCTCTGTTTAGCTTTGGAGCCTGTCCTGAAGCTCGTTCTGCAGACCATGCTGGCCTCAAATTTACAGAGATCCACTTGCCTCTGCCTCCTGAGTGCTGAGATTAAAGGTGTGCACCACCACTGCCTGGCCTAATCCATAATTCTTATCTATACTTTAGCTATGTGGCTTGGTACCTTTTCTCAGTAAGGCATTCTCATCTTGCTTCCTCTGCATTTGGCTGGCAACTGCATCTCTGCCTTTCCTTTTCCCAGAATCTTTTACTCTGGTCACCTGGCCTGTACTTCCTGCATGGCTACTGGCCACTTGGCATTTTATTAGACCAGTATGAGTGACAAATCTTTACAATGTACAAGAACATTATTCTAGAGCAACAATTAGCATCTTAAACATGAATCTTGGTTTGCATTAGTGATGATTTCCTTGGGGTGAACTTTCAAAAGTGCCATTTCTAGGTTAAAGCATGTGAGGTCTTAAAATATTCTTTAAAATTGCTTGACATTGGATTTACACTCTCTCCAGAAATATGTAACTTTGCTGTTACAATCACCATAATTAACTGTTACTTCTAAGACAAACAAGAAAAACAGGATCAGCCAATTTTGGTTTTCTACCTTTGATAGATTGAGTAAATAGATCATATGATTTGATTTTTGTTAAATGATCTGATTTTCTCATGGTGTCTTTGGATTTGACCAAATCAGTGTGCACTGAATGCAGTTATAATTGGAGATCTCTAATTTACACAGCAACTATGCCCTGAAAAATTTATTAAAGAATTATCAAGTGAGGGAGACACCTATATTATGATTTTTTGGCAAATTTTGACCCTGTCCTGAAGGATACTCTTTGTAGAAATTTTGATTATAAAGAAACACCTTAAAATATGAGGAGCCTTCTAGATGTGCCACAAAATAAGAGAGTGATAGGTACTAGTTCTTTCCTATCAGACTGGACTCTTTGAATATAAGAACATTCCTTTGGAGGTCACACTGTTGTTTATTATTATATAGACTTAGACAAAGTTAATTATTCTGTACTAATATCCTTGGTAATAAAATGGGAAGTAACAGAATACAAGCATTGTGTTTCTTGGGGGGGGGAGATTAAGTTATTAAATGTGAAGCACTGAGAAGAAATACTGTAAATGTAATCCTTTGTAAGTGATCAGTAGAAGTTGCTAATTTTTCTCTTAGATGGAAAATAATGCACACTTCTTTTTTTTTATTGCGAAAAGAAGAAAAAAACATAAACAAAAAACAAGTTTCCACCGCCTCCCAGCCTCCCATTTCCCTTCCCCTCCTCCCACCCTTCTCCCCCTCCTCCCACCCCTCTCCCCCTCCCCCCACTCCTCTCCCCCTCCCTCTCCAGTCCCCAGAGCAGTCCGGGTTCCCTGCCCTGTGTTAAGTCCTAGGTCCTCTCCGTCCATATCTAGGAAGGTGAACATCCAAACTGGCTAGGCTCCCACAAAGCCAGCACATTAAGTAGGATCAAAACCCCCTGCCATTGTCCTTGGTGTCTCATCAGCCCTCATTGTTCGCCATGTTCAGAGAGTCCGGTTTTATCCCATGCTTTTTCGGTCACAGTCCAGCTGGCCTTGGTGAGCTCCCCGTAGATCAGCTCCTCTGTCTCAGTGGGTGGATGCAAGCCTCGTGGTCCCGAATTCTTTGCTCATGTTCTCCCTCCTTCTGCTCCTCCTCGGGACCTTGGGAGCTCAGTCCAGTGCTCCTGTGTGGGTCACTGTCTCGATCTCTATCCATCACCAGATGAAGATTCTATGATGATATGCAAGATATTCGTCAGTATTGCTCTAGGATAGGGTCATTTCAGGTTCCCAATCCTCAGCTGCCCAAGGAACCAACTGGGAACCTCATCTTGGGCACTAGGGAGCCCCTCTAGGGTCAAGTCGCTTGCCTACCCTAAAGTGGCTCCCTTAACTAAGAATTGTGGTTCCGTGCTCCCCTATCCACCTTTCCTTTATCCCAATTCTCCCGTTTCCCAGGTCCCCCCTCCTTCCCTTCTACCTTTTCTCTCCCCATCTCCCCTTACCCCCATCCCACCCACCCCCAAGATCCCATTTTCTCTCCGGAAATTTGGTCTACTTCTCTTAGCGAAGAGGACAACTATATGTTTTTCCTTCGGTTCACCTTCTTCCTTAGCTTCTTTAGGTTCACCTATTGTAGACTCCGTGGTCCTTATTTATGGCTAGAAACCAATTATGAGTGAGTACATCCCATATTCATCTTTTTGGGTCTGGGACACCTCACTCAGGATAGTGTTTTCTATTTCCATCCATTATGCACACTTCTTGAATGAATGAACGACTCATAGACTTTGGAGATAGGTAGAATGAGCTCATACTGCCATTGAAGTGTAATGAGCAAGCCTCTCATTTGCTTTATAGTATTAGAACTGTCCTTTAAAGACAGCACTGATATTTCTATTGTGTAGCTCTAGAAAGCAGAAATATGTTTAACCCACAAGAACTGACAATAAGAGACTTTCCACCAATTAGCCCTACTCAGAAGTAGAGTTGCTCTAGTGGAAGAATTCAAGTAGAAGTCTTAGCTCATTACAGTAGTATGATAGACTAGACCTTAGACTGAGTGACCTCTAAATATACTTCCAAGTCTAGACTGGTTCAGTGATTCTAAGTGGAATATTCAGGATTAACACAGAACATGCAGTAAGGCCTCAGTGCATCTTTTGAAGGATTGCTGCTACTAATCCTTGCCTACCTCCAGTTCCCTGTTTCTTTCATCTGTTGTGTGTCAGCCTGACATCAGTCCATTCCCCAGTTTCATTCAATCTTATAGCATAACTTGTATGTTAGACTGATCATTCCTTAGTGGGAGGTGTGTAGGTAATGATTTGAAATGAGGGTGCATGTTTTTTTTCTTCATAAATCTATAAGAAAGTAGAAAATTATTGTCAACAAAATGTGTCTCAGGCTGGTTTTTAAGAAAGCACGCACAATAGCTGGACATGGTGGCACACACTTTTAATCCTAGCACTTGGGAGACAGAGACAGGTGGATCTGTGTGAGTTCAAGGTCATTCCTGACTACAAAGCAAGTTCTAAAACTTTTTCTCAAAAAACAAAAGCAAATGAAAAAAAGCACACACAAGCTTTGTCTGTTGAATATGGCCTTATATTTTACCCAGGGCTGAGGATAGACTTCTTAGCTATTACTTTGGATTTTTGGGTGCCAGGCACCTCACTCTCTAGGTTTACTATCAGTATTCTAAATATCTGTGAAGGAGCACTGGAGTCCATATTGTTTTACATGCCATAAGAACTTAAATACACTGAGTTGAGATGACTTTTCTGTCATGATGAATTGTGAATCTTTGCCCTTTGGCTAATAAAAAGTAGCCTCATAATAGTGAAGCTAGAAGCCTCAATTGAGAACTTAATCCTTTTTTTTCTTTTTTTGCTGAATAATTCTGACATATCTTGTAATTGTTTTGTGCTGAGCCTCTCATTTATAATGTTTGTAGCATTGGCTTTTTGCCACACTTGTCAAGGGTTTATGGGAATTAATGACGTATATGAAATTCTTTGAGATTCTTTCACAAAACTTGATATTATCTTGAAAGCCAGAGGTTTAACTGTTTATTTTTAGATACCTAGTGGGATTTTAACCTGATGTATTTATACCGTATCTATTATTTAACTTGTTTGATAAGTGCACATTTTTACTTCTCAAATTTTAAATGAAATAGCTTTTCCCTCCTTTAATTTTTTGTTTATAAAACCTATTATTAGAGGTCACTTTGGAAAAATAAAAGTTTTTAAGAAAATTCTCTAGCCCATGGTTTTAATGTTAAAGGTTGTCCTTAGTTGTGTTGTTTGGTAATTAATAATTGAAGTGAAATACTGGCCTTGCTGCATTTTCGTTGTGATCAGCCTATCTACATACTATAGTACATAGCCATTAGCTGACATCCTTGCTGTACACTGAGTTACCCAAAGAATCACTGATTTGTGAGCAAGAAGGGTTAATATGTTTCAGAGAAACATCTGTGGACCAGGTGGTTTAATAAATTGCAGACAAAACACCCATGGAATCTTATTCTGGCTGTTCTGCTGCAGTCATTCTAGTTTTACTCCTTTTGAGTTTCAGTATTTTTTCAGCCTCAATGTGGAGCAAACAGGTGCATCATGGGAATCATGATGCTGATACATACAGGCACTGTGGTAAAGGCTGATACTTTCAAGGCCTGGGATTGTAGTGCATGTATTTTGAGCTGGTGTGCTAAGCCTAGTGTCTTATGAAGGCTTTGCATCCTCTTTTAATCTTCAAACTTTATAAAAACCCACAGCTTTGTAGTTCAATAGGAGGATTTTAATAGAACCTCAAAGTTTGAAGAACAGAGAAGCTGTTCTCAGCAGAATGTGTTTTCTCTTGTCCTTGTACTGACGTACAGAATACAAAAGTCTGCAAAAGTAATTATTCAAATAATAGACATGAATGATGTTTATTTGTTTGTTTTGCATTTCTAGGATTTGAACCCAGGGCCCTGAATATGCTGTGTAAGAATTCTACCATCAGTTACATCCCTAGCAGTGAAAGATATTTTAAATGATTAATAAATATTAGGCATGTAGACTCACTTAATATGAAAAGAACCTTATAATCCAGCCTTCTCACTTTACAAATGAAGAAAGAGTAAATCCATAGAATCTGATGGAGCCAGAATCAGGACTGATATGAAATTAAACCCAGGAGTTTTCCTTCCAGAGGGAGAGCTGCTTGGATCTCACCAATCTGGTAGTGCTCCAAACACTATTGTAGTAATTGGAAAGTACTAAATCATCATAGAAAATGACTATCTATAAAGAAAGTTTTCTGGGTCCATATGTCTTAATAGGTTTTATCATTTGTTTTAAATAACTTCGTCTGTTCCATCTATAGTCTTCACAAAGTCTGAGCAGATTTTTTTTGTCTACCTTTTACCCAGTAAACAGAAATGCTTACTCTCTTATTGCCACTTAAAAGTCATCTGAAAGACTCATGCTGACAATGTAATGCTCAGTGAAGGGAGGGGGTAAAGTAGGAAAACACAATTATTACATGCACAGTTATTTTAAAGGCTCTTTCTCTTCCCTTCTCTATCTGTTTTTGGGTGGATCTGGTTTGTATAGCTTTTCCCCCCTTTTCCTTTCCTAAATAGGTAAGAGCTGAAAAACTCTTCAGGAAAAACACCCTATAAACTATAGGAAAGCATGCACAGAGAGTAGTTTGTGCTATTTTCAACCTTGTTATAGATCTGTGGATAGTCTAGTTTACAAAACTGTACTTAAATTTTCTGTAATATAGGTTGGGGATAGAGTTCTATTTGCTGTTGATGACTGTCAAAACAGCTCCCCTAGAATGATTGTGACAGAATGTAGGGCCTCATTTTCTGATAGAAAAAGTGCTTTGGTTTATTCTCACTGTTTTATGTGATTATTTCTTATTTTCTCAGGTGCTTATGACATTTAATAAATTTGCAGTTGAGAATTGTGTCAACTGGTAGTACGAGTGATGCCTGGAAACTACTTAAATATAAACAACAACAAACTTAACCAGAAACAATGTGATTTTTAAGTTGTGAGTGAATGTGATCTAGACCTAAGACAGGCTTGATCTGTGTTTTCTGTTTTGTTTTGTTTGTTTTTTGGTTTTTTTCAAACCATAATTGCTTTTCCTTTAAATTCAGGCAAATCTTGTTTAATCCTTGGAAATTAATAATTCAGAGGAGATCATTATGTCAGTCACTAATAAATAGTACTGTTATGATTTGATGGTTAAGACAAATACTTTTTCATACATTTTATTGAATTCTAAGCTTTCATGAGACGTATTTTCAAATTAACACTTCTAATAGGTTCCACACAGTTGTTTCTCTTTGAATTCAGCTAAATTGGACATCTGTTGTACTATGTGAAATACAAAGTTTGGCCAGGAAAAAAAATCTTTCTAACCTTTCATGCTGTATGTATGTTTAGGAAATATTTTGTTCACTTGGACAATATCTGGATATATTTTGGTCACAGTAAAGTAGTTTAAACAACTCTTTTTGTTGTATGTGCTTTAAACTACTTGAATTCTGGGGGTAAGGAAATTTTTGTTAGAGGTTTAATATTTAGCATTCTGTTTGTGTCGTCTTATGACAATGGAACAAAATATTAAATTACTATTATTTTCTCATTTTAAGTACTCTTTTTACTATAATAAAAACATACAACAAAGTCTGCCATAAGATACATATGTAGTATTACAAATTATATTCATGTTTTGAAACATCTCAATATTTTCATCTTAAAACAATCTTATTACCCATTGCATAACAGGTTCCTTGCGCTAGTCCTTACAAACTCCCATTCTTTCTTCTGACTCTTATTTTGACTACTTTAGATACCTTATGTAAATAGAATCAGTGCTTGTGTTCTGTGACTGTCTGGCTTCACTTAGTGTCTTGTAGTTGTGATAGGAAATTTTCCATTTTAAAGCTGAATAGTATTCCATTGTATGCATATATCACATTTTATTTATTCATCCATTAATTGACAATTGAATTTTTCTCATCTTTGCTGCTCTGTAGTATTGTGGTTTTTAATTCAAATTTTAATTTTTGGGGGGAGGAGAAACACATTTTGTAAATTTTAGAATCAAACACAATATATACTTATATTGTATATATGTGTATATATTCATATGTACAAACAGATATAGATATTACTGAGTTTGAGCATATAAGTGTATAGAAACTACTCACAGATTTGAAGACTGAAATATATATGTATGTATATATATATATACACACACACATATATATATATCTTAAAATTTTGTAGGATGTTAGCTTTGTACTTTTTGTTGTTTTTCCTAATTATATAATTTTCATAGTTTTATAAAAATAGAACTGCTCCTGACTTTTTAGGTAGTGTCATTAAACCTTCCCTGTGGGGAAACAGGTAGTGTCTTTGCATGAAGGAGAAAAGCTAGAGCTGTGATTAATGATATAATAGCTCACAGGGGCACAGCTATTAACTATGTGTTGAGCACTGTTCTGTAGGTTGCATATTATTTAGCTTCTGAGGAACATACCTGGTAAATGGATAACGCCATACCCAATTTGTGATGAAGAGACTGAGGCTATATAACATATCCAGAATCACACACTAGTAATAGTGGCTCCAGGATTTGAATCCAGAAATTATTGCTTCAAAGTCTTTCTCCAGACCATACTAATTTTTCCCTATAGAGGGTTTCTCTTGGTAGCTCTGACTATCCTGAAACTCACTATGTAGACCAGACTGTCCACAAACTCAAAGAGATCCACCTGCCTCTGCCTCCCAAGTACTGATTTTAAAGGCATGTGCCTCCACCACCCAACCAGACCCTACTAATTTTGACAGTTCTAATTATTTTTTTTCTTTTCCTTTTCTTCTTCTTCTTCTTCTTCTTCTTCTTCTTCTCTTCTTTTATTCTTTTTTTTGGGGTTTTTTTTTTTTTTAGAAAGGGTTTCTCTTTATAACTTTGGAGCCTGTCCTGGAACTAGTTCTTGTAAACCAGGTTGGCCTTGAACTCACAGAGATCTGCCTGCTTCTGCCTGGGATTAAAGACGTGTGCCACCACCACCCAATAATTGACATCATTTTTTCTTTCACCAGCATTTTATCAACTTGTCAAAATGAATGTGTTTGGTTATTGTATTTTTCTAAATATTTTTATTATTTTATTTTATATATTATATATAATATGTATTTTTCTTTCATGTATGTCTGTGCACTCTGTGCAGGCCTTGTGCACAGGAAGGCTAGATGAAGCCATTGGATCCCCTGGTAGTAGAGTTACATAAATTTATTAACTATCTGGACACTTTGAATCAAACCCAAGTCCTCTAGAAGAGCAGCCAGTGCTCTTATTCCCTGAGCCACATCTCTCCAGCCCTATTGTAGTCTTCTTGATCATAATGTATGTTACTTTTAATGTGCCACTAGGATTATTTTGTTAATATTTTGTTGAAGGTTTCTGTTACTTCTGTTCATCAAGAGAACTGCTCTGCAGTTTTAATTTTCAGATCTTTGGTATCTAGATAATTTTGAAATTTTTTTAGGTGGTAGAAACTAACCACAAAACATTGTGTATTTTAGGCATGCAGTCTACCACTGAGCCATACCCTTGATTTGAGTCAGTTTTTCTTTAAATGTTTGGTAGAATTTTATCAGTATAACTATTAGGTCCTTAGATTTGTATTGTTGGAAGACTTTGGTTATTGGTTCAGTCTTATTGTTTTCTATTTTTTCATGATTCAGTTGTAGTAAGAATGTTTCTAGGATATGTTACATTTCTTCTTTGTTATTCTATTTGTTGGAATTTGGATTCTTCCAGTATTTTCCTATGCACTCTTTATAATTTTGTATTATCAGATATAGTATCCTAAAATGAAAATTTGTGGTTTTCCCCTTTTACTATTTAGCTAAAGGGTTTTTTTTTGTTTATTTTAGCTATTCTAAAAAGTAACCCTTAATTTCATTGTTTTGTTTCTTGTTAGTGTGGTTGTGGGTAGATAGGGGTGTTCTTTAACAGTTTTCCACTCTGTTTTTGAGGCAGAATCTCTCATTAGGACTCATGGCTCACATTTGGGTTTGGCTGGCTGGATGTTGAGTCCCTGGAATCGGTCTCTGCTTCATTGTGGTCACAAATATGTACCACCATGCTGGGCCTTGTTCTTGGGTTCTAGGGATTGAACTCAGTTTCTCATCCTTTTATAACATGTATTTTACCAACTGAGTTATTTTTCCATGTCCTCATTATGTTCTTTTCTTTTTCCTTTCTACTGTTTGTATTTATAAGATTGTCAGTACATGATGTTCAACCATCATGCTGCATAGAAATGAGAGAATGGAAAGACTTGACTTGTTCTTGAAGCTAGAGAGAAAACATTCAGCCTTTTGGCATTAATTAAGCAGCTGATTGCAAGCTTTTGTTAGATAACTTCCCACCCCACTTTTTGAGCAGATTTTGACTAACCATAAATTTACAGTCCTACCTCAGACTTCTGAATATTGGGATTACAGACATGTGCCACCCTCCCCCAGCAGCTTAAATATTTTTTAAGTTGAGAAAATTCCTTTCTGAAAATAACTTTTTAAAAATTTTTAAATAAAAATGGTTATTGGATTTTTTCAAATGGCTTTAATATTTTAAATTGTACTGTGTGTGTTTATGCACACATACATACGTGTGTCATGGAGGGCAGAAGATGGTTTTAGATTCACTTGGTACTTGGATAATAGGCAGTTGTGAGTCACCTGATTTGATACTGGGAACTGAGTTTACATCTTTCTGGAGGAACAGTAAGCAGTGTGAAATGCTGAGCTGCCTCTCTCGTCCTCAAATGCTTTTTATGTTTGTTGATCGCAAATTTTTCTTGCTGTTTTACATTTTAATTTGTTAAAATGGTGATTATGGGTTTTCAAGTACAATAAATCAACCTGTACTCTTGGCATAAATCCTACCTTTCTTGATGGATACAATTTATGTTTTGTGGCTTTATTTAGTAAAGCCCTTAGAATATTTATATTCATGAAGACTATTTGTCTGGAATTTAAAAAAAAACTTAAGTTGTGTCTATGTTTGTATGTCTGTGTGGGTATATGTTCAAATGAGTGCAAGTGCTCTTGGAAGCCAGAAGGAAGTATTTATTGGGTTCTCTGGATCTGGAGTAACAGGCATTTGTGAGCCATCTGATGTGGTTACTGGAAACCAAACTGAGGTCCTCTAAGTGCTGAACCATCTCTCCAGCCCGTTTTTTTTTTAAATGCCTTTGTTAGTCTATGAAGCAAGGGTAAGAACAACACTGTATAGTGTATTGAAAAGTAGTCTTGGAAGAGTTTTTCTTTTATAGAATTTATTATGTTGTTCCCAAATATTTAGAATATGTCACTCTTAAATCCACCTGAGCTTGTGGTTTTATCTGTTTAAGAGTTTTAAGCTACAGATAAATTTCTGAACAGATAGTTTAAATTTCCATTGTTTAAGTGAGTTTTGGTAGTTCGTTTCTTACATGGAATCTGTTTTTTTTTTTTTGCCACGACATTTTTGTATTTTTACCATTTATGATTTAAAGAATTGATAGTGGTAATATTTACCTAATTCTTGATATTGATTATTTGTATCTTTTTATTACACCAGCTATTGTGTTTACTTTGAACAAGGTCTTCAGTTCTTCAAGGTAGTTACATTATTATTGTTCCATTCAGATTCTGTGCCTTCCCTCTGGTGAAAAGTTGGAGCATTAGGCATCTTGTCTGATTCCTTTTCTACTTTTCAGGTATAGTCTTAATATGCATTTTTAGATTACTTAAGGTTGCCTTCAGGTTTAAATTTTTCTTTTATTATTATTTTTTGTTTGCTATGTCCAAGCTATAGTTTTTTATAAGACTACTTTTGCTCAATGGTAGAGATAGAATCTCCGTTTCTGATTTTGTGGCATTCTAGCAAAAATGAGAGATATTTTAAATGGCTGCAATCATAGCATACATAGAACTTGATAACTTAGCAGCATCTTTTTCATTGTTGCCTTTATTGAATCTGATATGGCGTAGCTCCACTGGATATTTAGAATAAACTGTGGAGTTCAGGGGAAAAGCAGAAAGGAAATGTTGGATTAGCTCTTTTCAAAAATGTTTTCTGTGGGAGAGACGGTTACCACTTTAAAAAGTATACATTTTTAATAATGAATATGCCTTTTAAAACAAGATTGTGAGTGTTTTGCCTGTCACAGGGAAATTTTCAAGATAAAATGATGAAAATTGTGATGTTTTAGAACTGGAAAAAACATTTCTAATTGTATAATGTGAATTACATATAATAAATTAGTTTTAGTCACATGATGCTGTGAAACATAAATAATTAGAGTAGAATTCATTTCATGATCAGTTGATATCTAACTTTAGTGTTCTTAGTATACATTACAATTTAAATTGAAAGACACTAGGAAAAGTCATCTTGGGTCTCTGATCTCAACCAGATATTTACTGAGCAGTTATCATGAACCACACTGTGTTTTGGACACGAGATTCAGTAGTAAAGGAAGAGCTTATATTCTTAGATACTCAGAGATCTTACCTTGTTAGCACACTGGATGGTCAGACTCACATGTACTTGCCCTAATGCCAATTTGTTCATTTGAAATGAGAACTACAGCTGTTAATTAGACTGGTGAGGTTGAACTGAGAGATTAGTACATTTTCTCTTTATAGACATGCCACATGGGAAGCCAAATTACAATCACATGGTTGCTTGGTGAGAATGGAATCAAAACAAAAGGACTTGCTTAGATAATCCATGATTAGCATCCACCTGCTACAGGGACTATTTGGGTTTCCCCCAGTAGTGCTGAGCAGAAAAGCTTGCCAGTGTCTGGTGTTTGAGGGTCTTATTTCTGTGCTGACTGTTTTCCTCTGTTCATATTTTTTTCCCAAAGCAAGCCACAAAATACAGATAACTGACAAGCATAATCTAGGCTTTTCCCCCCAAACTGAACTTAGATCACCTTTGGAAATATTTAGAGGCACTCAGAAACTGGGGCTGAGCCCCCATGTCGACACCCACTTTTGATTTCAATAAAGCACTATGCAGGTATTTTTACCCTCAGAGGATAGTGCCTCTCTCTCTTGAGCCCCTCCTTTTCTCCCCCCTTTTTTCTTTGCCTTGTATCTATAGTGTGGAAAGGGTTTGGGGATTTCATGTAAATGACCCTTGTGTACTGGTATTACTAGTTTGAGTCTGTTTAAGTAGTTACTGTCTTCCCTGTGATTTACTGATACCAGAACCTCATTCTTAAGAACAATCCTCATAAAATAGCATGTTTCAATGGAAGTGTTTGATTTGTCTTAATGAGATAAAATGAATTTATTAAAGATAACAATAAATACATAAATTTAAACCTAGAAAGTTTTAAAATCCAACCATACACACCAACTTGAAAAAAAAGAAAAGAAAGAAAAAAATTTTAAAAATTAAAAAAGGAAAAGTCAATGTATTTAGAATTTTCTATAAAAGGTCCAGAGAACTTGAAAAGTTATTGTTTTCATGGGTAAATAACATGTCTTTGTGTGCATTGGATATTCAGACACTTAATTTTAAGCCATTTTTAGTCACTAGATTATTTTATCATTCCTTCAATAATTGTTTACACATAAACCACTCACCAGCAACGTGGAAGTACCACTCAGTTACTGTTTTAAGAAGTAAACAACAACTATTAAGACCTACCTGGTGATAGCCATGATTGTTTTATTCTTAGTACCAGTGGAGTGTTATCACTGTCTATATAACCACAAAAATTTCCGCCTTGCTAGGGGCCCATTTTTACATTTCTTGAAGGCAAGAACCACAACAGTAGAACGTATAGCAGAAATTAAAATGTGTGTTGGCTCTGTAATTTTTTTTTTTTTTGGTTTTTCGAGACAGGGTTTCTCTGTGGTTTTGGAGCCTGTCCTGGAACTAGCTCTTGTAGACCAGGCTGGTCTCGAACTCACAGAGATCCGCCTGCCTCTGCCTCCCGAGTGCTGGGATTAAAGGCGTGCGCCACCACCGCCCGGCTTGGCTCTGTAATTTTAAACCAAACTCTATGGTGGTTTAAATGAGTTCCTCCATAGGCTCAAGTATTTGAACTCTTGGTCCTCAGTTGGTGGCACTGTTTGCGGGAGGTTTATGAGGTATTATCTTGTTGAAGGAAGGCTTTGAGAGTTTAAAGACTTGTGCCATTTCCAGTTGCCCTCTCTGCTTCATGCTTAAGGTAAAGGATAAGAGCTCACAGTATTCTGCTCCAGTTGGCATGTCTGCCTGCTGCCTTTGCCTTGCCATTATGGAATATTAAATCTTTAGAACTGTAAGCAAAAATGAACTATCTCCATTCTGTAAGTGGTCATGGTGTTTTATTATAGCAACAGGAAAGCAAACTAATAAGAGCCCTTTCACCAGAATTAATCTAATTTGAATTTCATTACTAGGTTATACAATGCATAGATATATTAGTAACCATTTCTGCCTTCTATTAAGCCATAACCTATACTCTAGCAACTATAAATTTTTGGTTGTAAAAGGATGAATTATAGCAATGATTCAATTGCTAGGCAATTATTAGGGCAATGGCTCAATGGGTAATAAATAGTTATTGCTGTACAAATGTGAGGACCTGAGTTCAAATCCTCAGCTTCCCCAATGTTCATTTCTATAGCTTCAGTGCTGTTGGGAGTAGAGACAGGAGGATTACTGAAGCTTGCTGGCTTCCAGCCTAGTACTAGGTTAAATGAGATACTCTGTTTCAAAGGGATACAATGAATAGTGTTAGGGCAGGACACCCAAAATCTTCCTCTGGCTTCTATGCATGTACACACATACCTCCATACACATTACCACACACAATTCAGTTAATGGACGCCTCTCCCCCCCAAAAAAGCAACTAGTGAATCTTTTTTTTTTTGTCTGAACTGCTCTAGTACTTTTCCTATTTTCCTGATGGACAAATTATGTTTTGTAAAAGATAAGAAATTGATTATTTTTCTTTGAGACAGGAATTTTAGTAGCCAACTCTGACATTGAACCTTTTTTTTCCCCGTTTTTTGAGACATGGTTTCTCTCTGTAGCTTTAGAGCCTGTCCTGGAACTAGCTCTTATAGACCAGGCTGGTCTCGAACGAAGATTTGTCTGCCTCCGCCTCCTGAGTGCTGGGATTAAAGGTGTACACCACCACCGCCTTGCTCTGACTTTGAGCTTTTGATTCTCTTGCCTCTACTTCATATACCACCCACCACACCTAAATACAAGTTGATCCTTTAAGACAGCAGTTTTCAACCTATGGGTCATCACCCCCAAAAGACTATCAGAAAACATAGGTATCTGTAATATAGTTCACAATAGTAGCAAAATTGCAATTGTGAAGTAGCGAAAATAACTTTATGGTTGGGGTCACAACAGCATAAGGAACTGTATTAAAGGGTCACAACATTAGGAATGTTGAGAACCACTGTTTTAAGATGAAAATTACCTCTGACTCTTTGGATGTGGTCTGTACTTTAAAGCCATTTGTTTACTTGTAAGTGCACTGTGTCATTCTATGTTTTTTTTGTCAGTCTCAGTATTTACTCATCCTTAAAATATATTTCAGTTAACAACAGCTTTTCTTGCATACATTATTTCTTGCTATCAGTGTTCTAGAAATACATTGGCCAATATGGTAGTTACAGGTCATTATTTAAATTTTAATTAACTGAATTAAGTTAAAAGTTCAGTTTCTCAGTCATGCCAGCCACATATCAAGTACCCAGTAGACATAGTAGCCAATATGGGGCTGTGAAATTATATCAAATCAAACAAAAAATTGGCTTCCTTGGTTATACTGGCTGTGTTTCAAGTGTTCATTAGCCATATGTTGAGTCACAGTGTTGTAGACTCTAACTTATGCTTAGTTTAGGGAGGAGGATTGCAAACTTACTTTGCTATCATTTATATTTTTTTCTTGAGGTTAATATTTCTCAATATATTTACCTCCTTCTTAGATAGTTTAAAATATGTGAAGTTTGGTTTTGCAGATAAGCGACAATGGAAATTGAAGTAGATATTAGTGTAATATAAAAATATTCATTTCTCTTATCTTCTATGGGTATTTGCTGAATTACAACAGCAATAGATAGGTATAGACACAGTGTTCTGCACTAAATAACAAAGCTCAGCCATCATACGAACATGTGACTAAGTTCTAGTAATTCTTTTTGTGATGGAGTATCCCTATGTCTTCCTGGATAGTCTTGGACAACAATACTCTTAAAAATGATTCATATAGGTAAGATTCCATGATGTAGAAATTTAGGTCAGCTGTACTCTCACTAGATGAAATATTATTCAAGGAGTTTAGTTTGAAAAGACTTTTTACAGAATTTCTCAAATGTAAAGCTGATATTAAAAGCTTGATGCTGTGTGTTAGAATCATAAGTGTTATGAGTTAATTCAGTAAGGTGTTAAACATATTCTCTATACTCCCTTCTTTTGTTTATATCCATGCTGTCAGAATAAAAGGGAAATTCTAGACCAATGGTAAGGAGTATATTTTTGCCATGGGTGCACAGTTAGGTTGAAAGATCAATGTCTTGTAATATAGTCAGATTAGAGCAAACCATTCAGAGGACTATCATTGCTTCTTATGTATATGAGGGATGTTGTGAATAGGCGAATGTACTAGAGACATAATTCTTGTAGCTAGCAAACACTATGCCATAGTCAGAGATGGCACGAGATTTATTAAAATGCTTGTGCAGAGTAGAGACAGTAGATACACTGGGAAATTGTATGGATTTAAAAGAAATCAAGTAGTGGTTGTTGTATTAGTGTGATTCTGTATGAATCACTGTTTAAACTAAATTCAGACAGTAAAAACTCAAAGGACAATTATTGCTTTCAAAAACTAATTTACAACTGGAGATTATAAGCATATTCAAAGTATGTGCTATGTTTTGACAAATGTATGCATTGTATAGTGATTCCTGTAAGCAAACTGATATACACACATACATATATATTTTGTAATGATTACTGTAACTGATGTACTGTACTTCACAGTCCCATAATTTGTTCATCTTAAAAATTTTGTTTTTATAAAATATTTGTACTTATTTATGAGGTGCAGAATTATAATTTGATATTTATATACAAATGTGTTGTGGTCAAGTCAGGTTATTAACATTTCCATCTTCTCAAATATTAACATTGATACATTAAGAACCCTCCATTAGTTAGTTAAATTTCAAAATAAGTTTTTGTAGACTAAGTAGGCTCTACTTTAGAACGTTCGATTATTCTATAAGTGCTTTCATTCTTTCAGAATTTCATATATATTTTGTTTTTACCAAAATCCCAAGAGTATTTTGATTCATCTTTTCCAAACTTCTTTTCTACCCTTCCTAGCCTCCTTTTAAAACTCGTAGACGAATGAGAAGACTTTTATCCTCTTGTGCTGTGCCTGCCTCACTTAGCCTATCTGAAATAAGCACGGTCATGAAAGTATCTCTTTGAAGAACATAGTCAATTTCTTAAATCATATAGTAGTTCTGTTTTCAATATTTTAAAGGGAAATCCACACTTTTTCATTGTGCTTGTATTCATTTACATTCTCACTATCTGGGTATAAAAGCTTGGTATTTGTCTTTTTGTTAATAGCCAATTTTTAAAAATAATGTGCTTGGCTCCCTATTATACCCAGGCTAGTGTTGAAGGTATGTAAGTGTGATAATAGCCATTCTAACTTGAGTGAGATGGTGTCTCATTGCAGTTTTAATCATTGATTATTTAGATTGTCTTTATATTTTGTGTGAGTGATGCTGTATTAAATCTGTGGGTACTGTTATTTCGTTGAAATGGTTATTTCACTCCTCTGATTTTATTCCCAGAGATCACATGATGGTTCTGTTTTTAATTTGTTTGGGGAACTCCAACCTGTCTTCCACATAACTCTTAACAGTTTATATTCTCTAACATTGTGTAAGGTTTTCCTCTTCAGTATACCTTGCTAACACTTGCTACTTCTTTTATTTTTTTGGTAATAACTACCCTAAGAGATATAAAGTGTATATCTCACCGTGGTTTGGTTTGCATTTCTCTGTTGGTTTGTGATGGTGTCTTGTAATATACCTAGTAAACATTCCTTTATCTTTGAAAAAATAGTCAGTTGCTTTGCTATGTTTTAAATCTGATTATTTGTTTGATTTTTTTCTTTTCTTTTTGAGATCTATTACAATTACATAATTTCTCCTTTCCATTTACTCTCTCCATATACCCCTTCTTGTTCTTTTTCTAATTCATGGCCTTCCTTTTCATTGATGTTGTTACATGCACATATATTTGTGTAATACATACCTATTCCGAAATATAGCCTGTTTAATCTGTGTGCTGGTACTTATATATATGATTGTTTTTGCAATTTTATGCAATCTCTATTGGGAATACTAATCCGTGTAAAAGATTTATAATTTGTAAATATCTTCTCTTTTTGTAGGCTGCGTTTTCTTTTCACAAATTGTCTCCTTTAGTTAGAGGTAGTTCCCTTGTTTAATTTGATGTGTGAACTATTGATGCTATATCCAAAATACCATTCCAAAGATCATGGTCAAGGGGATCCCCTTTTTCTCCCCCCTTTCTTTTTCTAGAAGTCTTTTGGCTTTAATTCTTAATTTAAGTCTTAATCCATTTTGAGCTCATTTCTTCATACTATTGAGGAAAGGGTCAAATATTCTTTTGAATTGAATATCTAGTTTCTCCATTACCATGTCTTAGGATAACATTCTTTCCCCATTGTCTGTTCTCAATGCCCTTGTCAGAAGTTTGCTGACCATATAAACATGGGCTACTTTCTACTCTCTGTTCTCTTTCATTGATCTGTCTAGTTTTGATGTAATCATCCATCTCATTTGGTTATTGAAACTTTGGAAGTAGTTTGTAGTGTTGCCTCCACCTTTATTCTACTTTGCCAGAATTGGTTTGTCAGTGTAGCTCCTAAATTAAATTTGAATTTACTTTTCTTATTTTGTTGTGTAGATGAAACTATTGAAAATTTTATTTTTATTATTTTTATTGTTTGAGAATTTCATACATGAATATATGTTTTGATTAAATCTCCTCCTCTAGTCCCCCTATCATTTTTCCCTCCCAACTTCATGTGCTCCCTCTTTAAGCCTACTGTGTCTATTTAGTCCTGCTAGTAGGTACATGGGTACAGGAATTACATGCCTGAAGAAAAACTGATTGTCCCTCCCCCAACAGCCATTGATTGCCAGTAGCTCCTTAACTAGTGGTGGGATTTCATGAACTTCTCCCTCGTTTATGCTTCGATATTGGCTGTCTTAATGTTGTACAAACCTCATGCACACAGTCACAGCCATTGTGAGTTATTGTGTATAATGGTCCTGTTATGTCTGGCAAGTAATTTTGCTGCAGACATTCACTACCTCTAAGTCTTATAATCTACTCCCCTTTGGAGGAATCATTGTGCAAGAGGAAGCTAACGTAATTTTGATAGGAGTTTCATTGACTTTGCAGATTGTTTTGAATAAGTGTGAAGAATATTCTCATTATTCTATATTGTGTGTGTGTGCAAGGCATATGTACTTGTTTGTGTTTGTATTTCTGTGTGTGCACGTGTATGGAGGCCAGAAGTTTACTTGGGTATCTTCCTTCATCTCTCTGCACCTTATTATTTGTAAAGTGAGGCACAAGATCTTACTGATCTTGGAGCCTACCAAATTTAGCAAGATTGGCCTCTTGGCTTTTCTTCATCTCCCCTGTGCTGGGGTTAAAGATGCACACTGCCTCTCCTGGCTTTTACTTAGGTACTGGAGATCTAGACAGAGGTACTGATAATTGCACAACAGGCATTTCACTAACTGACCCATTTTACCAACCCCAGAATAGTCTAATTTTACAGATAACTGTTTTTACAAGACTAGTCTAATTCTCATACAGAGTTAGCTAAAAAGACAATTGCAGGTAACTATCACTGATAAACATGTGTATGCAAATCTTCAAAGGAAAAAAAAAACAAAAACAACTCACAAACTAAAGACTGTAGTGCATAGGATTATATATCATGGTCTAGTAGAATTTCTCCCCGATATGCAGGCGTGGATTAACATCTACAAATCAACAAATGTCATGCATATTAAGAGACTAAAGGATTACAATTATGTGATAATCTCAATATGTGTTGCTAAAACATTTATAGAATTTAAGCACTTTTCATGATAAAAATTCTCAACAATCTAGAGATAGAATGATTATATCTCAACATTGTACAGACTGTTTGCCAAACCCACAACTAACATTATATTCAGTAAGTCCTCCTAAGATGAGGAAGGTAATAAAGAGTCCTACCCTTGTTACTTCTATTCAACATGAGACTTTAAGTCCTAGTCAGAACAATTAGGCAGTAGAAAGAAACAGAAGATATCCAGATGAGAAAGGAAGAAGTCAAACTGTTTTCTCAGAGAATATGCTCTTTCTTAACTAAAGTTTCCTAAAGACTCCACTATAATGTTAGAACTAATAATAATGAATTAATTTAGTAAAGCTACAGGATATAAAAATCAATATGCAAAAATTAGTTGTTTCCGTGCACCTATGATATGAAAGGGATCACAAGAGAACTGTTCATTTACAACAGCACCAAAATAAAATACACATTCAGGATGTAACATGATGGTAGAGGATATGGAAGGTCCAATATATGGAAGGCCCTGGCTTTCATCCCCAGCGCCATAAAAAATGCTGAAGTACAAATTTAGCCACAATGATAGATTATTTTGTATACTAAAATCTGTGTTTATTGATGAAAGAAATTGGAAAAAGCACAGATAGATGTAAAGATAATATGTTCAAAGCTTTAAAAAAAATCAGCTATTAGTTGGCGATATGTATAGTCCTCACATAGAAAGCAAATATTCCTCTTTTTATTTCTATATTCATTTTAGATATTCTTTGCCAAAGTAACAGCCTGTTATGAGCGTGAGTATAGAAAAGAGATTTTTATTCATATTTAAAGAACATCAGTAATAAAAACATTTCCCAAGCTTTGACAAAGAACGCCTTTGTTTAAGGGTTAGGTATGTCTAAGGAAGTGACTCTTGCTAAAATCTAAGGAATAAAATATAATTCATCTTATCTTGTGTAAGAAAAATTGTCCTAACTTGCAAGCAGCTGAGTGCCTAATTTACATTTAAATCTGAAGTAATGAAGCCTTTATATATTTTTTTTGCCAGCAACTACCATTTCTCCCAAATATACTCTCTATCAGGGGAAAAAAAACCCACCTCATTGTTTTGCATGGCAATGTGTCTTTGCTAATGCAGAAAAGCAACATAATTCAGGATGAAGGATTAATTTAAACTTCTTACATGCTCTTTTGCAGGTAATTAACATTGTTTCTAGGGATCAAAAGGTGGGTTTGCAGTGCACACCAAAAGGAATAGCTTTATCCTAGTGAATTGCAAAGAAAGGGAACAGTCTTTTTATCACCGGGATCAAGAGGTTTGTGAAAACTGTCATGTGTGTAGAATAGAAGCCCAAGAATTTTAGACCTCATAGGAACTATAGCTATAGAGAAACTAAAATTAGGAGTGTATCTATGGAAACCCTTAGGAATAAACAGTGTTTATACTTACTTAAATAATTTCTGAATGTTGTACAAATGACCCTTTAATTTATACTTTCTGGATTAGTAATAAATGGTAATATCTTTTTTTACATATTACCGCTTCCTTAATAAATTTTTTTGTTTTTTTGCTAATAATAAGTGTCCTTTTGAGGCATTTCCACTCCTTCACCATGGTTGGTTGTCTAATGTTTATTAGTTTTCTGATTTTTAAACTCAGTAACTGTTGGCTGTCCATTTGCTTGGAGCTCCTTATTCACATTTTTATGACCTTTGCTCTTGACACTTGTTGTAAATGTATGCCTTCATTTTCAAATCTTGTCAGATTTTTAGGTGGGGTCTCAACTGTATGTAGCTAACTCTGGCCGGTCTGGATCTCACTAAGTAAACCAGGCTTAAACTCTTAAAAAATCTTAATGCTTATATCTGGCATTAGCTTTTGCCTTCTTTCTATTCTCAACTCTAGCATCATCTTTCTCACAGGATTTAATCATAGTTAGTAGATTTTTTATTTTCGAGACAGGGTTTCTCTGTGTAGCTTTGGAGCCTGTCCTGTTACTAGCTTTTGTAGACCAAGCTGGCCTTGATCTCACAGAGATCCGCTTGTCTCTGCCTCCCAAGTGCTGAGATTAAAGGCTTGCGCCACCACAGCTCTAACCAGGTAGTAGATTTTTTTTATATTCCAAAACAGAATTTTTTATATTCCAAATGGAAATTTTGAAGATGCCCACCAAAATACCTAGGAGTGAATTTTGAAGAATGCAAGTTTTGCTTAAGAGTAGACCTATATATATTCATGTTTGCAAAAGTTTTATGTACACATACATCTTCTACCTACATCACTAACCCCAGTACTCAGGAGGCAGAGGCAGGCGACTCTGAGTTCGAGGCCAGCCAGCCTAGCCTACAAAGCTAGCTCCAGGCAAGCCAGAGCTGTTAAACTGAGAAACCCTGTCTTCAAAAAATGCAAAAGAAACACACACACACACACACACACACACACACACACACACACACACCAAAAAAACCACAAACAGTTAACTTGAGAAGAACTTGAAGTTATTAAACTGCTTGAGGAATTTTGAATGCTTGGTCTTGGTGGCATAACCAGGCATTTATTGACCACCACTTTGGTTTTATGAAGTAAATGAAGTTATTTGTAGTTTTTTGGCATCTCAGTGGTTGTGAAGGCTAAATATTTTGTGGTGTTCTGGCATAAGAGTTAATGTATCAAGTGCTTATCTCTGAAACCAGATTGATTATATCATCTAATCCTTATTTTCATTCCCTGAACCTTGGGGGCTATTGCAGATGGGGTGGGAATGTCATTGATTTCCCAGCTGTGCCAGACCAGTAATCCTGAGTTTGGAGGAAACAAAAAGAGTTCCTTACCAGAAAGAGGCTGTAAGTTCTGTTCTGTGAGTAAACTACAGTTCCTGTGCAAACTCTGATTATAGTTTCTCATTGTTTTTTAATTCATCCACACTCTTTGACTTGTACTTTCCGTTTTAGAAAAGACCATATGTTTTGACAGTATGTTGTAACCTTCAAATATTTCAAGACATAAACTGGGGTGCTGAGTTCTATATTGCATAGAGCTTTTACTCTGAAAGAAGTTATAAAGCTGATAGCAAATTTAGGATTATTTTGACTTAATTTAGTATCCCTGACAGTGCGTGTTAGGTTTTTCTTGTGATAATCATTATGTTAGCTAAGATTAATAATGTTCTCCTCAATAATGAGTAGTTTGATTTTTGTACTGGTTTCAGGAATACTTGGATAACGTGAGAGAGATTGAAGTATTTAGGCATTCTTGTAAATAGCCATACTATATCAGAAACTATGAGAAAGACTTTTTCCATTGACCTCAAAGAACTGAAGTTCAAAGTAAGCTTGTGGTCGTTACTCATTACCTCTTTTCTTTCAAACAGAAAACACTTGGGTTTCTGTGGACAAGGCTGCTTTTTAATGGCATGTTCTCCAAACAGCTGTTAAGCATCTCCCCCTCCCCAATACCACAGACCACATCTGTTCCCACTGTTGATTAGCTAGAGGGTGGAGAAAGAAGAGAGGCTGTAGCATGTGTAATTACCAGTAATTAATTCTTGTTGAGCCTCCTCATTTCCTTCTCTTCTAACTCCACCTACTCTTCTTCCTGTCTCAGTTGTCAGTTTTACTTCATGTTGGCTACTTGTGAAAAATAATCTTGATGGCTATACAGCTGTTTTTCTAAGGTTTTATATTCACCTTTGAAGCTTTTATTTTTCTTCTGGTGGCAGAATCTCTTGGTAACATATCAAATAAGGAAACACAGAAGTAATTGAGCTTCGGATAACTATGTCGTGTGTCCTTAATAGTATGGGTTTTGCTTTTGTAACATTTTCAACTGTTGACATTTTTTTTTTACATATATTCTCTGTTAAAGAGACTGTTGCAGAATATGATTGCATGTGAAAAAAACAAGTAAATTTCATGTTCACTTTCTTTGTGCAGTAACATGCATGGAAACATAATCTTGTAGTTAACATATACTAATAGTCACATGTAATGACTTTAAAACCTTTTGGGGGAGATGATAGAAACCTTTTGGGGGAGATGATAGTCTGCTTACTTTCTCTTTGTAATAAATTCTGGTTAAAATAAATAGAGCTTTGAACATTTTGATTAATATGTCACAGTTAAGAGATGTATCATAGGATCATTCTTTAATGAAAGTTTATAGTACATGTAATTTAGAAATCCTAAAAGCCTAGATTTTCAAAATGTGATATTTCTTTTGAGTCCGATTTCAAGAGGATCAAGCAAGACATTAAAAATGCTTCCTTTGTTTTAGAATTTATTTGATGTATCAGCAATGATTACAACAGGAATAAGATAGCACTGGGAGTAATCGTATCTGCTGAAGAGATGACTTAAAAAATGTGGGCTGACAGTAGTGAAATAATCAGAGAAACTGTAAGAACTCTAGGGCAATTAATTGCAGGAATGTTTTCCTCTTCGGAAAGAGGAAGGGAGATATACTTAAAACTCCTGATCATGAGTATGTGGACCCAGATAGCATTTCCCATTCCTCTGCACAGAGCCTTGGGCATTTACCTCTAATAGCCTTCCATTCCTGATCACTGCAGTGATTCCTGTTAGTCAAGTCCAGTTGGCAGTTAGTGATACCTGGCTAGTACATTAGGCCAGCCTTCTCATCCAAGTTACTGGAATGGAGTCAATGTGAGCTATCTGACATATTTGACGACTTAGAAAAGTTTGCCTAAACATGAAAAGACTCTATTCGGTAACATGCATTAGATACTCTTGCAGTACGCATATGTTTAGAATCAGTATGTTTTATGAAAGTCACTTTTCAGGCATGACCTACTAAGATTATGTAGATTATTTTAGCTACAGATACAGGTTAGTGATTCTCAAGAGGGACAAATTTGCTGATATGGGACTCTTGTCAATGTCTTGAGAAATGCTCACATATGTGCTTGTTTTGGATTGATGAAAGACTTAGTTCTATTAGGGTAGGTGTTTACTGGAGAATGTAATTTGAGAAATGACCATTAATTTTGCCAAGAAAATTTTACTGGAAAAAGAACAATCTTAAGTTTTCAGAATGAAGCATAGGTTACATGGTTACACATTAAACATGACGTGGTGATAGGGTTAGTGGGGAAATTAAAATGAAAATATGAAGAAGCGAGGCTACTGTCAATAATCTTAAGTGCAAATTCTCAATATAGTTTGCACGTTCTTAAAGGGTGTAGACTGCTTTTTATTCATCTTCAGTGTTAAGTGTCATGTCTTGAGCACTGTAGACTGTCAGAATGTATTTGTCAAGTGTAGTAATCCTTGGTTGGGGAGAAACGAATGCTACAGACACTGGAGTGAAAGGAGCCAGAGAGGCTTGAAGAGAAGAGATTCTTATAGAATCTTGACAGAAATGACTGGATTTTGAGGAAATGTGAAGAGCATATTGGTCATTCCACTAAAAGCACATGAATTGCCAGACATCTGACCCTGGCTAGAGCCTTGGGTATTGATTACCTTTTAAAGAAAAGTATAGCAAGTAGAGTCAGGTATATTTAAATGATGTCTAACCACTTACCCCCTTTTCCCATCTTGAATCAACACCCCACCCTTTTAAAAATTGACTACACTGTTTGGTCTGTGCATGGTCTCAAGCTGTGTCTCTTTTCTTTTCAGAGAGATAGGAATGGATCCAAAGAAAAAGGTTTTGGGACTTGGTGTGATTACTTTAGCCCTCTGTTTTTACATTCCTTTAGTCCAGCTCTTTGGTCACATTGCTTTAAGTTTCAAACAGTGGAAAGTATTTAGTTGGAAGTGATCATCATTATTTGGTTTTTACTACACATTCCTTTAGGCTCGTGAAACTCCTTTTATGATTCCCTCAGTTCTGAGCCCCTTGTAAATATTTTTTAACTAGAGAGGTTCTATAGCATTACTCCTAAGATTATAAACATAAGTAGTAGATTGAGATAGGAAAGTGTCATTACTCTTGACCAACACTTCTCAGCTTTTGTGCTAAGATCAAGTGTTCAGCCTTGATATGAGTGCAGGGTCTCTCTGTAGACCCTGCTTAAGTATTGAGCCATTTGTCCACGACTGGCCCTGGCTGAGGAGGGGAAGTATGCAGCTCAGTCACTCATCCCCCTGTCTGGAGACAATCAGACTCAGTGTGCAGTCGAGTCAACAAGGAACTCCTTTATTTCCTTACAGCCTGCAACTTCTAAAGCAAACCCCCACGAATCCCAGAAGAGGAAGGGAAATTAGCCAATCACATCAGCAGTCACTTATGCATGACCCATGGCTCCTACAGCCCCTAATGGGGATCACGAGGGCTTCAGGCACTTTTTGTCAACTTATCCCATCTTTAACTCCAGTCATCCTTTTTGTATCTCCTACCCCTTACTCCCCCTCAGCGCCATCTTGACTGGGAAAATTCTTCATGGGCTTTGTGACGTTACTGTTTTTGAATTTCGCACCCTTTTCTGTTATGCATTTAATGTAGCTGTTACACTTTTGGCGCCAACTGCACGTTTTTCTAACTGTCACTTTTTTTTGTGCTAACTTGGCCCACTCCAGCCTCCTATAAGCTCGATTCAGCCCTCAATATGAGGGTATGTGTCTAGTCTTATTGTAACTTTTTACATTGTGTTTTGTTGATATCCCTGAAACGACTGTGTGGATCTGTGGGAAAGGTGAGGTGGGGAGAGGCTGGAAAAAGAGGAGGGAGGGAAACTACTGTTGGGATGTAATATATGAGTGAATAAAAAAGGGCAAAAAGGAAGAAGAGAAATTTCTTAAGCCTTTGCCTTAAACTTAATACCATTTGTTTCTTCTCTTGGTTTAGTTTTTAGTATCTCAATAAACAAAAACCAAGAAAGGTAGTTTTTCTCTTTGACAGAAGTTCTTGGAAAAACTTCACTTTCATCTTTCTTATTGCATTTCCTTCAAGATTGAGGAGAGCTATTATTTAAGAGGTTGATTTGTGTTCTTTATAATAATGTTAAGCCTGTCTGTTTCTTTTTGTTTTTATTTTGATACAAAGTCTTACTTTGTAGCTATCCTAGAACAGAGTTTGCATGCCAGGCTAGCTTTGAATCCAGATCCACCTGTGTCTGCCTCCAGAGTGCTGGGATTAAAGAAAGGTTACCATGCCTTGCCCAGGGCAGCATGGTTTTGATAAACAACAAAAGCCTTTGGTAGTTAGTCCAGTTTATCTAAGTGATATAAAAATATATCTATGGTATCAACAGTTGTGGAATTTTTCCCCCAGCATAATATATTAAAACTAAGCAGAAAACTTCAAAGAACAAAGACAAAAGTGATGTGTGTTAGTGGTAGTTTGAGATATTTCAGGAGTGTTGAGATGTGAAGAAAAGCAATGGCCATATTTAGAAAGCTGCCTCAAACCCAAGAGTATCTATTGAAGTAAACTTGATGACAGTTTTTTTCCTGTTCATGAATCATTGTATTCCTATAAAAGCGAAAATTCCTCTTCATCTAAACAAATGGCTTCCACATCTGTTTTCTTAGTTTTTCAAAAGGGTGTTTTTGGCTTGCATTTTTTTAAAAGTGTTTATCTGTTTAAAATGAAATATCATCACAAGCAATTTGCACATCAAAATCCAACTTGGTCTACAACTAACGAGAATTAAGTCAGGACTGATCCAGTGATGATGTTGGTAGTGGTGTGCGAATACATAAAGTGCTTTTTAATTCTACATCAAGAAGTTCTTAGGCTGGTGAAATTTTATTGATTTACTTGTATGCCCTTTGGTTTTGAAGACTGATTAGATAACTTTGGAATACATCCAAATGGTCTGTTCTCAGTGTTCTAATTATAATCCTATTGGTTAGGAATTAATTTGTATTTTTGAACTTTTTATTCCCATTTTTTAGTTCCCCCTATACTGTGTCACTAAGAGAAGCTCTTTAGTTACTGTTTTTTTTCAAATGCTCTTTGGGCTTGTCTGAAGCACTTGTTCAGTTCCTTAGTTCTATTTGAGTTTGTGCACCCTCAAGTGTTTTGATTTTATCTTTTTAAATCTTTAGTGTCTTCTTGGGTAACAGGCTACCATGCCCTTGAGTCCATTCTGCCATTTAAAAATAAAGAATGAGAAGCAGCTGGAGTGCTGGCTCTTTCACAGCTGACAGCAACCTGATCTACTGGTAGGATTCTTTATCTGAGTACCCACATGCCAGTGGCGTGGGTCTCATTCTCTCCAGGCCATCTGCAGTCAGGAGGCCTAAGAGGCTAGGAGTGGGGAAGAGTTGTCTCCAGAGAAGAGAAAAACATCACCACCATTCCTAGTAACAGTAGGCTACAGGACTCCTGGCTTCTTACCATCAGTGGGGTCTTTGGGCCTTGATTAAAGTTTTGTTTTTAGAGAAGGTTGTATCAATCCTTCCACCTCCACCTGCTTCTGAGTTCCAGCTGCTTGCCTGGTATAAACAGTGACTTGTTCTGGGGCTAAAGTTCTATGAGAACTGTGAGACATTTGCTGTTTTGAAATCTAACCAGTCACAAAGTAGAAAAATCACTTCTGACTTGGTCATAGTTCTCTGGGAAAGTATGAAGGATATAATTTGAATACTGAGGAGAACCCAGTCTTGTTTTGTTTTATTTTCATTTTTTGAGGCAAGGCTTTACTTTGTAGCCCAGGCTTGCCTCAATTTCACTATGTAATCCAGGCTGGTTTTTAGTTCATGATGACTGCTATGCTTCTGTCACCCGAGAACTGGTACTTTAGGTGTGAGCCACCAAGTCTGGATCCATCATTTTTTCTTTTACTGGATAAATTAAATCAACTGCTTTCTAACGGCACCAAATTTGGCATAAGAAAGAATAGCTTTCCCTGCAACATTGGTGGGGGCGGGGCGAGGAAAGGATGGTTACTTAAGACTAAAGTTAGTTGTTTCATGTCATATAAATTGATCCTTGTTCAGTTTTCCCATGAAGCTTATCAACATATCTCAAAAACAGGCAGAAATGGAGATTTTAGTTGCTCTTTGAGTTGCACCCTGAAACTGTTTTGGTGACTTGTGAAAAGGCGCAGTGTTCCTCCTTTTTGACCTTGTTCCCAATTGTACTAGCCACCTGTTAGGATTGTTCTCATTCAAGGTCATTATATGGTGCCTGACTGTCTGACTGGCAGTCTGTGTCAGATTTGCCAGTGGCCCCTCATTTGTATGACACCTGCCAATTCTGACAGAGAGAATGGAGACACGATAGCTGATAGGGAATGGAAGGTACTGGAGGAATGAGGGATCAAGAGCTTGGAGCACCTGTCATTTTAGTATCATTGATTGTGGTGTGAGCATTTGTGTAGTTTCCCCTTTCTCTGCTATGCCTTCCTGAGTTGTGCTATCTGTCTCTCAAGACTGTTATTTGTAGGTTGACATTGTTTTGCTTATTCATATGGTGTACCTCTTTCAACTAGATTTTTTGGACCCCAAATACTCTACATCCCCTCTGCTCTCTGAGCATTTTAGCTTTTACCTGCCTGATTGCAATCTTCATTTAAATTTATTGTTGTTGTTGTTTGTAGTGTGTAGGGGTGTGTGCACACACATGTACACATGCCATGGTGTACTTGTGGCGATTAAGACGATTGCTTTCCGGAGTCAGTTCTCTCCTTCTGCTTTTACAAGGGTTGCAGGGATTGAACTCGGGTCACTGGGCTTGCTCAGTAAAGTCCAATTACCCACTGAACCTCTTGCTAGTCCTGTCCTCTTCATTGAAAAGTCCCTAAGTATGTCCTATTCAATTTCAAAACTGCCCTCCCCAGATTCCTTTTCATAATGAATGATGATGCAGTTGTTAAGTCAAGAACATAAGCATTATACTTGACCCCATTGTCCTCTTACCCCAAGTGCAACCTGTCGCCAAGTCATCTAGATTTCATTTCTTAAATACATGTGATTCTGTATTCCTGCCGACACTTTTCATGCTGTTCAGCCCACAACATGCCACTCTGGTCACTGTGTTCCTACCCTAAATGTTTGCTACGTGTTTTATTGTCTTAGAGACCTCTTTATGCTGTCAGTCTACCTTGTCACTCTCTCAAGTCCTTAATATGCTTTTCTTTATACTCTACCCGCTTCCCCTGACCATTCTAACCCTATGTATGTTTTATAGTCTTTCTATTGGAGGAATAAAACTCTTATTTTAAAAAACTTTTAGAACAATGTGATTTCCTTTTATTAGCTTTCAGTTTCTGTGTATCACTTTGTATGTTCTTTACATAGTCTTCCTTCATTCTCTATTCCTTTTATCTCTGTGATTCATCTTCTACTTATATGCAATCTATTTCCAAAAACTTTTCTGACTCTGGTTCCAGTGGCTTCTATCATGTACGTGTTTGTGTGTGTGTGTGTGCCGCGCGCGCGCGCGCGCACACGCACGCACGCACACACACACACACACACACACAGGAAAGGATCATTTCTTTTTGTTTGTTTTTGTTTTATTGAGATAGGGTTTCTCTGTGTCACAGCCCTTCTGGAACTGCTTTGTAGACTAGATTGGCCTAGAACTCACATAGCTCTGCCTTCCTCTGCCTCCCAAGTTCTGGGATTAAAGGTGTGTGGCACCATTGCCCTGTAGAAAGGGGTCATTGCTTAATCATTCATCAGTGAGTGCAGGAGAAATTCAGTGAGTTCTTTTTGGTGCATGAATAAATGAATTCTTGGGGGGGGGGCTTCTAAACAAGAAGATAAAAGATAATACAGTGCTTCACTTATCATTTGTATAAAATGCTTGAGCCATGGCCAACTTGAATGTGTAGAAATGCCACTTTGGAAGTGATGGACAATTTGGGGGGGGCAGTGAGAAGCAGATTCTTACACAAATCTTAAATTACTGCTTCTAGACTGTCTTCTATGGCTCTCTCCTAGGTGACTTTTCTCTAATTTCCTTTCATACTTTTTTTTCTTAAATTATAGAAGGTAATGGGGCAGAAGAAAAAAAAAATGGTTAATAAATGATAACCTGTTATTTGATTCGTTCTTAAATATTTATATTCTAGAAGAATGGCTGAGCAAGTGTCTGTAGTACTTATGTCCCTGAATAGATGAAAACAATTACTTTTTCCTGAAACTAGAATATCTTTCTGAAAGTTGTTTCTCTGAAGTGGGCCCCTCGATTTAAAGCATGGAATTGTTTTTCTGAACTCCTAATAAGATAGCCTTTGTTTAAAAACCTTGCTATAAGAGGGTGTACTGAAAGGATGATCACTGTTAAACAGAATTTCCTGTATAATTTTAGTTCTGAGCAAAGACGTTACCTTCTAAAGTATTCAGTGTAGAACTGTCTAAGTCATACTGGGGAGCAGATCAGTGGTAGAGCACTTTCCTGACATTCTTGAAGCCCTGGGTTCAATTTCAATACTAAAAAAATTAGAATAAAAAAGAAGGACAAAAGTTCCTTCTTCCACCTGCACGTACATGGAGAGCAATGAAAAGCAGCACAGTGACTGTCTTGTTGCATACTGATCCTACAAAGGAGACTTGCTGAAACCAGAAATGCTTTTGTCAAAATGATGATGGCAATGCATTGGTCACTTTCCAGCTTCATGTCCTCTAGACTACCAGCTATGTGCTCCTTCAGGATTGAGCTTTAAGCTATGTGCTTAGTAATGACAAGTGACAACTTGTTAGATCTGTCATTTGTTTGTTAGGGGTTGAGAGCTTAAAGTTTTCTAGTCAGATTTTCCCATGTCCTCAGTTATAAAGAAAATGTTGCAGATTCTAGAAAATGCTAATGTCCTTTTAGCTGTAAGTATTATCTTGATTGTAGTGCTTCAGAATTGCCCAACTTCATTATCTGAGCATAGCCAGCCTGACGCCTCCTTCTCAAATAGACAATTATGATCAATTAAGCACTTTCAGGCCTTATAGAATACTTAATTTTATTAGTCAATTATTTGTGCTTTGAAAGAGTTAATGGTAGCTACCCAGGCCATTATTAGAAATTAGAATGTCCCAAAATAGAAAGGCTATTTCCTTTGTGTGTGGCACTGCAGTGGAAAATGCCAAGCATAGTTTTTACTGAGTTAAAGGGTGAGGGAAGGCGGGATGGGGGAGAAAGTTACATGTAAATCATTTAGCCATTAACCTAATGGGTGGGTTTATAAATCCTATTACTGTAAGCCCTTTTCATTTCCACTGAGGCTTGGTTCATGCTTGATCCCACTAATGTAAAATTCATTCCATCTAAGTGATTACTGAAGTAAGACATTTTGAGTCAATTTTAATCAGGTTGTGTGAAACTTGCTTGAGTGCTGATGTTCACTAAAGCATGGACATAGCTTGGCCGCATCTTAATTAGCCCCACAGATGAATCAATCAGGGAGTCCACTCTCAGAGCTTTTGGACATGTACATGCGTTTTTTGGGAGGAGAATTTCCCTAGAGGTAGGGGCTGAAAATGCCCAACTCAAAAGCTAGGGGCAAGAGCCATTGAGTGGGAGTGTTTAGAATCTTATGGACATTCTAAGAATCCTAAGGGTCAGAAAGTTCTGTTCTCGTGACTTTTGGGTATCTTCAAGGGTACTTAGGTTTAAGCAAATTAAAGTTTCAAATCTGATGAAAAATGAGGATCTTCTTCCTAGTAAAATGCATATATTCAAATCTTTGCTAGGAGTTCTAACAATTTTTTACTGACCTTAGGTTAATATCCCCTGCTCTAGTTTCAATCTTAGCTTCCTAGGATTTTCTTTCTCTTTATACGGAATTTAATATTTTTGGAGTATACAGGCCCATGCTTGAGCTCTTGTATTAGTGAGTAGATTAGATTTAAGTGTGCTTTACAGCCATCTCCACAAACTCTCCAGGGTCCCTTGTGAGCCACAGCCTCAAGCCTGGTGTTACTGTTTCAGCAGAACTTGAACTTCTAAACCAAAGACTTAAGTGTACACTGAATGGAGAATAATAAGCATGTTGGTTGTGAAAGGGGGGTTTCTTTAAAGTTGGAATGTGAGTTTATAAAAATCCACAGGACAAATATTCATATTCGAGTAAAGAAATTGTAACATATGGAAGAGATTCAGTTTAAAATTTAAAGCCATAGTTGATGATATTTTAGATTTTTGGATCAAAATTAGAGCCCTGTCAAATTGTAGGGCAATAATTGAGAGATACTGATAAATATCATTAAATGTGTCTTCTGGGGAGTAGAAACCTTTCAGAAAGTATTGTTTTTCAACATGTTTTCTATTCTTTATACATAAGTTACCAGAGGATCTAATTAGCTTATAAATTTAGGGTTTAAAACAAACTCCATTTACCTGGAGATGTATAGGAGAATATGATTTCAGTTAAGTTTATAATCGATAGGCCTTTATTGTTGGACTAGAATTTCATTTTTTGATCTGTTCATATAACCGTGGGTTGAGTTGGAAGATTAAAACTGATTCACTTCATTTCTTATATGGAAAGAGCCAGCATTTAAATACATATTGTGTGTGTAGGAGAGGTCTTCTAGAGATGAATGTTCTGATTTATAATAGCTTTATTCTTTCAAAATGGACCACTGAGGGTGTTCCTCATTATATTATAACCTGAGATAATTATTTATTGAATTCTTGTTCTGTGCCAAGACTTGTGTTAGGTTTAGTTACGACATGATCTCTGTCTATAGCTAGCTTATAGCCTCTCAGTCTTGCTTCTTGACAAAGAACTATGTGGCCTAAAATATAAATGGTGCTGATGATGAGAGACCATGATAAATTTGTAGATGTTTATGTGCACTCTCTGGGAGTAGAAAAAGATAACAAAAGGTATTGGGTGCTTCTAAGTACTTCAAATATAGCCAGCCACCAACTTATACTATGCATAAAGCTATGTAGACAGTCTGTGAGCACTAATGGTTTTAATTATTTTACAATTAAAACTTTCAAAGGCAAAAAATATGAAAATATATTCTCGAAGTCAGTGTTGTTATTTTTGCTGGATATATTAATGTCTTCCTTTCCTAATACTAAAGAAGTGAGTTTGCTTCAGAAACAAAACAACCAAATCTAGTGAAGAGACATTTATTCATGTCAAACTTGAAGTTCTAGATTTTTAGATTTGTAGGTATTCCCTGCCTCCTTCTTTAATCAATGAAGACTCAGAGACCTAACTAGTAATTGGTAGTTTAAATCAGGACTCAGGTTTTTTTTTTCCACTTTTTTTTTAAAGTTAGTATTTGTATAATGTTTTATCTTTACAGAGCACTTTTTTGAGCATATAGTTCTTTTTATTCCAACCCAGTTCAGGGAACTAGGTACAAAGAACACCCCAGTTTTAGAGAAAATAAATTAATATTAATAACAGTAAGCAACTCAGTAGCATAAAGGCAGTAATTGTTAAAGATAGAAAACAGAATGTTTATTAAGCTCTCAGCACCTATTCTTTGCGCATTTTACAGCGAAAACATATAAGAATTAAGACTAAAAATGTGGAGAGAAAATGCAGTGTAAATTCTATTTAAAAAATGTTCACCAAGTAGAATTGTATCACTGGGTCTTGCTTGGAAACTGCTGAAATTTAGAGGAAGCACTTAGATGATGGCTGGATTACCAAATATCACAATACTTACATCCCTTCTACTTTCCTGTTTCCTATCATTCAAAATCTTTCATTTTGCTACCTCTATTATGCTAATCTACTTCTAAAATTTTCCAGTTATTTCTAACTCCGTGTCATTAGTAGCCATTGAGATTTCACTTACCATTTCTTTATGTATAATTTGTTTGGAATTTAACCTTATACACTATTTCACTAGAGTGTAATATTTTCATTATGTTTAACATATAGATTACGCATCGAAGTGGGTTTCTTGTTAGTATTTATTAGTAGACATAATCTTGGGAGTAGGACCTTGAAACTTTTTTTAACTGAAAAACTGATGCTCTCTATTGTTTAGTATTAATAAATACTATAAATCAGCAATGACACCTAAAAACAGCTCATAAATTCTGAGCGCTTTGCAACACAACGGTATTGTTTCGAAAGAAAATATAAATAAATCCCAGGTGTCCTGCTTGACATATCAGTAATAGTAGGCTTAGGTTGTTGCTGTTAAACTTGGTGTAGAAAACTTGTACTTTCTGCTTAGTAAACAGCATATTGTAAGTATATTTCAGAACAAACCATTTTCTTTTAAAAACCAATTTTTTAAGTTTTGTTTCTAGTTTGTACCATCTTTCTCCAGCCTTCAGAGGCTCAGATTTGGGTTTAAATACCTTTGGATATTATTTTAATTATTGCTTTCCCCACCCCCACCCCTTTCCTGTTTCCCCTCCTCTTTTCCCCTAAAGGCACTGTTCTGCAAAGCCTGCAATGATTGATATGATGGCAGTGCTGTCATTCTTTTTAACCAAAAAAAAAGTCATTTTTGTTCTAGTTATTTTAATAGAGTCCCATTAAAGATGTATTGCTGACTGAAATATCGGCATGAAGGGCTCTCACTGAGCTGAGCCCAGGAATTAAGAAGTCAGGAAATCGGCTGCTGCATTGCAAGAGAGCCTTGTGTGACACCGAATCTCCTGATTGGGGAGATCATTACTGCTATTATGACTCGACTTGCGTAGGAATTTTAAATTCCATCTGAATGTCAGTAATAACCCTCTTAGCAAATTATCCTGAATAAAATCACGAAGGCATTTTATATAATAGGTGTTGAATTACTGGATAGATTTGCTAATTAAATACTCTTTGTTCTGCTGCAGTTGACATTACAGGGAAAGATCTTGAACAATTATTCTCAACAGCTGTACTTTGTTAAGGGAAAAATTAACCACAAAGTTTATTTTTTTACACTTGAAGTTGGCAGATTTTTGAAATGTGCTTGAAAAAATTCCATCATCCAATTGGTAATGAGTAGCTAAATATGCAGGTGTTGCTGTGAAATCAGATAGCTGCAGACTGCCTTATTAATGAATTTAGCAATCTTTTCGAGCCCTGTTTGCTGGCCGCTTGTGCTTATAAAATGATTTTCTGTCAGAATGGCTAGCTTTAAAATTAGGCTTGTCACTTTGAAATGAATTTATGAACAGTCATCTTGTATTCACTGTACCTTGTGTCCCGTAGATTTTTCTGGATACCAGTGGCTATTTTTAAAAATGCATTTCTTCAGTGGAGGAAATACCTGTAATGTATAAGTTTTTGATTAATAGTTTCTAGAACATTCATATGGATTGGCTTTTGTAATAAGGCTGTGGGATACAGTAAAAAGAAAATGAATCCAAAGGTCCTGTTCTAGGTCAGACAGTGAACTATAACCTCTGTATCAAACACATCTTCAGGTGAAGTCTCAGAGTTTAATTTTCCTCATCATCTTTAGGATCATTCAGCCATTACCCTCCAACTGTTCATTAGTGGTCCCCATGTACCAGGCCCTCTGCTAGATGCTAAGTTTTGTAGTTCACTGGGTATCCAATAGCAGAGCACTTCCCAATAAGCAGTTTGAATTGATGCCTTAGCCTAAGGCAGCTTTTGGATGATCTTGCTCATTAGTAGTTCGATTAGCATTGGACTCAGGGTTACCACAGTATGCACCTTGTAGAACTGCTTAGTGAAGAAACATGAGGTTAGCAATCAGCCTGGTTACAGTTTGTCTGATACAACATCAGATAAACTGAAGAGTTGCAGACTGTGGTGAGAACTTTGACCTCAAGGCATTGTCACCAGCTCTTAGTAGAAAGCACTGGAGAACTGAATATGTATTGAAAAAGTGACAAATTGTTCTTGTACTACTTCACTTGCATGTAATAATCACTTAGAGAACTTATGGAGTTGACCATTGTGATGAGAGTAGCTATGTCTTATAAGGAGGTGGAGATGAACCTTTGATAAGTAGTTCTGTCCTCTCTTTTATTAACTTAACCGTATTATGTCCTTTTCCTCAAAAGTTTGTTGGGTATTTCCCCACACTGCATTGTACCATAATTTAATTATAGTGTCTATTAGAAAAATAATTGAGATTACAATGGGACCTGTCAGTCACTTGACACATAGCTTTTGATTGCTTGTCATATCTAAGGTCTGTAGGTGTGAACATGCCCTTGGGCCTCCAGAAGCGTGTGGTCTACCTAGGGAAGGTAACAGTCATTAATAGTACAAAGCACATTCAGTTACCAGAGAAAAAGCAAGGTCTATGAGAAACTAGAGGACAGTCAATGAGATTGTTCTAGCTTGGATGGTCAGTTCAGATTTTATGGAATAAAATTTGGTTTAAGCTGAACTTTGTAAAATGTAATCATCGTCAGAGGACTGGGGAAGAAATTCCATTGTATTAGTGAAGGCACCAAAAGATGAACCTGTATGTGGTAACTATTTAAAGATTATGAAGTTTTTCTTGCCCTAGAGGTTTTGAGAAGGAAATAACCGCTGAATAGGTAGAGCTGGGGTTTAGATGTAACTGTAGAATTTAGGTTTGATCTTGGAGGCTCCCATTATAGGAGATTCATCCTGATTCATTCAAGTTGGTAAGTTCTAAGAAAAGTTAGAATGTTGCTTTACAGGTGTTATTCAGCAGCAACTACGTATCTCTGTGAGACAGTTCTGTTCCCAGCATTTTAGGTTGAACCTTCCGGAATGGTCCTTCATGGTTACCATGATGGGTGTTGCTGCTCTAGCTAGCCCTCGATGTATGATGCTGGTTTTCTTTTAATTCTCATGAGAAACAAAAATGTTTTGCAGAAGTTTTCTAGAGGAATTCTCCTTACCTTTGATTGGTCAAGGTAAAGTCATGAACATGTCTAAGTCAGGAAGGACTCCAGAATGGAATTACCATGGTTTTCTTGGACCAATCTTAAGAAACATCTTGGGAACTCTTTTTAAAAACTCCTAGAGAGCCGGGCGGTGGTGGCGCACGTCTTTAATGCCAGCACTCGGGAGGCAGAGGCAGGCGGATCTCTGTGAGTTCGAGACCAGGCTGGTCTGCAAGAGCTAGTTCCAGGACAGGCTCCAAAACCACAGAGAAACCCTGTCTCGAAAAACAAAACAAAACAAAAAAGCAAAACAAACAAACAAACAAAAAACTCCTAGAGAGACAGCTAGGGAGCCTGCATGGGACCAGCCTAAGCTTTCTACCTGTGAGTGACAGTTGTATAGCTTGGTCTGTTTGTGGGACTCCTAGCAGTGGGATCAGTGCCTGTCCCTGATACTTGAGCTGGCTTTTAGAACCTAGTCCTCATACTGAGTTGCCTCACTGACCTTAATACAAAGGGAGGAACTTAGTTCTACCTCAGCTTATATTCCATGCTTTGTTGACACCTATGGGAGGCCTGCCCCTTTCTGAACAGAAATAGAGGAGGAGTGGATGGGGGTGGAGGGGAGATGGAGTGGAGAGGAAGAAGAGGAAACTGTGGTAGGGATATAAAATAAATGAAAAAATATTTTAATTAATAAAACCACTTCTGGTCAAAGATATTCTGGACCAGATATTGGTGGAAGAAAATATTTGCTTTGGAAGAGAACAAAATAGGACCATGTAATAAATTTTAGAAAGCTAGTACTCTTGCATAGTAGTTCTCAACACTGGAGTCAGAGAGAGTTACACACTTTTTGGTTGTCACTGCTTTAGTTATTTAATGATCCTCAGGTAATTACATGTTGCGAGGAGAGGGCCTGTTTGTTCGTCCTGGTCGCCCGGCTAGCCACATAGTATTTGTATTAATTAAATCACTGCTTGGCCCATTAGCTCTAACTTTTTATTGGCTAACTCTTACATCTTAGTTTAACACATTTTTATTAATCTGTATATCTCTACGTGGCAGTGGCTTACTGGCTAAGTTTTGGCAACATGTCTTATTCTGGTGGCAGATCCATGGTGTCTCCCTGACTCTTTCCTTTTCCCAACATTCAGTTTTGTCTTCTCCGCCTACCTAATTTCTGCCCTATCAACAGGCCAAGGCAGTTTTTTTTTATTCATTAACCAAGAAAAGCAACACACAGAGGGGACTCCCACATCAATTACACTATATAGCCATTATAAAAACTACTTTTGAACATATGATCAAAGCTTAATCAGAATTCACCATGAGCCTCCATTCCCCACCAAGGCATGAAAACCACTAAGAACTTTTGAACATCTGAAGAAAGTTGGACAATAGTAAGAAACGGCAGTGAACAATGAAGATGGCCAGTGATTGGTAGATGGATAAGGTTCTTCAAAGACAGGAGTATTCTTTACTATGGAGGATAAGAAAGACTGAAATGAAACCTTGAGATTTCAGCTTAGCTGAAAAGGTAGGAGAAAGAACCATGGATGAAAGCAAACTTCTGATTCATTGAAAAAAAAATCTTAGATCAATGCATGGAGAATGAGTGATACTGGAGTGGCAATAGTTTTGAGTGACTAAGGTTTATGCCCTGGAGCTAGAGTGCCTAGTTTTGTACCCTTGTTTTACTGTGGCTAGGACAGAGAAATTACGTTCTTTATCATTTCATAGCTAACAGACGTGGATATTAATAGTAGCTACCTTTTGGAGATCTTGGAGAAAGAAAGGACAGAATGTAGGAAGTGCTCTTAACATAGCGGTATCTTGCGCATGATTTAGTATCTCTTTGCTCTCAATACATCATATTATTACGTCCTCAGAGTCCTTCACATATAAAATATGATGCCTCTGATAGGGCCCAAGGTAACATATATGCTTTTGTCTGTGTTTACGTTGTTTTGTTTTAAAGCATGTAGCCATGTGTGCCTGGGGGCAGACCCCATCCATAGTTATCTGTATATTTGTTTTCATTTGCTTTGTATTGAAATCCATCATTTTACCAGACCATATAATCACTTTCAAGGAATTTAGTCTAGAAAAGAATTTTAAATTAAATGGAGTACTTTGTTCTTCATCTCTTAAGATTCTGAATATGGATATGAATTGCTAGATTTTAAGCACTATAAAGCTTTCTTTAGTCATGCAATTCTATTAAAATTTTAGTACTGAGAATAAGTGACCTTTATCATACTATTAAGGGCTACTTTATTATACATGATTATTAAAGATATACAGGAATAGATACTTATTGCCTTGCATGTCTCTACTAGGTATCAGCATGAAGGCAAACTTAGATTATATGGATGTTACTGTTACTGTTATTTGAGATTGGGTGTTATGAAACATTCAAGAGCTTTAAAGATGCTTGGAAATTGTGTTATACTTGTGCCTTTGTAATTGTGTAATATATTAATGTTGACTTTTGTTTTATTTAGATTTTGATGCACACAAAAGACATGGTACAGAAGGTAATGCTGAATATTGCATTCTAAAACAACTCTTAAATATCATACCAGCTGACATTTTAGTGTTCAAGGAAAATTATAACCCAAACATACTGTATAGCTCCTTTACATTTATAATCCCTGATAATAGATTGCAGCCTTTTCTCTTGAATCAGCCCTGATAAGATCTAGTACTAGACCTGTTTGTATCCTATATGTCTTTCAGGCAACTTAGTTATGGTGCTAATTAGAGTTTATTTCCAAGCCTTTATAGTATATGTGTTGCAGTGTTGTTTGTTATGATTGACTATTTGGGGCACACTTCATATTCTACTAAATATTCTTTGAGAATCCAATAAATGGGCCCCAGAATTTTTTAAATCCATAATTTTGCTTCTTAAACTGCTATGACTGCTAAGTACATGTTAGAATAATTAAATATAGACCATTTCCTAGTCTTATTCTTCTTATTTTTTTTAAATTCCCTATTCTGTTTCAATTGAAACTACATATAGTTAAATCTTCTAGATTTTTAAAACAATAATTGAGAAAGTTTTCTTAATCTTGCAATGCTTGCATTTCTAGTTCCTAAAAGGCTTAATCTCCAAGTGTAGCCTTACAGTCTAGATAGTAAGTAACATGACCTGTGAAAAATCAGTGACACCTATAGTCTCTAGTATTAGAAACCTTTAGCTTCATTGTGTGTAGTGAGTAGTGTGTTTTTGTTATTAATCTTTATACTTTTGGCTTTCATTAGATGAATCTTGAAGTTATTTATGGAGATACGGATTCAATTATGATAAATACCAACAGCACCAATCTGGAAGAAGTATTTAAATTAGGAAACAAGGTGAGATGATTTAATGATTGCTTATTTTACCTGGATTTGTGAATTCTGTATTTAACGCAGTAAATACAATCAGTTCATGTGTTATGTATATGTGTGTATTTTTGAAAATAATAAATTGAGTCTCACTAAATTTTTCATTCTTTATTTTTTTCTCTATATTAATTTGTTTTGAGGACAAAGTTCAAAGGTAGTTCTTTTCCTTAAAAAGTAGATTACAGGCTGGGCGATGGTGGCGCACGCCTTTAATCCCAGCACTCGGGAGGCAGAGGCAGGCGGATCTCTGTGAGTTCGAGAACAGCCTGGTTTACAGAGCAAGTTCCAGGACAGGCTCCAAAGCCACAGAGAAACCAAAAAAAAAGTAGATTACATTTTTCCTTTGAAAAAAGATTAAATGTAGTCCTATTAGAACTTCATGTATTGTCATGCACAAGGAAATTATTTCCAGTAGTATTGAGATATATTTCATATGTAGATTGGATGAGTATTTACCTTTCTACATATACACGTGTACTCACACATGCACATTTAATTTTATCGGAGTATTTTAAATAGATTAGAAAATACAAAGGGACATTTAGAAGCTGTCGTTGGTAGCCTCTTTTTTTGTTTGTTTATTTTTTGAAACAGGTTTTCACTGTGTAACAGCTCTGGCTTCTCTGGAACTTGCTTTGTAGACCAGACTGGCCTAGAACTCACAAATTTCTACCTCCTCTGCCTCCCGAGTGTTGGGATTATAAGCATGTGCCTCCACTGCCCAGCCATTGGTGGCCTCTTAATGGTGATTCATACTTGAGCACTTGATTGTTAAGATTTTGTGTTAGTGTTCTAAAAGTGGAAATACCTTACAAATTACCAGGTTTTCCTTCCTGGAAAGTGTGGAATTTGAACTGTACTTTTCACTTGTACATAGGCCTGGTCTTTTGTACTCATGGTGGGCATTGCAAATCTTTGAAGTTTTCCCTAGAGGAGATGATTTGTGCCTTGGCCTTGTCAGCAAAGGACAAGAGACTGTTCAAGACTGTTCACTTATTCATTCAGCACATTGTTGTTTGTCTGTACTCAGGGTGATAATGAACATTTTGAACATTATCTATCAAAGTTTTATATATTTTTTGCCCTCATAGTTATTGGATTGTCTAGTTGTTCATCAATTCAGTAGTTTCAAGGCAAATACAATTTGCATTCTTTTACACTCAAGAAAGACCTGCATATAATTTCCCCTCGTTTATGTGTTTCCTGGAGTGAAACGAGCCAGTTCATAGCCTTTTTTTGATGGAATAATAATATTTATATTATTATCTCTGTCAATTTTTTAAAAAAAATATTTTTTGATATAAAAGCTTGTTATAGAGCTCAAGCTTGTCTTGAACTTTGTAACCACCCAAAATTGACTTCAATGCTGATGTCATCCTTCCTCAACTTCCCGATTTGTTGCAATTTTTATTTTAATTGGTATATATTCATTGTAGATACTTCTAGGTTTTATACAGACATTGTCATACTGTATGCACTGAACTTTGGCCATATTCTCCATAGCCTCCTACCCCCATATGTGAATTAAGATCCTTTGTTTTCTTAGATAATTTTTGTTTCTATTTTCATGTCATATGATTTTATATGTATATGGATGTATATATATATATAATATAAAATGTACAATGCATATAATTGTTTTTCTGAGTCTGACTTAACTAGTTGAATATTTCTTATTGTATTCATTTTTACACACACATTATAATTTAATTCTTTATGCCTGGAAAAATTCCTTGTGTTTGGATATACTGAATGTTTTTTACCCATTCCTCTGTTGATGGACACCTAGTCTGATTTCATAACTAAGTTAGTGTTAATAGTGCTACAGTAAACATCCATGAGCCAATAGCTTTGTGATATTCTGTCTGTGAATATTCCCAGTAAACACTGGAGAGTGATGTTAAAATCTCATTTTGTACTTTAGTATTTTTAAATTGTATCCTAAATGATTCTGTGTTGTATAAGTTAAATAATAAACTTTGATTACATGCGCCTTCAAGTTTTTTATAACATGGGCATTTTTACCCTGCTAGGTATTTGTGGATCTGACAATAATATAATTGAAATTTCCACAGGTAAAAAGTGAAGTGAATAAATTATACAAACTGCTTGAAATAGACATTGATGGTGTTTTCAAGTCTCTACTACTGCTGAAGAAAAAGAAATATGCTGCTCTGGTTGTTGAACCAACGTCAGATGGGAATTACATTACCAAACAGGAGCTAAAAGGATTAGATATAGTTAGAAGAGACTGGTGTGATCTTGCCAAGGACACTGGAAAGTGAGTTTAGCTTTTAATTTTGTTTTTGTTGTTTGTCCTTCAAAGTTTTGTTTTAGAAAATTCAAGTACTATGGAAAATTTCTGTCAGTCTGCCAAGCTTAAGGATACACCTTAATTCTTTGTTGCAATTATTATTGCATATTACAAATAGAGTTTTACAGTTAGATTGAAAGTTAGATAATGCTAAATTTGCACAGCAAGACACTAGATAAAAGATAACATCTTATGTTGAAAGAAAATCTTTATACCTAAGATCTTTAAAGGGTTGATTTCGTTGATACTGTTTTATTATTCCTCTTTTTGAAAGTTTTGTGTTTTATACTCCTGAATCCCTAGACCCTAATAATAAACATAATTTTTATGATTTCCCTGTTTTATAACTTAAAATGTGTGATTAAAAGTGGGCCATGGAGTGAGACTTTATTCCCATATATCATTTGTTTTTTTTTGTTTTTTTTGTTTTTTTTTTTTTGATTTTTCGAGACAGGGTTTCTCCGTAGCTTTTGGTTCCTGTCCTGGAACTAGCTCTTGTAGACCTGGCTGGCCTCGAACTCACAGAGATCCACCTGCCTCTGCCTCCCGAGTGCTGGGATTAAAGGCGTGCGCCACCACCGCCCGGCTCCCATATATCATTTGGATATAAATGATTTCTAACTAACCACAGATTAATTTGAGAGCTAGTTTCAAAATACTGTGTGTGCCTCTGAAGTAATATGCAACCCACGAGCCTTGTACCTTAAACTGAATATTATGATTCAAAGATTTTTTGTTTATGGTCTTATTAATGTATGAAGTAACCATTTTTAAAGTTAATACATGTTATTTGCCATCTTTACATATCCCTATTTTGTGATCTAGATCAGTTTTGAAAATAAAATTTTTCTTTATGGCTAGATTCAAAAATTCTTTTAATTTTTGCTAAATATCAGCATTTTAAACTTATTTTCCAATCTTTTCTGCTTTCAAGTTGAGAGATTGTGTTGCTTCTGCAAAACTGCTTTTGATTAGGCAAAGTTGATCATCTGAGTATAGGTCGTGGTCTGTCTTTTATGAAATGTGATTTAAATGCTTCTTTGCCATCAAATATACTCCAGATGAAACTACTTTGTGTAGGCTGTCGATTAGAGTGTTTTCCTCAGTTTTTGTGTTTTCTAAGAAAAGATGGATCATAATAGAAGTAAATTTCTCTGAGTTAGAAATGTATTAGTAATTAAAGCTATACAAATGTTTTTGTTAGGATTCTTTTTCTGACAAATTGTAAGGCAGCTGTCAAACTCTTGCCCTGTGTTTTTTCAGAAATGGTTAAAATATTGGCTTCTTTATTTGTTTTTCTTTTTTCTTGAGGCTTTGAGGGATAGCATAAAGTTAGAGGAAGCTGAAGAAAGAAGAGCTTGGTATCTTGGATTTTTTTCTCCTTTTTTTAGTTTATTATGTGTATGAGTGTTTTTTGAGCATGTTTGTCTATGTACCATGTTAATGCTGGGTGCCCATTGTTATCAGAAGAGGACATTGGATCCCCAGGGACTAGAGTTGTTAGCTGTCATGTGGACACTGAAAATTAAACCTGTATCGTCTGTAAGAACAAGTACTCTTAACTACTAAGCCAATTTTCTAGCCCCTTAGATTTTTTTAAAAGTTTATTTTAAGAAGTTTATATTCCGTCTTACCTAGCTAAATAGTTGTCTTAGGTGGAGATGGTATCTTGATGCCAAAGATGCTATCTGTTGCTTTATTAATAAAGATAAATTTTAACTTATGGTTAGAATATAATTGCTTCTGGATTTTATAATTACATAAAATGTGATGACACACTTTTCCGTATTGTATAGTGCATAAAGCTGCCACATAAATGACTGAACTATATGTAAAAGGGAATTCTAAGGCTAGTAAATTTTTGGTAGAGTTCATATTTAAAAATAAAGTAATTCAGTGGGGGCTGGGGAGGTGGCTTTGTGGACAAGAGCCTTTATTGTTCTTGCCGAGGACCTTGGTTTGATTTTCAGAACCAACCGTCCATAACTCTAGTTTCAGGGAATCTTATACCTTCTTCTGACCTCTGTCAATATCAGGCACACATTTCATGTACAGACATGTATGCAGGAAAACACTCATGAACATAAAATCTAAACTGCCTTCTAGACACTAATCCTCATGTTAGCTCTTAGGTCTTGTCCACATACCAATCTCAGAACATGTCTCTTTTATTTGTTCATGCATGCATGATATTAAAACTCATATTTTTCTTTCTTTATACAGTTTTGTCATTGGGCAGATTCTTTCTGATCAAAGCCGGGACACCATTGTGGAAAACATTCAGAAGAGGTTAATAGAAATTGGAGAAAATGTGCTAAATGGCAGTGTCCCAGTGAGCCAGTTTGAAATTAACAAGGTAAATGTAGCATTTATTGCTGAGCCCAGCTGCTGTCATATGTTTTTCTCCTCCTTCAGATAGTTGAAGAACCACCTCATCCTTGCATTTTAAATAAATGCTGGCTGGGGGTGACCGCTGCTTAACAATTGGCTCACAGATTGAACATTAGCATAACTCTCCCAGCCACAGGTACTACCATATCTGCTATAGATGAGACTTCTCCTTTTTAAGTCCAGACATTGTTGGAATGATTTACTTATGTGTAAGGGCCTAGAGAATGCTTCATTTTGCATACTCCTCCAAAGTAATAGTTGTTTGACAGATAGATCTGTTCATTCATATTCATTCTTATATTCTCATTCATTCTCTTTCTTCCCCATTCCTCATTGTCCCTGTCTCCTTCCCTCTCTTCTGCTTCCACCCCCAAATGTGTATGTGTTATCAAAAGTCTTTTTTTTTATTGCGAAAAGAAGAAAAAAAAACATAAACAAAAAATAAGTTTCCACCTCCTCCCAGCCTCCCATTTCCCTTCCCCTCCTCCCACCCTTCTCCCCCTCCTCCCACCCTTCTCCCCCTCCTCCCACCCTTCTCCCCCTCCTCCCACCCTTCTCCCCCTCCCCCCACTCCTCTCCCCCTCCCTCTCCAGTGAGTACAGAGTTAATTATAGTAATAACCTATTCTATATGTCTGAAGCACAAGTACATCTTAAAACAAAACCATGTCACATCATGGGTATGGATATTTTTCTTAGTTAATTTGAGAAGCAAAATCTTGATTTCCAAAGTAGTGTGTAATAAGGAAGATTACCGGTAAGTTAATAGATTTTTCTTCCTCTTAAAAACAAGTATCCTTACATAATGAGAAGTTGATTTTCAAATAATCACTTTACCTACTTTTTTATTTTTTAATTTTTTATTGTTTTTATTGAGGGATATATTTTTCTCCACTTCCTTTCCTCTCTCCTCCCCTTCTACCCTCTCCCATGGTCCCCATGCTCCCAATTTACTCAGGGGATCTTGTCTTTTTCAACTTTCCGTGTAGATTAGATCCATGTATGTCTCTCTTAGGGTCCTCATTATTCTCTGGGATTGTGAATTGTAGGCTGGTTTTTCTTTGCTTTATGTCTAAAATCCACTTATGAGTGAGTGCATATGTTATTTGTCTTTCTGGGTCTGGGTTACCTCACTCAATATGATGTTTTCTAGCTCCATCCATTTGCCCACAACTTTCAATATGTTATTACTTCTTTTCCTGTCTGTGTACTACTCCATTGTGTAAATGTACCACATTTTCCTTATCCATTCTTCAATCGAGGGGCATTTAGATGGTTTCCAGATTCTGGCTATGACAAACAATGCTGCTATGAACATAGTTGAACACATGTCCTTGTGGCATGATTGAGCATCCTTTGGTTCTATACCCAAAAGTGTTTAATCACTTTCTGATAGATTTCTTATTTATTTATTTATTTATTTATTTATTTTCTGATAGATTTCTTTGTCAAAACTCCAACAAAAAAATTAAAGGATCTATTGATGACTTTAAGGAGAAATTTTATAATGAAAACTCATTTATACTACGTCTTTGTTAAAGATTGTCATTTTTCACATGTCCATACACTTGAAAACATATTTTATATTGTTAGATTTACTTTATTGTTTTGAAATCCATTTTTATATTCTTTTGAGACAAAGCAAGGTTTTATGTAGCTCAGGCTAGTTTAAACTTTATATAGACTTGAGGCTGGCCTTGAACCTCTGATCTTCCCATCTCCCTCAGGGTGCCAGGATTGCAGATAAGTGCCATCATGCCTGGCTTCTGTGTATCTATATTACCTGAAAAATCTCATATAATATTTTCATATTACTGGAAAATAATTTATGTAAGGCCCTACGATTGTCAATATATTAATATCTTTTTCTGATATGTTTATTTATTTTTCTTATTGATTATTAAGTTTTCTATTATAAATAATTCCATTGAACATCTATGTTCACTTGTCATTTTGCTTTTAGATGGATTACTTTCTTATTGTATGTTCATTGAAATAAAGCATTTGTATCAAAGATATGACTATATGAATGGGTCTAGGAAAATTGTTTTGTGAAAAGTTGGTGCTTGTTAATAATAACAAAATATTGGTGCTATTTTCATCACAGTTGCTTTGTAATGGTGATGATTTTTTAAAATAAAACTTTGCTACCACTTCCACAGTGTGTTTTCATTTGATTTTTCGAGAGAATATTTTCTAGAACTTACGTTCATACTTGGGTCAATTTTTTGTTTTCTATACTTTGACCATCATGTCTTTAATGTTAAAAAAGCTCTTCACTGTGAATAGTGCAATGTATGTGTGTGTGTGCGTGCGTGCGTGTGTGTGTGTGTTTTCATGCATGATTTTCTTTCTTTGAAATAGTCTCTAACTGCCTAGAATTTGCTAGGTAGACCAGGCTAGCCTCATGGAAAGCTCCAGGGATCCTCCTGTCTTCACCTCTCCAGTACTGAGATTGCAAGGGCAAGTCATACCTAACTACTTTTCTTGAGTTCTGTGGATCAAATTTAGATCCTCCTGTTTACACAGCAAGAGTTATATCTCCTAGCCCCTGCTTTGCTTTTTGAGACAGGTTTGTCTGTCACTGACTTATAACTTACTGAGTGGATTTGGCTGGCTGGCTGACCTGGGAGCCCCAGGTAGCTACTTGTCTCTGCATCTCCATTGTTAATACATGATATTTATTAGTAACTAAGCTGGCTGCTTTGTTGTTTGTTTTTCTTAACAGTGGTTAAACTATTTAATGATATAACTATCTCCCTAGCCCTTGTGTTTGTATTTATAAAGAAGGGTATATTTTGGGTATAGTAGTGCATATTTTTAATCCCAGCACTTCGGAGGCAAAGGCAGGCTGATTTTTGAGTTCAAAGCCATCCTTTTCTTTTTACTGAGCTTGAAGCCAGCCAAGGCTACATAGTGTGACCCTATGTTTTTTATATTTTTGTAGTGTTAATACAAGCATAGTAAATTCTGATAAATATAGCATAGAAGTCTGTGTCTATTTTTAGTCACCTATTCATTCATATGAGAAAGGTAGTTGTCTTCCTAGTAATCTTTAATCTTTGTACATTGTTAAAGTTATTTGTAATATGAAATCTAAGACTATACCAGCAATCTTTTTCTTTTTCTTTAAAATTTTCTACTCTGCATTGTACTTTGAGTTTTTTCCGTATTTTTGTTAGTGTATAGTCATTGTAAAAATGTGCTATATGTTATTTTCATACATATGTATCATATATTTTTATCTTATTCACTCCTGTATTGAACCTTGAGTGGCTAGTTTATCCATGCATGACATTGTAGATTATTTGTTGATTTATTCCCCAAATTATGCATATATTACAATGGATGTATTTCAAGCATACTATCAAAACACATGTTAAAATACTCCAACTTCATTAGAAATGTATTTAAGTATTGGGAAGCTGTCAGACTTCCAGAAGTGGAAACATATTTTGTAAAGTTTGAATTGCACTTGAAAGGTTGAATTCTGTCACTGATGATATCTACTGTCACATTTTTTTCCCTTGAACTAGCAGGTTTTATTTTTTGAGAAACTGCTAGATCCATATGTCAAAATAACTATTGTTTTCCTACCATTCTTTCAAGTAAGAATTGCATTCTATGTAAACAGCAGTTAGTTTAGCTTGTAATATTTGCACAAATAATTTTCCTATAGTAACCGTCATTCTTCATATATGCTGTATGTATTCTTTGTGTTTAATCATATAAAACAGTAGTCTTATTCTCACAGTTTAAAAGCTTTAGACACTGCTAACTTTGCTAGATATGATGGCTCACAGTTTTAATACCATTACTCTGGAAGTTGAGACAGTATGATTGCCTCAATTGTATAGCCAGCCTGCTCTACACAGTGAGTTCCATGTCAACCTGGGTGATAAAGGGAGACCACACCCTCAGATTTACTAGTTTTTACTGCTTAGTCAAGAATATTCTCAAATGAAAATACCTTACTATGGTGATGGAAAGTAATATACTGAGTGTTAGTACAATTTGGTGTTACTGTTAGATTCATATTTATAAGGCATGAACATTTTTTTACCAAGCTTTTCTTCTGTATCATTCAAATAGTATTGTTAGAAAATAATTTTTCTCCCGACTGGTGCTGTTGCTGATCTTGTTTTGCCACTTTCTGTTACAAACTCATTGTACTCTGCAGAGCTCAAGTTGACATTCAAAGTAAATTCAGTGCTGTGTAGTGCTTTGGAGGTCTATTTTGTTAGAGAAGGCTTTGAGAAACAGATCATTAAGTCAGAGTAGCTGTTATATTCTGATCCCAACTAATCAAATGAGAAAACTACAAACATGAGGAGAAACTCTAAGGCTTCAGAGAACAATGGAGCTAGAGTCTTGATTATTTTAAATATTCAAATATTATGTGGCATAGTTTATAAACTTACATTTCTTTTTGTTAGGCTTGTATGTGATTATGCCACTTACTAACTGACAGAGAAGGAAACCATGTTTTCTGCATACATTGTCATTTTCATGTTATACATATATGATTCTGGCAAAAATATATATGTGTGTGTGTGTATATATATATAGTTTTATTTTAAAATTTGGCGAGATTATTGTTCCTCTTTTTTTTTTTTGCCTTTTAGGCATTGACAAAGGATCCCCAGGATTACCCTGATAAAAAAAGTCTACCTCATGTGCATGTTGCCCTATGGATAAATTCTCAAGGAGGCCGGAAGGTGAAAGCTGGAGATACGGTGTCCTATGTCATCTGTCAGGTAAAATTATTCCTGTTTTTATAAGACTTGTGCCCCCTAAGAGTCCTGGGATGGGAAGATAGCTCAATACAAGAGTGAGGACCTGAGATCAGATTCCCAGCACTCAAATAAAAAGGCAGGTATAGTGGCTTGTGCTTATAACTGTAGTGCTGGAAGGTGGGGGCATGCAGATACTCAGAGCTTGCTGGCATTCATTGTTTTAGAAATGTAATATAGGCTACTGGAGAACTTAATCAGCAGTTAAGAGCATTGGCTTCTGCTCCAGAGGATCTGGATTCAATTTACAGCACCTATATGGTAGCTTACTTACAACTGCTTTTAAGTCCATTCCCAGGGAATCCTATACCCTCTTCTGGCCTCCACAGGCACCAGGTATAGGTAGCGCAGACATGCATATAAGCAAAACACCCGTACACAGAAAACATAAGGTAGAGGGTAATAGAGCAAGTTACCTGATGTTGACCTATCCTCCACACAGGTGCACACATGAACATAAACCCCTGGTCTTTATACAGGAATCTTGAGTTGTAGGCAAAAGTTTCTGTTCTACCTGGACCTGCAGCCATTCAGTCTCAAAGAAACACAGAGGCTTATATACTGATGATAAACTGTTTGGCTTATTAGCTCAAGCTTATTATTAACTATGTCTTACAACTTAAGTTATCCCATAATTCTTGTATATGTTTAACCATGTGGCTTGTTACCTTTTCTCAGTAAGACATTCTCATCTTGCTTCCTCTGCATCTGGCTGGTGACTGTCTCTCTGCTTTCCCTTTTCCCAAAATTCTCCTAGTTTGGTTGCCCCACCTATACTTCCTGCCTGGCTACTGACCAGTCAGTGTTTTATTAAACCAATAAGTGATAAATCTTTACAGTGTGCAAGAGCATTATCCCACAGCCTTGAGTCAAATCTGGATTGCCATAGTATCTTACTTAGTAGTAGTTCTCTGAATAACTGGTCCCATAGAGAGATGGTTTAGTTTAACTAGCTTTCAAATCTTTAAAAAAGAATTCTATAATGTTTCATTACAAGTTCCACTAAAAAATTCAAAGTAGCTTTTGAAAGTCATTGAGATTTTTTTATTAGACTGTCTTATTACAGTTGTAGTTTGGAGGGCCGCTTGTTGGTCCCTGGCTGCTTAGCCCAGAAGTAATCACACAGAAACTGTATTAATTAAATCACTGCTTGGCATATAGACTCTAGCTTCTTATTGGTTAACTCTTACATATTAATTTAACCTATTTCTAATAATCTGTGTATCACCACATGGCTGTGGCTCACCAGCTAAAGTTCTGGTCTCTGTCTCCTGTGGAGCTAGATGTAGTCTCTCTGACTCCACCTTCTTCCTCTCAGCATTCAGTTTAGTTCTTCAGCTGTAAATTACCTTCCTGAAATTATGTCATAGGCTGGGGTTGTAGCTTAGTGGTTGAATACCTGCTTAATGTGTGTGATGCCCTGGCTTTGATCCTCAACACTGCAAAAAGAGAAAATAGTATGTGTACTTTCGGTGATATATCTAGCAACTGTAGTAGCTTTTTGTTGTTGTTTTTAATCATTCCTTTTCTGACAATTTTAATAAGAAAGGTCAGTGAATGGAATAATAAAGTAAGTGGTTTTTCCTCCTAGCTTATCAAAATATTACTTAAAAATATGAAATGCATAGATATATGGAGAAAGTTGGAAGGCACAAAGACTTAACTTTACCTCTCTCTTCCTACAGCCTCTTTCCTTCCCATATTTTCTTTCTCCCTATTTTGTAAAACACCTCTAAGGAAACTGTATGCTTTCTCAACATACTTTAAAACTGATAACTAGTTTGTTTGAGAATGGTCTGTCCCTAGCAGGGTAAAGAGGAAAGTATGGCAGAGAAGGAAATCAGGATTTTTTTTTCCCTCTGAAAGTACTTGACTTCAGTTGGAAGATAGAAAACCCAATCTTTTCTCTGTATGTCAGTTGTAAGCCTGTCTCAAGTTCTTTAAAATTACTATTGTATGGTCTACTTACCCCATCACATAACTCATTTGAATAAGATTCTTTCTTTTACATTAATGTGGTGGTTTGAATAGATACGACCGCCCCCCCGCCCAGAACCATGTGTTTTAGCGCTTCACCCTATTAGACTCTATTAGGTAGTGTGACCTTGTTGAACTAGGTGTGGCCTTGTTGGAAGAAGTGTGTCACTGTGGAAGTCGACTTTGAGGTCACATATATGCTCAAGCTATGCCAAGTGTGGGACAAAGATGATTTTGTTGCTTGTGGATCAAGATGTAGAATTTTCCAGCATACTGCCATGCTTCCTGCCATGATGTTAATTGACTAAATCTCTGAAACTGTAAGCCAGCCCCAATTAAATGTTTTTTATAAGAGTCTCTATGGTCAAGGTGTCTCTTCACAGCAATAAAACCCTAACTAAAACAATAAGAGCAATACTACATTATTCCAGTAAAATCTTTAGATAAACTTTAAAATTCATACCTATACAATTGCCCTTTGCTAAAATACAGCCAGCTTGATTTATAATGCATAGAACCTTATGAAAATCAAAAGCTAGTCTACTAATGTAATGTCTGCCACATACTGTAGATGATGTACATAACAATGGTAAGTACATGGACAGGCATCAGCACTTGACTCTATCTCCCTCCTAGGGTTACCCTTGATTAAGAACTGTTAGAGAAAGCCAATTCCTGCAGGAAAATATTTCCATAAATGTCTGGCTTGCTCAAATCCTTAATGTGCTTTGCATATTGCTTCTGACAAGTCTCGTTTCAAAAAACAATTTTCAAATTATGCAAATAAAGATTTTGGTAAATAGACCTTTTTTTCACTTAGGTCTTCACATACATGGACAAGATTCTAGTTTATTAATAACAGGAGCAGACGGTAGCTTACAATTTTGAAAAATATTACAGGTTTAGTGAAATAACATCTAATGATAAAATCTAGACAGTTTTTTTAAAACAGTATTTTGTTTAAAACTGAAATGGAGGTATTTGTTGATGTATAAAATAGCATGATAGATATATCTAAAGGTCAAACTTGTATTCCTTAATGTCAAAATATTTGCTCTTATTCTTATTTTGATTATTTTATGTCCTTAAAATGCTGATGCTAATGTAGTATAATATAATGTGACTTAAACATTTTCCCACCCACTAATGTTGTTCCTTCTTTTTAAAATACAAGTTATATTTGGTTTTATGAGCTTATTTTCCATGTCATATTCTGAGAAAGGGCATAGGACTTTAATTTGCCATTGTTGCCCTCAGTGGAACACTTGCACCTTTCATCATGTTTATTGGCCAAATCTGCCTGCCTCTTTTTCTTTCTAGTTTTATAGCATAACATTTAGAATGAATTTTTGATAATGTATGGTGACAAGTTTCTAAGAAGATTGTGTGCTGCCCTAAGCCAAGTTGTCTTCTAAGAACAGCTTGTCTTTCAAACAAGTTCGGTTTTTTTTTTAAATTTTCTAATGTTATTTTACTAATATAGAATAGACAAAGTGAGAATTTTTTAATATAAATAGTTGTGTAACTTGCATGTGTCTTACTTCAGGAAATCTCAAGAACATCAGAAAATATCGTAGAACTCACTGCATCTTAAACTGGAGTATCCAATAGTCAATACAGTAAATACAGTTCAAAAAGCAAAAACACCCTACATCCAAGTGCTGAGAATCCAACTCTCTCCTTCCTTATCAGTTGTTTTTTGACAACTCTCCTAATTATTTCTGATCAGTGAATGTAGTTCCTTCCTACAACTTAATTTGGAAATAGTCTCAGTATTTGCTATAATACCACTGAAGTAGTCAGTTTTTCTGTAAAAAAAAAATGTAGCTGAATCGATGATTGGTTGTCGAGTTCCATGGCTCTATATATAATGCCTAAGTATGAATCATGTCACAGGTATTAACTCAGGCTCTGCATTTTCACACCCTTTATCTTCCATTCCCTCCTTTTGGGGTGGGGGGATAGGGAATGAGGAGAATTGTTTTGCTGAGAATAATTTGCAGAGTTGTTGAACTTAACTTGCTTGTTATATCCCTGGATGGTGAACAAGTTCGGTTTTATAGAATATTTTATGTGTAGAATATTGTATAATATGGATAAAGTTTAATTTTTAAAATTGTGTATGAGTATTTTGCCTGCATGTATGTTTTGCAACACTTGTGTACTTGGTGCCTATGGAACCTAGAAACTGGCATCAGTTCCCCTGGAGCTGTAGTTACAGACTACTGGGAGCTGCCATGTAGGTGCTGGGAACTAAAGCACTCAATCCTTTGCAAGAGTAGTAAGTGCTCTTAACTGCTGAGCCATCTCCTCAGCCTCTTGTCTACTAATTTTACACCTGTAGTTACTTAGTTTTCATTCGTCATAATTTTTGTAGGGTATATCTTTGAGATCCCCCCTTCCCATCAACCATTTAAATTTTCCCCCATTATTTTCTCACAAACAATGGTTAACTTAGAGCATCTGATTATCCCTAAAATTTATGAATTGCTACATTGGCACCTCAAGAAAGACCAATCTTCCGTCCTTATTCGTTCTTAAAAGGTGTATGTCACATGTTCTTGAAATCTTGTTCAGTTTAAGGACTAGATCTTTGAGTAATGTCTTGGGTAAGCCTAGATGTTTTCCCAGCACATGTTGGAAAACTATTATCTAACCAGTTGTGTTGTTTTTGAGCTTAGATTTTAAAAATACAGTTGGACATATGTTGGGGTTACTATTAGCTACAAGCTATTTAGAGTTAAAATGCCTTAAGTAGAAAGTATGCTCAGAAATTTTCAACTGCTATTTAAATGTACAAATATTCCTTTATGAGAACTTTTAGTGACATGCTAGAAAGTAACTCAAGCAACTTGGTTGCATTTGTTTTCTAGTTCTTGGGATAGAACTTAGGACCATGTGCATGCTAATGCTAGGCAAGCACTTTACCTCTTCCGTTCAATCCACCAGTGCATTTAAAACTCTTTGCTTCTCCAATTTTGACTTTAATTCATGATTTGAAAATGAGAGAATTTTCTGGGTATTGTGGCGCATGCCTGTAAACTCAGCTCTTGGAAGGGGGAGAGAGAGGGAGGGAGGGAGGGAGGAGGGAGGGAGGGAGGATGGGAGGAAGGGGGAAAGAGGAATGTCAGTAGTAGTTCAGGTCCTCTGAGCTAGAAGCCTTCCTAGGGCAACATAAGATCAGCCTCAACAGCAACAAAAAATAAAGATTAAACTGATCAAAAAATACACTTCTATAGGCTGACCAGATTTCTGGTACTAAAAGGCAGTCTAAGTATAGGAAGACACAGACCAGTGGTTTGTTTTCAAACTCTTAGCTAGCAACTGTTGCCTTATTGTCACCTTAAAATTCTAGTTTATTAAAGGGCATTCATTGCTTAAGCCTGATTAATTCTAATTTTTTCTTTACTTAGTTGTGAAATGTGGGACAAACAAATTTTAACGTGAGGGTTGCTTTCTTTCTAGGTATTTTATTACGCCTTAGACCAGACAGAATGTAGTTGAAAGACAGATACCTTCTATTGGGAACATAACCTGAGAGACAACGTCCTGGTTTGGGTCTCTGGGAAAGACTGTGATATGGGAGGTTGCCTCAACTTTGAGCTAGATGCTGAGCTGAGAAGAGACTGATTGTGGCATGAGTGAAAGAATAGGATTCACATTATAATCAATTCTGCAGAGCAGCTGAGCCCTGTGAATAGTTATAATTTACTAGTCTGAATATTAAATTCTGTTGTTTCGGTCAAGAGCAAGAGTGGAGTGAGTCATTGGATGTTGGTCTAGTAGAATGGTGACTTTTTGATTCACAGATGACAGTGACATCTCCATAGAGCTGCATGTGGGTTAGTTACATAGAATCTCACAACTTTAATTTTATAATGTAAAAAAGAAATAGCTCTTGAAAAGAGTCTCTAACCCACCTTCATTTGCTTGAGGAGGAGCCAGCTTAACAGTGGAGAGTAAATAGCCCTTCCTCTGGTCAGATATTTGACCTTTGAGCACTGCTGCTTTCAAGGTAGATCAGTTACTTTTCTTGTTCCTATGATAAAATACCTGAAAGAAACAAAGGACAAAGGATTTATTTTGACACAAAGTTGGAAAGAATATATGTTTATCACAGTGGGAAAGGCATGGCAGTGGGACCAGCTTGTGAAGGTATTTGTATTTTAGTAGGACTAAGAAGCAGAAAATGGGAGACGCTGGGCAGATGCTCTGCTGGCTTTCTCCTTTTTCCCTTTTTATTCATTTTGGAACCTCAGCACAATGCATGGTAATGCTTACTTTCAGGGCTAGTTTTCTCCACCTCAGTTAATTATTTCTGGAAACACTCTTCCAGACATGCTCAGAAGGTTGTTTGATTAAAACTCAAAGTATATCTTAGCCCAGTCAACTAACAATGAAAGTTAGCCATCCTACTAGGATTGTGCATTATTATTACTGTTCTGTCTTATGTCTTGCATATATGCCTTGTTTCTACTGGGGTTTAGTTCTTGAGCTTTCCCACTTGCTCATTTGGGGCAAAGTTGGGTGCTAACATGCTTCTATGGCTGGAATTGTGGCTGGAAGTTACTGTATTAACAGAATAAAAGACATGCTATTCTTTTATTATTGTGCCTCTAAAAGCCTTTCTCAGTAGACTAATTGTCACGAGTCACTTGCAATGTGTTTTTATGTCATGACAGGTAGAATTATATAATCTAGCTAGTGACATCTTACTTACTGGTTCCATATTCTGCCAGCAAAGAACACAAGACACTGGATTTACATTCTCGGGCAGTGGATAAGATTGAGGCTGAGAAGTTCTTGGGCTTCCTATTCTAAGATACATGTGAGATTTTCAATAGGGTACCATTTATTGGTGTTTGGAACTGAACACATAAAATTTAAACTGTTGTCCCTCTATTTGATTAAGCAAGTGTATGTGTGATTATTGCTTTGCTCACCACTTTACTTACACTGTGTTTTCTGTTAGGATGGGTCAAACCTCCCTGCAACTCAGAGGGCCTATGCACCTGAGCAGCTGCAGAAACAGGACAATTTAGTCATCGACACCCAATACTACTTGGCCCAGCAGATCCACCCTGTCGTGGCTCGGATCTGTGAGCCCATAGATGGAATTGATTCTGTGCTCATTGCATTGTGGCTAGGTAAGTGTCTCAAACATGTGGGAACTCTCATAAAAAAAGTCATGATATGCTTAGTCCTCTTGTAACCGTTAGGATTCCTGCTTGTAGATTCAGGATTTTGGCATTATGTCTTTGTTTCTTAATTTTTACAATTGTTTAGTTCCTATCTCCCATTAGAATGTGAACTCCACATATACATAGCAATCTGTGGAAATCTGCCTGCTCGACATGTGTACTCACTACGTAGGTGCAGAGGGAGAAAGAAGTTTAGGTATCAATATGGCCATTGGACTTAAAATTTTAAAGGTCTAATTAGTGACCTTCCATTATTAAGGAGGTTAATGATATTTTGCATTTTTTAGCCATCTTGTTCGTCTAAAGGTATTTTGTTATAAAATGAGAAAACGTGACTTTGTAATATTTAGTTTTTACTTTATATTCTTCTAAAATAAGACTCACTGTTATTCTATAGGAATTAACTGTTTCCTAGTTTATCATCATCCCAGGAGGTAACAGCTAACCTTGAGACCTTAATGTCTCTTTGATTTTTATTTCAGTTTCACCCTTTACTATGTCATTATTATTGCCATCTTTGCTTTAAAATGTTTTTTTTAAACATCCCTCATTTCACTTCCAAGTGACCAGAGCATAGTTATGTTGCTTTTAAGGTCCCTGCTTTATTCTGTCACAAGCAAGGCTGAATGTTTTTAAAGTACTCCTGAATAAAGTCCTTAGATGGTACCACATTTTCCATAAATCAAGTCTACTAATGCTGCTGACATCTCATAGACTTTAGCTTTGACAGTTTCAGACTAGTTTTCTAACTCCAACCTGTGCATTCTCTAAATAGTGTGTCGCTCATTTTCTTGCAAAAGTCTTCTCTGACTTTAACTAAAATGTCTAGCTTGAACAGAATGTTGGCATCACTGGGACCTGGTTTAAATGCTAGTTTTGATATTAACAAGCCTCTGCATCTTGTTCTGTACATTGATTTATTTTGTGAGTAATAGACTGTAATTGCTCTGAGAGAGATAAGATGTATGTGTGATGCTCAGCACAGGGCTTGAGGCATAGGGAGTGCTCAGCACATGGTGGTATAGCCACCTGCCACCCTAATTTCAGGCTTCTGTGTAAATATGTCCATCTTCCTTCAGTCCATAGGATTTATGCATAGGTAGTACTCAGTATGTCTTTGTGGCATGTCATTGGATTTTCCAAAGCTCATTATCAAATCACATATATTCCATCCTGCCCCTGTTGAGTGTGTTTCTGAGATCAACCCCTCCACCCCCATCTTACTATCCCATCAGTGTCTGATCTGGAAGTGGAAACTCATTTTTGACATTTGCCTAAGCAAAACATAATTAGGAAGATAAAATTCTGCTACCAAAATAATCATATAATGTATTCTCCAAGTTGAGTTGTATTTGATGATGTTTATAAATCCTCAGCTGGGAGGAGGAGACTATAAATGCATGATTTTTTAGCCTCATTTTTTTTTCTTTTATACATTGAGTGCTTACTCTGTTTGCTGTGATAAGTACTTGCCACATCTTATTCAGCTTTTGTGACAGCTTCATATAGGTACATTGAAGCTTCATTTTACAGAGGAGGAAGCTTATGTGAAGTAGCTGATAGTTTGATCATATAACTTGCTAAGTATAGGGCTATAGTTGGATTTTAACTAAGCACTATGTGACACTGAAGCTTCTCCTGACCACTATGTTAAATTTGCTTCTTAGTGATAAATAGCATGGCTCTAAGAGCCTGTAAAAGATGTTCTTTACAGATGAGAGACGATATGGATATGCAAGCATGAGGAGCTTCACCTTCCTCTCAACTTCACTTTGTGCCTCCACATTTCTCACTGAAACCTCAAAGCTAATCCAGTTTTTATTAGTTCTCTCTGTTTTTCCATTTGTTATATAATAAGTAACTTGATCCAAAGGCAGACTTTCCTGTTGTGTGTTTTGTTTTGTTTTGTTTTGAGTTTTCCAGTGACTGGGAACTGAAATGGAGGGAAGATGGGAAAGCTCCATCTTAAGAATGAATACCATTTTAGGCTATATATCCCCCATTTCTTGGTCTTAGCTGTATAGATTCCTGGGAGATTCCGTTCTTCCAGGTTTTTAACCTGACTCTGAAATGCCCCCCCTTTCCAGTAGTCTCTTTCAGTACTCTTTCCCCCCTCCATTCCTTGCAACCTGATCTCTTGTGCTCCCATTCCCACCTGCCCACAGTCCACTCACTAAATCTCTTCTAGTTCTATCCATTTGTCACGATGTCATTGTTTTTTAACAGCTAAGTAATTCTCCCTTGTGTAAATGTATCACATTTTCTTTATTCATTCCTTGTTTGAGGGGCATCTAGGTTGTTTCCAGGTTCTGGCTATTATGAATAAAACTACTATAAACATAGTTGAGCAAGTGTCCTTTTGGTATGATTGAACATCCTTTGTACATATGCCCAAGAGTGGTATAGCTTAGTCTTGTGGTAGATTGATTCCCAGTTTTCTGAAAAACCACCATATTGATTTCCAAAGTGGCTGGACCAGTTTGCACTCCTTGTGACCAGATTTGTGCCTAGTCTAATTGTCACCAAAGAGGCTTCATTCAGCAACTGATAGAAATAGTTGCAGATGCAGACCCACAGACAAATATTAGGCTGAGCTTTGGAAATCCTGCAGAAGAGGGGGATAAAGGATTGTAGGAATCAGAGGAGTCAAGGACACCACAAGAAAACCTGCAGAATTAACTAACTTGGGCTCATAGGGGCTCACAGAGACTGAACTGAACCAGAGAGCCTGCACTGGACTGATCTGCACATATGCTACAGTTGTATAGGTTGGTCCTCTTGTGGGACTCCTAACAGCAGAAGCAGGGATGGTCTCTGACTCTTTTGCTGGCTTTTGAGACCCTTTCTCTCATACTGGGTCACCTTGCCCATGGGGAAGTGTCTAGTCTTAAGGGAACTTGATACGTTATATTTTGTTGATATTTGTGGGAGGCTTGCCCTCTCCTAAATAGAAGCACAGGAGGAGTAGATTGGGGGGAGGGAATGGTAACTGATGGAGTTTGGGGGAGAGACTCGGAGTAGAGGAGGGGGAGAACTGCAGCTAGAATGTAAAGTAAATGAATTAATTAAAAATAATACTAAAAAAAATACTAAAAAATAATGAATGCTAGTTAACAGAAGGAAGTGCAAAACATAGAGTTCTATCAAAATAGGACAGTAAAGGGTCATGAAGCCTTTCTGTGTGAATAGGCCTGAGACCCACTTGGTATGTCAAGACTGGTTATACTGGGAGTGAACTGGACTGTTTTTCATTCTGAAGGTCATAATTAAGACCACAAGGAGCAGATTTGTTTTCTGTATGCTGGGGTTTGAATTCAGGGCCTTGGCTATATTAATTCTCTCTACCATGGAACTCAAGCGTCTGTAGTGGTTAGATTTTTTTTTTACTTTTTTTGACAGTATTACTTGCTATTATTTGTTTACTTAAATATACATTATCATAACTGGCAGTTTTATGAATCTGGTTTAAGTAAATTATTTGCAAAGCTCTACTAGCAGTTTAATGAGTCCCATCTTTGGGGGTTTCATGTGATTGACATATCTCAATCTATACAGGACCTCTTTCAGTCTTGGACGTGTCCCATCATGTATCCATCATTCCTACTCCATTATCAGAAAGCTTTCTTGGTACAACAGAGATAGTGTCAACACAGTTCTTCAGTAGCTCCTTCTTCATGCCGTATAACTTATTAAAGCCAATGGAATACTTGTATTTTGAACCATGGAGAAACTGCTGCTATTCCCTCATTCCAAACTACTTTTCCTTTTGGCCTCTTGATAATTTTTTAATATAACAATAATATGTGTAATTGTTACTTGTATAGCCACCCTTCTTCTGTGTCTCCTCTTCTCTCATCTTCTCCATTACTAGCCCTACTAAGTAGTATAGCTTTTTCTTTGTGTAGGGTTCTGCATTAATAAGTATCAACCATTAGGAGCTGAGGGAAACATTAAAATGCACTAGGTAAATCTCAGTAGGCATTTGCTTCTGCTCTCTTAAGGAACTGTGCACCCTTTATTTCTTCATTCCACATGAAAAATTAAGGTGGCTTTTCACTTGGGGCTTTGAGCCCCCCATTAGCGGTTCTCTTGTAGTTTGTGGTTTTAGTGAGGGATAGGGAGGGGATATGGAAGTAGTGTCAAAGTAAGGGGAGTGGTAGGGGTTATAGGGGTTTCAAAGAGGTGCAAGCTCTAGGCATAAAATTACTATAATTTATTTTCAAAATTCTAAATCTGTTTTCTTTATGTAAAAAACTGCAGTTAGTGAACTGACACTGTTAAATAAGTTGAAGTGTACAAATGTATACATGAAATACAAGCCCTCCAGCTGCCTAATCACAGACATAAAATAATTCTCTTGCTTTTAATGGAGTTTTTATCTTTGATTAATGAAATGTATAACAGCATCGAAACTTTAGTGAAGTTTGATACTTTGTCCTTTTAGTTAGTACAAAGAAATCAGGAATAATGGTATAGTTTCTTAGGAAAATGATTAAGTTCATGAATTTTTTATTTTTAAGTCTCTTTTTTTGAGAGCAAGTATATTTTTCAGCTACCTTTTTCCTTTTCTACTGCCTTTATGCTACTTTCCTTGAAATGAAAGGCAAGCATCAAGTGTTGGTTTTATCCTGTGGCTTCATTTTGGAAATTTTCTATTTTTATTTCTCTCCCATCAAGATGCTTCCTGAATTCTGTCTGGTCGCATGCTGCATGACCAGGTGTTCTATATGAGAAAGCCATTTTAATGGAAAAAAAGGAGAAAGAGGATAGTCTATTAAATGAGTGAGTGGATAAGCCTGTTGAATTGAGAGAGAACGATTTATTCTCTCTAATAACTAATAGTTCTTATTATCCCCCTATAAAATATATGTCATTTTTTTCAGAAACCTATGCAAGATTATTGCTATTGAGCTTAAAGAAAATAAAATTTTACTCTTTTTCATCTGTGAATAGAAAAAATATATAGTATTACTCTTCTTATACAATAACCCTATGGGAAACATGGTCACTAAAACTTGGAACTCTTAGCTTTTGTTCTCCAGATTGTAGGTTTTTCTTTCTCTCTAGCTCTAATGAAAGGTCTCTATATTCTGTGGATGAAATACTCACTGTGTGCTTAAACATCCAAATAGTCTTCTGTTCTTAGCAAACCAGACTAGTGAGAAGGATAATGGAAAGTTCATCCTAGAATTTTATCTTTCTGTAAATTTTATTTTGTGCATAATAGTACTTAGAATTATATTAATTTTTTCCTTCAATGAGCAATGAGTTTTACAACAGCTATAAAGTACATTTTTTATATTCAGTGCTAGAAATTAAGGATTGTTTTTCTGGGCGTTTTTCTTATGGGTCCTGAGAAATTACTGATATTTGAAGAATGTGAATCGAGAATTTATATTCTGAAAATATTGATTTCAGACAAGGCAGAATGAACATAATCTCTTGTGTTCGTGAGTTAAATTTGAAAGCATAAGTTCTCTTTTGTAAAATGCTATTAGCTGGACATGATGGAGCATGCCTGCAAATCCTAGCACGGGGAAAGAAGGAACAAAAGAATTGCTGGGTTTTCTGTGCCATTCTGGGTTTCATAGCAAGATCATGTCTCAAAAAATAAAATAAAACGGTGCATGCCACTCATATTACAGAAGTTAGTTTTTGTCAATTGACAAAGCCTAGTTATTTTCTACAAATAAATGAAATAGTAGGTAAGCAATATTTGGGAATGCTTTTGGCACTCTAGAGGTGATAGATATATCTGCAAAAATAGCATGGAGGGGATAGAATGAAGTGCATTGCTTGAGAGTAAAACAATGGTGCAACTATCAGTTGCCTCGAGTATTAGTTTGTCAAAGGATTTGTCTTTTTTCCATGTTTAAACTCTTACAAGAGTTATATGTGGCCATCATTTTAAGCTTTACATTTTCTATCATATAGTTAATAATAAAATTTAAAAGCTAATGTCAAATGCATGGTAGTGCATTAAGGGAAACCTTGACAGCTGGTATGATCCTCTTTTTACATACTGCGGTTCTGTCCCAAGTTCATTATCCAATAACTCCTGTTCTCTGTCTAATCTGCTTTTGTAATTATTGAACAAATTAATGTTAGGCCTGTTGTGCCCAGCATCATATCCTTTGTGAAGGATACAAAGGTGAGGTGGAGCTATGCATTCTTTTAATTGAGTTCAGGCCAAGTGATTAGATGATTTCACTGTTGTAAGGATATCTAATATACATCACAGCCTGTTTCCAAAAGATGTAGAATAAAAGGTTATCAAAATTATGCAAAGCAAAGAGCACACCTACCTGGTGTCTTCATGAAAGAATTTATGAATGTTGAAATATTTAGGGCATTATGAAAATGGGTTGTGTGCCAGTTTCTCCATAGGAATTACCCATGATATCTCAGCTACTACCTCTATTCTCTGAGCACTTGGAGGGAATTGATGTAGTATCTCTATAAGGGTATCAGTTGCACAGCTTGTACATCCATGCTGTTTCCTCTCTCTAACTTGTATACTGTATGCTATATAATGTAAACAGTGAAGCTTCTAAGAACTTTGAACCAGGCCAGAACAGTTCAGGAAATCACTGGAGTAGGTTGACACTTAGAAATTCTGAAGAAAAATGAAGATTTATCAAATTGTTTACATTAGACCTATCTTTTTAAAAAGATAATAAAATTTAGCGTACCCCAGATGACTTAAAACTGTGTTGCTTGGGCTGGGTGTGATCCATACTTTTGTAATCCTACCACTCTGGAAGCTAAGGCAGGAGAATCATAAGTTTAAAGCCAGCCTGGATTATATGTAATAAGACCCTCTCTTGGTTACTTTTCTATTGCTGTGATAAGACACCATGACCACGGCAACTTATAAAAGAAAGAGTTTAATTGGGCCTCAGTTTGAAAAGATTAGAATCTATAATGGCAGAGCAGAGGCATGGTGGCAGGCATCTGGAGCAGAAGCTGAGTTCTCACATCTTGATCTACAAGCAGAAGGCAGAGAACATATTGAGAATGGTACAAATCTTTTGAATCCTCAAGGCTAAATCTCCCTATCCTTTCCAAATAGTTTCACCAACTGGGGCCAAGTATTCCAACATATGAGCCTGTAAGGGCCATTCTTACTCAAACCTACATGGATTTCCTTTCTTAAGAAAACAAAACAAACAAACAAAAAATATGGTTGTGGTTATAACTCTATGGTAGAATATTTGGCTATCATTTAAAAGGTCATAGATTTGCTCTCAGCACTATAAAAAAGTTGCTAATAGAAAAATAGATAAAACATAGCAAACAAGAGAACTGAATTCATCATACTAAGGTACCTAAACTGTATGAAATATATATGAATAAATAAGACAGCAAAGGGTAAAGTAGTAGATTGTTAGTTCCTCTTATCTGCCAAATGTTGAAGCTTATTTTATTGTTAAAAATAATACAGTTTGTACAAAATCAGAAAGAGAAAGAAGTTAAACAATTAATAGCTTATTAAAATGAAATTATTAAAATAGAAGCCTTGAATTCTGCCTGTTTTCCTTTACCCCATATATTAATGTATTTGTTTGTGAAGTGGTAATCAATCATTAGTCTGTTATTTAATTTGTGATATTTTATTTTCTAAATTCTATTTAGCACAAAGTATTCTATCTATTCTCATGCTTAAATTAAAGAATAAAGATACTTGTAAAGGTTTTTCTGAACTAGTTTATGGATTGAGCATCCTTAATCTGAAATGTTTCACAATCAGAAGCCTTTTGGCACTAACTGGCGTGATGATACCTAACCACATACTTTGAATAATTTATTATTTTTTTGTGTGTGTGTGGTTTTTCGAGACACGGTTTCTCTGTGGCTTTGGAGCCTGTCCTGGAACTAGCTCTTGTAGACCAGGCTGGTCTCAAATTCACAGAGATCCGCCTGCCTCTCCCTCCCGAGTGCTAGGATTAAAGGCGTGCGCCACCACCGCCTGGCTACTTTGAATAATTTAGTAGTTCCTGCTCTTTTTCTTCAATTTTACAAAAAAAACCTGACTTATAGGATGGAAAATACCACAACTACTCTCATATGACAGGTCATGTACTCATGTGATAGTCAAATTCAGGTACATTGAAAGTATTACATAGAATTATTAGGTTCAGATGGGTATACAAGGACATATGGAAAGTAAAAGAATTTTGTGTTTATACTGTGGCTGGTTCTATCCCTAAGAAATCTTGTTATGTATATGCAAATATGTTAAAATTTTAGATCTGTACTCTGAACCACTTCTGGTCCCAAGTGTTTCAGATAAGGCATATTCAACCTGTGCACATTTCATTAATTTAAAATTCATACTCAGCTGTAGCATCAAGACATTAAAAACATTTTGAGTTGAAGTCATGAATGTTGCCCATTAGGAATTTGTTGCTGTTGAGATTTTGGGAGCTATCTTTTCCAAAACAGTATTTAAATAACCCAAAAGTTTATCTGTTATTTCTTTTACAATTAAAATCGATTTTATTTTATGTGTGTTGTGTGTGCACGTGCATGCATGTGTATGAATGCTGCCTGCAGAAGACTGAAAAGGGTGTCAGATCTCTAGAACTGGAGCTATTGATGGTTGTAATCCACCATGTGAGTGCTGTGAATGGAAATCTTTTGAGATAATGCTACTGAGCTCTAAAGAACTCTAGTTTGTTTGGTTTTTGTTGTTTTGTCTTGTTTTTCAAGACAGGCTTTCTCTGTATAACGGCCCTGGCTGTCCTGGAACTAGCTCTTGGTTATGGAGAAGCTATTTTTGGTGTTAGAAGCTAGTTGTCTGAAGTTTGTTCAGTCAATTGTTTATTTTTAAATTGGTCTCATGGTATTTTAAAACTTCTGAGGAAATTTAATATGTATTGTAATAGAACTATATAAGTAAGCCTTGAAGTAGTCATCACTCACCTTCATGGCCTGTCAATTCTGGCTGGCTAGTCTTATTCTTCTTTTTTACCTCCTTGAATTACCGCGATGTGAATCCTATTATTTCATCTATAAGTGCTTTTTTTTTTGCATTTACAGATGACATCAGTTTCCCTTTCAGCATAACCACAGTTTTATCATCTCATTACGCGCGCGCATACACGCACACAGAACCCACAATTCATTTACTTCATTACCCATTTTCCTGATCATATTGTGAATGCGCTTTGTTTTCTAAAGCTCAGTATTTGAATTGGAAACCAGTCTAGGTCTATGTGATAGTTAAATTTCTTTTTTATCATTGTTTTATCATCACTATTTATGAAAGAAGCTAAAGATTTTGTACTGTTAAATATTTTTGGCTCTTGCATTTGCTCATTGCATTGATGTGGTATCGTTAAACATATTCCTCTATCCTATATATATCCTGTAAATTGTTACTTGCAGTAAAAACTTAGCCACATTTATATTTACTTCAATTTGTTTTATGTTTTGCTAATAGTATTTTCCAGATGTTGTTTTATACATTTTTCTAGAAGTACTTTGAATGTAGTCATGACTTCAAGACAAGCTATAAGGTCAATAATAAGAAATATTTAGTATTTACCTTTCTCATCTCCTAAGTGAAAATAGAGAAAAAAAAAGGAACTGAGCTGCTTGTTGAATTTTCATATCAATACACAGCTGTGTAGTCTGAACTGTGTTCATGAAACAATCTATTACTCTTCTGTCCCCCAAAGATGGTCTTCCACCACCAGAAAATTGGTATTATGGCTTCTAACATGGAAGAATTTTTCTTATTTGGGGGACATTGTATGAATTGTGGCTTTATTCTTTCTGTCTGTCTACTTCCACTGTATTGTGTTTTTGAGACTCATCTGTGTAATTGTACTTTCGGTTATTTTTACATAGTGTTTCATTGTATGACTATGCCTACACCACACTGTATTAATACATCCTGTGTGTATGTTTATGGGTTGTTCCCACCTTTGGCAATTATGTATAGCACTATTTGAAGAATTCTTGCACATCTCTTCTGTTAAATATAGTCATTTATTTCTGTTGGGTGTGTACTTAGTACTACTGCTAGGCCATTGTATACATGTTAGTTCAGTTTCATTGTTGCTTCAAATTGTCTAAAGTGAATTTAACACAATGCAAACTGTATTTGAATGTTTTGTGTACTTACCAATATTTGGTGTTTTCTTTCTTCTTCATTTTATGTAGTGTCATACCTTCCATTGTGGCTTTACTTCACATTTGATGATTGATGAGCCTTTCTCCAAGTTTCTTGGTCAGCTAAACATCTCCCCTGTTGAATTGTATTTTTCTCATTGATTTTCAGGCATTTATTACATGTTCTAAATATGATCCCCTTGGAAACATACTGTGAATATCTCCTAGACCACATGTTTTTTTTTTTAAATAAATAAAATTTACTTTTTTTTTTTGGTTTTTCGTGACAGGGTTCACTCTATAGACCAAGCTGGCATCGAACTCACAGAGATCCACTTGCCCCTGCCTTCTGAGTGCTGGGACTAAAGGTGTGCACTGCCACAACCTGTCTCAGGACTTATACATTTTATCATGAAAGGATATAAAGTCTTAAGATTGCCCACAAATCAGTTTTAGAACATTTCCATCACGGCAGATTACTTCATTCTTTCTGCCCTTTCCTAGTCAACCCTTACACAACAGCCACACTCATCTGATTTCTGTCACCATATGTGTGTTTCCCTAGTCTATAATTGTATATAAATGGTTTTCTACAGTATGTACTTGCTTGATATGTTCAATTGTTTTGACTTCATGTAATATTTTTTCACTCTATCATGTTGCTTGTATTTGTATCCATTTTTTTCATTGCTGAGTAGTATTGCTGGTAGGTCATTCTACTGTTAATATCCATTAAGCTAGTTTTCATCTGGGACTATTATAAATAAAACTGGGTATTTTTTATACACAGCTGTTTATGGAGAGAGCATTGATCCTTTAAGTTTTCACAAATTTTCCTTAATACTAAATTTGCATTTTATATATTGTTTTCTAGCAAATCCAGTTATGTAAGCCTGTATTCACACAAAGGAAAAATGAATTACTTCTTAAGATAAATTTTCATTAAAGAATGGCAATAAGTCCATTAATTGGCTTCCCTAGTATTTCAACTGATTCTTATTACAAACAACTGTTTGTGGATAACAGTTACTTCCTTTTCTCACTTGAATTTCATCTGTATAGATTTTCCCTTTTCCACTTGCATGAATGTATGGAAGAAACTGGCTTTGCTGCAGTTTTTCAGTTGTATTGACACCTTGTATTTTTGGAAGAAAAGAGAAATAAGCAAGTATGTCATGATGCTTCTCAGATAAACATATGTCTTCAATTATGAACACATTACATATTTGAGAAGGGACATAAATTAACAGTCCAAGAATAGGAGTATTCTGCAGTGCTTAAAATTGAAAAAATAATTCTGTGTCAAATGTTACATTGTATGATTAAAACTGGTGATATTAAGTAAAAACTGTACTGCTAAAACTCACCCACCCCAGTGCCTGTGATGCTACTTTCTATAAATATGCCTTTGAAACTGAGAGCTTTGATCCTGTTGCCAAAATAATGTGAGATCCTAGAAATTTTCTAATTATAAATGACAGTATTTTAATTTCCTTCTACTACCTCTTCTGTCCCTCCCATCTCAGCACAAGTGACTTGATCACTACAAGTTGCGGGAGTGAATTAAAGCACACATCACATCATCTCTGGTTATTGTGGGGAAATCACAGCTGTTCTTCTGCCAGATAACTGCTTTTCCAAAACCCACTCAGGTTACTGCTTTCTTTATTTTCTGTGTGACCCAATGATTCAAGTCAACTAAAAGCAGTTTAGTAGAAGTGGAAGTTTCCTTTCTCAAACAGGGCTTTAAGTTTGTTTCTCTAAATCAATTGTTCAGAGAAAGCTATCGGTGGAAGAGGTAAGGAATTTGGAATTCAGTTTTACATCTCTTGCTGAGCTTTCCTATGGTTACACACTGTGAGTAGTTTAATATTAATTACAGAACATATATGCAGGCAGGGCAAGTGTGATGGTAAAGATTGTGCTTTAATGCCATTTCTGACAGGTTTTAATTTTGGGTTGTCACAAAGGGAATTTTATGCTGCAGGTCTATTTTGCAGTCTTAAAATTCAAAATCTCTACCTCTAGGTGGCAGCACCAGATACTTTTTTCCTGTTTGAGGCCAGCCTTAATAAGTTCTGGTATAAGCAGTAAAACTTTCAAGTTGACTAAAACTTGGAAATATTCCATGAGAATTTGGTTACATTACTTTGTGTGTTGAATAAGTTTGGGACTTGCTGCACCTTGGGTTTTTAAAGTCTTCTAAAAGGATTTTTGATCCTTTTTCTTTTTTAGAACATGGTATATATGTCTACTTTAAAAATGTAAGCCCTCTTCAGTTTGCCTGTTATATGCATAATTCTTCAAAGAAAACCACTTGGTTAATGATGTTTTTGTATTGAAGTAGCATGTACAAGCCTGTTGTATGCTTAATACTTTAAAGTTAATTGCACTCTATTTTCCTTTTTTTTGTTTTTAAAAATTAACAAGAATCATAGTTAAGTGAATATAAGATTGAAGCTTCTTCGACTGAAAGAGTTCAGCTTGAGGATAAATCTGAAGTAATTAACTAGGCCAGATGGCCTAGTTACTGCTATGGGAAGATAATAGTCATTTGTGAAAGTCAACATTTAGAGTAGATATTGCATAAGATTTGATTTTTTTTTCTTGCTGTCAGACATGTGTTGGGTGTTCCTTTGTAAGTACCAAGATAGACCATATCCATTTTTGGTTAACCCCTCGGGCAGGTGGGCTGGCTGGCTATCTACCAGTTTGCTCCTCCATGTACTCAGGTGTGCCAAGTGAAAGAGGACTGATAGAAGAGGCCTAGGGAAGAGCCCCTAGTTAATTGTGTATATATACAATCCAACATGATTTTGTTCCTTTGTTTTGGGAGCATTTAAGGATCTTGCCTTTTAGAAAACACCTGTTTTCCACCCCTCCTTTAAAGTTAAAATTGTCATTGGAAATTGATTAATCATTATATAGTCAGAAAAGTTAAAGCTGCTTTCTCATAACTACAGATTAATCAACACATTCTGTGAATATCCTCTTGTATTCACAACTAGAGATTAATAAAAGGTACATTTATCTGTTACTATAGAAAACAAGTGATCTCACTTCTCAGTGTGGTTTCTCATATTCAGTTCCTCTGCCCTCTTTAAATATGAGGACATGTATTGTCCATATTTTACTTATCTATTGTTTTTCTAGGAGGCAGATCATTTGTAAACTAAAAATGATCGTCTTAACATGGGGCAGGTGCCATTATCACAGTAACATATCACTTATTCTATGTATTCTGAAAAAAATATTTAATTTTCTTATATGTTGTCATATTAGGAAATACTTTTAATTTTATGAAGCATAGTTATTAATTTCATGTGTAGCGTGAATATGTGTTTCATGTGAGTACAGTATGCATTAAATGGTGTCCATTTGCTATTTTGTATTGTATTCAAGTGCAATTTTTTAAGTGTTTAACATGTAGTAAGCACCATTAAACTGGGCTTTTCTTTTATTATCTCATTTCAAGTTCAAAACTATATGGCTGGTGACACTGGTGAGAAAACTGAGACTCCACATCTCAATCATCTGTTCTTTGATTGCTACCCTGCTACTCTGAAAGCGTTTTCCTCAAGAAGTTTATAATTACTATGTGTCACTTGATGACTGACCAAAGAGAATATAGGAGTTTGAATTTTAAATATAAATCCAAGTAGTAAAATTTGACAGGGTTTGAACAGGGGAAAATTAAATTAGTAAAAATGTTTTGTTTCTTTAAATAGTTTGTGGCAACAAAATCATATAAACCATGCATAGATTTATTGTTTCAAATGAAATATAGAAATTACATGTAGTTTCAAAGCTATTGTGGGTGTGTGGACCTATGGACTATGTAGATCCATCCTTTTGTACATGTTTTAAGTGTATGAATTGCAAACATAGAAAAATAGACGTTGCACTTTCTCCAGATGCTGCTACTGAATTATAACCACTGACGTAGGCTGCAGCATACATGCTGTTAACTATTGAGAGAAGATGAAATCTACCACTGCAGTGAAATCAGTGTTTACAATTGTGTCTGCATTTGAAAGAGTGAACCTATATTCTTTAATGGGAATTTTGTTTTGTTTTTCTTTTTAATGGTTGCACTTTGAGTATTTTTTTAATAACAGTGAATAAATTATTTGAGTTTTTAAGTGTAACTTAAAAAAATCTATGAAATGCTTTGGAACCTGTATGTCCAGTGACTTGTTTCTACATTGTAGTTTTAGAGTTATTTTTTGATTCATAATCTTTTATAAAAACTATTTGTCCTATGATCTTGAGTTCAATTGGTTTTACGTGTGTGTGTGTGTGTGTGTGTGTGTGTGTGTGTGTGTGTGTGTGTGAACTTGAAAACTATTCTTTTGTGAGAATTTACTTTGGGTTATAATTCTTTGAATGACTACTTCTGTTTTTTTTTTTGTTTTTTGTTTTTTTTTTTTTTGCTTGGTAGGACTTGACTCCACTCAGTTTAGAGTTCATCAGTATCACAAAGATGAGGAGAATGATGCTCTACTTGGTGGACCAGCACAACTGACTGATGAGGAGAAATACAAGGACTGTGAAAAATTCAAATGCCTTTGTCCTACATGTGGAACTGAGAATATTTATGATAATGTCTTTGAAGGCTCGGTTAGTTATTCCTTTTTGTTTCTGTCTTTCATTTTGTTTGGAAACTAGTTCAGAGTGCCCTCCCCCTACACTTCATTGTATATAAAGGTAACCTAGATGTTGCATTTTTGTCTTTAAACAATTTTTGCTACATGACTTTTGCTTTTATAACTTCATTTCTGCTGAGACATGCTTAATTAAGTATGCTTTAATTGTTTTTGCCTTTCTAGAGTGCTTGACCTTAGTTTTAAAATGGAATCTCTTAAAAATTCTAATTATCTCAAAATATTTTTATTGGAACTCCTTAATTAGTAACCTGTATTCCCTGTTCCCAACCCCACTTATTTAGATAGAGCAATAATTTCCTTTATCTTAAGTTAACAAGATTTAGGCATTTTGGGAAAGTTTTGTTTGTCTTTACATGTTCCTCTCACCTTGTTTTTTCCCAAAGGTACTCTTACTATCTTTTCTGTGGTCTTTCCATATCAGACATTAAAAAAAAATCACAAGGAGACATTCTTGTCAAGAAGTACTGCCAAAAAATGTATCATTGACCTTGGATCGGAACTTGAAACTCAGCCAATTCATTTCATTTTACTGCAGTGTTATAAGTGTGCTAGCCATTGGCAAATGAGTAGGCAGCAGAACTCTGAAACCTTGAAACTGAAAGAAAATACATCCTTTATCTAAATTAAAAGTAATTATTTTAAGTTAATTTGGACAAACAGCAGATGTTTTGCATTTTTTTTGAATCAAAACAAAGCAGCTTTTGGAAGCAAGTGCAAGGAAGAGGCAGACACATATCAGCAATACTTGCTAAATCCTTGAGTTTTGCTTAATTACAGCTGTAAATAAGATAGTTAATTGCATGGAGGCTTGACGACTTGCAGATGGGCTAACTGTGGAAGAGCCGATGTCAAGCTCGGAAATCTCTTCCACCTGGAATTGCTTAGCTTGTCGGGGTAGGGTTATGCACCAGATTGGAGCAGGAAACCAACCAAGATGTTTAAGAAAACAAATGCTCCAGGAACCCCAACAGTTTTCCTATATCTTATTTTTGTTTTGTCTTTGTTTAAAACAAATTACAACATAATAAAATGTTCTCCAACTGTTAATAGTTACTCATTCAAATTATATTCTTATTGAAACCTTCTTTCCCAATATATATTTCAGTTCTTTTCAAGCACAGAAACTTTAGATTTTCCAATCTGGTGATAGTTTGCTTTATTGCTTTTTTAGTGCGCTAATTTTAAATTTTACATTTTTCTGCCTAAAATTCCCTTGGTGCAGTAACAGCAAACTAATATCATGTAAGGGCTTTTGCTTTGTCTTCAAGTTTGGAATGAATGAGTGCAAGTTAAGTTTTGATCAGTGTCTCTAGAATAATGTTTATTTTTGGTAACATGATTTCTCTGGTATTTTTGGTGGGGAAGTTGCCTTATCCATAATGCCTGTCTTGCATGGAATGTAAAATAGTGAGTTTGTGGTTTTCCCTTTGACTTTGTACTCCATTGTGATAACAAGAATTTATGCCATGTACTTCTAAAGGGGATCTTAAGCCATAAGTAGTGGATAAAGTATGGTTCAAAACTCACCTCTAATAGTATTGGACACCAAGAAAACAAATGAAAGTTTTTTTTTTTTTTCTTTTTTTTTTTTTTTTAAATTTATTTATTTATTAAGGATTTCTGCCTCGTCCCCACAACCGCTTCCCATTTCCCTCCCCCTCCCCCCGATTAAGTCCCCCTCCCTCATCTGCTCGAAGAGCAATCAGGGTTCCCTGACCTGTGGGAAGCCCAAGGACTGCCCACCTCTATCCAGGTCTCGTAAGGTGAGCATTCAAACTGCCTAGGCTCCCACAAAGCCAGTACGTGCAGTAGGATCAAAAACCCACTGCAATTGTTCTTGAATTCTCAGTATTCCTCATTGTCCGCTATGTTCAGCTAGTCCGGATTTATCCCATGCTTTTTCAGACTTAGGCCAGCTGGCCTTGGTGAGATCCCAATAGAACATCCCCATTGTCTTAGTGTGTGGGTGCACCCCTTGTGGTCCTGAGTTCCTTGCTCGTGCTCCGTCTCCTTCTGCTCCTGATTTGGACCTTGAGATTTCTGTCCAGTGCTCCCGTGTGGGTCTCTGTCTCTGTCTCCTTTCATCGCCTGATGAAGGTTAATATTCCTGAGGATGCCTATGTGTTTGTCTTTGGATTCGCCTTATTTAGCTTCTCTAGGAACATGAATTATAAGCTCAATGTCCTTTATTTATGGCTAGAAACCAAATATGAGTGAGTACATCCCATGTTCCTCTTTTTGGGTCTGGCTTACCTCACTCAGGATAGTGTTTTCTATTTCCATCCATTTGTATGCAAAATTCAAGAAGTCCTTGTTTTTTACTGCTGAGTAATACTCTAATATGTATATATTCCATACTTTCTTCATCCATTCTTCCGTTGAAGGGCATCTAGGTTGTTTCCAGGTTCTGGCTATTACAAACAATGCTGCCATGAACATAGTTGAGCATATACTTTTGTTGTATGATAGGGCCTCTCTTGGGTATATTCCCAAGAGTGGTATTGCTGGATCCAGGGGTAGGTTGATCCCGAATTTCCTGAGAAACCGAAACACTGCTTTCCAGAGTGGTTGCACAAGTTTGCATTCCCACCAGCAATGGGTGATTGTACCCCTTTCTCCACAACCTCTCCAGCAAAGGCTATCATTGGTGTTTTTTATTTTAGCCATTCTGACAGGTGTAAGGTGGTATCTTAAAGTTGTCTTGATTTGCATTTCCCTGATCGCTAAGGAAGTTGAGCATGACCTTAAGTATCTTTTGGCCATTTGAACTTCTTCTGTTGAGAATTCTCTGTTCAGCTCAGTGCCCCATTTTATAATTGGGTTGATTAGCCTTTTACGGTCTAGTTTCTTGAGTTCTTTATATATTTTGGAGATCAAACCTTTGTCAGTTGCAGGGTTGGTGAAGATCTTCTCCCAGTCAGTGGGTTGTCTTTTTGTCTTAGTGACAGTGTCCTTTGCTTTACAGAAGCTTCTCAGCCTCAGGAAGTCCCATTTATTCAATGATGCCCTTAGTGTCTGTGCTGCTGGGGTTATACATAGGAAGTTGTCTCCTGTGCCCATTTGCTGTAGAGTACTTCCCACTTTCTCTTCTATCAGGTTCAGTGTGTTCGGACTGATATTGAGGTCTTTAATCCATTTGGATTTGAGTTTTGTGCATGGTGATAGATATGGATCTATTTTCATTCTTCTACAGATTGACATCCAGTTTTGCCAGCACCATTTGTTGAAGATGCTCTCTTTTTTCCATTGTATACTTTTAGCTCCTTTATCGAAGATCAGGTGTTCATAGGTTTGTGGGTTAATGTCAGGGTCTTCTATTCGATTCCATTGGTCGACTTCTCTGTTTTTATGCCAATACCAAGCTGTTTTCAATACTGTAGCTCTGTAATAGAGTTTGAAGTCAGGGATGGTAATGCCTCCAGACAATCCTTTATTGTATAAGATTGTTTTGGCTATCCTGGGTTTTTTGTTTTACAATATAAAGTTAATTATTGTCTTCTCCAGATCTGTGAAGAATTTTGATGGGATTTTGATGGGGATTGCATTGAATCTATAGATTGCTTTTGGTAGAATTGCCATTTTTACTATGTTGATCCTCCCAATCCAAGAGCAAGGGAGGTCTTTCCATTTTCTGGTGTCTTCTTCAATTTCTTTCTTCAAAGACTTATAGTTCTTGTCAAGTAGATCTTTCACTTCCTTGGTCAGGGTTACCCCAAGGTATTTTATGCTATTTGTGGCTATCGTGAAAGGTGATGCTTCTCTGATTTCCCTCTCTGCTTCCTTATCCTTAGTGTATAGGAACGCAACTGATTTTTTGGAGTTGATCTTGTATCCTGCCACATTACTAAAGCTGTTTATCAGCTGTAGGAGTTCTTTGGTAGAATTTTTGGGGTCGCTTATGTACACTATCATATCATCTGCAAATAATGAAAGCTTAACTTCTTCCTTTCCAATACGAATCCCCTTGATCTCCTTATGTTGTCTTATTGCTATTGCTAGAATTTCAAGCACTATATTGAAGAGGTATGGAGAGAGTGGACATCCTTGTCGTGTTCCTGATTTTAGTGGGATGGCTTTGAGTTTTTCTCCGTTTAATTTAATGTTAGCTGTTGGCTTGCTGTAAATAGCTTTTATTATATTTAGGTAGGACCCTTGTATCCCTATTCTCTCCAAGACCTTTATCATAAAGGGGTGTTGAATTTTGTCGAATGCTTTTTCAGCATCTAGTGAAATGATCATATGGTTTTTTTCTTTCAGTTTATTTATATGGTGGATTACATTGATAGATTTGCGTATGTTGAACCAGCCCTGCATCTCTGGGATGAAGCCTACTTGATCATAATGGATAATTTTTCTTATGTGTTCTTGGATTCGGTTTGCCAGTATTTTATTGAAAATTTTTGCGTCGATGTTCATGAGTGAGATCGGTCTGTAATTCTCTTTCTTGGTTGGGTCTTTTTGTGGTTTTGGTATCAGGGTAACTGTAGCTTCATAAAAGGAATTTGGCAATGACTCTTCTGATTCTATATTGTGAAATACCTTAAGGAGTATAGGTATTAATTCTTCTTGGAAGTTCTGGTAGAATTCTGCATTGAAACCATCCGGTCCTGGGCTTTTTTTCGAAGGGAGATTTTTGATAACCATTTCTAATTCTTCACGAGAAACCGGTCTATTTAGATCATTCACCTGGTCTTGGTTTAGCTTTGGTATATGATACTTATTTAAAAAAATGTCCATTTCTTTTGTATTTTCCAGTTTTGTGGCATACAGGGTTTTGTAGTAAGATCTAATGATTCTCTGAATTTCCTCTGTGTCTGTGGTTATGTCCCCCTTTTCATTTCTGATCTTATTTATTTGCGTGTTCTCTCTCTGTCGTTTAATTAGTTTGGATAGGGGTTTGTCGATCTTGTTGATTTTCTCCAAGAACCAGCTTTTTGTTTCATTGATTCTTTGGACTGTTTTCTGTGTTTCTATTTTGTTGATTTCAGCCCTCAGTTTTATTATTTCCAGTCTTCTACTTCTCCTGGGCGCGTCTGCTTCTTTTTTTTCTAGAGCTTTCAGGTGTGTTTTTAAGTCCCCAATGTATGCATTCTCCGTTTTCTTTAAGTGGGCACTTAGTGCTATGAACTTTCCTCTTAGCACTGCTTTCATTGTGTCCCATAGGTTTGAGTATGTTGTCCCTTTATTTTCATTAAATTCAAGGAAGACTTTAATTTCTTTCTTGATTTCTTCCTTGACCCAGGTGTGGTTCAGTAGTTGACTGTTCAGTTTCCGTGAGTTTGTCGGTTTTTTGGGGGCAGCGTGGTTGTTGCCTTCTAACTTTAATCCGTGATGATCTGATAAGACACAGGTGGACACTGATATTTTTTTGTATCTGTGGAGGTTTCCTTTGTTACCAAGTATGTGGTCAATTTTTGAGAAGGTTCCATGAGCTGCAGAGAAGAAGGTATATTCTTTCCTATTTGGGTGGAATGTTCTATAGATGTCTGTTAAGTCCATTTGCTTCATTACCTCCAATAATTCTCTTAATTCTCTATTAGGTTTCTGTCTGATTGACCTGTCCCTTGGAGAGAGAGGTGTGTTGAAGTCTCCTACTACTAGTGTGTGTGGTTTGATGTCTGCCTTGAGTTCTAGTAATATTTCTTTTACATAAGTAGGTGCTTTTATATTGGGGGCGTATATATTCAGGATTGAGACGTCCTCCTGATGAATTGTTCCTGTTATGAGTATAAAGTGACCGTCTCGGTCTCTTCTGATTGATTTTAGTTTGAAGTCAGTTTTGTTAGAAATTAGTATGGCCACACCTGCTTTTTTCTTAGGACCATTTGCTTGAAAGACCTTTTCCCAACCCTTTACTCTGAGTAGGTGCCTGTCTTTGTGGTTGAGATGTGTTTCTTGCAAACAGCAGAATGTTGGATCCTGTTTTCGTATCCAATCTTTTAGCCTGTGCCTTTTTATAGGTGAATTGAGCCCATTAATATTAAGTGATATTAATGACCAGTGGTTGTTTACTCCGGTTATTCTTATTGCTTTTAGTAGTAGAGATTGTGTGTCTCCCTTCTTTGATATGTGCTCGTGAAGGGTCATTAGATGCCTGGGTTATTATAGGCAGTGTTGGCAGTGTTGGATTCCTTGGGTTGCGATTTTCCTTCTATTACTTTCTGTAGGGCTGGATTTGTGGCTACGTATTGTTTAAATTTGTTCTTATCCTGGAATGTCTTGTTTTCTCCATTGATAATGAACGATAGCTTGGCTGGGTATAGTAGTTTGGGTTTGCATCCATGGTCTCTTAGCTTCTGCAGAACCTCTATCCAGGACCTTCTGGCTTTCATAGTTTCCATCGAGAAGTCAGGTGTAAGTCTGATCGGTTTACCTTTATAAGTTACTTGCCCCTTTTCTTTTGCAGCTCTTAATATTCTTTCTTTAACCTGTATATTTTGTGTTTTGATTATTATATGGCGAGGAGATGTTTTTCTTTGATCCAGTCTGTTTGGTGTTCTGTATGCTTCTTGAATATTTAAATGAATATCTTTCTTTAAGTTGGGAAAGTTTTCTTCCATAATTTTGTTGAAAATATTTTCTGGGCCTTTGAGCTGTGACTCTTCTCCTTCTTCTATTCCTATTATTCTTAGGTTTGGTTTTTTTATTGTGTCCCATAGTTCCTGAATGTTTTGTGTTGAGAATTTGTTGGCTTTGCTGTTTTCTTTGATCTGTTCGTTTATTTTCTCTATGGTGTCCTCAGCATCTGAGAGTCTTTCTTCTAGCTCTTGGATTCTATTGATTATGCTTGTTTCTGTAGACTCTGCTCGTTGGCCTAGATTTTCCATATCCAGCTGGTCCTCAGTTTGTATTTTCTTCTTTGCCTTCATTTCAGTTTTCAATTCTTGAACTGTTTCCATTACCTGCTTGATGGTTTTTTCTTGGTTTCCCAGGGTATCATGTACATATTTACTCATTTCTTCAAACTTTTTGTTATACTTCTCATCCATTTCTATAAGGGCATTTTTTACATGTTGTTTAAGGGACTCTATTATCTTCATAAAGTCGATTTTTTCCACTTCTTCTGTGTTAGGTTGTTCAAATACTTCTGTTGTAAGATCATTGGGTTCTGATGTTTTCATGTTGTTTTTCGGATTATTGGGTGAATTCTTGCCTTGGCGCCTGCCCATTTCCTCCTATTGATCCTATCCAATGGGTCCTTTAAAAACCGGATCAGGTTTCCCTGCTGGCCAAGGGCTCCGCTTACAAAATGCCCTCACTCTCTTTTGTGGTTCCTGCTGCAGGCCAAGAACCCTCTCACCCCTCTGAAGGATCTTCAGGACAGGACCCGGCTCCCCTTGTGCCAGTGACCTGGCCAACCAAAAGCCTACCTCTTTGATTCAATTGTAGTAGGGCGAACTGCTCTCCTTATTGCACGCCTGTCCCCGCCGCTTGGGTCTGCCGCTGCGCTGGTCCCCGAAAGCCTCTTCCTGTATGTGGTGTTGCGCCGCTCCGCCTCTGCGCGTCCGGCCGCCGCGCCGCTCCGCCTCTGCGCGTCCGGCCGCCGCGCCGCTCCGCCTCTGCGCGTCCGGCCACCGCGCCGCTCACAAATGAAAGTTTTAAGCATAAATACTTTCTGATAATAATCTTTTGTACACTTGTTTGTCCTGTTTTCTATAGGGAATTGATATGGAGCCCAGCTTGTATCGTTGCAGTAATATTGATTGTAAGGCTTCACCACTCACCTTCATGGTACAGCTGAGCAACAAACTGATCATGGACATTAGACATTGCATCAAAAAGTACTATGATGTAAGTATCTGTAATAAGACTTTACATATTTAATTTGGAGAAATATAATAATTGTTTAATCGTTTTTGATACAAGTGAAAAACCTTTGGGGGAAATTCGTAGTAAAATACTTTTAATAAAATGTGACAGGCTGTAATTTAAAGTTTGTTTACATTTTCTTATTTATATGTGGATGGGTGGGTGATGGTGGTGCAGGATGGTGCCTGTATGGTGAACATGAGGGAGTTAATTCTCTCTTTCTATCAAGTTGGTTCAAAGGGATCAGACTCAGTTCATCAGGCTTGGTAGCAAGACCTTTACCACCTAAGCCATGTCAACTGCCCAAACTATGAAATTTTAGTCTGGTAATGTGACAAATAATTTGATTTTTCTCATATCTCATTACTGAAGAGTATTTTAAAGATTTAACGTTTAATTTTAAGAAAAGTGAAACTATATTTGGAAATTTTATTTTTATTTGTTATTGCCTAGGTAACAAAATTGAATGATCACTCAGAACTTTGGCTAGAGTAGGAAAAATAGCAATGTTGCCTGTCTCCAGTAAGTAGAGTCATGGTACAATGGGTAATGATTTTACTGGATTGATCACTGCCCAGTACTTTGTGTTCACACATGACAATCTAAGCCAATCTCTTGATTAGTTTTCTGAAGAAATGAAAAGAAACATTTTTTAAATTGAAGTGCAATTTGAGATTTCAAAGAGAATATCTCATTTTTTTATATGTACAGAAAAAATCCCAGAAGAGTAAGTAAGCTTTCTTTGCTTTAAAATCGAGCTTTTGTTTTGTTTTCTTACCACATTTCAAATGAATGTTTTTTTCTCTTTAAAAATTAATATTTAATAAGACTGTACATTTCTCATTTTTCTTAGTGTGTCATATCATTTATCATCTAAACAAATTTTCTGTCACTTGAAAATTCACTATACCTTTTAACTGACTTCTAAGATACACTGTTTATATATAACTCAGCATGAGACCATGAAAGAAATGATGGAGTTCTTTTAACAAATATGTATTGCGATATACAGAAAAACCCCGTTTTAAAAACAAAAACAAACAAAATGGCTTTGTTGCCAAGGCTTTTTTTTAAATAAAAATGTTCAGGAAGTATTAGCTAAGACCAATGACTTTAACATTCTATTCTTTCTATTTGTTAATTAAAATGTAACATAGCCCTTCTTTAGGCACATGTGAAGTAATTTGACATGTCTCACATAGTAAGAAATATAACTCATTATATATAAATGGGTATTAGAGCATTAAGGTAAAGGATGAGAACACAGAGTCATATTGTGATTTGGCAGAGAATAATTTGTATTTATATTTTTAAAAAGTATGTTTGCCTAAATAATAATGACTACACTTTGGGAAACTCTGCAAACTTTAGTGAATAAAGCTGTGCTGCACTTAAATGAAGAGCTTGTTGGGAATAAAGGTTATTTGTTGGGTCACATTCTATAGTACATCAAGTGTTCACCTTATGAAATGTTAGACCTTTATTTAGCATGAAGAGCACAAATCAAAATTGTTCAACTTCTCATTTAGAGATCTCGTTGAGTAAAGTATGATTCTTGACTCTTGGGAAGAATCCTGGCTTTTTCCTCTATGTTTAGTCTATCAAAAGCTTCACCATGGAAATGTTAATACTAAAACAATGAATCTAGTTCCTTCTGCGAGAAGGAACTATCTGTTTTGACTAAGTTGAGAATAGGGAGAAAAACGATCCATATAATTAGAATGTGCCCAAACTCAAAGATGAATTTTAATTCTAATTGTGTGTGTGTGTGTGCATGCGTGTGCGTGTATGTATGTGTGCATGTCTGTGTTTTAATGACCATAGTTAAAAAAGCATTTTTAAGCTAAATAATCTACTCTTGCAGACTAAATATTTAAAAGAAAGTTGTTAGAGTACTTGCCTTGTCTTGTCTACCAACTATTTCTGTAGCATGCAAGTGAAAGGTTTTCTACATTTAACTGCCCACTTGATTGTCTTTTCTAAGACATTTCTGATCAAAATCGCCAAATGTTACTCTAGTAATTAAGGATTGATAGAACTGTTGGTCCTCAAAGTTAGAAATTTCCTTGCTTTGTGATCCTGATCATAAGCTACTGGATGGGTGAAAAGAACTCCATCATTTCTTTCATGGTCTCATGCTGAGTTATATATAAACAGTGTATCTTAGAAGTCAGTAAGAGACAGTTTTATTTTTTGTTGTCTCCAGATACAATGCTACTTTTGCCAGCTGACGGGTGTGATGTTGAGTTCCTTTGGTTAACTGTGCCTCAAGTCACACTGTTGAGTGTGATGTATGATAAAATTAATGGCAATCAAGCTAAAGACTGATGCAGTAAGCATATTAGAAAGGCTTCTAAGATTAAGCGACTTTTCTCTGAAGCAGGTTACCAAAATGGATTCTTCATATTTTGTAATATTTAAAAATACTCAGTGAATAGAAACAATTATTTGTGGACCTTAGATAATAGAGTATCATATTTATTTTAGTCTTAAAATTACAGCAAGGGAAATCAGTTTACAATGAGAAAAGAAATGTACATATAGAAAGGAAGAACTTGGAGAAGTTTGGTAAAATATGACATCTGACCAAACGTAACTTGCCAAGGAACCTAGTTATAGATTATATGAAATTAGGTTACCAAGAAAAGAATTTGAAGTCACAGAGTATACTTCCAAATCATTTGCATTTTCAAATGCATTACATGTTCCTCTGTCATGACTGGATGAGTAAATGTGATGTAACATTTTTGCAATTGTATATATCTCAGAGTCAATAAATCTACATTACATCATATTTTAATACTGACTCCTTTAGTGGGAAATGCTTTTTCCCAACCCCCTTTGTATAGTAATGAGTGTATCCTTCGAATTCTCATTTAATTAACATACAAATTTACATGTGCATGGAAATGTACAAGACACTGAACAAATGTACTTTTTGAGTAACATATTGATTTACTTGGGAGAAATACAACTTTAGATTTTACTTCAAGGTTTGATAATGTGTTGAAAAACTGACATAGCACAAAGAAATCTTAATTCAAAATTGATTGTATGCTTTGAGCCTTGTTTGTTACTCTGTTAATACTGAACTGGTATTTCTTTTTACTCATAAGAAGGCTAATTAATCTCTAAGCTTTTAAGGATGGTTTTTGAAATTCAGGTTTAGAATGAAAAATTTACACATAACCCCCCCCTCTTAAATTCTGTCCCCAAGAGCACACACACACACACACCGAGAGAGAGAAAGAGAGAGAGACAAAGAGAGAGAGACAGACAGACAGACAGACAAAGGGAGAGAGAGAGAGAAAGAGAGAGACAAAGGGAGAGAAGCACTAGCTAATCTAAATTGGGAAATGAAGAGGGCTTTTTTTAAGCATGAAAATTTCATCATCTTGTCAGCTGGCAGAATGCCTGCTGTGTGGATTCACAAAGGCTAAGAATTACACTTTCATGAAATTTTCCTCACTAACTGCCCTGGTTAATTTGAAAGATAACCCACTGTTCTAATTCATTCCTCAATTGGGCGGTGCAGGTTTTATCTTTGATCTGACAAAGCATTTGTGTTAATCGTTTTGGCCCTCCACTAGACACTCTTGGGATTGTGCTTTTACAATAAATGTGTCTGTGATAGCTCTTTAGTCTATTATACTTACAATAGATCCATAGAACTTGTAATTAATTCTCCACTGCTTTGGAAATGGGAAGAATAGGTGTAGCTCTGTCAAGTACTGCTGGGAAGTTTGTTTAGCTGGTTCATTTTTGAAGTGTTCCCTCAACTGTCCTAAAAGCGAATATGAGACTGAGATGCTAGCCTACCCTAATGACTTTCTGATGTGGGAAATTCAGTCCTTTTTGATACCTGGGAGGGGGTGGTGGGTCATTTATTATTGGTTACTATGTACATTAAACTCATTTGAATACATACATGGAGTCACACCTTTCTAAAGGTGGAGGCTCTGACAGACACAGTGTGATAGTGAACTAAAATGTATTCCTCGTTCCTCATTATGCAGTGTTTAAGGGGTTTGAATGGGGCAAAGGATTTTTCTTTACCATCCTTCTGTGTTTCTAGGTACCTGCAAAAGGACTCTTTGCTAGTGTTTTTGAATGTTGAGATATTGCTAACCCTAGATAGAACTGCCCCTGCATCTAAAAAACAGTTAGCATATGAGTACTGACTGTCAGTGTTTTAGGCCTTGATTAGTTGCTGGGCCAGAATTAGTGGTGTAATTCCTTAGAAATAAGCTCCAGGTTTTATAATCTCAGAATTTTCCTGTATTATGCCTTTTGAGGACTGGGCTTAAATATTCTGTGTCTTATCTGTGATCTCTGCCACAGCCATTCATTTAGTAATGGGTGTTCTTGATTCTTGGTAACCAAGGGACCAACAAGTAAAAGTTATTATTTTTAATATTTTCTTTAAATTATTTTTTCACAATGTTACTACACTGACAGAGGGCTTATTTGTGATACACAAAATTAATATCAAGTTAACCCAAAACTCCACAGTTATTTTAAGATCCTGAAAGCATTGACAAATAGCTCTTTGGTCTTTGTCCTCTCCTCTCCTCCCCTCTCTTCCCCTCTCCTCTCCTCCCCTCCCTCCCTCCCTCCCTCCCTCCCTCCCTCCCTCCCTCCCTCCCTTTTTCTCCTCTCTTCCTCCCTCCTCCCCTCCCTTCCCTCTGTTCCTTCCACCCTCATCCTAACACTCTTGTCCCCAGGGACCAGTCTCTGCCCCCTTCTCTCTCCTCTTCTAATAAAGCTCCCATGTGAGCCTTGTTGGATGGTGTGACTTCTCTTCGCAGTGTTTTTTTTTTTAATTACAAATGGAGCTTCTTCTCAAGCCAAGTATGTGGCAAAGACTCAGTGCCCACAAATATTATTGTTATGATACAGAATAGCAGCCTGTCTAAGTATAATATTTTCATTGTCTGACTAGAGAAGTTGTATGCCTAACTAGATAACTTGGCAGAGGCGGGGAGCAATACCTAGCTTGTTACCTGCTTACTGCCACTCTCTTTATATTTCTCTGCTTTATTTCTTAGTGTATTATTGTGATAAAAGTACATTATTATTTCTTTGGGGCCCATTTTTATGAGGAATTAAAAAACATATGCCCAGAGAATTAATATCAGCCATCAAGCATTATGTTCTTAAACTCAAGGTTGACCTTGGAATTGCCTTTTATCAAAGGTGTAATGATGAGTCAGGAGTAGTGGCACATACCTTTAATCCTAGCACTAGGGAGGCAGATGGATCTCTGTGAGATCAAGACAAGCCTGGTCTACAAAGAGGTTGATGATAGTCAGGTGGTTACATGAAGAAACACTGTCTCAGCCTGCCCCTTAAAAGTGTAACCATTCCAGAATGGAATATTGGTTAAACTATTTGTTCATAAAAATGTGAACTTATTTAGCATCATGAGCAAACATCATTTATAGTGCTAAATAGTGCTTAAGCAAAAGTAGTTTTATAAGGAAGTCACAGAATGACATTAAATAAATCTGTTAAGATGACAACTTCTCACTCCAGACCCCAACAAATGTGTTACTGAGTGGGACTCATTGTTATTGACTTCATTTATCCATTTTTGTTGGAATGATACTTTACAGTGGATCTGGTTGAAAGCCATGCAGTGGCTTTCATTAACTCTCTGCTGTTCTGCCGCAAATATTCAGTGTTCAATAACCCTCAAAATTTCTCATTTCTTACCTGTGGTGATGCAGACTGATAGTTTTTAGGCTAGAGATTGCAATATGCAGTAGCATCACAGGCTACATTGGTTCAAAATAGTTTAAACTTTAATAGTGGAATTATTGTTGATTTCTTTGCCTCTCTATTTATATTTAGAACATTTAGAAAGAAAGAATAAACTAGGCTTTTTTTAAAAGTCTCTAACAACATAATTATAAGTGGTAGTAGAAGCATGCAACATATAAGCAATAGATATCCATCTCACCAATTCAGCTTCACAGTCAGCCTAATACTTGCTACCCAGTGAAGCTTAAAGAGGGGTGATTTCTTTAGGCATCCATAAAACCCATCCTAAATCTTCCTGAGAGCTGATGTTTCTTCTTCACACCATTTTATTGGGAAGCTAAGCATAAATGAACACCAGGTATACCAGTATTCTAACAGCAGACCTATTAATAGAGAGGGTATGCTTTTATTTGTAAATGGTTGATTTTCCTAGATTTATATAAGTCAAACATGCTAATTTTGAGTTGAGTATTACATTTTGCTGCAACTTCATGGTGTGTTCCTACAGTAAAACTGAAAAAAAAATGGCTTGGATGATAGTTGGGGGTAGAATCTCATTGTAAGAGAATGTGTTGCCTATACATCTAAATGAATAATAGGTTATCCCATCCTCTAAAACATGATAGATAGATAGATAGATAGATAGATAGATAGATATTCTGTGCAAGCAGTTAATCATGAGATGTTTGCTTTCGCAAAGGAGTTGTAGTAAACAAATAGGCTTAGGTACAGCTTTCCACTTGTCTTTTTTTTAAAAATAAAATAACCAACCTTTGTCTGTTGTTTCTTTAGTTTTTATTTAATTTAATCATTACTGGATGCCATCAATTATTTTTGGTAGGAACAAAACTAGAAATGGTCCTATGGAACTAGTAGGAGATTCACACCCAATTTGGAGTGGTCCAACCACAGAATAAGCATTACAAATTATGCCAGTTCTGACCATGACCACCTAGCAGTGGTCTGGTCCATGTGTATTGAACCTGGACTTTAAGCAATTCCTGATATAGTTTACCTCTGTAGGGAAAATTGGGGGCTTTTTGAAACACCAAGGAAATGCCATAGGAGTTGGCACATAGATGACAAAATGTAGGTAATCTCAGAAAACTGGGCTGAAACAGTAGAATTCCTTTCTTCAGTTTGATTTCTTTAACCTTGTCTATTTAGGGAAAACTCAACTTCAAATCTTACCCCAGTCACCTCTAGCTACTATCTTGTAGTAAAGTAATTGAACCAGAACAGATTTCATTTAACCTTTCAAAAGTGAGATTTTCACACCACTGAGCAAAATGGAAGTTTCAGGTCTCTGCTGTATATATCAACAGTGTGGGAAGTGAGCATCCTAAGCAGTGACTGTCTTTCATGTTTTGTTGTATGTTCATTGTGGTCCACAAGTGAAATCAGACCTTTACAGATAGTTGTTGATTGGAATTTTCAGATGATGCTGTCTAGCCTAGCCTTGCATTAAATGAAATGATCTCATTTCTGTTTAGGAGAGAATTAATTCAGCTGCTTTTCTAAGGCACTACAGAAAAATTTTCAAAAAAAAAAAAAAGAAAAAGAAAAGAAAAATTTTCAAAGTCCAGATTTACAAAAAACAACAACAGTGCATGTGTGTGTGTGTGTTTTTGTGCACGTGCACGCGTGTGTGGCTTTGTGTGTGTGTGTGATAAAACCGAGTTCATCTTTTTTTTCTATATAATAAGGATTGTTTTTTTTTGCAAGGAATGGCTTTAACATACACCCTTATCAATATCCATAATATGTTGGCCTTAACTTGGATTTTGTAAAGCAATATATATCTTGTAGTCCTGGTTTAAACCTTGTCTGATTTAAATAACACCTTCAGAATTTTCTGTGTTTTTTTTTACTTTATGCCATAATGTAGTTTTCTTTCATTTTATTTATTTTTTTTTGTTGAAAAAATTTCCTCCTCCTCCCCACCTCCCATTTCCCTCCCCCTCCTCCCACTCCTCTCCCCCTCCCCCCACTCCTCTCCCCCTCTCCCCACTCCTCTCCCCCTCCCCTTACTCCATTTCCCCTCCTTCTCGAGTCTGTGGAGCAGTCCACATTCCCTGCCCTGTGGGAAGTCCAAGGTCCTCCCCCCTCCATCCAGGTCCAGGAAGGTGAGCATCCAAACTGGATAGCCACAAAGCCAGAACATGAAGTAGGATCAAAACCTAGTGCCATTGTCTTTGGCTTCTCATCAGCCTTCATTGTCCACCATGTTCAGAGAGTCCGGTTTTATCCCATGCTTATTCAGTCCCAGTCCAGCTGAACTTGGTGAGCTCAAATCCCTCACCTGGCTTGTTTCTTGAAAGGGCTTTCTCATTCAGGCAGTACAGGTACTTCAGGTTCCTTGGCTGTTAGAGGTACAACAATATTGGTACTGCTTAGAACCTGGGCGATTTACTAGCCAACTCTCAGGATCCAGGACTACCAAGGCTACAGTCTAAAATCAAACTAACACTCCTCAGGATTGATGTCCATATGATGCACAAAGATTTAGAAATCATGCAGGCCCCTCAACTTCAAATTTCCATTTAATGATGTAGTGATATTTTAGAGCCTTTAGAACAATGGTTCTCAGTCTGTGGGACTTGACCCCTTGGGGGAGGGTTTAAAACCTCTTTCACAGGGGTTGCCTAAGAGCATAAGAAAACACAGATATTTACACTACGATTTATAATCGTAGCAAACTTATAGTTATGATGTAGCCATGAAAATAATTCAATGGCTGGGGGTCACCACAGAATGAGGAAACTATATTAAAGGGTCACACAGTGTTAGGAAGGTTGAGAACTACTGTTTTAGAAAGACCCATTGAAGAATTTTAAGTAAAACATTCCTTTGTAGTAGTATATATAGTTCAGAGGTTCTCAATCTTTTTCATCTTTGGGACCCTAGTACACTCTTAATATACTAAAAATGCAATGAGTTTATTTTTCTGTGAATTCATATTTTATTTTAACTTAAAACTGAGGTGCTAAAGTATTGATCCATTTATGAGTGACAATAAGAATATTAAGTAAAAATAAAACATTTTTAAAAATCTGGGTTTGGGCACACATTGTTAATCTTGGCACTTGGGAAGCAGAGACAGAGGCGGGTTTATCTCTGAATAAAGGCCAGTCTGATATTTATATATAAGTTCCTTCCAGGCCAGCCAGTGCTTCATAGTGAGACCCTATCTCAAAAAGAGCCCATTTTGAAAAAAAATAACTTCATATTCCAATTGAAAATAATCTAATCAAGACAATGGTATTACAATTTTCTTTCTTACCTATCTTCAAAGATAGTTGAATTCTCATGTCTTCTTCAGCATCTCATCTATTGTAATTTACTATTTTGGTTTGTAAAGAAAATTTTGTTTCACATACCAATATAGTTAGGGAAAGAAGCATGTTTTGTTAGCCCTTTCTGTTAATTTCAGTAATTCATTTTTTTGTTACTACACTGAAATAGTTTCTTAAAGTGTGTTGGGGGTGGTATGTTCATATAGGTATGTACACTTGCGTGTGTGATTTTATGTGTCTGTGTGTGCAAAAGCATATGTTGGTGAGAGGTCACTGTTGGGTTTATTATTCAATAACCTCTTTGCCTTATTCTCAGCGAACCTGGAGTTCACTGATTTAGCTAACTGGCTGGCCAGCAAGCCCCAGGGATTCTTCTGTGTTCACCTCCCCACTGCTAAGCTTTTTTACATGGGTTCTGGGAATCAAACTTGGATAATTCTCTTTACACAGTGAACACTTTACTGAGCTAGCCCTTCTGCCAAGATTGTTTCTTTTTTGTTTTTTGGGTTTTTTTTCCACCAAGGTAGTTTTTTACAGGTTAACAACACTGGGTATGAAATCATGTCTTTGATCTTTTTATGTTGTAGTACATTGAAACCCATTGCTCTGTCTTAAACCTTGAGTGAATCATTTATCTATGCATGATTCTTTAACATGGAATGGTTATTTAGAAAATATTGGTTAAGTGACTTATACATGTTTTCCAAATGTTATAATCTTATAAAAAATGCAGTTTTTAATCAGCCTCATTGGGACCCTATTGAGCTAAAGGTAGTAAATATTAATATTCCAATGAAAATACATTGAATACTGAGGTTTGGTAACAATGTGAGTTGATTTTTTTTTTTAAGTGATCAACTTCGTTGGTTCATTTTGTAGGAAATGTCTTTTAGGTACTTAGGTCTGAATAACCATAGTTTATCAGATATTCTTTTAGCTAAAAATGGGTTTCGCTGAACAGAGTAGCTCAGTTCCCAACTTAGATAGTTGTACGAATGTTTTCTCATGGAGAGAACTGCTGTATCATTGCACATGATAATAAAAGAATCCATATAGTTGAGTTTCATAAAAGATTCTGCTCTCTGAATATATGTTATTGCTAAATGAGCCTAGCTTACTTATGTATTACGTATTGTGAGTGTGCAATGGTAAGGAATATAAAACTTAATAGTATAATTTATAGCCACTACCTTAGCAGACATTTTATTGTACATATTGATCTTGCACCATCAATACAATTGCAAATTCAATGAAAAAGACTGATATTCTGGAAAAGAGCTATGACTTTTTATTTGTGGGTTCCAGGAGCTTCACTTTCAGCTCTTGCATTTTTTCCTAAAGAAATGTACTCTTTGGGACTGTGGATGTATCTCAGTGGGTTAAGAGCATTTATTATGCAAGCATGAGGACCTGAGTTCAAATGTCCAGAACCAATATAAAAAGTCACACATGGTCACATGCATAATTTTAACGCTAGCAGTACATGAGGCAGAGACAGGAGGATCACTAGAACTTGCTGCCCAACTTTAATTTAGCTCTGGGCTTAGTGAGAGACCTTGTCAAAGGATTAAGGTAAAAAGTGAAAGAGCAGGACACCCAACCTCCTCCAGCCTCCATGCATGCATGGGAACATATGCCCATACACAGACATGTACATACTTCACCCTCCACACAGTAAATTTTAAAAAGGAGAAAAAAAATTTATATGCAAGAATATATTGATGAGTAATTGCTTATAATAATGAAAATTGGATATAACTTACATATCCTAGAATAAATTATTGCTAAATAAATTATGGCATATCAACAGTATAGTATAATGTACAGCCACCTAAAGCAGTATTTTGTGAGATTAAAGACACAGGACCATGGAAACAGAAATATAAGAAAGCAAATTATTATATAAGGAATGCTTCAACTACGTGGTAAAAATACTCTGTACTTATAGAAATGTTTCTGAAAAAACAAAGACATCAGAATATTAATAGTGATTATCTTTACTAGTAAGAATATGGGTTGCTTTAATTTTTATCTTTATATTTGTGTTAGTGCTATAATAACTATATATTCCATTTTAAAGGGGAAGATTTGGGTTGCATTTTAAATATATTTATTTTAACATTTACAATAAATGAAATATTACTGTGGAAAATTTCACTGTAAAATTCACTGTAGCATATTGTATAGTGTATTGTCAAACGGATAAAATTGTGTAACTATGAGGACATTTTTTTATTTTATTTTGTTTTCTACTATACTAAATAGGTTGCCAGTTCCAGACTGTATACATGAAAGTTGGTAGCTTTACTTTACAAAAGTGGCAGTAATTTATTTGAATACAAAATGAAATTATCAGGACAATTCCCTCAAAGAATACTGAAGAAAATGCATCTCAGTATTTCCATTAAAGTTTCATAGCAAAAATAGCTCTGTTTAGGAAAGAGAACTCTTTATCTTTAGCTCATGACTTACTTTCAGTGCATCATGAGGACAGAGAGAACCTCAAAAGTTTAAGTAGTCATTCTCATACTCATTGATTATGCTCACCACTTCTGCTTTCTAGAAGTTACCTCGAGGTCTTAAATCATTAAGAAGGATAACTTTCTCTTACTCAGATGTGCACCCACATCCATAGCAGTTTGTGCTTTTTCAAATTCTAGCAAATGTATAGATAGATTTGTACCTACCACCCTTAATCAAAATACAGAACAGTTCCATCCCAAAACAGTATCATCTCACTCTTGTTCCAACTTCTATATTTTTTTTGATCACTACCGGGTTGTCTTTTGGGGACTGTCAAATGGATCCATAGAGTATGCAGCCTTTGAGACTGTCTTGTCACAGAAGGCTCTTCTATTATTGCTGACTATTACTCCACTTTGTGGGTGTGTATTTGTTTGACCCATTTAAGGATGGTTTATGTTGTTTCCAGTTGGGGACAATTATGGAATCTGGTGCTTGTAAATGTTTGAATGTAGCACAAATAATAAAAACCCAGTGACAGTTATTGGGGTTCAACCTGAAGACCAAAGAAGCAAAGCAGCCAAGCCACTAGAGAGCTCTTACCTCCATGAAATCTTCAGACTGAAAGAAGGCAAGTTCCTGTTTCATCCTACCTTATATTCCTCTCTAGTGCTGAGGTTATAGGTGTGCATCACCACCGCTCAACATTTGTGGCTAACTAACGTGGCTACTGGCATTAAAGCTGTGTGCACCCACTGCCTGCCCTGTATGACTAGTGTAGCTACTTTGCACTGATCTTCAGGCAAGTTTTATTTATTAAAACACCCATTTTATTTCCCTCTTTGTCTTACATAGGAAAGAAGGCTATAACTAATATAAGAAAAATTATATATAATAAGTATGATACCATATGCAATATGTGCTGGCAATAAATATATCAATAATGTCTAGTCCATTTGCATTCTATCTTGATGAGTCCAAAGTCTTATACCTAATTTTCTTTCTATCATAACTTGCTTTCTGCATCTGGTAAACAAGTTAAACTTTAACTATAACTATCTAATCTCCAACTCCCCCAGAGGCCCAAGAAGGAAATATTAACTGAGTAAGCAGGAAGTGCAGACAAGTGATTTCCAAAAGAATGTGAGAAACAACAGAAACAGCTGTCTGGACAGTCACCCAAGGTTCCTCTGCAACATTGGGGCATCCATCTTTGTCTTAAAGGCCTAGAATATCTGACAAACTTTTTGTTAAGCAAGATTTCTGAAGGACTGTCCCACCTTGTCTTGGCAAGGTTTTGTCGTCACTCTATTTTTGTGTCCTGCTTGTCCAATTTGAACAGAATACTGTCAGCAGTTAAGGTAAGGGCACTTTCTTGCCCAGTGGTTTATATTTGCCAGAAAGAGAGTAAACTCCGTGTTGAGTTTTCTTTGATGCCTATCATTTTCTCTGAAGTAGATTGGTGCTTCCAGGAACAGACATGTCTCATTGTGATTTAAAAAAAATTAAAAGAACCCATATTATTAAAACATCTTAAATGCCATATTCTGTAGATCTCTGAATTAAAGATGATATATCTAAAATATGTCTATTTAACCTAGAAAACATACCAAGTGTGACTATAAGTTTGATTATAATAGGTGATTAACTACTAACCTGCATATTCCTTATAAACAGTTGGTAATAATAATTTTCAAGGACCAGAAATTTACATTACATTGTTAAATGAGTTGCATAGGTACAATATCTTGAATAAGAGTAGAAATGTATGTGTATTATATTCTAACATTTGCATACAGATTTTATACAAGCATGTCTTCATTTCTCTAGAATAAGTATCCAGGAGCAATATTGAGTTGTGTGTTTGAAATTTTTAAGTGTTACCAAGCTATTTTTCAGAATGGTAATATCATTTTGCATTCCTATTAGCTATGTAAGAGTTCCATTTACTTAGCATCCTTGTTGGTACATATTATTTTCTTCAGTTTGAACTATAAGCATAGAGCGACCAGTCTTTGTGGTTTTAATATCTATTTCCCTGATGTCTAGTGATACTGAACTCTTTTTGTGCATTTACTTGCTTTCTGTCTTTTCTTTTGCCATGACAAAACACCATGACCAAGGCACTCATAAAAAAAAAGCATTTAATTTAGAGGCTCATGGTTCCAGACCACCATATTTGGGAGCATGCAAACAGGCAGGCAGGCAGGCATAGCATGGCACTGGAACAGTAGCTGAGAGCTTATCTAATCCACAAGCATGAGGCAGAGAGAGAACTCATTAGGAATGGCCTGGTCTTTTGAAACTTCAAATCCTACCCTCAGTGACATATGACCTTCAACAAGGCTACACCTCCTATTTCATCCCAAACAGTTCCTCCAACTGGGAACCAAGCATTCAAATATATTTATATGGATGCGCGCGCGCGTGTGTGTGTGTGTGTGTGTGTGTGTGTTGTCCTTCTGAGGACCAAGTATTTAAACATATTCATATATATTTTCATTCAAAATACCATGACGTACTTAGATTCTTTTTGGTGTGCTGTTTCAAGTGTTTTTTGTAAAACCCATTTACTTGGCTCGTTTGCTTTCTGTTGTTGAGTTTTGAAAGTTTTTTTATGTATTCTAAATACAATTTCATTGTTATATGTGATTTGTAAATGTTTTCCCAAGTCTGAAGCTAGCATTGGTCTCTTTAAAAATATCTTTAGCAGGCATAGTGGCAAATGCCTTTAATACCAATACTTGGACAGTAGGCACATTTAGATCTGTTAATTTGAAGCCAGCCTGTTCTGCATAGTGAGTTTAAGGACAGCCAGAAGTACATAGTGAAGTCCTGTCTCAAAAAACAAATTTTAAATTGTTAAATCGTCATTACTGTCTGGATGAATGCACATGCCTTGTGTGGAGATCACAAGACAACTTCCTGGAGTATGTTCTCTCCTTTATCTTTACACGGTTTCTGGGAAATCAGTATTTTGTTTTTTATATTGCACTTTGGTTCTGAAGATGAAGAATTTAAATTTTTTTAACGTGTACTCTTGATGCAATATCTGTCTTGAGTTTGTTTTTGTATGAGACTTAGGACAGGCTTCATTTTATTCCTTTCGCCTATGTCTGCTTACTTGTAACATTGTCCTTCCTCCATTGAATTGCTTCTGGGCCCCTGTCAATAATCTTTTGTGCACACTTACATGGGGCTATTTCTATTCTTTTTCTTCTTCCACTGATGTCTGTGTTTATCCATTTGCCAACACCACACTCTTGAATACTGTGACGTTATGTGTAGTATGAGTACTCTTTTCATATCTACTTTAGCCATTCTAGTCCTTTTGCATGTTTGCAAAAGATTTGGAATAAACTTGTCTTCATCATAAAAATAATATTGATAGGTAGTGGTGATTGTAGTTGTTTTTCTTGAAGTCCATATTATTTGGGGGACAATTGATTTTTTTACGTGAAGGCTTCTAGTCTCTGAGCACTATCTTCTTATGTACTTTAGCCTTCTTTGAGTTCGTCAATTAACATTTTGTCATTTTTCGGTCCATAATTGTATTTTTTTTTGCTGGATTGATACTTAAGTAGTCATTTTGGTAGGAGATTATTATTCTTTAATGACTTGTTCACTTGTATTACCTGGTATATAGAAATAAAATTGTATATTTATTTGTTGTAGTATTTTTATAATGTAGAAAGTTATGTGTAGGCTGTTGGTAGTGCTCATGTTAAGCCTAGCACATGACTTCTCAGTAAAGTTTTTTTTCTCAACAAGAAGGTTATAAGTAAATCATTTGATCCTCACCAGAGTATGTTTACGCACGTGAACACCTTAAATTTTATTTCATAAATTTAATGCTGTCAAGTTTTTAAGAGTACCAGCTAAGTATGCTGTCACTTTTGTAAAAGTTCATGCATTTGTTTATATGAATGTGTAGTCTAGAAATATTTCTCAAAATATTTATCAAATGGGAAAAATTACACCTGAATGATGAAAGTTGTAGGAGATTTTTTATTTTCACATTGTTTTTTCTTCTTAACTGTTTTACAATGGGCATGTGTAATTTTTATTAAAATAATAAGATTGCTGTAAAAGGAAGCATAAGAGGGTGAATTTTTGTATTGTGTTGCATTATAATGAGTTGAGTGAAGAGATTAAGTCCTTGTATCCTAGAAGTCTGTTTACTGCCCTTGTCATTTTAATTTCCTAAAAATTTATGCAAGACCAAAGCACTATGTTAAGACGTAATAAAACATTTTTAAAATTTTTCTTAGTTCAACAATTTTGTACAATGTGTTTGGATTGTATTCATCTTCCATCACCCACCTCTTCCGAGGTGAGGGTCAGTACAGTAGATGGACTTTCAGTGTTTTTTTTTTTATTTTTTTTATTTTTTTTATTTTTGAGACAGGGTTTCTCTGTGGTTTTGGAGCCTGTCCTGGAACTAGCTCTGTAGACCAGGCTGGCCTTGAACTCACAGAGATATGCCAGCCTCTGCCTCCCGAGCGCTGGGATTAAAGGCATGCACCACCACCGCCCGGCGGACTTTCAGTCTTACAGTGGAACTTTTTTTTCAGGAACAAACAAATGTCTTTATTCAAAAAATACATAGTAGATTATCTGTAGGCATGGGCAAAGATAGTAGTAAACCCGTATATATTACCACTGGAAACCAGTAACTGATAGTTACAGTGATCAGCCAGCCAGCCAGCCCTTTTTCTAGCCATTTTCTTCCGATAACTTCTGAAGTTATTGAATTCATGGAACATTTTTAAGAGTCAGATATTAGGGGGTGAAAGCTGAAAGATCAGAGAAGCAGAGCAGCCAGCCATTAGTTCTTACCTCTATGCAATCCTCAGACCTAATGGGTATCCTGTCTTTACAAGTCCTCAGACTAAATCCCTCTCTATGAAACTTCAGCCTGAATCTTGAGCTCACTTTCCAGCTCCACCTCCTTGGTGCTGGGATTAAAGGTGTGAGTCATCACTGCTTTGCTCTGTTTCTCTTTTAGATTGATTCAGTCTCATGTAGCCTACCTAGGATGACTTTGAACTCACAGAGGTTTGACTGCCTTTGGCTCGGAAGTACTGAAATTAAAGGTGTGCCACCACTGCCTGGCCTCTTTGGCTAATTAGTGGCTTAGCTCCGCACTCTGATCTTCAGGAAAGCTTTATTTATTAAAGCACAAATAAAATATCACCACATCTTACTACCAGGTTATTATCTCTTTTTTCTCACAGGCTACGCTATACTATATAGTGTTGTGTTTAACTTCTTGTTACCTGTGAAAAACATAGAACCAGGAACATGGAAGATACAGGACTTACATACTCGAGCAAGAAAGTAATTTTTGGGGCTTTCAGAAAAATCTCTGAATGTAGCATTTATATTCAGTTTGGGAAGATAATTCTAATTAACCACTTTACAGGCACTGGACCTTGTTTCCTAGATATCAATCACTTTAGGAGTCTTCTAGGTTAAACCCGCTCTTCTATTACACACATATACACTGCATGTTTTAGTCTCACCTTCAATTTTACATTTGTGATTCTTGCTTGCTACTTGGAAGGAATGCAGATCTTTCCCTTTATTTAGTAACATTCCTTGTGTGCCCCGAGCATTGACTAGGAAGCTGGCTTCTTAACAGCAGAGGTTCTTCAGATTCCTGTTTATGTACTTTCTCTTAACTGGCAGCTCTGTCTTTTTCTTGTTAGTATCACATCTAAATAACCAGAACGTTTTTAGAAAGCCTTAGCGTCATGCTTTCTGTATGTATATTTGTTTATTTTTGTGTTTTCATTTTTCTCACCTTGGCATGCACAAAGTGCACTCTTCAAGAAGGAAGTGTGATGAGACCTGCTTAGCTTTGCCTCCTGTCAGAGTTATGTTTATTGATCACGTACTCACTGAAACTGGTGACAGGTTAAGAGAACTCAGTCAAAGTAAGGAAGTAGCTTAGGATTAAATGTGAAATTGAAGACTTACAGCAAAATTTTTAGAGAAGTTTATCTCATCTAGTCTTCTTAGCAGTTAGAACCTTTTCTCTTCCTTCCATACCTAACTAGTAATTATGGTGCACCTAATGAACTGGCAGAAGGTTTAGGTCCACAGCTCAGGGCTCCCTATGAGAATTGAGCAGCCTTGATTTCAGGAAATCTGTCTTTACCATACAACTTCAAAATAGTGGTGCAGAGTTGTTAGTAGAAGCAACTACAGTGACACTAGAACAAAGGACATGAGTTTAGATGACTTCTTTGATTAGACCATCATTGTACTTGATAAAACACCTATACCTTTTTTGCTAGTGCCCTCCCTTTATCAGATAGAGTGGAAGTGAAGCACATTGTGTAGGACATGAACTCTTGCAAAAGACTTTGCAAACAGATCAAATCATCTAAGTCTCACTGGGGAAAGCTTTGAGTAGCCTCGGCCTCTTTTGCCAGTTGTGTCCCCTTTCAAAAATTACATAACATCCCATCACTACCACCTCTATCTGCTGTTTCTGTTGACATAACTTTGTGTCTGGTTTTAAGATCTAAGTTGTTTTATCATAGTGAATTGCCAAGACCATGCCTTTTTAACATGAGACCCCTGAAATGCATGTTAACGTGTCAAAATATCAGTGCTGCTGGCTCATCAGACATTATATGGCATTGCATTCACTAAAAGCATCTGAATTTCTGTTTCTGTATTTGCAAACCCATGGCTTGTAAGAACAATTCATCTTGAAAACCAATGCTTTGTTTAATTTGGTTATTTAGTAATCTGATGTTTTCAGACTATTCTCACAAATGTCTGAACTCTATCATCGCTTGACATTTTTTTTTAGCAAGAAAAATGAGATATTTGAGGGGGGAAACCCCAAAAGTTAGAATTTGATAACAATAAAATCAATATGTGCATGGTTTGGAAGTTTGGGTGCACTTTTTGCTTGTTGAGCTTCTGAATATGGCACCTATTTTATCTAATTGTTACCTATCAGATGAAAAATCTGCTTGAAGTCAGATTTTGAATTTCATAACGCAAATATACTTGTAAAATGGTTCTAAACAATCGTTTTTTTCTTCAAATTGAGGAGCCAGATCCATAGAAAAGACTATATAAAACATTTTTACATGTGTATGTATAGGCTATGATCTTAGAGCTTTAAAACAGTCTGATAATGCTGGCTTTATACATTGTTAGAAGTCAGGAGTAATTAACTTTTTTTCTAGACAATTACAATAAGCAGTTTGAAAAGAAATATTTGTTGTATCTTCTAAAGAAGTATTTTCCCTTAGGCTAAAAAAATAGCATATTTTAGCAATGGTTTACTTAGTGACTGTAAGCAAATCAATATGGTAGAGTAAAATGCAGTTCCACATAACAGCATGTTTGCTTAGTACTAAACATGAGAATTTTTGTGAAAAGTAGCCCTGGAATTTGATTTCCTTTAAGTGAAAATAAATTAATGATATTCTCATATAGTGTCTTTGTTTCTTGTTGATCCAGTTAGAAAGAGCGCTGGTGAGGTCTTGTTGCTACTTTTCTAGGGAGAGTTGGGGAAAATGTCATGAAGCTCTCCAAACGTCTTCTTTCTCCTCTCCAGGCCTTCCCCTGTCTTTGTCTTGTCCTTTCAGGATACGCTTGCATTGTTGATCATTCTGAATATTGTTAGGACTTTTACTATAAGACAACGGTGAAGTGAATTATATAAGAAACTTAAACATGTGCAGGATTTTTTTTCCTTCCTTCTGTTAGAGTTATTCCTTAAACAGTCTCTACATTCAGGGAAAAAATTCTGTTATAGACCCCAGATTGCAAAAGCAGTGCCACTTCTGAGAGCTTTGGGGCAATCCTCTGATATGTAATTGCTTTTACATCAGTCATAAGAGAGAGGCAAGAATGCGCTTTCCTTGAACTTAACAGTTTGGGCAATTTTCTATAATCCAGTAAATACAAATTGTAGCTTGATTATTCATCTACGTCTGTCAAGCAGATTTTAATGGATGAATGAATGAGTCAAATCTATGCATGGAAATATACAAATGTGCAAAATCTGGGTCTAATTACCAGGCTGCTGAATTTACACAAGGTCAGGTAAACAAGGCACCAATGTAATGATTATTAATTGTTAATAATGCCTTTGGGAAAACATTCACATTTTCTTTCTGAATACCTAACAGTTTGCCTTTCTAGTCATTTTAAACTCTCAAATGTTAGCTGGCCTGAAAAAAACAGAAACAGTTTTGCCCTACTTTTATCCTTTCCCTCTAATTGCTTACTAATTCTTCTCAAAATAACAGGTAAAATGTAATACATTTTTCAGATCTCTATTGAAAATCACAGTTTAATGTGATGGTGAGAGAATTAAGGGAGGTAGTGTACTCACACAGAAGAATGAAATAGCTGCTATCTTTTGTCTCCACCAAAGGGAAGAGCATGGTTCCCCCGATACACACATCCTATACCCTCTTTTCAAAACCTATTTGGCATTCTAAAACACAAACTCAAGGTGGTGATAAAGGAAAGGAAATCAAAGCAGACTCCCCCCACCATTTATATAGTAAGCCAACATTTGGTTCTATCTTGATACTCTATAAAATGAATGTTGGAAAAAGAATAATATCGATGAGTAGTTTCACATTGAAATGTCCAAGAGCCAAAATAATTGAAGGAGTACTTGCTGAGGTTTTTCTTAGTTCAGTAACTCTTGATCACTGTGCAGTTTGTAGCTGTGCTATCATTAAGGGCTCTCTGTGTCTGAAGATACCCCCCTTCCCTGCTTTAATCCAAAAGTCATAAATTGTAGAACTAGCGTGTCATCTGCAGGTCACTCATGCGAAAACACTGTATCTAGAGAAATCTATCTTGCTGCCTGTGTGCTTTGGAAATCTTTGAATATTTTGCATTAATGATATTGCTGCAGTCTCTTGCTGTGCTGTTTTCTCATCTTCCACATTCAGAAGTTTTCTTTGGCTACTCTAAAAATGTTCTCTGTTCTAGGCCTCAATTCCTGCTATACACCTATTCAGTGTTGTATTTGTGCATTTTCCTCCCTTTATGCTTTTAAATAAAGGTCTGTACATAGCACACATTAATTTTTTCTGGGGCTCTGTGTTATTTTGTTATGGTTGCCCTTTGTGGGTTAGATTATGTTGGAAACTGATTTGGGTAATATTTTGAGCTTAGATTTGTAAGTAGCATCCTATCCTATTCATATACCACCTTGAAATTATGTTGGGTAGTTTTTGACCTTAGATTTGTAGGTAGCATGTTATCCTATTTGATAGACCACTTTGAGACCATGACAAAAACTTTTGTGTCCTTTGAGAGTTGTAGTAGTTTAATTACATCTATGTTGAACTATAGCAGAGATCTTTATTATGACTTTGAGACATTGCCTTATCTGTCTGTTCTCTCCCCCACACTTTCCTTTGCAACACTGCCAAATAATTGTTCCTTTAATCAGACCTTTATTGTTTGTGGGTTTGTTTTGTTTTTTGAGGTTTTCTTTTCTGACTGCCAGAATTGTTCTTGTATTCTTGCCATCTCTCTTTAAATTATCCTCAGCCTTAAAGACCCAAGCTGGACTGTGACTGAATGAGCATGTGATCAAACCGTATTCTCTGAGTGTGGCTGACAATGGGGGCTGACTGAGAAGCCAATGATAACGGCACTGGGATTTGTCTCTACTGCATGTACTGGCTTTTTGGGATCCTAGTCTGTTTGGATGCTCACCTTCCTAAGCCTGGATGGAGTGGGGGGGGGGGGCTTAGACTTTCCACAGGGCAGGGTACCCTGCCCTTTCATAGGACTGGAGGGGGAGGAAGTGGAAATTTTGAATAATAAAAAAAAAAGAAACCAAAACAAAAAAACAAAACAAAAAAACACAACAAAAAACCAAGGCCTTCCCAGCACAGTGGTCCATACCTATAACTCCGCATTCAAAAGACTGAAATCGGAAGGTTGACATGAATCAGAGACCAGGCTAGGCCACGTAGTGAATTCCAGGCCAATTTGGACTACAGTGTGGATGAAGAAAAAGGAGGAGGAGGAGCAGGAGGAAGAAGAAGAAATAAATAGAAGTTTCTAACTTCCAGGAAGCTTTTTAACATCTTACCCATGAAAAGTTATTTTGCTTCCCGAATTCCTTAAGAATGAATATTTGTGTATGTGTTTTCATCTATTTCTTTACTATAGTCTATCAAACTATGTTGTTTTATTTGGCCAATCATTTTATTTGCCATAACATTGTGGCTTCTGGAGAGCAGGAGAAAGGAAAATGATTATTTGTGAGCTGTCATTTAAATACTTTGTTAACATTTGTATATACACCATGTCATTTAACTCTTGTAGTACCTGTTTAAGGTCGTGCCTTATAAATAAGGAATTTGAATCTTATAGGAAGAAACTCAGTGGATTTTATAAAGATAATTTATAGACCTAAAGTGTAATTTTGGTCCTTTCTGATTTAAAAACCAGACCTTTCTTTTTCCTTCTCAAAAAACTTTCCACAAAGAAGTGACATTTTGCATCTTGATCTATCCAGTTATAGAAAGTTCAAAGAATAAAACAGGTAAAAAATGGATATCTAAATTGATTGCACCTGTTTTCCTTTACCCATTTACTATAGGCAGTGTGAATTACCAATAAAATAGCCAAAGCCTTAGTAAGGACTCACTAGATTTTCAGAGAGGCAGTTGCGTTCCAACCCTAAGACTGTGCTTCAAACAAACTCCTTTTGTGTCTGTTTTAATTTTTTTCTTATTGATCCTGGTTTTCATTGGTATTCTTAAATGTTACTTTTCTTGCTATTTATTTTTTATTTTAACAAAGTAAATCTCATTGTCATAGCAAGAATAATCTGTGTTGCTGTCAGTGAAATAATAAAATGCCAGTTTCGGAATAATGCCTGTTTTAGAATGTGTATGAAATGTAAAGAGCATTTTCCCTCTCATTCTGAGTGCTTACTTCAGGAACAAACCTGGTGCTCACTAATGCCATGTTCTTATGACATCAATTTGGAACATGGTGCTGAAGTTTTAATTTGTCTATAGGGTAAGGAAAAGCTGGCATATCTTACAGAAAATACAGTTACTGTTTACATATTCTGTTAAATAGTGAATTTTATGAGATGTCTTTATTTTCAAAGAAATAATTGTAAAGATTGAGAAGGAAGATTGTCATACCTAAGAATGAAAAGAATTTCAAATTGATGTTCACAGCAACGTTACTGAGTTATAGGGGTGACAAAAATATGAGCTTTTTCTTTCCAGATTCTCTGCATATTGGTAAGTTCAGCCTATTTCTCAAACATTTACTAATACTATAATGTGTTTCCTGTATCTTCTTTCTGAATTTTTTACTATTATTGATTGAGGATTCAATTGAGAAATGTGTTTAGAACCCTGCCTTCTGTGGTAATCACAGAAGTCAGTGGGAAGACAAGAAAATTGTATTGAAAGAAATTGTGTGTATTTGTATTTTGTTTCAGCATAGATTATTTCTGCCAAAGTAATAGCTGTCATTGTTCTTGTTATATTAGTGGCCTGTAGCTTGCTGCTACTCTTGCCTTAGTTTTGTTCCTGACCACTGGCTATTACCATGAGCAAAAAGACCTTTTTACTTGAATATCTTAAGTTTTCATGATTCTTGATTATCCCTGGAATTTGATCCATTTCAAACAAGAGAGTCCTTGGTTATGACCTCTTAGCCCAACACAACAGCCCTTTAGCATTCAGAGACTTTAAAACTTGACTTCTGTTTAGAATTTCTTATCATACCCATCCTAGGAGGGGGGAATGGAAAATGTATACACTGAGCCTATAGGACTTCCTGTGGTGCTTATTAATCCTTTATGGATCATTTGAAATGTTTCTAGTTTATTTAAGCTTTGCTGCTTGTATCAGATTGTTCCTATGAAAAAAGAAAAAAGTGATCATGCTTTGAATTTTTAAAAATGATCTCACTTTCAAGCAAAAGCACTTTTATGCTCCATTAAAGTTGAATTTGCCAAACTCTTACATCACATTAACACAAGCTTTACTGGATAGATAAATGTGTTGTTCAAAGAATGACTTGAACTTTACCAAACTGCATATTAAGATTTTTTCTTTATTCTTCTTAATTCTTAAGTTATTTTAAAATAGACTTGGTAAAATAGATTTTTTTTCAAAAATTCTACTTCAATGATGAAATAATTTTTGTCTGATTTAAATTATTGATATAGTTTGCTAGTTAATCACTTGCATATGGAACTAAAAAATACTTTGTGCATTTAACATAATGCTTCCATAGTGTATGTATCATCAGTATCAGCAATTTTTTCTTGAATTTGTACAAGTGGTTTGATAATTTGGGACAATTAAACATTTTTTCTCAGGTTTATCATACATTTTGAAAGGTTGGCATTTTTTAGTATTTGAGTAGATTATTAGGTAATAAAATGACTATTTCCTCATTTCCAAGTTAGTGGGTATTTTTAATAAGTATAGGAGACCATTCTACTTTGTATTAATTGAAGCACAGTTAATAAAAACTCAGAGACAGATTGGAGTTCAACCTGAAGACCAGAAAAGCAAAGCAGCCAGCCAGTGGCTCTTACCTTGATCTTTGTCTGAAAGTGCTGGTCCTGTCTACAGGAAACCTCAGAATGACACTGAGAGCTATTTCCACCTGTTTTATAATCCTCTCTAGTTCTGGGATTAAGGGTTTGTACCACTACTGCCTGGTTTCTGTGGCAAACTAGTGTGGCCACGGGGATTACAGGTGTGTGTCATTGCTGCCTGGTCTGTAAGGCTGGCCAGTGTGGCTGTTTTACTTTTCTGATAGTCAGGCAAGCTTTATTAAAATACAAATTAAATGCCACTACATTAATTATAGTGTGATTTTTAAATTCTATTTATTTCATGAAGTGTTTTAGCTTAGAAATAGTCTTTGACTGTAGCTTCTTGTTTTTAAGAGTTCTTCATAGTTCTAGTCTGATTTGCCCCATGCTCCTTGCCTATCTTGCATGAGTACAAGGACCTGATCTTCGTTTTACTTCTCCTTAGCCTTGAGCTTTAATGTGTTCTTCAAAATGACTGTGCTAGTTTTCCACTTGATGTCGTTCTTTGTTTTTTTTATATACACAAAGCATTTATAATGTATAGTCATCAAAAATACACATACACGCTCCTTTTTAGAAGAAAAGAAGCAATTTACTTCAACATTCATAGTGAACATGAAAATTGTTTTAATGATAAAAATATAATTTAATATCAAATTAAATCTTTTTCATCTCTCTTAGATTCCACTTTTGTGCTGTTGAGTCACTGGGGGTTTTATTAACAAGGAAAGTACATTTTCAAGAAATTACTTCTTTAAGGCAAACAACAAATTATAAACACAGAGGGACAAGGCAACCTTTTATCTGCCTTGTGAAGGGAAAAAATCTAAGCAGTTACATGAAAGACTTAGCAAGTTATTTTAACGTTCAGCTTTTCATTTTTAGCGATCAATGGTACCTTGTTAGTAAAAAACTGTATTAACTTTGACATCTAATGTAAAAATCTGCACAGAATTCATTTTTCACTAATTCACTTTCTTCTTGTCTCCTAGTGTTTCCATGACCTTTCAGAAATGTGTAGTTCCATATTTTGTACTCTACAAAAGCTACCCCTTAGGTTGCGTTGAATAACACAAAGTTGAATTATGAGCATAATGGCAGTTCTCTGTGGCATTTCCAGTTGAAGCTTACTTTTCGTTTTCTAAGTTCATAAGTGAAGCGTTTTAATGTTGTTCATGTTAAGGAAAAGGCTAAATAATGCTGGGCAAATGAGAACACTTGTTTTCGTTGTTCAGTAGAAAGGTGTGTTCTTGTATTTTTATCCTTCTGTCAGCATTGAGCTGCTAGATTGTTCTGGAGCTTTCAGACAGAATTTATCATCAAAAGTACTTCATAAACTGCTCGGGTAGTGAGAAAAAACTCATTTCAGAATTTGAAACTTAGGACATGATATTATTTCTCAAAGCCATAAACTTTGAGAAGCTCTGAGAAGAGATAAGAGAGTAATGATTTGAGTTCTTTGCCTCTAGCAGAAATCCTAAGTAACTGACAGGGAACTGAATGATAGAGATTTTAAAAAGCAAAAAACTTTTAGCATCATCTTTCTAAAACTATAATGCTAATTAAGCTTTACCTTTCATTAGCCAACAGGCCATATATGTTGGTTAGACATTCAATATTAATGTAATCAATCACTGAGGTTTTTTTTTTTTTACAAAGGGATATAGAGAAGGTAGCCACATTGTTTTCCATTATCTGAGTTGTAAGCATCACATTATAATTCCTATATTACCTACCACAAGGCAACCTGATTTCGGTGCACACACACATGCACGCACACCTTACCACATTTCCTACAGTGTATTTCATCAAGAAAAAAGATGAATTTGCATATGTGGAAATTATACTTGTTTGTACAAGTATTTGAAGGCAACCTAGTTCAGAGGTCATGCTCATTATTATTCCTTAAAGGAGCCAGGATTCAGTATTCATGGGAATATACCCCAAGATTCATAGAGTGAAGAGTTTGCTTAAAGCACAGGAGCACTAATTCAATAAATGAGGGGAGCACCAGAAACTGGCTCTTCCTCCTCCTTTTTTGTTGCTTTTTTATTTTACTTGCCTTCTGCAAGGAGAGTTGTGCATGGTGAAGAAAGGCACTGGTGGCTTTGGAGCTCTTAACTCTTATAGCCTGAAAGAAGCTGGGGGATTAGTCATCTGAATTACTCTTGCTATCGTATGTTCATAGCAGCATTGTTTGCCATAGCCAGAACCTGGAAACAACTTTAATGCCCCTCGACTCAAGAATAGATAAGGAAAATGTGGTACTTTTACATAATGGAGTACTACACAGCAGAAAAAAAGTAACGACAGCTTGAATTTTGCAGGAAAATGGATGGCGCTAGAAAACATTATTTTGAGTGAGGTAACCCAGATACAGAAAGACAATTATCACATGTACTCACTCATAAGTGGTGTTTAAACATAAAGCAAAGAAAACCAGCTCACAAATCACAATCCCAGAGAACCTAGACAACAATGAGGATCCTAAGAGAGACATATATAGATCTTAAAAAGACAAGATCTCTTGAATAAATTGGGAGCATGGGGACTTTGCAGGAGGGTTGAAGAGCAGGGGAGAGGCAGGGAGGGGAGCAGAGAACAAAGTAGAGCTCAATAAAAATCAATTAAAATATTTTTTTAAAAAAAATCTGTTTAAAATGAAAAGAGAAAGCTTACTTTTTCCAGCCCTTGTCGTGTCTCACACATGTACCAGGCCATAGAAGTTCCAAAGCTCAAAAGAACCCATCAGGGTCTAAGAAGCTGGCTGGTGATTTCCTTTCTGTTTCCTTCTCTGTCTTCAACCTTTTCCCCTTCTTTATGATAGTGTGTTTGAACCTCTTCCTCTTAAAGTCATGTTCAATTTCTTGCACTCCAGGTTTCAAAAATAAAATGAGTCCTTCCCAAAATGCAACAATTGAAGTCTATTTTAATATAGATCTAGAATATTATTTTGTCTTAGTTGACATTCATTTGAAGAAAGAAATTCATATAGATACATTAGTAATACAGCATTCTGTGGATAGACAATTAAAAAAATGTTTTTACCTTCAGAGACCAGAAAAAGGCTATCATATCTCCTAGAACTGAAATTATAGACTGTTGTGAGCTACCTTTTTGGGTTCTAGGGATTGAATCTATATCCTCTGGAAGAATTACCAGTGTTTTTAATTACTGAGTTATCTCTGTAGCTGCAGGGGGATTGCTTTTAAAAGTTAATTCAAATATATGTTTTTGGCAATGCTATTCCTATATGGATAGCCAAGATATGACCTGGGTGAGCTCATGGACAAGTACTTTCTGCTAAGAGAACTGCTGGTGACCATGACCATGCCTTTTTTTGTGACTCTAAGTGCAGCAGTAAAATGGAGAGTCCCATTTCATACCGATAGGTAAAATGACTTTACTTTTCTGTGTTTGTGTCAGGTTTATGGCCTATTAATAGTATCTTAGGCATCCCAAAAGAATTAATAAAATCCATCTTGTTCTAAGTGGCTTTCTTTCCTTGATGATACCTTGAAGTTCAGCATGGGGAAATGTAAATCTCTCTGCTGGCTTCTAATATCCAAGGCCTTCTGAGAGTGTTTCTGGGGAAGAAGGGTTGATTAGGTAGAGACTTTTCTGTTCTTAGGAAATTAGTAGCCTACTCCAGTCCCATTTTCTGCTTTCCTGGGGGGAACACTTGGTGACAGTACTTAGAGAATGAAGTCAAATTCTTTTGTTTTATTATATAAAACATCAGATGAGAAGCTGAAGAGACTTCTCTTCAAGAAGTGTTAGAGTCAAATCAGAAGTGGGCGGTGAGTTAACAAATGAACTGTCATGTCTAAAACCATCTCAGCATCCAACTGAAGCATGCCGGGCCTTGCTCCAGATGAGTGAAACATGAAGTAGATTCAGAGGCCAGCTACAACATTTTGAGCAAGGTCAAGACATCTGAGGAAGTAAAACAAATAATTTTTCTTTGAATTTGTTTTAGTTACACATAAAACATCCTAAATGGAAGATTTATACTTCTTCCGACTTAGAAATTGTAAGCCCCGAGAATGTAAATTAAAATCCTATTTTATCATGGGTTTTGAGAATAGTAGCCTATTGAACACAATGTCAGCACGTAGCAGTTAAACTTAATTGATTATTTATGTTCTTATACATAACACTTTTTACCTGTCATTCTAGCCCTCTTCCGTAACCTGGTTTGAGTGTGCCATGTGCTTTGATAATTTATGATTACTAAGCCTTACTTATGTGAACACAGGCTTACTCATCAGAGACAGACTTTGAAAAACTTTATGAAACTAGGATAAAACTGTAGAATTGGCTTCTCTTACAAACTTGTTTCTTTGCTCTGACCTAAGGATTGCATATTGAAGCACACTGTTCTTTCTACACATTCATTCCATTATAGTATCATATAGAGTAGTTTTACTAACCTAAAAATCTTTGTTTAATCTATTTGAAAACACATTGAAAGAAGGTTTGGAAATGAAAACTGCATTAACAAGAAAGTGTGCTTTAATAATGGTGGGATAGTGAGATTATTTTGTGCCTGGCATGGTAGTGTATATCTGTAACATCAGCACTTGGGAGAATGATGCAGGAAGTATGTATTGAGTTCCAGAACATCCTGAGGTGCTATAGCAACATATAGTGTATATGTTGTAAAACGAGAGAAATTTTGTCTTAAGCAGATCTTCACCATCTAGTCTGTTATAACTCTTCTGTGTGAAAGAAGAGTGTCAATTGCCCAAACGGAGACCACTCCTTTGTATATTGTATTTGTATATTGTACTTTTATATTGTTTGCTGGTGTTTTCAGACTGAGCTAAAAGATGTGATTGAATAACAAAGATGAATTTGCATTCAACCCATATTAGGAGTAGTTACTCTTTAGAGGACTGAATATCCAAATATGAAAGGAGCTATTCTAGTATTTAGTTAGCCATTTAATATCCTTAAACTAAATTCAGCAGCAAAAGTTTTAGACACTTTGTGACAAAGATCCTTACAGGCTCTGTAGTGATCTTAATCAACTTCCCTTTTGTCAGATGCAGAGACCTATTCCTCAGTGATTTAATTCATGGGACTACAATGGAAGACTCTTGTGAAATTGGCTAGAGGAGCACCCCAGTGGAAATGGTGATCAGTAGTACCAAGCTGTCAAAGAGCTAACCATCATAATATGAACAAGAAATATAGTTTAGAATTGGAAGGGAAGAAAAAAAGCATTATTTGTATGTAGATTTCTGAAAACTTGGAAAACCCAGTGAAATTTATCTAAAAAGACAAGAAGTATATATTAAGAATGCTAGTTATAAAATTAATTTCAAACTAGTAGCTTTTGATCTATACAAATAATAACCACTTAGGAAGTGTAACAAATGAAATGACTAAAATATATATGTAACAAATGACTAAAATATATGAAATGCCAAAGAATATTTAAATACTGAATGTGAAGAAAACTTTAAAATGCTGTAGAGGGACTTAAAAGAAGACTTTAGAAAAAATTAAAAGGCATTCTTGGTTTATCTATTAAATATTATTTTATAAGTTTACCTCAGATTTCAAAACAGCACAATTTTGTGTAAAATTTAAACAATGAAGATGAACTATGACCATAGGAATTTAGAGTGGTTGTTTTCTTTCCCCATGAGTACTTAATGATTTAAATAGAATTGGTATGAAAGAATTCAGAAATAGATCCAAAATTGAAACTAATAGTTAATAAGGGAATGGTTCATACCAGTAGATAACAATCATCTAGAAAATATGTAGTTGAATATTTTTTTCTCCTTTCTTAGGATAGAAAAGGATGCTATAAAAGCAATACTAACCCTCAAGTTGGGGGAATCTTTTTCAAAATGGATGAGTGTCTAGAACAGTTTCAGGATCACAACATATTTTTCCTAGACTTCCTACTCATTCCATGTTATAGTGGTACATCCATCATGATTGGGCTTGGCACATTGTTGCCTATAGTTTACCTTACAGCTCATTCTTGGTATTAAACATTTTATGTGGACAAATGTACAGTAGCTTGTATAAACCATTGTAGTATCATATGGAGTAGTTTCACATCTCAAAAATCCTCTGTGCTCTGCTTACTTGAGAACACTTTGAAACAATAAGAATTCAGAAGCCCCAGATAGGAAAATAGTAAATTTGACTATAATTTTTTCTATTGACTGGAGAGATGATTCAGTGGATAAGAACACTGTCTGCTCTTCCAGAGATCTTAGGTTCCAGAGGTCCCAGCACTCACATGGCCCTCCTAACTGTAACTCTAGTAGCATGGCATCTGACACCCACCCTCTTTTGGCCTTCACCACACTAGGCACATGTACAGTGCACAGACATACACCCAGCAAAACACCTAAATACATAAAATTGTAAGTAATACAATTTCTACGTTGCATATATGTATACACATACATGCCATAAAGTTGAAAAATAAATGATGAATAAGAAATAGTGCAACAACTAATATGGGCTGAATAGGAGAAAAAGGTGAACCACCTAGTAGGAAAAATGGGCAAAAGACAAGAACAAGAAACTCTTAGGCAGATCTCTATGCATTTATAGGGTACTACCTTTATATGAAAAAAAAGTCTTTATAACAATGTGTGTAACACTTAGACTTGCATTTTTTCTCTTTTATTTTTATTTTTTTAGATAGGGTCTCATGCATGACCAGTTTATGTAGTCCTGGGTATTGAACTCAGGACTTCTTGTGTGGTAGCTCCACCAACTGAGCTATACTCCCAGTCCCCATTTGTATTTTTAACAAATTATTGTTAATGTATCATAAAAATACTATCTTTTACTTATTTCAGTCTATAATGAGTGTTTAAAAATATCAGGAAACTGTAGTGTTACCCTTACATCATCTGACTTTGGAGCAGCCACATTACAAGTGCTCTCTAGTTTCCAACGTATTGAACATCATGTTGGAAGTTAAGTCCACACACCAAGGAAGTGACTTGGGAGGGGCAACTTCATTTTCCTCAGACGTAAAGGATTAGGGTAGAGCTCTGAAGTCTCTTTCACCTTTAAATTTTAGGACTTAAATACATTATTTTATATTACTTGTAAAAAAGAAATATATATATAGTCACTTCTCATAGACACTCTTTTAAATCCTTCCTTTAAAATACTTTTATTTTGGTAAGAGTACATTTCATATTTTAGGGTCTGTGTTATATTTAGAGTTTATTTTTATTGCTTTCTTTAGATTGTACTAAACTACACACTTGGTATAAAAAATGGTCTATTCTATTGGTAGAATTAAATCTTATTTGAGGCTTTACTAATTCAAATGCTGCCTGGAGAACTTGAGAGACTTTAGAATAGCCACATAGGCAGTATGCAGAGAGGAGAAAGTAAATATTGAAAGAGAAAGAACTTGAGAGAGACTATTCCTAAGTACAATTCTTTTAATAAAGTGTATTATTCAGAAAATCGTCTTAAACAGCAGAGAGAAAATGAGAGTAGAGCAGAGCAGTGATTCTCACCCTATCTGCATATTAGCATCACTTGGGGGCTTTTAAAACCTCAATACCCATTCTGAATGACACTGGTGATTCTCAAAGTGAGGTCTCCAAATCAGGACCAGCAGTAGCACCTGGAAACCTGTTAAAGATGCTGAGTCTCAGGCCCCACCCCAGCCCTCAATCAAAGTCCCCAGATATGATGCTTAGCCACCTGTGTTAATGCACCTTTGGGGATTCCAGTATGCAGCCAGAGTTTCAAATTGAAAAGCAAGAATTTGGAGAAAGCATTTCAGGCAGGTTTCCTTTTAAATGCAAGCTACCATCCTTTAGGGGTCATGGGGACTGAACTGAAGAACTGCAATCCACCTGCTAGGTAGTTCTCATTTCTGATATGGGAATTTGAGTAATTTATTATTGTTATAGGAGGCTAGATGTTACCATTCCTTTTAGATAAGTCCTAAAGAAATCGATGCAAGAAGCATCCTAACCAGTTGGCTAAAAGGAAAAGAAAGAAAAACCCCATTGGAGTAGAGACCATTACAGGTTGGGAAAAGAGTAGGTATACTAGATAATTATTACAAGTGAAGGCATTCTGAACAGATTATAATGTATTTTGTTTGTACCTATGGGTTTCTTAAAGGACTTAATTATTACAGGGGTTTTAAGCCGTTTATCACCTATTAAAAAGGCGTGTTTTCCCCTCTGTCATTTGACATTGAAGGGTACATTTTCTCTTAACATTTCGGGTTTTTGGTGTGGGGTGCATTTTACAAAGATACTATTAATTTGGAACCAATCAAAAAAAATAAAATACATATTTTTAAAATACGAACAGTTGGTTCCTGGCTGGGAAGGATATAATGTGTGCCATACTTTTGATTTCTGCTCCTCAAAAAATAAAATAAAATAAAATCAAAGAATCACAGTACCTCTAATTTCCAGGGCATATCCTAAAGAATGTTACATTGTGATTTCTTCAAACTAAATCTTATGTGTGTGCAGCCCTGAAAAAATAAGAATAGACCCATTATAGTATCCGGTTCATTTGATTTTTCAAAAGTTAGGGGAAATCTGCAGATCTTTTCAGAGCCCCTCATTTGGCACCTCCTCATTAGGAAGCAGCAGATGAAGGGAAGCAGGCTGAGCTGTGTTCAGAATGCATCTGCAGCTGCTTATCTCCAGAGATCTCGGCAGTGCAACTTGTACAAGCCCTTGCTGTGTGTATTTTTTTTATTTCCTGTCCCTGAATACTATATTTTGCACGAAAAATTCAGTTTTGATAATTTGGGAGGGGGGCATTATTGTGGAATGTGTTCCTTTTAGGAAAATAAAAACCTGCTTCTTTACTACAAAAATCAAAGCTTCCTCTCACATCTATCTTTAAAACATTCTAATATAACTTTTACAGTCCCATGTATTGGTGAAAAGATGATAATGTTATATGTAAAGCTGCTTAGCTATTGAAAGTGCGATTTTGATTTTTTGCGTTAATTCCTGAGTAGCTAGCTGGTTTATATTTTAGATTGTTTTGTGACTTGGGATCTCTTAGTATAAAGTGGTTTTCAGACCATTGGTGGTTATATTGCTGTACATCTTTCTTAAATAGCAAACATACACATTTCAATAGCTTTTTTTGGACAGTACCACATTTAATAATTTCTTTATAAGAAAAATTTATTTTCTTTATTATTAACATCATTTTCTCATCTTATGTTCTGGCATTTAAATTATGAAACTTCATCTCGGCATGTAGACTTACCTTGTGTTTTCAAGAGGACAGAAGAGGTTTTTCTGCAAAGCTAAATAGTTTTTACTTTATTGTCTGCTACGAAACAGCTGCTGAAACCAGGAAAATGCCATCTCATCATTGGGCCTGGGGTGTCCAAAAGAGGCAGGAAAACAAATGACTGTAGCTCCCTGTCTGCCCTGGCACTCTCCTCCTTTCTCTCGTTTTCATTGCCGTGAAGAGCAGGAGAACAATATTCTGCAATTAAGGATTCCATTAAGTTGAAGAAAAGAGCAAATGGGGGATGTTTGTTCTCCAAGCTCAAAAAATTTGTCTGGGGTTGTGGGGGGGGGGGATAGTGGTAGTGGTATAGAGAGAAGTGGGTGGAGAGACGAAGTCAGGGCTGTTTGTTGAATATACTGTTAAGGACTGTTACCATCCTAATTAATCAAGTTAGAAATTACAGCTGTAGTCGGTTTCCCCCCAATTCTTGTTATCAATTTTCTTCTCTTTTGAGACAAAGCAAATATAAATTTTGTGTTCATTTGTCATTCGTTCTTTGACTTCAGCATCTCTGAAAATAACAATGTAGCACAAAAGCCCAGTATTTACCTAGTTGTAATGTGGGTTGCCATGGTGTTTTGCAAATTATTGCAATTATGTTCACCATGCGAGTCGCCCTTGGTAACTGGCGAAAAAACTGATAATCCTGTTTTGAACAAAAGGTCAAATTGCTGAATAGAAAGTCTTGATTAACTAAAAGATGTACAAAGTGGAATTATTTCCTACCATTCAGAAATAGTTCTTGATCGGGTTTGGGGGAGGGGGTGAGTAAGTACATCTGATTACTGAAGTACAAAGCATTGAAAGGATGTTGTCTTGAGCCTTTCATGTAGTCTTAATGGTGGCTTTTTTGTCAAATTTACCCATTTGCGGCATTGAAAGAGGCAGCTGCATTTAAGCTGGAGAGACGGTGCTTTTTCAAGAGTTCAGTGCATGGAAAGTTCTCAGCAGTATCTGCAGTTTACTAGTAGCCCCTGGTCTATTAAAACTGATGTGCCGCATTTGAGCCCATTGCTCTCAGTACTTGTGAACCCCTCTGGCTGATGATCTAATAAAGTGCTCTTACTGGACAATCTCTGATCAGCTACTTAAAAAAGGAGGCTGGGGGAGGGGGTGGGCAGGAGAAACCGCACAGGCAGTCAGTCCTGGTACTGCCCGGAAGAAGAGAAGAAAGTGGCTAAACCGAAAGGGTTGTTAGCATGATGATCTGTACTGAGGTATTTGCCATGCCTTTTGAGTTTCTGTGTCCCAAATCTCTTGGGCGGTGATCACATTTCTCCCCCTCTTCAGAAGAAATCTTTATTTTAAGTAAGGTTGGATGAGGGATTGGGAATGTCTTTTTGAAATACTAGAATCCACATTAATATGTGTTTCTTAAATTGTGGGTATCCAGAAAGTATATTAGCCTGTGTTTCTGTAAAATCAGAAAAGTTTCCCATGCTACAGCCAAAGGTCAAATGGATTTCATCTCTTTTGAATGTTACAGAGCATCCGTGCAGAGTGAATTTGGAGGAAGGGATTCTTTTTTTTGTAATGACCACCTGAAAAATCAATTCTCAAAACTTTTGAAAGTGTGTGAAAGTAGCATGAAAGCAAAGCGAACCTTAACAAGTTTGTGGGTTTACATTCTGCATCACCTAGCAACCCCCTAGCTCAGCCAGATCTCTTGTCTCTCCTTAGTTCTGTTTACAGACTATTCAAACGGCCCTTCGAGACCATGAAAGATATTCAGTTTCATTAGTACCATTCTCAAGGAGAAAATAATTAAAGTTAAATGAACAAATATTGCCTGGTGATGGTGTGAACTCCATTCTGATTTTTATGAGGCAACTGTATAGATGATTCAGATTTAACATTGCTATTTGATATCCAAAGACAACTTGCATTTAACTATGCTAGCAAATACGTATATGCAAACTAACAGAAACAAACAAAAAAAAAATCAAAGCTACTTTTAGCTGGACTTAAGCAAAAAAAAAATTGTGGTGAGTGACTGTGCCTACCCTTCTGATTGAATTCTTTTGTTTGATTATTGCCTAGGGACATCTGGGTTGATCTGAGTTCACACTGGATCAAAGCAGGGAAGAGCATGTGGGGAACACGATACCTCTCTTAAAACTGATTACCTACCTAGAGAGATCAATCATAAAGAAATGTATTCAGATCATACTACATAAGAGATTATTCATTTTAGTGAGTGGCTTAATTTAATGAATGATTCTAATGCTCCTCAAACATGTCCTGACATTTTCTATTTAAGAACTATTTGTGTGATTAAATTCAATCATTTCGAAACTTTAGTATTAGTAGGAAAAAAAAAACATTTTTCCTGTGCTCCCCCCCATGAGCATATGTCTGCAAATTCATCTTGGTAACAACCAAACATCATGGTATTGTAGTGAAAGCCCTTGTGAAAAATTCTTCCATTATCAATAACAGTTTTCAGATTTTTAGATTAATATTTTTTGTAAAAAAGAAATACAGAAGAGACATTGTAAAGATAACTAGTGCTGTCGTTTTTGTGGTAGTTTCTTTCAGCCTTTTTTCCCTTTCCCCTCTGCACATGTTGATGAAACTGAGCTTTGAGCTTGCTTTTAAGATTTGCTATTTTGAATACAAAGGTAAGGTAGTGGATTTGTTTTGTTTTTGTTTTTTAGAGTGACAACTTGAAACCATGATAGAAATAATAAACAATTTCTCTTTAGTGGTTTCATCACTAAAATATTAATGTAAGCACTAGAGTAGCCATTTTATCATCTCATTCCATTTGAATCTTTACTCCTTTTTCATGTTGAAATAACTATATATGTGCCTTAACTTGGTATGTCCATTTATAACTGTTAGGGAGAAAGACATTATCACAGTTGGAATATTACATCCCCAAGTCACTTGCAGCTTCACATGGCAGGGAGAGAGTCTTTTATGAAAAGATTTGTGATACAATAGAGATGAATGGAATGTTGAGACACAAATGCTTCCAGTTTTTCATATAAAGTGAAAGCAGGGTAGCTATGAAATCTTGTATTCTTATTATTTGTATTTTGTTAGATCTCTAACATCCACAGTACATGGCTAGGTTGCATGAGCTCTTTGTGCTTTGTTGACAGTTGACAGACAAAGCAAAATTATTCCGGAAGCAAGGTACTATATACTTAGTTGTGACCCATTATAACCTAAGAATGTAGCTCTCTTTTGAGTCGGATGAATAGGGAGAGTATTTTATAGAATAGGCTTGAATATACTAAGAGTGATTTTTTTTAAGCTACCCATACAGAGAGATACATGTCCTTCACCGAACTTTTTCCCTCCAAAATGTAATTTTCCATATAAAATCATTTAAAGTGTATTTTCCCCACTTGGTAGCGTGGCAACAGTTTTAACTGTTCTAGTATTGTCCTATAGTGGTAAAATACAATTGTCGGTAATTGTTGGCTTCTGTGCTCACAGTGTAGCAGAAGATAGCTTACATGGGCTTTTTAACCTACCTCAGGTACATCTTCTGATGTTCAAACTCTGATTGCGAATTAAAATAGTAAGACTATGGTATTGAATTTGATGTGAGGCAAAGTAGACCAGGTTGCTAATTTATCATGTAATATACAGTTGCTGAGGTTGAAATTTTTTTCCCTTGTGCTATTCTGTGTGTTTAAATGAGGACGGCAGTTTGCATGTAACCTATCATAACAGTTTGGGAGTGCTCCATTATCCTTTCAGCAAACTGATGACAGTCTGGTCCTTGCACAAATGATAAGATCAATAAGTTTCAAATAACTTGGATGAAATGACATGACTGTTCATTTAAAGAGATGTCTCACTTAAAATTCTATTTTAATAATATTTAAAATTCTTACATTGACTGACATGACTCTTTCCCACTTCTGTTTGATAATTCTGTTTAAAATATTTTTGTATTAAATTTGGCAAGTAGTTTATATACTTATTTTTTCCTGATTTGCCCTTTGATCTTCTAGTCTGGCAACTGTCTGAGATTTAATAATCATTCTTTGACATGCCAGAATACTGCAGTGTAGAATATTTAACTTTGATAGCAAATTTATGCTGCTGTTAAAACTTTACCTGTAGATCTTAGGAGATTTTTCTCCAGTTTCAGGTGCCAATGTGGGCTATAAAGCAATTTGTTTTTTATAGATATTAATTTATCTATATTTATAATATTTAATATATATTTCTGGACATCTCAAATTACAACATGTCATCCTTCAAAGGCAGCTGTGGGGCCGTACTGTACACTGCCTCTTAGAAGACCTACCCTTTTTTTAAAAAAGGAAAAAGCACTGGGCATAATTCTGTGACAAAAAAAAAAATGTTTGTCTGCAAGGGAACCCCAGAAATTTACAAATGCCTTTGGATGAAAAGAGAATCTGATATTCTCTGAGAATGTGTACTTAGGAATAAGGTTGATAGATGACTGTTAATAAAGCTAATAATGTTATGATAGATTATGAAAGAGCATGCAGGATGGCAAACCTTGCCCTGTGACCAAGTCCCTATATTCCTGGAGAGCTGTTTGAATTTAGACTAAATTATACATCATGGCAGAACAGAGTCATGAAAATCACGCAAAGACCATATATTCTTCCCTTGTCATTTATTCTGCCATCCATAACTTTATATTAAGTATAATTTTATTAGGAAGAATAAAGAAATTTTCACTTATATTGATCATATTGTTGCTTTTATTTTCCACTCAAAAGCAGTTCTACTTTTAATCTTGATTATTTATCTATTATAGTTTTATACTTCTTCCTCCCTTCTTTCCTCTCTCCCTGGTAGTCTCTCTCTATCTATCTGTGACTGGCCTGGGACTCACTTTGTAGACCAATTTAGTCTCAAACTCAGAAAGATCCACCTGCCTCTGCCTTCTGAATACTGAAATTAAACGTGTCACCACACCCAGTCTTAGTTCTCCACTTTTTAATGACTCTCCCTGGACAATGACCAGACTTCTTCGTGACTAAGTGGTGCTCTTTAAAAAGTGTGTATGTGTGTGTGTATACATACATATATATATACTTATATATACATATATATACATATATACTTATAAATAATACTTATATATATATACAGTTTGTTATAACTTAACAGTAATCCTCAATGCATTTACTGAACATTTTTTGAGGTTATTTTAGGGTTTTGTTGTTGTTTTGTTTTGCTTTTATCCTTTAAACAATTGTGATAAGCATTGTTTCTGTTTTATAGATGAGGAAACTGAGGTTCAGAGAAAGGTTTGGTCACTTACACAAAATTAACTAATAACGTGTGAGGGTACGATACTTAAAAGAGAGTCCATGCCCTAGAGACTAGCAAGAAAACTACTAAACCCTAACAAGGTTATTCTCCAGGGGCCAACTAGTTAGCAAGGTAAAATAAGGTGCTTAAGGGACAGTGTGAACCAGTGTATGTTCTTTGTCCAGTGAGATAATGGGAGAAGTCCCAGTAGGTTGGGAAGTTTTTGTAGAAGAATGGACTTTTCATTAAAGCAGTGGGTATTTTAGGAAGGGATTATGTGGCCATGCAGTGTCAAGGTTAAGATAGAGGATAGTGTCAAAAGCAATCCAATGGAATAAGAATTATTTGTTAGGAATGTGAAAGCAGGGATCAGGATGAGGCTGTAAAGATTTGAAAGGAGACCAATGAGTGTGTTACTTGTCTTTGAAGAGATGATATGGGATGAAGAACCCTGGAGAACTACATTTGGCCCCTTTTTATAGTGGGTGTGGGAGAGAATGGGGTCATGATAGCCAAAGCAGAGGCTACTGCAGCAGAGCAGCTTAAGATCAGCATTTTAGTAACTTTGATGCTAACTGGGCTGTAGATGAAAAAGATTAGTGGGATAAAATTGGTAACTGGCTGGTAATAGAAGAGGAGGGTAAGAGCTGCTTTGAGTTTTTTCCTGTGAATTTCAGATCCAGGCCTTTTTGCTTTCTCTATGTTTTTATTTTATTGCTTCTGTTTATTTGAAGAATTCTTTTTGAAGGCCCCCATGTACCACATTTCTAGATCTGGGTGGGATCTCCACCTGTGAATCCTAAAACTGTAAATACACACAAGGGAATAACAGTTGGTGTTTTAGGTCCAACTTTCAAGAATGCCGCAGTTACAGGTGGAAAGTGATCCCTTTAGCTCGTGCAGACAGAAGTCATTTTAGTTGAGATCTCAGAGATATAATTTAGCAATCAAAACTGATCAGTATTTGACACAATTTGGTACACAATTATTTTAAAGAATAGTATTGCTGAAATTAAACAACAGGGGATAGAGCTTTGTATGTTTAGACAAGTTTGTTTTCCTGTTGGACAGGTTGACTTTACTTCTTTCATTTATAAACATGATTAAGCCAGGCAACTGAAAACGTGATGTCCTTATTCCTATTGCATGTGACAATTTGCATGTAACACGACACAGTAGTGAGATGGTATGTTTGGATGGCAGACTTCTTACAGTGGTTTTAAAGTATTTCCTTGAAAAACCCCTTTCTTAGATTGGACTTCCCCGGAAATTACTCAAAACAGATTTCTTCTTCTATTGACTTCTCAACAGATTCTTGAGCTGTACATATTATCCCAAGGGGGAAAAGGAAAATGTTTAGTTTTGTCATTGTAAATGATAATTTAAGGTCACACAGTATTCCTAGTAGTTTCATTTGCTTTGTTTTTGTTGCCCTTTACAAATGAAATTCCCTTTGATGATCTTGTAGTGGACAATTTGCCCCATCTTGTAATTTTTTTCAAAGTCCTGGAATATTTTTAACAATATAAATGTTTATTGAAGTAAAACCTGCCATTCTTAACATTTCTTGAGGGAATAAAGTCTTTTTTTTTTAGTTTTTTTTAAAGTTTTTATTTATTAATTATGTATACAGCGTTCTATCTGCACACCAGAAGAGGGCACCAGATCCCACCACAGATGGCTGTGAGCCACCATGTGGTTACCGGGAACTGAACTCAGGACCTCTAGAAGAACAGTCAGTGCTCTTAACCTCTGAGCCATCTCTCCAGCCCAGGGAATAAAGTCTTAATTGAAATGTACTAAACAATATTGAATTGAAGCAAATCATATATTGAAAATGGTTTGTTTCTCCCATAAGAGTTTCATTTAAAATATATCATTTTCATTTAAAATATATCATGTCCAAAAGCTTAATTTTCAAAATAAAACATGAGGTATAAAGAGTTACAGGTTTCTACTATTTTCTTCACTGACAGTTCCCTTCACACGTTTATCAGCATACTTAATTTCCATGCATAATAGCACTAGTTTGTGTTGTCATATATAAAGGGAGATTAACAGATAGTAAGTACAAACAAACCCAAACAAGCACTGAATAGAAAGGTGACAAAGAAAGAAAGACCTCTTTAATGTTAATTATAACTAGTAGGAAGTGTAGACAAATTTATTATCTGTTTTCTATATGATTTGAAAGAACGTTTAGTTAGTGATTCTGTCAGAGATAAACTTAGGTTTTTGCTTTTTAAAATAGGTGAAATGACAACTTAACATCTTGTTGGTTGTCAGGTCACTTGGTGAATTGTGAAACAATAATGGAATCAAGTTTTGAAAACGTCTGAAAGGGACAAACTTTTTGAACATTATATTTTAAAGATTATAAAACAAATTCCTGGGCTTGGTATCATGTCTATAATCCTAGCACTCAGGGGACAGCCTGGACTGTGTAGCCAGATCTTGTCTCAAAATTATTATTTTTGTTGTTGTTGTTATGCACAATAATAATTTAATAACCAAGTTGTGTTCAGTACTTAATGAGCTCTTGCCTCAAAATAGGATCCTCAGCTAGATGTGAGGACACTTACATAGATCTTAGCCAGTTTAAAGACTAAGGCAGGAAGAATATGAATTTGACGTCACCTGGACCACGTAGAACAAACCCTCCTCCACCAACCTAAAAATTGAAGGTAGTTTTTACCGTATTTACCAAATAAATTTTTTTTTTATTTTGTTAAAAGTTAGTGAATTACAGCTTTGGTTGGCAAGACTGTGAGCTAACTAAAGAGCTTCAGGTCTCAAATATATCCCTTGTCTATACAGAACTGTTATTCTGTTCAGAGCATGCTTTCCTATTTAGACTATTGTTTCCTGAAACTCTGTGCTTGGTACCCCTTTGCCTGTTTACCATAATATTTAATAAAACTTTAGGCAAATATCAGAAGTTTCATAAGAATTTGTTTGATATTCTCCATCTGAAAAGTTCAGATTACAATTTAAATAGTTAGCTTTGATTCACTGAAACATAGTTAAAAGGTTGGGTTTTTTTTCCCAAAGGATAGAAAATTGAATTGGGGGGAGGCAGTGAATATATTCAAAACAGTGCACAACTCCCAAAGATCTAATAATAAATTAATTTAGCTTACTGAATGAAGGTAGGAGTGAATTTCCTTTCAGCATATTATGACTAGATGAATTTTCTATTTTTTAAAGATAGCTTTTTTTAGTAAGTTGTACAAATGGCACTTTGTTTTGTTTTAAAGCCATAAATGGAGCTGTAAAAACCAATTCTTGGTGATTTCTTTTGAGTTTGTGTGTAGCTACTTTCAAGAAGGGCCTATTCTGGGGAATAAGGGCCAGCACAGCAGTGAGTGAGGGCATCCTTCAGATTTGGAAATGCCATGATATGGAGATTAAAGAATACTAACTTAAGCAACATTCATGTGTATGTGTATACTGCTTTTATCAAGGGGTAAGACAAGCTGCTGAAACTAGCAAAAAGGAATGGAGTTATACAGGTTACTGATTATTTCTTAGCACAACCCTAGAGTGACTCTAGCCTCTATTCTTTGTCATGTGTGGATCTTTCTTCCAAAGTTGTCTTTCCTTTCTTTTCCACTAACCAAACTTCTGATCATTCTTCAAGTTGAAAAATTACCATGTCTCTGAATGCCCTGACCCAGAGCCTTATAGGAAAGGACACTATGAGATAAGAGGACATGTCTTGCTTACTTATATGCTACAGCACCTCACCTTGCTTGGCCCAGTTTTACTGTGCCTCTGTAGTAATACAGTAGCACCAAAGCCCACAAGCCTTAGGGCTCAATTTGAACTTCTGAGATTTGCTCAACTCTATATGTGGTAGCTTGTCTTTCTATTGAACAGATAACATTTTATACTAAGTGTAATACTACTTCAAAATGGTAGACATACTGTACTGTATCACCGTAAGAAAATTAAAAAAAAAAAAAACAGGGAGAGTAACTGAAGAAGAAAAGGGGTGACAAATCTACAGGGCAGAGAAATAGACAATGGCTACTTCAAATCTCTGAAAAATAGTGGTTAAAGTTGTCTTTGAAAACATAGGAGCCAGTTTTATGTCTCCAGAGAACACATGTAGAAGAATCTGTTTTAATTTAAAATCACATAATCACTAGCTTTATTAGGCATTTCTTTTATGGCAAGAGAACTTGTAAGTACTTTCAGTGTGTTCCATCACTATAGCAGGGTCTATACGGTATGATACTGTTGTCATACCCTTTTCAAACAGAAGGTAACTAGCATACTTATGTAACTAGGCTATTGGGAAGGTCACTCATTTCTACACATTTGGTATAATGGTCTGAACTAAAACTGTTTGGTTTATAGTTTATGTATAATAGTAGTTTTAATTGGGAGATTTTGATGGGGGGCATATATCCCTTAAGAAAAGGGAGAACATTTCATGGAAATGACTCTTGGTTTTTTTTAAGATTTAATTTTTTTTGTGTGGGAGTATAATTTGCCTGCATGTATGTAAATATATCATGTATGTGTGTAGTGCCAAGAGGCCCAAAGCAGGTGTTAGATCCCTGGAACTGGAGTTTACAGATGGTCATGAGCTCCCATGTGGGTACTAGAATCAAAACTGTGGTCTCTGGAAGAAGTCAGCATGCCTCACTATTGAACCCTCTCTCCAAAACCATGTTTTTCCTAATTTTTAAGTTTGGGGCATACATCTAGTCCAAAAGAAGTGAGTTAATTAAACTATTGTGCAATCTCTAAGGAAGGTTGGAATAAATCCTTGATAACAGAAGGGTTTATTAGTTTCGGTGTTGATTTTTCTCCCTTTCCTCCCTAGTGCTGGTTGATATGTGAGGAGCCAGCATGCCACAGTCGCACCCGCCGTCTTCCCCTTCATTTCTCCCGAAATGGGCCTCTTTGTTCGACCTGCATGAAAGCTGTGCTTAGACCGGAGGTAACCGTCTCCTAATGGCCTTCTCCCCTCTGTGGCATTAAGTTGTTTATCAATATCTGCATAGATCATTGGTTCTTAAGCAAGACTTAGTATATTCACCTGAGGGATAGTGCATACTGCCATTAGTGACTCCCAACTGTGGAACATGGAGTATGAAAACTCCTCTCTGGCAATTAAGATGCCTTGCCTCTTATGCCCCCGTTGAGTACCTTCAATCCAACAGCAGTTTCCAAACTGGTGAACAGAATGTTTGCAGGTCTTTTGAGCAGAAAGTGTCTTATGATTAATTACTATGTATTACTAAGCTACTAACCAAACTTAAACTAGCTTCTATAAATCATATAGGAACTTATAGTGGGCTAACACACAGTTCACTTAAAGAGAATGTGCTATTTTTTTAAACATTATATAGGCTTTTGCAAGGGGTTTTGCTGAGAAGGTGAATACAAAAGCAACATTCTATCCCTAACTTTTGATGTAATATCTTTTCTATGAAAAAGGTCTGATTTTAGGAAAGTATTTTGTTGCATTGTCTATTTCTCTATTCTTTTACATATCTTTGTGTAATTTTGACTGCAGTCACAATGAAGATGTGCTTTATAGTTATCAAGCGTTTTTTTTTGTGTAGTTACTTCATTCATTACATGCAATTTAACCATACTTCTCACTGTTAGGCTACTTTTCAATAGCTCTATACTGAAAATTTATGAGTATTTTCCCACTTAAATGATTATTATTCTTTATTTCAATTGTTTCATAAGGGTGGTGTATTATCTAAGTGTCTAAGTAAATATAGTAGTGTTTTATATTGCTACATAGCTTTCCTGATGGCTATCCAAGTTTTTACTGTATACAAATACCTTGTGAATATACTGGGTATAATAGCCTTTTACACATTTGGACATTACCAATAACTTATTTTTAAATAACTAGATAAATATTAAATGTTCCTTTCCTTACTTTCTAAAGCTTTGATAATTATATAGGTTTTTTTAATGTAGAACATGTGATAATTAGCTGTCCTGGTGAATTATTTTTACATCAGCCTCAAGGCTTACATCAACAGGTATAAAAACAGAACAAAGGTGTATCGATGTAGGGTGTCTCATTAATCTAGTTGTAAGTTCTATACTGGGTCTCAACCTTCCTAATGAAATGACCCTTTAATACAGTTCCTCATGTTGTGGTGACCCCCTAACCATAACATTATTTTGTTGCTACTTCATAACTATAATTTTGCTACTGTTATGAATTGTAATATCTGTTATGCAGAATATTTGATGCTATCCCCAAGGATTCGTGACCCACAGGTTGAGAACCATTGCTCAAGGAGAATCATTTTGCTTCATGAGCTGATTTTGCCTTTGAGACTCATCAATTTAAGTTTAATGAAAATTGAATTGTTTTGTAAAAAGTCTTTCATTCTTCAAGTCATGGTGAAAGAAGGGAAAAAGAAATACGTAGCTATAGAATTATTAAGTTTCTGATAAACATTGGTGGTAATATTGGTATAGTTTAATATACTATCTTAAGCTTTTTTGTCCTTTTTAATGAATGAGACAATACAAGCATTTCAAAGTGACTTCCTTTTTACTTTATATCCTATCCTTCCCCAAACTATGGCATTTTAGTTAGATATTTACTACAGGCTAAGCTACCTATCCCCAGGAGAAGCTTTGCTAGATTGGCTGCTCAGACATGACTCTGGAATTCACTGTTTCAGAGCACTCTGCTTAGTGAAACTGCCCTTAACAGGAGGTTTGAAGGACTCAGCTCATTTTTCTGTACTTCATTTGAATTGCTAGTGATGAGTTTGGAAAGTAATATTTATGAGGTTTCTGAGCTTTTCTACTAGGAATAAAAATATTAATCTTTTCAGAGACACCTGAGAAATCACTGTACAATGAGAAGCATCACTTTAGTTTCTGTAGTTTTTTTCAAAGTATCTGTTTTACAAGATTATACACATCTCACCAGGTGTGGTGGCATACCTTTAATCCCAGCCCATAGGAAACAGAGACAGGCAGATTTTTGAGTTTGAGGCCATTCTAGTCTACAGAGCAAATACCAAGATAGCCATCCAGGACTACACAGAGATACCCTGTCTCAAAACATTTGCCCCTTTTTTTTAAAAAAGGAAAGAAAGAAAAGATTATAAGCTCTCAGATGCTGAGTTTCAACTATATCTTTTATTTAATAATTTTACCAGGTGTAGTCCTGCATTACAGCTGAAAGACTTTTTCTGTCCCATCTGGTTCTGTTGGAATAGTTTCTCTCCTGCCCACAGGTCCCCACTCAGAGACTTAATTATAATTGCTTTGCTAATGGCTCGGGCTTCTTACTGGTTAGCTCTTACATATAAATTAACCCATTTCTAATAATCTGTGTGTTGCCATGTGCTCCGTGCATTGCTGGTAATGCTCTGGCATCTTACTCCTCTGGCCACGCTAGCACCTCTCCAACTCCTCCTCCTTTCTCCATCTCTCTGCTTAAATTTCCCACCTAGCTATATTCTGCCCTGCTATAGGCTAAAACAGCTTCTTTATTAGCCAATGGTAATAAAACTGTCACAGAATACAGAGGGGAATCCTACATCACTGCATGCTTATAATTCTAGCATAGTCTGAGACAGGACTATCATTATTAAGGCCGTTTTACTATGAAGATCTCATCTCAAAAAGTTTTATTAAACACCTACAATATCCTGCAAAATTTGCTCAGTGTTGGGGGCAAAATTTATTAATGTTCTACATTTTCTTACTTCTAAACAGATGAATGAAGAAAATATGGCATGTCTTCACAACAATGAGGTTTTATTTAGCCATACAGAAAAATGAAATAATGTAATTTGTTATGAAAATATGTGGATGGTGTGGGAGGTCCTTCTGTCTATGTGTTGCTTTTGTTGATTAATGAATAAAGAACTGCTTTGAGCCTTTGGTAAGGGCAGAACAGAACTAGGCAGGAAAAGCTAGAGCGAATGCTGGGAAAAAGAAGGGCGGAGTCAGAGAGAAGCCATGGCGCTGCTGGAGACAGATGCTGGGAACTTTAGATGGTAAGCCACTGTCATGTGACAATACACAGATTAATAGAAATGGGTTAAATTAAGATGTAAGAGTTAGCTAATAAGAAGCTAGAGCTAATGGGCCAAGTAGTGTTTAAAATAATATAGTTTCTGTGTGATTATTTCGGGTCTAAGCTAGCCAGGCGGCCAGGCACTAATGAGCTGCATTCTCCAACAGATTGGCTCGCCAACATGGTGAACTATATCCACATAAAACCAGAGAGGGCTTGAAAAGAAATTCTAGACACTATAAAACAAACTTTAACGGCATTTTTTTTTTCCAAATGGGCTTTGCTTGAGGCGGCATGCTGCAGTTCCTTTAAGAGAAATCTTACTGATTCAATGGTAGCAGCCATATGATTTCAAAATGGCAGCTTCCTGGCCATGGGCCATGCTGTTAGCACAAACTCTGACTCTTTCAGGAAACTGAGCATTTGGATAGGGTTTGTGAGTAGAATGTCTCAGTTTGTTTGGTGGCTATGTTGACCTTCTCAGAGGCGCAAGTAGCTCGGCCATTCTGGACTGGCTGGGTAAGCAGGAAGTACCCTATACACCCTAGTGATGGCACATCTTAAGTTTTAAGAAGTGCGGTGCTTTGGGAGCACATTCAGCTCCTTCAGCCTGTGGAGCTGGAGATTATCATGTTAAATGAAACAATTCAAATTTAGAAAGACAAATATTTCATATTTCCCATATATGGACTCTGGTTTTAAGAAAATACCACAGAGAGTGAACAGGGAGCATCTGTATAATTTAATTACATTGTAAGCATGCATGAAAATGTCGCAATAAAATCCATTATTTTATACATATACTACTAGGAAGTTAGAAACCAGTTTAACATAGATTGTATAAAATTGTTACCCATGGGCAAAAAAAAATGTCATTTATAAATTGAACAAATCACAATCTATTCCTAGTACCAGGCTAGTGGAAACTTCAGATAGGCTCAAGTTTGTGGTAAAAGACTAGCTGTTTAATTTGCCTGTCTCTTCCTCACCTAATAAATCTTTCACTTAGTCCTGGGTTGTAGTTGACTTGAGCACTTCTAGAGTTGACTTGGAATATGCCAGTTGTCTCTCCTTAAGACTCTTGATTGCTTGAGTAATGAGCAAATAAAAACTCGGACAGTTTTGTTCCCAGGGCTTTGGACATTTCCTTTCTCTCTTCTTGGGTACATTAAAATATATTTTCTGTACCCTAAAATTTCTTTGGCCTTATGGTAATTTAATGGTATACAAGTTGCGGCTTATTTAAAATACTGTGATTCTTCTTTACCTTAAATGACTTTAAATTCAGAAGTTAAGTTTCACACATATTTATAGTACTAAATAATAAGATCCTCATCCTTTGTCCTGGTGACAGAGCTTGAGTTCATCTAAATTAGATGGTAAGTATTTTAATAAGGACACGGTACTTTTCTTTTTAACATGGCCAATGTACATGGATAGGGACTGAACCACAGGAAATTCTGTGTTACATAATTCATCTCCTTGGGTAATGGTAGTAATATATGATGAAAATGAACAGCTCCTAGGGCAGAATTACTATAGTAGAGCTCTTTATTTGGTTGTTTTTTTAACTAAATTTTCTTGAAGGCTACTTCTAAGGGAACGATTGACGTGACCTTCGTTTCTACTTTGGGACAGTCCTCAGGTTTCTCACATTTACCTACTTGGGCAGTGTTTCATTCCTATGTAAGAAAAATGTAGGAAAATATTAGCTATCTCTTAGGCTATTATTCATGAAATAGGCAGGGAGGAGAGGACCTTCAACCTTATAGGGAAATTTGATACATTGTTACCAAGGCATTATTGGTGTTTCAGTAGAGAAAGGTTTTACTGTGACCAGCATTTTAGAGTTCTGTAGTTTTGGTGACTTAAACAAGGAGATTTCTGAATTTTTTATATAGCTTTTCTAGTACCAAGTGAGTACTCAACTTTTTTTTTCAATGTATTTTTTTTCTTTCTATTAAGACAAAGTTAAAATAACATAAAATTAACCATTTAAAGATAAACAATGCTATGGGGACCTTGGGAGAGGGTTAAAGTGGCGAGGAGAGGCAGGGAGAGGAGCAGAGAAAAATGTAGAGCTTAATAAAAAAAGATAAACAATACATTTCTATTTAGTATGTTCATGTGTTATTACTGCCATGTCTGTCTAATTCCAACCCTTTTATCACCCCAGTAGTAAATGTTATACCTATTCTACATCCTCCTCTTCTCCTAACTAACTATAGTAAACTGCTTGTCTGCTTTCAGTTTCAGCTATTTGCCTATTCTGAAGATTTCATAGATGTGAAATCAGGTGATGTCATCCTTTGTGTCTGGCTTCTTTCACTAAACATATTGTTTATTTTTATATCATGTATGAATTTTCATTCATTTTTGATAGCCAAATAATATTTAATCAAACCCAGATGGAATGTTCATCCATTCATTTGTTGATGAACATTTTGATTTACTTTCAAATTTTTTTATTAAATAAAAAGGTCTTATATGTTGCCTGAGTTGTGACACTTACCTCACTTATTTCCAAGAGAAGTATTACATGAATCTAGACCTATTCCCCGTCCTTACTCAGCACTTACATGCTCATTCTTAGAGTTTGTATCCAAGGAGTTCAAAACAATATACAGCATTTGAAGTACTATTGCTGGAACCAATACAGAAAGAATAAACCTGCCATTGCCACCTTTTCTAGATACATCTGTTTGGGTTGTATTAACCCTCTTAAACTTTCCACTGTTAGGTTGTGTCCTGTGATGTTTTCCTGGACTCATGGCTTATTAGTAGTAGACCTCAATGCATAACTCTTAACTGGTGGTGTATTAACAAAGTACCACAAACCAGATGGCTTAAAATGGGTGACATTGGGATAGGAGTATATAACTCATTGGGTAGAATGCTTGCTTAGCAAATGCAAGATCATGGGTTGGCAATTCCTGGTACCACAAAATAGAAATCTCAGAAATGTATTACCTCATCATGCTAGATGTCATGTATAAAGTATGAGTGTCATCACAGCCATCCTCCTAAACTTTCCTCTTCTAGCATTTGCTCACTTTTGATGTCCCTTGGCTCTGTACATATTTTATTCTAATCTCTGCTTCTTTTGTAAAACAATCACCTTCACTCTACATGTCAATTGTCTCTTTTCTTTTCATAAGGACACCAGTCATACTGTTTAAAGGCCCCACTAATTCACTCCAATTTCACCCTCACTTGACTTTTTTTCTTCCAAAACCATAGTTTAAAATAAAGATTGTTTGTGGATAATTGAGCTTAGCACTTCAGCATATGTTTTTGAGGAATATATTTTTACCTGTAACAATTAGAAATTATACTGGGATATATTTTTGCCTCTAATACTTATGAATTGTATTGAGCTGAAGATAATGAATACCAAAACTAACATTCTCTTAAAAAGAACAGACATTTAATTCCCAATCTAAGACTGCATATTTTTAAACACATAACAGAAATTCAGTTATGAACTATTTCTGATTCTCCTGTGATTCCTCCATCCCTTCATCATCTGTCAACAGCAGCACCAAATTGTTATCTTGAAAGCCACAGCACAGTTCATTGAGGCTGTATAGACTTGTTCAAGACATCACAGGATAGAATAGTGAAGAAAAGACTGACGAGTCGAAAGAGTATACCCCCTTTGGGGCTGGAGAGATGCCCAGTGGTTATGAGCTTACTACTCTTCCAAAGACCCTAGTTCACTTCTTAGCACAATTATCAGACAGCTTACTACTGCCTGTAACTATAGCTCCAAGAGATCTGACATACTCTTCTGGTCTCTGTTTTTACCTGAAACAAACGTATATACATACATACATACATACACACACACATACATTCATTCATATACATACATACATACATCTTTTTAAAAATGTGTTTCCTTTCCATGTTATTTCTTTAAGCAACTTTGTTGGAGTCCTGCACAGCATACCCATTTATATATCATGGGCCAAAAATTAGCCACAGAGATTAATAGCTTTTTGTTACTAAAGAGGAAAAGAAGACTGGGTATTGGAGACGAACCAGCACTGTGTTTAACAAAAACCTAACAAATGTTGTAAAGTCCTTGCTTTGCAAGATCTCTCAGCCAATCACTATCCCATTGTGGATAGTATGGATCTTAGTTCTGCTTTCGATAAAGTGTTTTGCCTTCAAGAGTTCTGATATTGTGAATAGTTTCCTTTCTTTTATCTTTTCTAAAATATTGATTAACATGTTGAAGTAGAGAGACACCTTCTTCCTGGTAGACACTGCACCATTTCTATCAGCATCCTTTGTGTAGAAATTTTCTACCAGTTGCTAATTACATTTGCTTTTAACTTGTAATTGTCCTCAAGGATTATGCCCAAAGGTTTCTTCCAAGGCAAATTCACATCATTTTGATGAGCTGCTGATGCTGTCATAGTTTTATAATTATGTTGGCCCTTACACAGAGAAATTATGGAATCTGCCACCTTTGACTGGTCATTTCAGCAAAAATGAGTCTTTTTATTCATTTTATTCTATAATCAAGTTGCTCTAGAGGATGAATAACACACACACACACACACACACACACACACACACACAGCTTTCCTCAACTGTGACTATATAATGATCCTGTTCACGGGGTATCTAAATATCAATTCTACATTTAGCATTAAGTTGTATAATGTGGTGTACTTTGCTGATAATTGTTAACTAGTTAGAACTACCAAAGTAGACATCCATAAAAAGAAAAAAAAATCCTACTATGGAAACTTATATGAGGAATTGTGATCATTCATACTGGAAAGAAA